>NC_040076.1:149671967-150277503 GCF_003369695.1 Bos indicus x Bos taurus
AGTTTCAGCTTTACCATCAGTCCTTCCAAAGATATCCCAGGGCTGATCTCCTTCAGAATGGACTGGTTGGAGCTCCTTGCAGTCCAAGGGACTCTCAAGAGTCTTCTCCAACACCACAGTTCAAAAGCATCAATTCTTCGGTGCTCAGCCTTCTTCACAGTCCAAATCTCACATCCATACATGACCACAGGAAAAACCATAGCCTTGACTAGACAAACCTTTGTTGGCAAAGTAATGTCTCTGCTTTTGAATATGCTATCTAGGTTGGTCATAACTTTCCTTCCAAGGAGTAAATGTCTTTTAATTTCATGGCTGCAATCACGATATGCAGTGATTTTGGAGCCCCCCAAAATAAAGTCTGACACTGTTTCCACTGTTTCCCCATCTATTTCCCATGAAGTGATGGGACTGGATGCCATGATCTTCGTTTTCTGAATGTTGAGCTTGAAGCCAACTTTTTCACTCCCCATTTTCACTTTCATCAAGAGGCTTTTTAGTTCCTCTTCACTTTCTGCCATAAGGGTGGTGTCATCTGCATATCCGAGGTTATTGATATTTCTCCCAGCAATCTTGATTCCAGCTTGTGTTTCTTCCAGTCCAGCGTTTCTCATGATGTACTCTGCATATAAGTTAAATAAACAGGGTGACAATATACAGCCTTGATGAACTCCTTTTCCTATTTGGAACCAGTCTGTTGTTCCATGTCCAGTTCTAACTGTTGCTTCCTGACCTGAGTATAGATTTCTCAAGAGGCAGGTCAGGTGGTCTGGTATTCCCATCTCTTGAAGAATTTTCCACAGTTGATTGTGATCCACACAGTCAAAGGCTTTGGCATAGTCAATAAAGCAGAAATAGATGTTTTTCTGGAACTCTCTTGCTTTTTTGATGATCCAGCAAATGTTGGCAATTTGATCTCTGGTTCCTCTGCCTTTTCTAAAACCAGCTTGAACATCAGGAAGTTCATGGTTCACATACTGCTGAAGCCTGGCTTGGAGAATTTTGAGCATTACTTTATTAGCGTGTGAGATGAGTGCAATTGTGCAGTAGTTTGAGCATTCTTTGGCATTGCCTTTCTTTGGGATTGGAATGCATACTGACCTTTTCCAGTCCTGTGGCCACTGCTGAGTTTTCCAAATTTGCTGGCATATTGAGTGCAACACTTTCACAGCATCATCTTTCAGGATTTGGAATAGCTCAACTGGAATTCCATCACCTCCACTAGCTTTGTACATAGTGATGCTTTCTAAGGCCCACTTGACTTCACATTCCAGGATGTCTGGCTCTAGGTCAGTGATCACACCATCGTGATTATCTGGGTCATGAAGATCTTTTTTGTACAGTTCTTCTGTGTATTCTTGCCACCTCTTCTTAATATCTTCTGCTTCTGTTAGGTCCATGCCATTTCTGTCCTTTATCAAGCCCATCTTTGCATGAAATGTTCCTTTGGTATCTCTGATTTTCTTGAAGAGATCTCTAGTCTTTCCCATTCTGTCATTTTCCTCTATTTCTTTGCATTGATCACTGAAGAAGGCTTTCTTATCTCTCCTTGCTATTCTTTGGAACTCTGCATTCAGATGTTTATATCTTTCCTTTCTCCTTTGCTTTTCACTTCTCTTCTTTTCATAGCTATTTGTAAGGCCTCCCCAGACAGCCATTTTGCTTTTTTGCATTTCTTTTCTATGGGGATGATCTTAATCCCTGTCTCCTGTACAATGTCACAAACCTCATTCCATAGTTCATCAGGCACTCTATCTATCAGATCTAGGCCCTTAAATCTATATCTCACTTCCACTGTATAATCATAAGGGATTTGATTTAGGTCATACCTGAATGTTCTAGTGGTTTTCCCTACTTTCTTCAATTTAAGTCTGAATTTGGCAATAAGGAGTTCATGATCTGAGCCACAGTCAGCTCCTGGTCTTGTTTTTGCTGACTGTATAGAGCTTCTCCATCTTTGGCTGCAAAGAATATAATCAATCTGATTTCGGTGTTGACCATCTGGTGATGTCCATGTATGCAGTCTTCTCTTGTGTTGTTGGAAGAGGGTGTTTGTTATGACCAGTGAATGGCTGAGTGATATTTCATTGTATGTATATACACACACAAATATATACACATTACAGCTACTTGTAAAAAAATAAGATTAGAATATTTCCTCACATTATATATGACAATAAACTCAAAATGCATTAAAGGCATTTTGTAAGACCATAAATGTAAGACCAGAAACCATAAAACTCCTAGAAGAGATTATAGGCGGAATACCTTTTGACATTTATCTTACCAATAAATTTTTGTATCTTCCTAAAGCAAAAGAAATAAAAGCAAAAATGAAAAATCAGACCTAATTAAACTTAAAAGCTTTTGCATAGTAAAGAAAACCACCCACAGAATAAAAAGACAACCTTCTGAATGAAAGAAACTATTGGTATGACCTATAAGGCATTGAGACCCAAACACAAGAAGAGCTTGTTCAGTTCAGTCACTCAGTTGTGTCTGACTCTTTGCCGCCCCATGGGCTCTGGGCCTCCCTGTCCCATCATACTCCCTGTCCCATACTCTGGGCCTCCCTGTCCATCAACAACTCCCAAAGCTTGCTCAAACTCATGTCCATTGGGTTGGTGATGCCATCCAACCATCTCATCCTCTGTCATCCCCTTCTCCTCCCACCTTCAATCTTTCCCAGCATCAGGGTCTTTTCCAAGGAGTCAGTTCTTCGCATCAGGTGGCCAAAGTACAGGAGTTTCAGCTTCAACATTAGTCCTTCCAATGAATATTCAGGACTGATTTCCTTTAGGATGGCTTTGTGGGATCTCCTTGCAGTCCAAGGGACTCTCAAGAGTCTTCTCCAACACCATAGTGAAAAAGCATTAATTCTTTGGCACTCAGCTTTCTTTACAGTCCAACTCTCACATCTATACGTGACTACTGGAAAAACCATAGCTTTGACTAGACGGACCTTTGTTGGCAAAGTAATGTCTCTTCTTTTTAATATGCTGTCTAGGTTGGTCATAGGTTTTCTTCCAAAGAGCAAGCACCTTTTAATTTCATGGCTGCAGTCACCATCTGCAGTGATTTTGGAACCCAAGACAATAAAGTCTGTCAGTGCCATGAAGAGATGGGACCAGATGCCATAATCTTAGCTTTTTGAATGTTGAGTTTTAAGCCAACTTTTTCACTCTTCTCTTTCACTTTCATCAAGGGGGCTCTTCAGCTCCTCTTTTCTTTCTGCCATAAGGGTGGTGTTTTATGCATATCTGAGGTTATTGATATTTCTCCTGGAAATATTCCAGCTTGTGCTTTATCCAGCCTCAAATTTCACATGATGTACTCTGCACAGAAGTTAAATAATCAGGGTGACAATATACAGCCTTGATGTACTCCTTTCCCTATTTCGAACCAGTCTGTTGTTTAATGTTTGGTTCTAACTGTTGCTTTTTGACCTGCATACAGATTTCTCAGGAGGCAGGTAAGGTGGTCTGTTGTTCCCATCTCTTAAAGAATTTTCCACATTTTGTTGTGCTCCACCCAAAGACTTTTGTGTAGTCAGTGAAGCAGAAGTAGATGTTTTTCTGGAACTCTCTTGCTTTTTGATGATCCAATGGATGTTGGCAATTTGATTTTTGGCTCTGCCTTTTCTAAATCCAGCTTGAACATCTGGAAGTTCTCAGTTCACCTACTGTTGAAGCCTCACTTGGAGAATTTTGAGCATTACTTAGTTAGTGTGTGAGATGAGTGCAATTGTGCCATAGTTTGAACATTTTTTGGCATTGCCTTTCTTTGGCATTGGAATGAAGACTGACCTTTTTCAGTCCTGTGGCCACTGCTGAGTTTTCCTGGCATATTGAGTGCAACACTTTCACAGTATCATCTTTTATGACTTGAAAGAGCTCTACTGGAATTGCATCACCTCCACTAGCTTTGTTTTTAGTGATGCTTCCTAAGGCCCACTTGACTTCAGACACCAGATGTCTGGCTCTAGGTGAGTGATAAACACCATTGTGGTTATCTGTGTCATGAAGATCTTTTTTGTATAGTTCATACTCAATGACAAAAAAGCTCATATCAAAGAGCTGATACTCAATATAAAAAAAAAGAACCCAATTTAAAAAATTAGCACCGTAGCCAAACAGACATTTTCCAAAAGAAGATACACACATGGCCAACAGGCACATAAAAAAGATGCTCTCCATGGTTAATCATAAGAGAAGTGCAAATCACAGCCCCGATGGGACTTCACCTCACATCTGTCAAAATGGCTATCATCAAAATGTCTATAAATCACAAATGTTGGCAAGAATCTGCAGAAAAGGGAGCCCTAGTACACTGTTGATGAGATTCCTAATTGGTGCAGCTGTTATGGAAAATCCATATGGAGTTTCCTCAGAAAACTGAAAGTAGAAATACGATATTATCCAGCAATTCCACTGCTGTGCATGTGCCTGAAGAAAACAAAAACACAAATTTGAAAACATATGTGCACCCTAAAGTTTTTAGCAGCATTATTTACAATAGTCAAGATACAGAAGCATCCTAAGCGCCCATCAACAGGTGACTGGATAAAGAAAATGTGGTATATTCATATTTATACATGAGTATTACTCAGCCATAAAAGTGAATGGAATTCTGCCCTTTGCAACAATGTGGATGAACCTAGAGAGTGTTAAGTTTACTGAAATATGTCAGACAAAGACAAATACTCTGTTATCACTTACATGTGAAATCTAAAAAATAGATGTGTGTAACAAAATAGAAACAGACTCACAGATATAGAGAACTATTGTTTTCCAGTGAGAAGAAGGAAGTGGGAGATAGGGGTAAGGGATTAAGAGACACAAATTACCATGTATAAAATAAATAACAAGGATATATTGTACAGCATATGGAAATGAGACATTGTTTTGTAATAACTTTAAGTGGAGCATAATCTATAAACATATTGAATCACTATGTTGTACATATGAAACTAAAACAATATTGTAAATCAGCTATACTTCAATTTAGAAAATAACAATGTTATCTGGTAACCCACTACTGTGGAATGCAGAGTACGCACGCACACAAAGCCATCTTCCTGAGGATACAGTTTAAGAGCAGCCGTGATGCAGTAACAGAACCAACGTCTGAAAGAGCAAGGCCCTTTAAAAAAAGGAAAATTTGTTCACCTGAATAGTACTATTTCACACAAAACGTATAAAATCATTAATTCAAGGGCATACAAATGCTAAAAGCATAAACACATTTTCAAGAAGCAGTAGACAAGTTAATGAGCAGTGCTCACGGGTTCCTATGAAAGGAGGCATCCAGGCGATGGATGGATGGAAGGCAGGTCGGTCCAGGAATGGCACACTCAGCTACTGGTCGCTAACAGAGCGCTTCTCAATGCTTAATTAAGCGGTTCTGATTGTTCTGAGAGTATGAGAAAATGCATCTGGAGATTCGCGCAGTGTGGTTCTGCCCTCCCAATTAATCTAGTTACAAATGGTCCTTAGCCAACTCACTTTTTCATTATTAAGAGGACAAATCATAGCATACCATGAACTAGAAGTAATTCAGCATGGAAAATACATTAAAACTGAAGTGGAGTTGAAAATAAATTCACATAAACCCGGAGAGCAAATTTGCTTCCTGTTTCAAGACCCTTGCATTTGCCGGGGGGCGGTGGGGGGTGGGGGGGGTGGGGAAGGGGGGGGCGGTGGCAGGGGCGGGGGTTGATAGTGAAAGTGAAGGCTGCTCAATTGAGTCTGACTCTTTGCCACCCCAGGAACTATACAGTCCATGGGATTCTCCAGGCCAGAATATGGGACTGGATAGTCTTTCCCTCCTTCAGAGGATCTTCTCAACCCAGGGATTGAACCCAGGTCTCCCACATTACAGGTGGATTCATTACCAGCTGAGCCACGAGGGAAGCCCAAGAATACTGGAGTGGGTAGCCTATCGCTTCTTCAGGGGATTTTCCCAATCCAGGAATCGAACCAGGGTCTCCTGCATTGCAGGCGGATTCTTGAGCAACTGAGCTATGAGGGACTGATGGGCACAGCTTATTCCTATCCCGCCAAAGTCTCATTAATAAGGCTGACATTTGGTCAGCTGCAGGGGGGTTTAGGATGGCCTCCCACAATCTGCCTCCGCCCTTGCTGCTTCAACCAAAAGAGCAAACTGCACCTACAGGTCAAGTTGATGTTCAACTACTAATATATGTACTGATAAGCAGTTTGTGTGTCTCTATGTGTGTATGTCTTTCTCTCTCCCTCCTCTGTCTTTTCTTCTCTCTTTCTCTTCTCTCTCTTATTCTGTATCCCTCTTTCCTAGGTATCAGAGAGGGGGAGAGAGAGAACGAGAGAGAACCACTTTTCTCCTCCAAAATCATACCTAAAATCTAAATTACATAAGCATCACTTCATGGGAAATAGAGGGTGACAAGTGGAAGCAATGACAGATTTTATTTTCTTGGGCTCCAAAATCACTGCAGATGGTGACTGCAGAAATTAAAAGATGCTTGCTTCTTGGAAGAAAAGCTAAGACAAAGCTAAACAGTGTAATAAAAAGCAGAGACATGACTTTGCTGACAAAGATCCATATAAACAAAGCTATGGTTTTTCCAGTAGTCATGTTGGGATGTGATAGTTGGACCATGAAGGCTGAGCACCAAAGGACTGATGCCTTTGATTTGCAGTGCTGGAGAAGGCTCTTGAGAGTCCCTTGGACTGAAGGACAATCAAACCCATCAATTCTGAAGGAAATAAACATATTCATTGGAAGGGCTTCAATTTCATTCTCTCTGCAGATATTAGAGCTTTTATAGGTGATGCATTTTCATCGCATTAAGCAATATTAGTAAACACCCAATTTTAAAATGCTCTGTCTATAAATAGTTTTTTTCCTTCTTTCCTTTATAGACAGAGCATTTTAAAAATGGGTGTCTGTACATATATAGATACATATACAATGGAATACTACTCAGCCATGAAAAGAATAAAATTTTGCCCTTTGAAGTAACATGGATGGACTTGGAGGGCATTATGCTTACTGAAATAAATCAGACAGAGGAGGACAAATACTGTACGATATCACTTACATATGGAATCTAAAAAATATAATGAATTAGTGAATATGCAAAAAAGAAGCAGACTCACAGGTGCAAAGAACAAACTAGTGGTTATTAGTGGTGAGAAGGGGAAGTGGGGGCGGGTAAGATTGGTGTAAGGTATATTGTCAGATATGCAAGGATGTGTTGCACCACAAGGAGAATATGGCCAATATTTTGCAATAAGTGTAAATGGAGTATAACCTTTAAAAAATTGTATGAAAAATTTTAAATGGGTAAAATATTGAGCTTTTACATGTTTTTAAAAGTCAAAGTCCACATAAAGTTAGAGTCAGAGAAGTATCATTCCCTCCTAGATGCCTTCATCCTATGTCCTTTACACTTTGCAGATAATTAACTTGTCTTCCAGCTTCTCCTCCTTGTGTTTCTTTGAAGTCATTTCTTAATCGTCATTAACGCGTCGCCTTTCTTTTCAAAGGGAATGTTAACTTTTCAAAACACCTTCAGGTAGTGTAACTTTGTCACTTATGTTTCTGGAACATTTGTCATTGCACAAAGCAAGCATACTGTTGTTTGTTTTTAATTTTTGACAACCCTCTTAAGTATTTTATCATTAAAGAGCCAATGAAACTCTATCCTAAGGGACACTTTTCCTGGTCCCTTCTGACTTATTATAAAGTGTCGCATAGATTTTATTAATACTACCTGTTAGAGGTTGTATCAGGCACACTCTAAGGTGGATCCTATGACCAGACCTTCTGGTACACACTCTCCTGTAAACCTCCTGCCCTTGAGTGTGGGTGGGACCTGTGGCTTGCTGCTAACCAGCAGAATATGGCAACGGTGATGAGCTGTCATGTCTCTCATTATATTACATGAGACTGTAACTTCTGACCAGCTAGTGACTGTCTTGGCCGACTCTTCATCTCTAGCTGGTTTTAATGAATTAAGCCAGTACATGGAGAGGCCCTTGCTGCCAGGAAGTGAAGGCAGCCCCCAGTGGACAACAAGCAAGTTTCTGAGGACTCAGTTCTGTAGCCAGTGAAGTACTGAACCCTGCCGACCATAGGTCCGTCCCCAGTTGGGTCTCGAATGAGACCCCAGCCCTGGCCTTCTCCTTGACTGTAGTCTTGAGAGAAATCCTGCTGCAGCAGACCCAGCTAAGCCATGCCTGAACTCCTGACTCCAGAAGCTATGGGATCATGGATGTGGACTGGTTTAAACCAATATGTTTGTGGTAATTTGTGATGAAGCAATTAATGGCAAATGTACAAATTTTACCTTTATAAATGCAACAACATTTGCTGTAGCTTTTGAAGGATGCTTTTGAAGGATGCAGTAAGTGAATTTCACATGTCGGGCTATTTCTATAATCTTCATGTGGAAAAGGCTTTTTTAAAAATTCCAATCAAAGAAGCCTCTCCATCGGTGGTTCCATCATGCTGTTTTTCCATCAAGCATTTCTATTTTACAAATTACTCTTATGAAGATGTAGTCTCCAATAAAATTTTCAACTGATGGCTCTTAAAAAGATGCTGTTTATTATTCATCTCCTTACTGGAATAGAATGTAGCAAATACGTAAGTGGAGGTATTGAAATCTCCTTACTGGAATAGAATCTAGAAAATACTTAAGCTGAAGTTTTGGAAACATCTATGGTTTCATCTGATTATACTGCTAATATTCTCTACCACACAATTTATTCTAATACTTTTGTCTTTGAAATTTTAACAATGTTTCCTAAGTCTCTTCCAGATTTGTTGACAAAGGAAAGTGGTTTAATTTACTGGTATGTATCGATTCTTATGTATCGATTCTTATGTATCTGCTTAGCCATTTTTTTCCTCAAAGGCTTGAATGGCTGCTTTCCTAATGAGGATTTTGCTACTGAGCAAGAGATATCAAAGGCAACTTCTAAACAATTATCACTGAGATTAACAGTTATTTTGGAAATATGGAGTATCTAGTAGCTTTAAACACAACAAAGAAAAATTTGACAGTGTCTTTATGTTTAGTTTTTAAGTGTTTTGCCTTTTAAGTGTCTTTATTAATCAATGGCATTAATAACTACCAGCTCAAGGCTCAATTATACATTAGAAATCATTTCACTTTTAAAGGAAAGTGGTCTTAAATCCATGTTGCAGATGTGATGTCCTCCTGTGTGATCTTCATCACTCCTCACTTGTCAGTTCCTAGCCAGAAGACCCTTTAAAAACCCATCCTGTCCCGTCCTTGGACAGAAATGCCCAGTGCCTCCCACCTCATTCTCAGCAAGAGCCCAAATGTTTCCAGATCCCCACATGACTTTCACTCTCTTCCGTCCCAGTGATTGGACCCCCCTCTCACTCACTCCTCCCCCACCAGGCTGGCCTCTCAGGTTGAGCAAAGTGAGCTTCTACCGAGGTCTTTGTTGTTGCACTTTCTCCTGCTTGAGGTGCTCTCCCTCCAGTATCCAAAAGATTTATTTCCTTACTTCCTTTACATGCTGCATGCTAAGTCGCTCCAGTTGTGTCAGACTCCTTGAGACCCCGTGGACTGTGGCCCACCAGGCTCCTCTGTCTGTGGGATTCTCAAGGCATGGGTAGCCAGGCCCTGCTCTCTTACTTCCTTTAGGGTCTGCTCCAATGTCTCCTTAAGAAAGAAGTCTCCCCTACTATAGCTACGTACAGATATGTATCTACAGCTACATATAGAAATAGCTGTAGGGGTAGATAGATAAAATGGAATAGATAGGTAGATGGAATAGGTAGACAGATAGAGAGAAGGGAGACAAAAAAATGGGTGCATAGGATTGATAGACCGCAATTCCCCAGACACTTCTGTCCCTACCCTGCTGTTTTGTTCCCTGTCTTATCTTTCATATCTGACATTTTATATATGTACATTGTCTCCACGGGAGAGTAGACCGGGTCTGTCCAGTGTTCTGTCTCCCACACCCAGATTGTACCTGGCTTATAGAGGGTCTTTTCCAATGAGTCAACTCTTCTCATGAGGTGGTCAAAGTACTGGAGTTTCAGCTTTAGCATCATCTCTTCCAAAGAAATCCCAGGGCTGATCGGAGGGATTGGGGGCAGGAGGAGAAGGGGACGACAGAGGATGAGATGGCTGGATGGATGGCATCACTGACTTGATGGACATGACTTTGAGTGAACTCCGGGAGTTGGTGATGGACAGGGAGGCCTGGCGTGCTGTGATTCATGGGGTTGCAAAGAGTCGGACACGACTGAGCGACTAAACTGAACTATAGAGGGTGCTCAATAAAGAGTGCATTCAAATGGGCTTCTTGATAATAATTGAATTTTTGATTCTTTCTACCTGATTTGGGGTTAAGCTGTCCTTGGTTTTATCATGTGATGTGGTGACAAAGAGGTTACTATAGGGATAGACCTTTTAGCTGTCCTTGGATGGCCTCTGTGCCTGAATACTGAGTTACCTTTCACAGAGAGGGCAAGTGACCTTCTGGTTATCCTCAGAAGGCATTTCTCTACCTGATCTTCCAGGAGGATGTGCTTCCTTGAGCTGAGCATGCGATGTCAGCCTGTTTCCAAGATGTAGAGTGAAGTCAATGGAACCATCCAGGGAGCCATGAGCCAAATGCACTGTCTTTTCTGCATTAAGGATGTTCTGGTACCAATAGCAACAACAAATCCCCAATCCCCGATTCACTCTAATAAAATGAGCCATGCATCCTAGGGGGTCTCAACCAGCTGTTGTCACGTAAGAGTTCCTACCCTGGGTTATTAATTGACTTGTCCAGCCTGGGCTTCCCAGGTAGCATAGTGGTAAAAAAAAAAAAAAAAAAATCCACTTGCCAATGCAGAAGATGCAGGAGACGTTGGTTCGATCCCTGGGTCAGGAAGATCCCCTGGAGGAGGAAATGGAAACCTACTCCAATATTCTTGCCTGGAGAATCCCATGGACAGAGGAGCCTGGTGGGGTACAGTCCATGGGGTCACAAAAGAGTCGGACGTGACTGAGGGAGAGAGCAAACGAGTGAGCTTGTCCAGCCCCTCATTACATCGTGTGGTCTGACCTGTGGTCTTTGCATTTCTTTCCTATATGCTCCTCTGATTTCAGTGTCTTCAGTTGGCTTTCTCATTGTGTGAATCTTCCTGCCAGGAAAGTTGCCAGCTACCACCTTCCACTGAGGGCATTTTTCCTCTTTCTGGTGGTCAGGTCTGCCTTTTCTAATGGTACTTGGTATCAATGAACTGTAATTGAGCAAAGCTGTAGTAGGCAGGGAGAGGGAAAAATACAACTCTCCCTGGGCCATTCCAGACTTTTGTCTAGAGAAAAATACCAGGGCCTCCACAATGGTTTGCTAACATTACGGCCTTAGACAAGTCACTTATCATATCCAAAGCTCAAGATTCTTCATATAAAATTGTGGATAATAATATCTGTCTTGTCCACATAAGACTACTCTAAGAATCAGAATGAATTCACTGTAAAAGGCAAAGGCCTTGAAAATGTAAGCTAATGTCACTGTAATATTATTCAGAAGGTTCTGCATTGGCTTTTAGTTCCTTTACTATAAAATTTGCTTCTTACATTATTTACACACAGCTGGCATTAACAAGTGGCCACTCTTATTATTTAATACTGTCTACGTGTATTTAAAAGTCTCCTCCTCCCTTTTCTGTTTCTCCTAAAAGCACAGACATCAGTGGATCTAGATACGCTCTGTTTTTGTTATAACCAAGGATGGGTAGACCAGCTATTTGCAGTCCTGGTTTGAAGTAGGCACACAGCTATTTGCCTGGCACAGTCTTCACAGTTTCAAGGTACTCGTCTACTCTGCTCATCTGCAGGATTAGAAGTCCTTCCAGTGAGCACACTGGGACGGAGGGATGCCTGCAGAGTTCAAGGTTAAGGGAGAGCATACATACAACTCTGGGGATGAGTGTATGCATGCATATATCAGCTTTTTACAGACACAGACCCTTCACACTGAAGATAGATGCCACTGGGTACAGAATCCCACATTTTTATGATACATTAATATTGATCTTGTGTTTGCATAGCAAAGAAAAACGGCTGAACAGGCATTTTAATGTAGTGAAATGATTATTGATTCTCAGCAGGCAGGCAAGTACATCTGTTTAGTCTTCAGGATTCATTACAGTAAACTAATGGACATAGAGAAGAGGGGAAGTGTGAGCTTACTGTTTAGAATAAGGGACAATCTTGAGTGTCTGTTAAACCATCAGTGAACTAAGTGACTCTATCTTTATTCACCTTTTCCATGTGTAGGACAGCAGTGCTTACCTTGCACAGAAGTCCTGAAGCTCTGCTCTAAAGTGCAAAGGTCAGTCGACAGAATTGATTTCTAGATTTCTCCTAAACAGTCTCTCCTGGCATGTGATTCTTCACTGGGCAGGGAAAGGCCTGCTTTAAGGGAGGTGGGATGGAGTGAATGTAAAATGAGTGTTAACTTACCAGTCACTGCCTACAACAACCAGTCTGAAACTTATAAAGACGATTCATTGTGCATATACACTGTGAAGAGAAAAGTCAGCCAAGTTTGTGCAATGTTCAATAAGCTGCTTAGTTGATAAGCTGCATCTGACTCTTTGTGACCCCATGGACTGCAACATGTCAGGCTCCCCTGTCCTTCCACTATCTCCTGGAGCTTGCTCAGATTCATGCCCATTGAGTCGGTGACACCATCCAACCATCTCATCCTCTGTTGTCCCCTTCTCCTCCTGCCCTCAATCTTTCCCAGAATCTGGGTGTTTTCCAATGAGTCAGCTCTTTGCATCAGGTGACCAAATATTGGAGCTTCAGCTTCAACATCAGTCCTTCCAATGAATAGTCAGGGTTCACCTTCATCAAGGGGTTTCCAATGTTTAAACCATTTTAATTATGAAATACAGTAAGTACCCTACATATGAGTGAGTTCTGTTCTGAGAGCACTTTCATAAGTCCACTTTGTTCTATGTCCAACACTGTTAGCCTAGAAACCCTAACAATTGACTATATATTGCTGCTTTTGCACTTGCTTCTGGACATCTGAGCTTGAAATAGAGACACTGTACAGTCCTGCACAGTAAAGTACACAGAGCACAGCCACTGTGGAGGATACACACTCTTGACAGTGTGTGCCAGGCACGTGAACTAATTCACATGACTGGACATGTGAAAGTTACACTCTCTTCATTTTTTTTTTTAATTTTTAAATAAAATATTTATTTTTAGAAAGGTGATAAAGAAGCCCTTTCTAAAAATACACTGTCTTCAAATCTCTGGCCTACATTTCTGTTTTGCTTTCTTTCTATTCTTCTTGACTTATGGGAGCTCTTGATCACACTAGGACCACAGCCTTGTCTAACTCAATGAAACTAAGCCATGCCGTGTGGGGCAACCCAAGACGGGCGGGTCATGGTGGAGAGATCTGACAAAATGTGGTCCACTGGAGAAGGGAATGGCAAACCACTTCAGTATTCTTGCCTTGAGAACCCCATGAACAGTATGAAAAGGCAAAATGATAGGATACTGAAAGAGAAGATGGACAGGGAGGCCTGGCGTGCTGCGATTCATGGGGTCGCAAAGAGTCGGACATGACTGAGTGACTGATCTGATCTATTTTGAATATCAGCTCATTGTTGGTTTTATAGGTTGCAAATGCCTTTGTCATCTCCATGACTACAGTAAGCTAGTTATTTTTTTGGTCTTTAGAAGTTATTTTTTCTCCACTGTGAACTTGAATTTGAGCAAACTTTGGGAGATAGTGGAGGACAGAGGAGCCTGGCGTGCCACAGTCCATGGGGTCCCAAAGACAGGTGACTTAGTGACTGAACAATAATAACAGCGAGCTTGGACATTGTGCTAGTTTTCAGTGGCTGCTGTAACAAATCACTACAAACTTGGTGGCCTGACACAACAGAAATGTATTCTTTCCCACTCAAGAGGCCAGAAGTAAGAAACCAAAGTATTTTCAGGGCTGTGTTTTGGCCTCTTCCAGCTTCTAGTGACATCCACATCCCTTGGCTTGTGGGTACATCTGCCTCCATCTTCACATTGTCTCCTTCTCTTCTATCTGTTAAAAGGATACTTGTCTTTGGATTTAAGGTCCACCTGAATAATGCAGGACAACTCATCTCAAAATCTTTTAGCTTACTTACATCTGCAAAGACCCTTCATCTAAGTACAGTCAGAATCACAGGTTTCAGGAGTTAAGATGTGGACATAACATTTTGCGGAACACCACTGAATCACTGTCAAAGTTACACATCCACGTACTATTCTTCTAGTGACTATAATCCAAGGCAAAATAGACACTCTTGACTTATTAAAGACAAATAGTGTGCCTCTATCTCTTCCCAGAAAGGTTTATCAGTAAAATTAAATTAAAATAAAAAAATCCATTTGAGAAATTGAGATTAGTCGAATTTCATTTTCTCAAATGGATTTTATTTTTTAATCCACTTGTTTGCTTCAGAAATGAGTAGTTAGTACCTCTTTGCATGCCAAGGATTAGAAATAGAGGTGGAAGCCTGGCAGACACACTCTCCAAAGCACAGCTTAAACTGGAGTTAAACTGGAGTGTTAGTCTGAAGAAAATCTTGCGATCAACTGGTTCCTCAAGCTTTATTGCACTAATTAGGAAACCGAGAGTTAAGTTGAATGACTTTTTAAAATGCATTTATTTTTAATTGGAGGATAATTGCTTTACAATACTGTGCTGGTTTCTGCCGTAGGTAGACATGAGTCAGCCACAGGTATACACATGTCCCCTCTTTTTGAACCTCCCTCCCCCCTCCACCTCATCTCACCCCCTAGGTCATCACGGAGCACCGGGTTGGAGCTCCCTGCATCATACAGAGAACTCCCACTGGCCATCTATTTCACACATGGTAACGTACATGATTCAGTGCTACTCTTTCAACTTGCCCCACCCTCTCCTCACCCCACTGTGTCCACAAGTCTGTTCTTTATGTCTTCATCTCCATGGCCACCCTGCCAATAGGTTCATCAGCGCCGTCTTTTTCGAGTCCTTATACACATGTTAACATGCAATATTTTTCTCTAACTTATGAATGACTTTCTGTGCCAGAAGTTCACATAGTCAGACCCATCAAGTCCTTCAGATCCCAGTCTAGCTCTTATAACTTCTCGAGTGGACATGATCTGCCGACTCAATGAATGTATTTAAAGAACATTACACTGAAAAAATGCTTGTTGCTAGACCATATAAAAGTAGGAAATAAAGCCATTTGCAACAACATGGATGGACCTAGAGATTACCACACTATGTGAATTAAGTCAGACAAAGACAAGTACCATACAACATCCCTTATATGTGGAATCTAAAATACGCACACAGATAACTTATTTGCAAAGCAGAAGTAGGCTCATAGAAAAAACTTATGGTTATCAGAGAAGAAAGGGGAGAGAGGGAAAAAGTAGGGGTTTTGGATTAGCAGATATAAATTCTTATATGCAAAATATATAAACAATAGAGACCTACTGTATAGCACACGGAACTATATACAATGTCTTGTAATTATTACCCATAATGGAAAAGAGTCTGAAAAAGAATATATATATCATTGAATCACTTTGATGTACATCTGAAACACTGTAAATCAACTATACTTCAATACAAAAGAAGAAGAAACGTTGAAAAAAGACAAAGCCACACGGGCATCTAAGAAAGATAAGCAGAAAAATATTTTGCCGAAACAGGCAGCTCCAGTTCTTGGAAACTGTCTCATAATGTATGCTGTGCTGTGCTCAGTCACTCAGTCGTGTCTGACTCTATGACCCCCAGGATTGTAGCCCGCCAGGCTCCCCTGTCCATGGGGGTTCTTCTGGAATACTGAATACCAAAGTGGGTTGCCAAACCCTCCTTTAGTGGATCTTCCCAACCCAGGGATCGAACTTCCACATTGCAGGTGAATTCTTTACCAGCTAAACTAAACAGGCTCATTGCTCATAATGTTTATCTTTGGTCAAAATATAATACCCACAGCCAATTCTGGAAACAGACAAGATCTATGGAATGTTCTAGTAATGGAAACCTATGCTATGTGATTAGTGAGAATAATAAAAGTTAACATCCCATGGACACTCAAAATATGCCAGGCGTTCTCCTAAGAGTATCATTGGCCAGGGCAGGGGAAACCACATGTAAGTCATATGCCAGCTTTAGGAGCTTGTGTTATTATTCTCGTGCCTATTTAAAGATAAAGATACAAAGGTGGAGAAGGTTCAGGAACTGGTCTGTTTGGGAGAAGCCGTGGTGAGTGGTGGAGTCAGGATTCTAGCCTGGGGAGCTGGGGCTCTGTTCTGGGCCCCAGGGAGCCCTACCCATGGGTGCTGAGCTGCAGAAAGGGGCATCTGTCTTCTCAAGGGCCTCTTGTCCTGTTCTCACAAACCCAGGGGATCACACTGTTTGTTCCCCATAGAGAAGGGAGGGGAGAGAGACTCATTCCTTTGGCATCTCACCTACCTCTCTTGTTAGAATATCGCTCTTCATGGGTCTACTTTATGTTTCGAAGAAACAATCACTATTTTCCCTCTAAAATCTGGCCATTGTGTCAGAAAGAGGGAGATCCGTGGAAACAATCTGTGTGTCACATGGCTTTGTCCCCGGGATGCTGGCACAGTGAATGGGGCAGATAAGCAGGAAGACTGCTGTTGTTACTGCTGTTCGGTTGCTCAGTCATGTCCGACTCTTTGCGACCCCATGGACTGCAGCACGCTGGGCTCCCTTGTCCTTCACTGTCTTCCAGAGTTTGCTCAAATTCATGTCCATTGAGTCGGTGATGCCATCCAGCCATCTCATCCTCTGCCACCCTCTTCTCCTTTTGCCTTCAATCTTTCCCAGCATCAGGGTCTTTGAAAGACTGTTGAGAGTGTCCAATTTTACCAAAGTGCAGTCTCTCTCCAGAAGGAAAAAAAAAAAAAAATTGCCCCAGAGTGTTTGCTCTGCAATCAGACAGTCACTTGTTATGAGCGCTCATATTTCTAAGAGGCATTAGGGAACTGACAAGAACACTATGCTGCCGCCATCACTTGTGAATTCATACCAACCGTGATGAATACGAATGAGAAGGAGCAAGGGTTCTAAATGGATCCCTGCAGACTCATAGTAGCGCTCCTGACATTTGACAAGCTGGTTTGCAAGGGGATCTTCAGGGCACAGTTGGCAGTCGGTGGTGACAACGCCTAGCACCACTTGGGGCTGGAGTCTCAGAATTAGTATTCCCCACAGAGACAATGCCAGCCCCCGTGTCTCATCACAGATGCCATATTGGTGCAACTCGAATGTCATTTAGGTAAAATTAATTCTGATTGATGAGGCCCGATTCTTGCGTTTCCTTCTGGAATCGCTTGCTCTGACTGTAATTGGATTGAAACATACATAAGGCAGTTGAGAGTGATGAGGACGGGTCGGCTTAGTCATCACTGTCCTGTAATTTGCTCCCCCCCCTCCCCACATTAAAGCCATAAATAACATTGCCTCTTCTCTGGGAGGAACAGACAGTGATATTATGGGCACTGATCTTTTCCTTTTTCTTCACATTTGCTAAATTAAACTTTGTAAATAAGCTTTAAAACGTCAAAAAGTGAAGTTCAAGAAATTGTCAGAGCCACTTTCTTCCTTTGTTAATGAGAGAGGCTGCAGACTGAAGTCTCTTCACATCCATTTCTATGACTCTAAGATAGTCATAGCATGAAAAAGTTTGATGTCTACTTATTCCATAGTATAGACAAAAAAAGTATGAATACTTTCCCTGTTGCCCCCTCCTCAGAAAACTGTGGTAGTGGCTAAAAGTAAAACTAAAACATACCACCTATTAGAGGAATTAAAATGCCTTGAATCTTTTTTTTTAAATTCAGAATAGCACATAAACACAATAATAATTGTTCCTTAACATAATTTGGAGCCCAGGAAGGTGAGTGAGACCTGGGCAAGAAGGATGGTGAAGAGAGCAGCTATTGTATCAATTAGTTTTTGCTGCATAACAAAGACACCTGATTAAGTGGCTTAAAACAGCAATCATTTACTTGTTCACAGTTCTGTAGGTTGGTGATTTGGTTTAGCTTAGCTAAAGGCTTGCCTCTGCTCCACGTGGTATCAGCTGGGTCACTCAGGTGTCTGCAGTCCGGTGACATTTCTGAGGCCATGTGGAAGGCTGGCTGCCTGGCCCCACTCACAGGACACAGGGTTGATGGAAGCAACTGGATTATATGTTGCTGATCATCTAGCAGGCTAGAATGGCTTTGTTCACTTGATGGTGGTTGTAGAGCTCCTACAAGCAGCCAGAGAGGGCCTGCCTCAGTGCACAAACTTCATCAGCTTTGTGATATTCCATTGACCAAATCAAGTCACGTGGCCACACACACCCAGGTTCAAGGGCTGGAGTAGACTCAGAATCTTTATGGGAGGAATTTGTGGTGGTTCTAAAATATGTCCACAAATTCCTAGTAATTTCTCTACCACGGAATGGAGGGTTGTGGCACTTCCCTTTGGATCTGGGTTAATCTTAGTGATTGCTTGTAACTTTAACAGCTGAAATGACACAGCACTAATTCTATTTATTGCTTTTTTTTTTTTTTTTTTTTAAATGAATGAGAGAGTGATAGTCACTCAGTCATGTCTGACTTTTTGCAACCCCATGGACTATGGACTGTAGTCCACCAGGTTCCTCTCTCTGTGGAATTCTCCAGGCAAGAATATTGGAGTGCATAGCCATTCCATTCTCCAAGGCATCTTCCCAACCTAGGGATCATGCCCTGCAGGCAGATTCTTTATTGTCTGAGCCACTAGGGAAGCACCCCCCCGCCACCATTTAAAAAAATTTTGGGGGTCACTCTGCATGGTATATGGGATCCTAGTTCCCTGACCAAGGGTCAAACTCACAGCCCTTGTATTGGAAGCTCAGAATTTCAACCACTGGACCACCAGGGAAGGCCCTTGTCCTGCATAATTTTAAATGTGAGGTCAGTAAGGCCATGCTGAGACTGACTTGCTAAAGAAGCCACTTCAGCATATGGGCATTCAGGCTGACCACGCAGCTGAACTCCCCGCTGACAGCCGGCATCAGTGGCCAACCTTCCAGAGGAGCCGTCTTGAACCTCCAGCCCAGTCAAACCTTCAGATGGCTGCAGCCCCACTGACATCTGACGGTAACCACATGAGAGGCTCCAAGGAACAATGGCCCAGCGGAACCCTTCCAGAATTCCTGACCCACAGTATCTTGAGAAAAAGATCAGATGTCCATTATTTTAATCCACTGCATTTTGGGGTAGCATTTTTACTTAACAATAATAACAGAATTAATTGGTTTAAATCTCAAATGTAAATAATGTGGGTAATAAAAATGCTAGAAGAAATCTAGGCTACTAAACATACAACTTAGGAATTGAGGAGAACTTACGCTCCCGAGTGGGCCCCACTTTGATTTCCTAAAGCTTCCATTGTCTCCTCCACCACCACACAACTTGGTGTCAACAAAGCAGACTTGCCCACACGGTTGGGGTCAGCCAAAGAGCTGCACTGCTTTGTAGGACACTAAGATAGCACGGGAGCTGTGAGCCTTCTCACAACCTCCTGGAAGAACCCAGGGATGCCCCCGTTTCCAGATACATTTCCAGCCTGGATCTGAGTCTCCCTCCTCTCCGCATCACAGCACTGACTGTCTTCACCAGTTGATAAAGAAACGCCACTCCCCTGGAAGGACAACCCCACCCTGGGATCCGTACCTCTCTGCCTAGGAGCACAGCTCCTCAAGACTGTGTTATACAGCCTGCAGCAAAATGTGGGGGACATCAGAGACCGCAAGTCAGAGCCTTTTTGAGGTCTCACTGCCAAGTGTGGCTCTTCCCTTGCAGGAGTTACTGGATCACACCTTCCACCCCCGTGTGAACAATCAGGCTTGATCCCATCCCTGCCCAAGACAGACCCTCATGTTCAGAGGATGGAGGAGGATGTCTCCTACTGGTCCCATAAAGGATCATGTACTCTCTCTCACACACACACAAACACACACACACAACTATTTTGCATGATATACTGTACATGCCTGCTGAGTCCCTTCTGTCCACTCTTTGTGAACTTATGGACTATAGCCCACCAGGCTCCTCTGTCCATGGGGTTCTCCAGGCAAGAATACCAGAGTGGGTTGCCATGCCCTCCTCTAGGTGATCTTCCCAACCAGGGATCCAACCCATGTCTCTTATGTCTCCGGCATTGGCAGGCATGTTCTTTACCTCTAGTGCCACCTGGGAAGCCCTCGATAGGCTGTACTGTGTCAGCCTTTGCAGTGATGCTGTGCTCCTGAACCCTCAGGTCAGCTGAAGACATGACCAATCCCCTAGCTTCATAAGGATCCAATCATTTCCTTAAAATGACTACCTGGAGAGACCCAGTGAAGCATTTAAACCACATTCTTTCTGCAAGTCCCTCTCTACTTGAGGAGGTTAGCTCTTTCTCCCATTCAATGAAATTAAGTTATAAAAGATTTCCTTTTTAAGAGGAACTGTCATGCCCATGTGTTTAATCTCCTCTGGTTCCTGCAGAGGCCAGTTCAGCTCCTTTTCCTCCTTTGGTTTGATCCTGGATCTTATAAAACAGCCTCACACACTGCAAGGGGCTAGGCTCTTTTTCTAACCATCTCCTGGATTCCCTCCCATGGGACTTGCCCTCCTCCAGCCTGTGGGGCTGAGGCTGTCCAGCCAGGGGCCCTCAGAGCAGGCTGGGAGGGCTGCCTTCCCTCCTCTGCTGTGAAGGGCCTTGATCTCATTCCAAACTGGTCATAGGTAGAAAGGGGGCGGTGGTTAGGAGCATATCAATCTCTCTCAGAATCATCTCAGGGCCAATTAGTCCAGAGGAATGGCTTCCCTAGTGGCTCAGATGGTAAAGAATTGCCTGCAATGCAGAAGACCTGGTTTAATCCCTGGGTCAGGAAGATCCCCTAGAGAAGGAAATAGCAACCTACTCCAGTATTCTTGCGTGGGAAATCCCATGGACAGAGGAGCCAAGAATTGTTCATGGGGTTGTTCGTGGGGTTGCCAAGAATTGCACATGACTGAACATGTGATGGATTGACAGTCTTCCAAATCTCCCTTCTGGCTAATACTCGGTGATGGTTTCTTGCCTCTCTTTCAGTTGGTGCTGAGGCAGAGAGATTTGCCCATCTTTTGATGTGTCTTCATAGTAACACCAACACCCAGGTTCCCAAAGACACACACATACACATACACACACACACACACCTTCCAACCACCCGGTAGCTCCCTGGGAGTCTGCCATAGATTCTCTGTCCCTTGGGGGTCCCCTTGTTCTTAGTGAGCAGCTAGTACCAGCAGGAGCCACAGGAAACCAGCATGACCACAAGTCTCAGGCACAAGATGGCCCACCTGCCACATCATGTTATAGCTGCCACATCATGGCTGTGGGTTTTCCATATGGGAAACTGGAAAGCAGACACAGGGACAGGCAGATGGAGACCACAGGGTCAGCTCTGCTGCTGACCATAGGGAGCCCAGGGCATGTGGCTCCTATGTTTGGCTCATGGACTTGCCACCTCTCAGCTTGTCCAGTGCCCTATCTGGGTTTTGGAGCAGCTCAGGAGGGTAAAGTTGAATCTCCCAGACATTTTATTCAAGATTGCTGCCTCTCATTGGCCCCAGGTGGAGAGGGGAGGATGGAGATGAAATTCCTGTTGGTTATGTTCTTCTAGTAGATCAGCTTCTCATAATCATGGACCACAAGGCAAGAGTCATCACCCATGCTCCCATGACCAGAGGTCACTAAGAATAAGAAACCAAGAGGGTTAAGTCGAGTAGCATTCCTTCTACATGTGCACACGAGAAATGGGGATGCAAGAGGCCTCACTCATTTCTGGTTTCTTGATGCCTAACCTTTGTGTTCAAGCATTAACCCCTGGCTGACCAGGGCTGGACTGTCCTGCTCTGGTGGGTTGTCCATCAGACCAGTCTTACTCCCGCCTTCAGCAGCCCACTCCCCCTTGGGGTACCTTCCTGGGTTGGCTGGCTGCTGGCCAGGATATGCTTTGCTCCCAGAAGCTTTCCATCGGGTCAGAATAATGAAATGTGCAAATTAACTTTGAGCCAGGCTGGAGTCAAGACTGAAAATTTATTCTATATTGCTTTGCCTTTTTTTCCCCAGTCATATTGCCCCATGTAGCTTATCTGAAATTCTGCAGTGTGATTAAAAGTCAACATTAGATCATCCAGGAATACAATGTCAACAACCCAGAGATGACTTGAAGTTGAATGTAAAGCCTTCTTTTATTAAATTCTGTTTTAGGAGCATAGATGCTGCTACACAGCTGTAACAAGTAATCCCCAGATCCCGGTGGCTTGACACTGGGAGGTTTTTTTTTTTTTTTTTCATAAACTCCACTGATCCATTGAGGACTCTGCTTTCCGTCACTGTGGTCTTTACTCTGGCACCCACCTGAGAATATAGCCAATATCATTAGTCACGTGTCAAAGGGAATGTCAAGCTTAGGCACACTGGTGCCTACGGCTTCCACCCGGAAGTGACAGCATTTCCTCTGCTCACATTCTATGGACCAGCGCGAGTTACGTGTGACCCTTAGGTTCCAAAGAGGCACAGAAGCCCAATTGTCCCTCACGCCTGGAGGATGAGAGGTGGAAGAGTGTCATCAAGTCTATGGACCAGCACACATTTTCAGGGAGAAACTAAAGACCACAAATATTAAATGTCCTTGCAAGTTACAGTTCAACTAATTTTGTGTCTGAAGTAATTAAAGTCCAAAATTAAATACTCTTGTTCTTGAGAAGTCAAATCCAAAGTCTATAATTTCTGATTTTAAATTAACATCCAGTGACACTGAAGCCCTCTTCTCTTTCTTAGAGTCCTAGATTTCTTCAACCACTCTGTGTGTACTGACCTGCCATCTATCTATCACAATGGACTTAATGGTTTTCGGACTCTAGATGTGAAGTTAGTTCAATTTCTTAGTCTCTAGAGTATAAAGGGGCTTCCCTGGTGGCTCAGATGGTAAAGCGTCTGCCTGCAATGCAGGAGACCCGGGTTTAATTCCTGAGTTGGGAAGATCCCCTGGAGAAGGAAATGGCAATCCACTCCAGCACTCTTGCCTGGAAAATCCCATGGACGGAGGAGCCTGATAGGCTACAGTCCATGGGGTCGCAAAGAGTCAGCTGATGCTGGGAAAGATTGAAGGTTGGAGAGGAAGGGGATGACAGAGGATGAGATGGTTAGACGGCATCACAGACTTGATGGACATGAGTTTGAGCAAGCTCCAGGAGTTGGTGATGGACAGGGAGGCCTGGCGTGCTGCAGTCCATGGGGTCACAAAGAGTCGGACATGACTGAGTGACTGAACTGAACTGAATACTGTATGATATCACATACGTGGAATCTAAAAAATCTACAATGTACTGGTGAATATAGCAAAAAAGCAGCATAATAGTGGGGAGAAGGAAAGAGGAGGGGAAGGTAGAGATAGGGGAGTAACAGGTCAAATTATTAGGTATAAAATATGCTACAAGGATATACTGTACAACACTGGGAATATAGCCAATATTTTAGAATAACTGTAAATGGAGTATAACCTTTAAAATTGTGAATCACGGTATTGTAGACCTGTAACTTATATAATGGTGTACATCAACTATACTCTAACTAAAAATATATTTTGAAGCAGTCTTACGACCTACAAGATTGTCACAGCACTGACTCCATGTCACTAACTAATCTCAGTGTCTGGAGGAGCCACCCCAAATGAAATGTGGTTCTCAGGACAACATGTTTGGTAAAATTTTGACCTGTGTTACTGATGTTCAAATATTAAGTGAAGCCAGATGGCATCTGAAGGCAGGTTGGAGGATAAAGAGGAAAAATCATCCTTGGTTTCATGTCTGCAGGATGGCAAGGCACCGTGACCTAGGAAGTTAATTACATTGCAAGAAATCTCTCTTCAAGAGGTCAACAGGGGCCCTACTTAACCTTCACGTACTGTCTTCTTTCTTAGAGGAGGCATTTGGGGAGACATATCATGTAGAAATTTGTGATGGTGGCTGCCTTTCTTTCTCATCTTAGTTTCCATTTCCCCTTTGAGTCCGATGTCTGAGTCTTGGAGGCTGCTTGGAGGGTGGCCTCTCTCCAGTGACACAGTTGCCACCCAATGTTCTAGACGTGTGTTTTCTGTTCTGAGACATAGGCACTGGCTTCTGTTGCTTTTTGTTGTGAAATTGTAAACATCTGAGACGTGGCTTCTGAGGCTGATTTCCCTTTGGTCCTCAGCCAATCAGAGAAGATCCTTGGACCCAAGCTGCTGTGGATGCTTCAAAAGTCTATTCTCCTAGAGCACAGTTCTCACTTTGGCTGCACTTTAGAAACTGGGGGAGACTTTAAAAATCCTGAGGTCCCCCCCCAATAAAATTCTGAGGTCTATTGCTCTTGTTCAGCCACTAAGTCATCTTTGACTCTTTGCGATTCCTTGTACTGCAGCATGCCAGGCTCCCCTGTCCTTCATTATCTCCTGGAGTTTGCTCAAACTCATGTCCATTGAGTCGGTGATGCCATCCAACCATCTCATCCTCTGTCACCTGCTTCTCCTCCTTCCCTCAATCTTTCCCAGCATCAGAGTCTTTTCCAATGAGTTGTACCCCAATCAATTACATCACAGTATTGTGATGTTAATTTTTGTGCATCAGCAGGGCTGGGCCAAGTGGGACCCAGCTGGCCACCTGGTATTTGCCCAGAGGTATGTTTTAGATGACAGTAACGTTTAAATCAGTAAACAGATGGCCCTTCACAATGGGGCTGAGCCTCCTGCAATCAGTTCAGGGTCTTAATACAAAGCTTCTGACCTCCCTTGGGCAAGAAAGGATTCTGCCAGAAGACCACATTTGGATTTGAACTGCAACTTGTTCTGGGTCTCCAGCCTGCTGGTCTATCCTCTAGATTTTTTTTTTTTTGGGGCAGACTTGCTGAGCCAAGTCCTTAAAATCAACCACTCTCTCTCCTGTGCCCTCTTTCTCTCACTTTCTTGCTCATGCATCTTGTGGGTTCTGCTTCTCTGGCCAGCCCTGACTAACATGAGTGGTGATGTGGGTGTCAGGCCCATGTGAAGAGGAGAGGGCCCCTCCCGTGCTCCTCAGGATGCTGTCCTCTCTCCACCTGCAGATGCTCTGGGGTCCAAGAGCATTTTTATCCGCAACAGTAGGGCTGCAGCCCTCTGCTACTACCCCCTCCTGCTTCTGCTGCTTCCAGGAAAGCCCAGCTGGGATTTCAGTCTGCTTTTTTTCAGTCTGAATTTTTTTCTTCCTTCTCAAATATCTTGCTCTTCAGCTCCTCCCTTCACCAGACCAGCAGCATCAGCCTTAGCAGGAGCTCATCAGAAACACCAAGATACTGGACCTGCTGGCTGCCGATGTCCTGAAATACAGAATCTACAGTGGTTCTTTTTTATCTGGACCCATGCGCAGCTCCTCCTCTTGGTCACTCATGCCTCTCCTGGCCACTGGGATGGCATCTCCCCTCTGCAAGCCCAGACTCTCTCTCCCCTGAGAGGGCCACTTCCCTGTCAATGAAATAACTCTGTCTCCCTCCAGCTTAATGAAGCACACTTACATAGTGTTCAATCTCCTTCTTGATTCTTTTGATGAACCTGACACTTATATAGCAATTCAGACAAGATTTTCATCTCTACTTCAAAGTATAGATATTTGGGTATGCGTGTGTGTGTGTTCAATCACTTCAATCATGTCCGACTCTTTGTGACCCCACAGGCTGTAGCCCACCAGGCTCCTCTGTCCATGGGATTCTCCAGGCTACTATGAGTGGGTAGCCATGCCCTCCTTCAGGGGCTTTTCCCATCACAGGGTTCAAACCTGAGTCTCCTGCGTCTTCTGCATTGCAGGTGGATGGTTTACCACTGAGCCACCTGGGAAGCCCAACCTTTGGATATACAAACACTGAATTAAGTTTGCTTTGTTCTTTTCTGCTCCTGAAAAAAAAAATGACATATTTTTCCACTTTTAATGAAATTTTTTCATAATATTTTGAGGGAAGGTCATTTAAATTATATGATCTCATCTATATTTTATTAGTAAAAATAATACATCCCCTTATTCATCTTCATTTATTCACAGATCAAATCTACCACGTTTCTGTAAATAAAACCAGTCTGGATCTCTGAACTCTAAATTCAGGATTAAAGTTTGTGCAAGTGAAAACTGCAGAGACAAATTGAGATCACACAGTGGTGGTGGTGGTGGGGTAATGTGGCAATTGTTCCAGTGGTGGAGCAATTGCAGTAGAGAGGAAAGGATGCTGGGAATGGTGCTGGTGGAGGTGATGGTGGTGATGGCGGTGGTGGAAATGGCGGTGACAGTGATGGGAGTGGTGGTGGTGGTGGAGGTGATGGTGGTCATGGCGGAGGTAGAGGTGATGGTGATGATGGAGGAAATGGTAGTGGTGGAGGTGATGGTGATGGAGGGGATGGAAGTGATGGAGGTGATAGAGTGGTGGTGCTGGTGGAGGTGATGGTGGTCATGGCGGTGGTAGAGGTGATGGTGATGATGGAGGAAATGGTGGTGGTGGAGGTGTGGTGGAGGTTATGGTGATGGAACTGGGGATGGAAGTGATGGAGGTGATAGAGTGGTGGTGATGGTGGTGGTGGTGGTGGGGTAATGTGGCAATTGTTCCAGTAGTGGAGCAATTGCAGTAGAGAGGAAAGGATGCTGGGAATGGTGCTGGTGGAGGTGATGCTGATGATGGAGGAAATGGTGGTGGTGGAGGTGATGGTGGTGGAACTGGGGATGGAAGTGATGGAGGTGATAGCGTGGTGGTGCAGCTGGTAGAGGTGGTGGTGGTGGCGGCGGTAACCGGGTCAGTGAGGACGGCGGTTGTGGAGGCAGTGGGGAGGGCGGTGATGAAGGTGGTGGCAGTGATAGTGGTGGAAGGGAGAAGATAGTATGACACTTCAGAGTGTCAGGACAGGGTAAGAAGGGATTCACTCCTCACTTCCTAAGTACTTCTAATGCGGCAGGCTGCTGCCCCCTTGGCCTGATACTATCAACTTAAAATTGAATCCCAACAGCAAGGCCCCCTGAAACATGCAGAACCTGCTGATCATAAACTATGTGACTACAAACCTGGCCTAACGAATCCAGAAAACATCAACTGTTTTTCCACCACCCACACTGAGAAAGCACTGAATGCCTGGGCAAGCTGCACTCTGCTAGTTTAAGGTCAAGCAACAGCCATCTACACAGGGAAGCTGTGTTGCCAGCCGGGAGGGAACCGTGCTAAGGCCCCCTCTTACTCAGAGTGGCCCTGTCCCCATGAGCACATGCTACTGGCCATGAGTCCAGGCTGAGCAGGATTGTGGAGCTGAGTGGAGTGGTGGTTTGCTGCTGTTCCCAGCAGCTACTTAACCCGACTCCAACATCAACCTTCCTCATCTCACCAGTTCTTAAAGAAGCATCCTTGAGATTCCCAGCTTTAATGTCAGATGTCTAGGTTGAATGCTCTGTATAGCTCCCAAATACCAAAGGTGGGGACTTCAGGGGTGTCACTAAATAACACCCCTCTCCTGCTCACATGATTTCTGAAACAACAGAATACATAGAGCCAGATGTGCGGCAAAACCAGCAGCTTATCAGCCACAGTCGCAGGGTTGGAGGACTTGGCTTCGGCAGGCAATCAGCTGGGCTGGTGCGTGCTGTCCAGGCCAGCCCTTCCTTCCTGCTGGACTCTCTAGCCTTTGGCACAGCCCAGTAAGGCTTGGTTTGCATCAGATTCACTCCCCCATGACTGCTGGCTCGTACTGGCTGTGGGAGGACAGGGAAGAAACGTATTCACTTATTTACACATTCTCTCGTTCATTCATTCAACAAATGTTAATTGAGCACCTAGTAAACAACAAGCTTGAACAAAACAGAAAATAATTCTGCTCTCATGGCACTTCCATTTCAGTGGGGAGACAAATCACCAGTTTTATTGCATTTTATTGAGTTTGTTCTAATGAAACTCCTTTTTTAATCTGTGAGGAGAGGTGATAGGAAGGGCACTAAAGGACTTCTCTTCTCATGAGGAACAAAAAGTACATCATCTCCCTAATCATTCTGAAGGAGCCCAGTGCAATTTCTCTTTGGTAAGCGGTTGGACAAATGGTTGGCCAAGCCCCGCTCCGGGGCTGGTTGGGGTATCTCCTAGCTGTGGACCCACAGACACTTCTGCTGCTCTGGTTTGTGACACAGGCCATTGGGTTGGTTTCTGATTTCCCTACTGAGCCGTGAGTTCCCAACTGCATACATAGCTCAGACCTAGAGGTTTGTGAAATTAATGAACGACTTGGAGGTTTTGAGCCTGGATAACCTGGGATATGATACGTTTATAAATGAAAATAGAGACCTTGGAGAGATACTTGTTTTTCAGAGAGAAACGGGTGAGTCCAGGTTTCAACCGTGTGGAATTACCTAGAGGACAACCTAATATTACCCGTGTCTCTGGATTTAATGGCTACTGGGCCTCCTAGGTGGTGCTAGTGGTAAAGAGCCCACCTGCCAATGCAGGTAGATGTAAGAGACTGGGGTTTGATCCCTGGGTTGGGAAGATCCCCTGGATGAGGGCACGGCAACCCAGTCCAGTACTCTTGCCTGGAGACTCCCATGGACTGAACCGTCCACAGGGTCCCAAAGAGTCCGACACAACTGAAGTGACTTAGCACGCATGCCCGCTCATGCAACCTTTTGCAACCTTGAGAGGAAGGAGAACTAAAATCCTCTGACCAGTCACATCCCTTCTCAGTCTGCACGTGTCTTTGTTGTCCCACTTTTTTTTTTCAACCAGCTCAGTCTTTGAAGATTGCATCCAGTCTTCAGTCTTTCCAGGTTTCTCATTGCTCCTCTTGCATATTAATGGGAGGACAAAACTGATACCCTCCACGGACACATGCATGTCATTAGGCTGTCGCTGTGGGGGTGAGTCTCCTCTGAATTGTCATGAGAAAGATTATAAACAAATCAAGGACAAATAAAGCTGATTGGATACCAAGGAAGATAACATGAGCTCTGGCTGAAGGACAAGGAGGAAGCACCTCAGGCCTAACAGCTCAGACAGGAGCAACGGCAATACGCCTGCGTCTGCCTGCATCTGAGGACCGGGCTTTTGTGTGCCACACTTACCAAATAGCTGTGTATTTGTCCACCTTGTGGATCATCATATAATTAACACTTCCGAGAAAATGACGTTTTGTCATGTAAATGTATGTATTTCACTGCTGAAAAGTGGAAGTGTTAGTCACTCAGTCATGTCTGACTCTTTACAACCCCATGGCAAGAATACTGGAATGAGTAGTCATTCCCTTCTCTGGGGAACCTTCCTGACCCAAGGACTGAACTCGGGGCTCCTGCATTGCAGGCAGATTCTTTAACATCTGAGCCACCAGGGAAGCCCCATTTCACTGCTCAATGGGAAAAAAATAACCAGAGGATGGTTACTGCTGGCTTCATATACATTTGGTGCCATGATCTGAAATGTGCATCATTTTTTATTTAACTTAACTTTTAATTGGAGGATAATTATTTTACAATATTGTGATGGTTTCTGCCATACATCAATGTGAATCAGCTATAGGTGAGGGAGGGGACATATGTATATCAAACAGTATGTTTTTGTAAAAGGTTGTACTCTGTTGGGGCAAAAGGTTTTGGGGGGAAAAGAACTGGCTTTAATTCTTAATTCTAGTTTTTACTTTATATATATATATTTTATCATTTGCATTTTTTTCTCTCTCTCTCTTTTTTTTTTTACAAACCCTTGTGTTGAGGGTTGACTTTCAATAGATCACAGTAAGGGAGCTCTTCTGCCACGTAGAAAATCCCCCCCAAAATTCGCTTTAAATTACAAATTTTGTCTAAATTTCCCCAAGCTCTCAGCCCAGCGATCCTTTTGTCTTGCATACTATGCTGACACACTCCATTAATCTACTAAACAGCAAAAGGCTGTGCAAAAGCAGACTCCTATCTTGCAGAGATAGTTGGGTCAATTCAGGTCAAAGTTTCATTGGTGTTGGCCCAAAAGCTATTGGGAAACTTGTAAAATGAAGAGCAGTTACAATGTGATCTTTAAAGCAGATTTCAAAGATGAAAACAGAACAAGACTGGTTTCTGACCACAAAATGTTTTTCTTTTCAAATTGGCACACAGATACAGTTCCATGTTCTTTAAATGACAGCTACGTACGAAGCGATGAAAACTCATGTCTTAGAAAGACTTTGCAAATATTATTACACTTGATGGCAGTAAGCTTCCTTTGTGGTGGTTGTAGTTCAGTCTCTACGCCTTTTCGGACTCTGCAACCCCACGGACTGTAACCTGCCAGACTCTTCTGTCCTCCACTATCTCCCGGACTTTGCTCAAATTCATGTCCATTGAGTCCATTGAAACCTCAAGTTTCCTTTGGGGTGTCATATAAGTAACATTTTCTGGTGTTTTTCCAAAAAGGACAGTAAATAGAGTTACCTTTTGATCATATAAGATGGAGTTTCAGGCCACAGTGCTCTCAGTAAGGCATGCCACCCATTTTGGTTTCCAAGCACTGCTCTAACAAAACAACACAACCTAAGTGGCTTGAGCAACAGAAATTTATTGTCTTCCAGCCTTGGACAGAGGTCAGAAGTCATGGCTGGGGCAGGGTTAGTCCTCGGGAGGGCTGTGCGGGACATCTGTCTGATGCCTCTCTCCTAGTTTCTGGGAGTTTCCTGGATATGGTAGCAGGACTTCAGCTGTTAGCTCCATGTGTACATCTGTGTCCTAACCTCCTCTTTTCAAAAAAAAAGCCTGTCAGATTAGGGCCCACCCTACTTTGGAGAAGGCAATGGCACCCCACTCCAGTACTCTTGCCTGGAAAATCCCATGGATGGAGGAGCCTGGTGGGCTGCAGTCCATGGGGTCACTAAGAGTCAGATACGACTGAGCAACTTCACTTTCACTTTTCACTTTCATGCACTGGAGAAGGAAATGGCAACCCACTCCAGTGTTCTTGCCTGGAGAATCCCAGGGATGGGGGTAGCCTGGTGGGCTGCTGTCTATGGGGTCGCACAGAGTCGGACATGACTGAAGTGACTTAGCAGCAGCACCTTACTCTGGCAAGACCTCATTTTTAACTAATTATTAATACCTGTGCAAAGATCCCATGTCTAAATAAAGTCCCATGCTGAGATCCTAGGGATGAATTTGTGGGGAAACAGCGGAATCCATCACATCCCCACTGTGATGCTTGTGCAACTCAGGAGATGCCCGGCTCCAAGCTCTGCATCCTGGTCCATCCTCCTGTTTCTCTTCTGGGTGTCGCTGTGCCTCACTGCCATCCCCCTGCCCAGACCCCCACACTGGCACTGGGGCTGGACTGTCAGCTTTACCCCAAAAAGCACCTCCTAGTTCTCCTTTGCCTCCTGCTCTCTGTGGAGCCCAGGCTGCCTGAACCCTGGCTAGGGGTCTGACTCCAGGCCCCCTCTTGTCCAGAAAGGGAATGTGTGAGCTCTTACTTACCCTCAGGTACTTACCCTGCCACCCTGTTCTGCACACACAGGAAACAACAAGTCTTCTAAAGAAAGAGCCAGGGATAAGGACACAGAAATGCTACCGGGACGGGGCTTGTCTTGGAACATGATGTGGGGTGCATTAATGAGCCCCTTGTCCTAGCCTCTTTTGAGGTTGGGAAAGGCAGGGTTGAAAAGTCTAATATTTTGCTGAGATTTCTTTTAATGCCTCACACCATCTAGGAAACAAAGTCGTGTCTAAAACACCCAACGTGTCAGACAGAGAGCTTTGCCTGGAGCTGCAATCACACCAGTAATACTGCTGACAAAGGGAGCTGCAGGTGTTCAGGAGGGAAACAGGTGGGGTGTGCCTGGAGATTTAAAAACCAATCTTTACAGTTCCAATGGGGAATAATCGTTGACTGGAGGGTCTCAGTGGAATCTTTTGCTTAAAAAAAATTTTTTTTTGTTAGGATCTCATGGACTTGGTCATGTATAGCTGTGAGATTTGGACCACAAGGAAGGCAGAGTGCCAAAGAATTGATGGTTTCAAAATGTGGTGCTGGAGAAGACTCTTGAGAGTCCCTTGGACTGCAAGGAGATCCAATTAGTCAATCCTGAAGGGAATCAACCCTGAATATTCATTGAAAGGACTGAAGTTGAAGCTTCAATCCTTTGGCCACCCGATTCGAAGAACTGATTCATTGGAAAAGACCCTGATGCTGGGAAAGATTGAAGGCAGAAGAAGAAGGGGTCAACAGAGGGTGAGATGGTTGGATGGCATCATGGACACAATGAACATGAGTTTGAGCAAACTCCAGGAGATAGCGAAGGTCAGGGAAGCCTGGCATGCTACAGTCCATGGGTTTGCAATGAGTCAGACATGGCTTAGCAACTGAACAATAGCAACAACGTAGACTTGGGCTGTGATGAAGACAAATCTGTTTACTCACTGTCTAGAGCTGCTAGTGGCTAAATGTAACGTTTTTCTAGTGGCTGTTTTATAAGGTCTCCAGGTCAGCAATATGAGCTCTACCCAAACATCTACCTCTGCTTCATGAAGGATTCAGGTCACTTTTGGCTATGGAAGAGTACAGTCTGAATGTATGATAAAATTTTAGTATTCTTTCTATAATTTCAGAAGCTATGGCCTTTCCTGATCTTGGTGTATGATTTCTGAGGAAGGGTTTGGTTGAAATAAATATCTAGATGCCCAGATAAAGAATGTAGCTAGTGAAATCTCAGCTCCTCAGTTGCTCCTGGAGATAGATCATTCTAGACAACCAAGCTGAAAGGTAACCTTCTTCCTCCCTAAAACATTAAAATCTGAGTTGCATTTTTACTTTTTTTTCTGGAGGGGTGCCCTATGCTTTTTATTCTTTTTATTTTTATAAAATTTTTATTGGAATATAGTTGATTTAGATTTGAATATATTAAATACCACTGAACTGTTCACTGTGAAAAAAAATCTCTAAATGCAGATGAATATTTGCTGGAGAGGAAAGACAAAATTGTCTCTGACTGGAAACAATTTATTTTTATTTTTATAAAACTTTTGTTAGAGTAAGTTGATTTACAATGCTGCATTAGTTCCAGGTGTACAACAAAATGGTTATACGTATACATATACCCCTTCTTTTTAAGTTTATTTTCCCATGTAAGCCGTTGCAGAGTGTTGGGTATAGTTCCCTGTGCTATGGGGGCTTCCCAGATGACACTGGTAGTGAAGAACCTGCCTGCCAATGCAGGAAGTGTAAGAGACACAGGTTTGACCCCTGGTTTGGGAAGATCCCCTGGAGGAGGGCATGGAAACCCACTCCAGTATTCTTGCCTGGAAAGTCCCCATGGACGGAGCAGCTTGGCAGGCTATTGTTCATGGGGTCACAAAGGTTTGGAAATGACTGAAGCAACTTAGCATGCATGCACTTTTAATTAACTATATCAGTGTCCCATGGTCTTCCATAATTACATCATGACCTCAGACACCCAGTCAATCCATCTGCTTGTTTAATTGCTGTCTGGCCGTCCAGGGAGATCCCTGCTCTTTTTGGAGCTCTTCCTCATGGGTTATACTCTGAGGGTCTGTGTAAGGAGTGTCTGTGCTTCCCTCAACTCACTACTTGAAGCCCCAATCTCTCATGGGATGGTATTTGAAGATGGAACTTTTGGGAGGTGATTAGGGTTAGATGAGATGAGAAGGGGACCTTCATTTGGGGTTGGTGCCTGATCAGAAGAGACACTGGAGAGCTTTCTCCATATCTGCTGAGAGAGGACATGTCAAGAAGGTGGCTACCTGCAAGCCAGGAAGAGGGTCCACACCAGAACCCCATCCTTCTGGCATCTTAATCTCAGACTTGCAGCCTCCATAACTGTGAGAAGATAAATGCTGGTTGTTTAAGCCTCCCTGGTCCATGGTATGTTGTCATGGCAGCCTGAACTGACTGAGGTAGACTATAATATAGTGTTCTGATGTAAGGAACGGGTGTGACCCAACCTGAGCTAATTGGACACATCAGCCCTAGAAGTGGATCTTGAGCAGAGGGAAGAAAATGAGTTCATTCACTTGTGACGGAGCCTCCCTGACCAGACCTCTTGCTGAGGGTCTCTTGAAGCTGTCCATTTTTCTTATCTGGGTCTCCAGTCACCTGCACTGATACTGTGCACTCTTGATGTTTTTCTGATAAATCCTCCTATTAATCTAGACAGAGTTGGGGTATGTTGCTTATTTGTTGTAGTGTGGGTTTTCCAGTAGTCATGTACAGATGTAAGAGTTGGACAGTAAAGAAGGCTGAGTGCCAAAGAACTGATGGTTTTGAATTGTGATGCTGGAGAAAACTCTTGAGAGTCCCTTGGACAGCAAGGAGATCAAGCTGGTCAATCCTAAAGGAAATCAGTCCTGAATATCCATTGGACTGATGCTGAGGCTGAAGCGCCAACACTTTGGCCACCTGATGTGGAGAGCCAACTCACTGGGAAAGACCCTGATCCTGGAGATGAAGTGGGCTGCAGAGGATGAGATGGTTTGATAGCATCACTGACTCAGTGGACATGAATTTGTGCAAACTCTGGGAGGTAGTGAAAGACAGGGGAGCCTGGCATGCTGCAGTCCATGGGGTTGCAAAGAGTTGGGTAGGACTTTGTGGCTGAACAACAATAAGAGTCTGTTGCTTGTGAAAATCCCAATATTTACCAGGTCTATCAGTTAGTGTATAAGGTCTACAGATCTTTCTGGTTCTCTTTTTATAGGATATTATAGCCTTATTTTTATGCTTACCATTGGGTAATAGATTTCTGAAATGAAGTTGATAATTAGATGACTTTTGATCTATTTGATTATATTTTGATGGAGTAACCCAAAGGTAACACTAAAATTTTATTCATACAGTGATATTTGAATAAATTATCAGAGTCAATTTTTCCCCTGTGTTTAATTTCTCATTATATTTAGGAGAGGGGCCTGGGGAATGGTAGGATGGAGAAATGGTATGTTCAATAAATAAGCTTATGCATAAGTTAGCATTGATAGGCACTGGATGCTTTCAGCTTTGCTATAGAATATAAAACTATTAATAACTTGCATAAATGAGTAGGAAACTACAAATTACTTTATGGATAGGAAATTCTGAAAGACTTATGGTATTGACTTCCATTGACATTATGTAATGGGAAAGACTGAAGTGATTTAAGATGAAAATTGATTTACAGAAATGTTCATCATGGTCTTTTATTTCCATGGAAAAGGGCTATTGATGTATTACTCATATTTTAATGTCCACAAGCCCTAGTGAACATTAAACTTTCACATGATACAAAAAAGAATTGTGACAAATTGAATTTTAAGCCAGGAGTGGTTGATATTTCAGTCCCAACTCTCAGCTGAGTCAAGACTTGTAGAGGTGTTTAGAGCAAAATAGATATCTATTCAATTAATTAACTCAACAAATAATCATTGAGCCAACTCTGATCCTGCTGCTGTGGTGTCTGCTGGGCACAGAGTGTGCAACATGCCCTTTACAGCCAAAAGGTTACAGTCAAAAGGAAGGCATGGAAGTATACAAACAAGGGCAGTAAGTCATCGGCACCAAGACAGACTCATTTAGAGAAATGACGCCTAAAGGAGAGGCTGCTCAGTATTTTTTGGGGGGGGACATGCACTGGTCTTTTGTCCTTTGAGCACTAAGACTTCTGCAGCTCCCAGGCTTCTCTAGTTGTGGGGCACAGGCTCCAGAATGCATAGCTTCAGTAGTTGTGGCTTAATTGCTTCACAGCATGTGGGATCTTACCTCCCTTACCAGGGATCGAGGGGCTTCCCCTGGTGGCACAGCAGTAAAGAATCTGGCTCCAATGCAGGAGATGGGGGGTTAAATACCTGGAAGATCCCCTGGAGGAGGAAATGGCAACTGACTCCAGTATTCTTGCTTGGGAAATCCCACAGACAAAAGAGCCTGGTGGGCTACAGTCCATGGGCTCCCCAAAGAGTCAGACATAACTGAGCAACTGAACAACAGCAATCAGGGATTGAACTTGCATCCCCTGCATTGGAAGGTGGATTCTTAACCACTGGGCCACCAGGGAAGTCCCTGCTCAGCCTTTCAATTGGTTGGAACTGAGAAAGTGTCCAGGAAGGAAGTGGTGTGTGTGTGTGTGTGTGTGTGTGTGTGTGTGTGATAATTCTGGGACAGTCAAAATGTAAGGAAAGTTCATAAGATAAAATAGAGCCAGGGCTTCTTTATGCAGCTCTTGGGGTTCTCACAGCAGGTATGCTGGAGTAGTTTGTCATTCCCTTCTCCACCCTGCTCTTTGGAAAAGGCCCTGATGCTGAGAAAGATTAAAGACAAAAGGAAAAGACGGTGACAGACGATGAGATAGTTGGATGCTATCACCGATGCAATGAACACGAACTTGGGCAAACTCCAGGAACTGGTGAGGGATAAGGAAGCCCAGGGTGCTGCAGAGTCATGGCGTTGTAAAGAGTCAGACACAACTTGGCAACTGAACAACAGCAACAAAGGCAGGGTGTGTTGATAAATGCCTGAAGCTCAGTGTGACCCAAATAGTGGTGTGAGAAGAGACGCAAAGAGGACCAAGGCTGGAAAGGAAGGTCGGGTCAGACCTTGGCAGGGCCTTTGAGCAAGGGTAGGCATGTCGAAATTGATCCACCAGGTACACAGGAATCATGAACATACTTAAGTGGTGGATTGAAGCAATCAGATTTATGTTTTATCTTTTTGGTAGATGCATGCTCCTGAATGCTCAGTTGCTCAGTTCTGTCTGACTCTTCATGACTCTATGGACTGTAGCCAACCAGGCTCCTGCTACCCTGGGATTTTCCCAGCAAGAATACTGGAGTGAGTTGCTAGTTCCTTCTGCAGGGGATCTTTCCCACCCAGAGATCAATCTGTGTTTCCTGTGTCTCCTGCATTGTAGGTGGATTCTTTATCTCTGAGCCACTGGAGAAGCCCTGTTGGTAGATGAGAAGAGCCAAATGAAAGAAAGGAAAAAGTAGACTCTGGAAGACCCACTGAGAGATGGCTCTGGGGATTGGTGGGGAAACAACACAAACTTGACAGATAGCAATGGCAGAGGAAGGATATGGCAAGGTTGTTAATGAGAAAAGTGTGACCGGACTTGACTCCTGATTTGAGCTGAATTGGAAATAGTTATGCAAGAAAGGGAAGGACTAAGATGACCACCAGGGCTAGGTCTCAGGTAGACAGTGAAAATTCATAATACAGAGGAGAAAAAGCAAGACTATGGATGTTGAACTTGAGATGCTTAGAGGACATTCACATGTATGACCAGGAAGCAACTGGACATTGAAGTCAGGAGCCCAGTCAGGTCTCTGGCTTAGACAAGCACTTTGGGAAGTTGCCAGCATGAAGGCAGAGTTAAAAGGATAAAGTAAATGTGATCATCTAGGGAGACACAGTGGGATGAAGAGAGACCACCATTTGCGGGTGGGCAGGAGGAGACCAGGGCACAAAGAAGATGGGAGGAAGTGGTCAAGGAGGATCCTGGTGAGGATGAGTCCTGAGACCAAGGGGAGAGCAGCTTCAGGAAGGAAGGAGCAATCAGAAGCCACTAGTGCCCAGGAGAGGGTCTTGTGAATTTCCGTTGCATCATAAGTTGTTTGGGAAAAGGATAAGTGAGATAAGACTCTGAGAGTCTCTTGGACTGCAAGGAGATCAAGCTAGTCAATCCTAGTTGAAATCAACCCTGAATATTCATTGGAAGAACTGTTGCTGAAGCTGAAGCTCCAATACCTTGGTCGCCTGATGTGAAGAGCTGACTCATTGGAAAAGACCTTGATGCTGGGAAGGATTGAAGGTAGGAGGAGAAGGGGATGACAGAGGATGAGATGTTTGGACGGCATCACGGACTCAATGGACATGAGTTTGAGCAAACTCCAGGAGAGGGTGAAGGACAGGGAAGCCTGGGGTGCTGCAGGCCATGGAGTTGCAAAGAGTTTGATGTGACTTAGCAACTGAGCAACAAAAAATGAGAGAATTAGGCTAAGATGCTAGTCTTCGGATCAATTACTGTAAAGAGAAGTGATGCTCTGGGTCCCATCTCTGAATGGCAAAATGTGCCCTTGCTGCAGTGGTATATCCTTCCATTCTCAACTCCCCTGTGCTGTAAGGATACAACTGAGCATCTGACTGACATGTGTTCTTTTCCCCATCACGTGATTTCTCAGCCTCGGCACCACTGACATGTTAGACCTGCCGGGTCTTTGTTGTGGAGGTGTCCTGTGCATTGCAGCAGGCTTAGCATCATCCCTGGTCTTTACCCACCAGGTGCCAGTTCCTCCCTCCCTCTCCCCAAGTTGTGACACCCAGCAGTCTTTCCAGGCAATGCCCAGTGTCTCCTGGGGAATAAACTGGCCCGGAAGAGAGCCATGACTCCAGATGCGTAGCAAGATAGATCAAGCTGCACCTTCTGAAATGTTTGCCAGGATAGGAGCACAGAACATAGCAATGGATTTTAGACGAAAATTGTCTCAGCCATAAAGTTGTCTCAGAAAAGATATGTGTGGTGATGGAAGCCAAATAACCAAGCAATACAGACCTTAACTGTTAGAGTTAAACAGATATGTTTAACTCTATGTTCTTATTTTTTTTTTGAAGCAGTAAACAAGTTGTCTCTAGAAGGAGGAGGGAAAACAGTAAAATTCAGTAATAAAGAGGATGTGCACACAATCCACATGCCCTTGTATATTAACCATGGAGAACTCATGGCAGTAACCATTTGTTTGAGGCCACTGGTGAGCAGGACCCATCTATTGCTTTGTTAATAGTCCTTATAGATCTTCAGTGGTTTATTAAAATACCAACTCAGAGTCATGTCATCTGTTCTCTACCTCTGTTTAGCGCAAAACAAATAGTGCAGTGTTCTTAGTTCTTGAGGCAGACACAAAATTTTCCCTTATTCATTTGGTTTGGTTTATGCTTTCCAGAATCTGGGCAATATTCACACTCATTAGCAGATTCATTTTTCCCTTGCTTAAGTTCATGAACTGGTGGACTGCATAAATTCACTAGTGAGGGTTTTCCTCTCCTGCCGAATATGCAATTGTGACTCCCTCCGGTTTCAGGGAATGGCCCTAATTCATCAGTTCCTTCATTCAGTCAATCAACAAACAAACATGGCATACTTCTAGATGTGAAACACTCCACCACTCACTGTGGAGAATGGATGGAGCTACAGATAGAATGGGGGCCCTTTATTTTTGCTCAACTTGAAGAGGGAGGCAATAAAGAAGTAATATAAATATATAAGAGAGTAGGAGCCTGGAGGGCCACAGTCCATAGGATCAGAAAGAGTTGAACCTGACTGAGTGACTAACACACACACATAAATATCTAAATGGAAAGGTGAAATGAATACAAATTATAGGGGACAAAAATAGTAATGTGATTGTAATCAGGATGGAGTGAGATCAGGGGTCTAGTTTAGGTAAGATGGTTGGGGAAGGCAGACCTGAGGAGACAGTGTTTGGTCTATTGCCTATAGGATGAGATAAAGCCAAGAATTTCAGGCTTTAGAGGAAGATAGAGAATCCTTCCAAGAACAGGAAAGACCACAGTCTGGTGAGCCAGGGACTGAGTGGTGGGAAAGAATGCTGGAGAGAGGAGGGAGGTGCAGATCATAAAGACCTTTTTGCATTTGAATTTTGGTCTCAAAATTTCTCCCAGAAAGGGAATACAGTGAAGGCTTAAGCTGGAGATTGAAGAAGGCTGTGTATCTAAGGTTTTAGAATATTATTTTGCCTGCTGTGTAGGAACTGAATTGGAAAAGTAAGAGCGGGAAAGAATAGGAGGAGGCCATTGGATCTGTGATAAAGGATGGTGGGGGGCTGAGGGTGGTGGGAGTGGAGAGAGAGGTGTGAACTGACCTGAGATGTGTGTTGGGTTCAGGACAGATGGGATGTGTTTAGCAGAAAAACAGCCTCTTGAAGATGTTTATATCTAATTCCAGAATCTGTGATTATGTTACCTTCTATGGAAGAAGGACCAAGGGCCTTTTGAACTTTTGATGCTTTTGAACTGTGGTGTTGGAGAAGACTCTTGAGAGTCCCTTGGACTGCAAGGAGATCCAACCAGTCCATTCTAAAGGAAATCAGTCCTGAATATTCATTGGAAGGACTGATGTTGAAGGTGGAACTCCAATACTTTGGCCACCTGATGTGAAGAACTGACTCTTTGGAAAAGACCCTGATGCTGGGAAAGACTGAAGGCAGGAGGAGAAGGGGACGACAGAGGATGAGATGGTTGGATGGTATCAGTGACTCAATGGACATGAGCTTGAGTGAACTCTAGGAGTTGGTGATGAACAGGGAGGCCTGGCATGCTGCAGTCCATGGGGTTGCAAAGAGTCGCACATGAATGAGCAACTGAACTGAAAGTGAACTGATGGAAGAAGGACTTTGGAGATGTAAGAATATAAATCTTGAGATGGGAAGATTATCTTGCGTTACCTGAGTGGGTTTGATCTAATGGAACCTTAAAAGCAGAGACTCTTTCCTAGCTGAAACAGACAGACACAATGGAAGAGACTGAAAACATGAGAGGGACTCAACCCATCATCACTGGCTTTGAAGATGGAGAAAGGGGACTGAGAGCCAAGATGTGTAAGGGGCTTCTAGAAACTTCAGAAAGACTCTGAGCTGGTAGCCAACAAGGAAAAGGGCTCTCAGTCTAACAACTGCAAGGAAGACAATTCTGCCAAAAGCCTGAATTAGCAAGGAAATGGGCTCGCCCCTAGGGCCTCTGGGTTTCCCCAGGGGCTCGGCAGTAACCCATTCCAGTACTCTTGCCTGAAGAATTCCATGGACAGAGGGCCCTGTGAGCTACAGCCCATAGGATGGCAAATAGTTGGGCATGACTGAAGCAACTTAGCATGCGTGCATGAACTGCAGTCTCCAGTAAGGCCATAATTCTGCTGATACCTTGATTTTAGCCTAAGGAGATTCATGCCAGACTTGTGGCTTTTAAGACTGTTAAGGTGATAAATTTGTATTGTATAAGCCACAAGACTGTGGGAATTTGTTAGAGCAGCAATAAGAAAACAACACATAGAGTTTCACGGCTGGTTGAATGTGGAGGGTGGGAGGACACAGAGGGCCCACCTAGGTTTTCATCTTGATCACCCATTGGGCAACAACATCATATAATGTGGTGCAGAAAACTCATGGAGAAACAGATCATGGAGGGTGGAAACCAGACTTCTGTTTTGGTCACTGGTGTTTTAGAAGCCTGTAAGATATTTAAATGGAGGTACTAAATGGGAGATCAGTTATATAAGTTTGGGGTTCAGAGGAGAAGTCTGAACTTATGGTACATTTTTGGACTGGAAAGAACACAGGTGTTATTTACAAATGTGGGACTAACCAAGCAGACCTAAGCGGGAAGTGTAGACAGAGAAGCAGGACTAAAGTCCATTCACAGACATTGTAATGGGCAGAGGTTGTGTAGGACAGTGAAGAAGAGAGCAAAGGTGACCAAAAAGGAGTCCAGAGTGGTGGGGAGAAGGGTGGGAGGGACACTATTAGAAACTCAAGGGAGGCATGTGTCCTGTAAAGGAGGAAGGGACTGTGCCTAAGGCTGCAAAGGTCTTGTGATGACGGCTGAAGAGGTCTGATGGGGTGATGACATAGAAGTGCCACATGCACTGGTCATGGTCCTTGACAAGACCGCATGAGCAGAGCAGTGAGAATAGAGGACAGATAGGACTACAAGGAAGAGATGGCAGGAGGTGGGGGTGGTTAGGTGCCTAAATTCAGGGTCTAACAACCTGTTTCACAGTAAACAGGAGCAAAAAGTGAAGAGGCTTTGGCCAGAGTTGACTAAGAGGTCAAGAAATGTCTTTTAAAGATAGATCAGGTTTGTGTGCTGACATGAATAATCTGGTATGAAGGAATAAGTGTATCTGGGTGGGAGAGAGAGAGGGAGAGAGAGGAATAGTGAGCAGTAGAATATCTGAGAAAAGAACAAGAGACAGGACCCAGAAGACAAGCAGAGGAATTTATCGGTTTTGTTCACTGTACCAGGAAAGAAGGGGAGATTGATAGAGATGCTGGTAGGTCTATAGATTTGCTGATGGGAGGATGAAAAAGAATAAAAACTTCAGGCAGCATCCTAGCCTGGACTTTCTACACGAGTATTCCCTTAAAAACAATTTAGGGGTCATAATCCAATATGACTCATATTTCAGCTATGAGGAAGGAGGACACTGAGTCACTTTGATCCCAGTGACATTTTTATGATTGTGCTAGATACATTTATGACATCTGTAAGAAAAAAGTCTACAATGCTGAGCAAAATAATGCCTTTGGGAAGGCACATTAATGGGCAAAAATAACTACCAAACTTGCCTCTCTTACTTCTTCAGACCTCGTGATTCTTTTAGTCATTTTATTGCCCAACATCTGAGAGGTTGACCAGCAAGCCCTTGTCAAGACTTTGCACTGCCATCCAGCTGTGGTAATGGTGTCCTTTTGAGTAAAACCATTTGTCTTCCCAAGTGAACTTGGAACCAGAGATAATCTCTATTGAATGACATTATACTGTCATGATGGCTAAGATCCTGGAGGCATCTTTTTCCTGAGATATCTGGACTATTAGTACATGCATGGGTTTTTAAGACTCAACAAGGAGAAAGAAAATATTAGAATTTTTATGGTAGCAACTTTTATCTTATTCTCTGAAAAAGTGTTGTTTATGACAGTGTATACAGAATATTGTGTGTTTGTGTGCTCTGTCATGCCCAACTCTTTGCTCACTATGGACTGTAGACTGCCAGGCTCCTCTGTCCATAGAATTTTCCAGACAAGAATACTGGAGTGGGTTGCCATTTCCTACTCCAGGGGATCTTCCTAACCCAGGAATCAAACCTGTGCTTCTTGTGTCTCCTACATTAGCAGGTAGCTTCTTTACTACTAGCATTACCTGGGTAATACAGTAATATATGCAAACCATTTACAGCTTAATAAGACTCCATAGGATAGTGACTGTGTTCAAAACCTGTATCCCAAGAGAGGAAAGGGGTCAAAGTCATTTGTGGAACACCACTCTAAATACCTGAGCCACTGACTAAAGTATTTTGCACTCATCATCTCCTTCTCCTCCTTCTCCTTCTTTTAAAGAGACCCCCTGGTCCCATAGCATGATGTGATGGGTTGCTTTGACTGGTTTTGCAGCCTGGCAGGAACTTACCCTCCACTCAGGGATAAGCAAGATCTGGGTGTGGTCTCCTCTTGACGAGGAGAAATTATTTGTGAGAGCAGAGTGGGGAGGGAGACCATGGCTGAAGGCCCTCCCAGGTTGACCAGATGTCAAGGCGTCACACACTATGAAGCCTTCATTTTGGTTCTTATGCCACCAGGAAGGCAGCAGAATAGTCTGGCTACAGCGGGAGTTATATGCCCAGGGTCCTGCCCACCCAGTATATTCTCCCTCAGGGGGTGGGTTCTGCCTCTCAACCACAGGACCCCGGGGAGTCACTCTGAGAACTGCTGAGGAAGTTCTGCACTAGAAGACCCTTCCTCAGCCATGGACTTCTTGTTCCTGCTCATGCATCTATCAGCGTGGACTCTCTTCTGCCCAATGCACTGAAGTTGTGTGTGTCTCTGCTCTGCCTGGCTGTCCAGCACTGCCAACAACTTGTGAACCCTGACCTCCACTTCCCCAGCATGACCTCTGCATCCCCAGCACATTGCCATCCCACGTCCTGTTCCCCAAATCCTCACTGCCTCACTGCTGACATGGACACACTCAGGCACACACTGCCCTACCTGAATAGCTAGTCTCAGTTCTCAGCACATGGCTGCAGCCTTCCCTGCAGCCCCAACCCCCTTAGGTGTTTGTAAGGATTTTTCACAGGCTCTTTCTTCCTGCTGACTCTGGTCCCCGTCTCTACTTTCCTTTTCAGCCTTGCTTCAAACTTTCTTCTGCAAAGAGTTCCCTCAGTTCAGTTCAGTTCAGTCACTCAGTCGTGTCCAACTCTTTGCGACCCCATGAATTCCAGCGCGCCAGGCCTCCCTATCCATCACCAACTCCCGGAGTCCACCCAAACCCATGTCCGTTGAGTCGGTGATGCCATCCAGCCATCTCATCCTATGTCATCCCCTTCTCCTCCTGCCCCCAATCTCTCCCAGCATCAGAATATTTTCCAATGAGTCAACTCTTTGCAGGAGGTGGCCAAAGTATTGGAGTTTCAGCTTTAGCATCATTCCTTCTAAAGAACACACAGGGCTGATCTCCTTTAGAATGGACTGGTTTGATCTCCTTGCAGTCCAGGGGACTCTCAAGTCTTCTCCAACACCACAGTCCAAAAGCATCAATTCTTCAGCACTCAGCTTTCTTCACAGTCCAACTCTTACATCCATACATGACTAGTGGAAAAACCATAGCCTTAACTAGACGGACCTTAGTTGGCAAAGTAATGTCTCTGCTTTTTAATATGCTATCTAGGTTGGTCATAACTTTCCTTCCAAGGAGTAAGCATCTTTTAATCTCATGGCTGCAGCCACCATCTGCAGTGATTTTGGAGCCCCCAAAAATAAAGTCTGACACTGTTTCCATTGTTTCCCCATCTATTTCCCATGAAGTGGTGGGACCGGATGCCATGATCTTCGTTTTCTGAATGTTGAGCTTTAAGCCAACTTTTTCACTCTCCTCTTTCACTTTCATCAAGAAGCTTTTTAGTTCCTCTTCACTTTCTGCCATAACTGTGGTGTCATCTGCATATCTGAGGTGATTGATATTTCTCCTGGCAATCTTGATTCCAGCTTGTGCTTCTTCCAGCCCAGCCTTAGTAGTTACTTCATCTGGTAGCCTCTTAGCCATCAAATAAGGGCTTCCTTGTGGCTCAGATGGTAAAAAATCTGCCTTCAATGCAGGAAATCTGGGTTCAGTCCCTGGGTGAGGAAGATCCCCTGAAAAAGGGAATGGCTGCCCACTCCAACCTTCTTGCCTGGAGAGTTCCATGGACAGAGGAGCCTAGCAGTATACAGTCTACAGAGTGGCAAACAGTCAGAAACCACTGAGTGACCCACACTTCCACTTTACATTAAATATTATAGAGGGCCTTCTCTGACTTTTAATTTGTGGTTCCTTCTTTATTCTTTTTAAATTGAGACATAATCAATATACAACAGTATATTAGTTTCAGGTGTACAATGCAATCATCTAACATTTCTATATATTGTAAAATGATCATCACATTATGTCCAGTTAACATCTGTTAACATCAGACATTGTTGAAACTTATGGTCTTATGATGAGAACCTTTAATATATTAAAATTTATTTTTCTTTTCACATTCAGAAATCTATGGAAAACCGTAAGTTGAAATGTGACTATTTAACAACCCTACACACACAGACACACACACACACACACACACACACACACACATTACTGTCCCATGACACACATGGTGGTCACGGGACAGTAAAGCAATGGATTTTCATCATTGTTATTTTGTGTGGTGGCTCTCTTCCAAGAGTCTCACCTGGTGGGTTTGGATCATAGAGGACCTTCCACAGAGAATGGAGGATGCCCTGGCTGCTTCTGAGTTGAGCCCTGAAGGACTGGCTTACAGAGGAAAGAGGGGAAGTTTGGGGGATGCCCTGCTAGAGAGGGAGAAGGAATCCCCACCCCTCCCCTCCTGGAGGATGATGGGGAGGATGATGGACTTAGAGGGAGAAGCCACTTCCCTTCCAGGCTGAAGTCCCAGGAAGGAGTGAACGATGCAGGGCGAGAGCTGGAAGGATGCTTGGATGGCCTCCTAAGGGGTGGGACCAGCATCTGGGGCTGGACAGGGATCTGGCAGCTCTGCTCCTGGTACCCTGACTTGTACAGGGAGAGAGAGCAGAAGGCTGTGGGTCAGTGGAGGCTGGGGACCAGATAACGAAGCTGGAGGAGGCTCACACTTAGCAAACAGCACCAATGACAAGGGCCACGAACATGACCAGTCAGTCCTGGCACAGGTGCCAAGGTGAAGCTGAGACCAGTGCCCTTCATTCCAGCGACTACATCAGACCAGCCTACCAAGAGGTGGCAGAATCACGGGGTGTGAGTCTGAAAAACCGAGTCTTTACCTAAAAGACTGGGAGCCATCTTGCCCATTTCAAATGGAAAACACTGGGCTCTTGATGGGCAAGTTTAAAGCTCAAGTCCTGGTGTTTGTCCTCAGCTTTTAAGGAGGATTATAACAATTGTGAAAAGGAAAGATGGTTCACAGATCTATAGAGTGTTACAGCGACAGTGATGACCTGCCGTATTATGACTGTGTGTAACTGTATACAAGCCTGCGGTGCACCATTCTGATTGATTGGCCCAGACATAGCTTCTCTGCACAGGCTGCCCAGACGCATGTGAGTCGGCGTGCATGGCTGTGTGCCTGAGGGAGGCAGTGCATATTTCCAGGGCCTTGTGTTCTTGGGTTCCCAGCAAGGCCATTTGTGAAACAAAGTCATCAATATCCCACCCATCTGAACCCAAGGGGCTTATACCCCATGATTTTTTTAATGGTAATGACTGGTAGCCACTGTGCGTTTCTTCTGTGCCAGGCTTTGCTCTGCATTCCTGCTCAGAACAAACCTTTGGTGGGTCTTCTCCTACTGAACTTATCTGACAGGTAAGGATATGGGGGCCTAAGGATTTATGATTTGCTGACAACTAATAAGTGGGAGGCTCAGAATCTGGTTTCATCAAGACTGTCTGCAAAACCTGCTTTTTTGAAAAAGCAAGTTCTGGTTGGCCCTTTTAAGAAATTTTTATTTATTTATTTGACTGTGCTGGGTCTTTGTTGCTGTGAGGACTTTTCTCTAGTCGTGCTGGATGGGCGTCTCATTACAGTGGCTCCTCTTGTTGCAGAGCACAGGCTCTAGGGTGGATGGGCTTCTGCAGTCACAGCACGTGGGCTCAGTAATTTTGGCTCCTGGGCTCCAGAGCACAGACTAAATAGCTGTGGTGCAAGAGCTTAGTCTCTCTACAGCATGTGGAATCCTCCCAGATCGGGGGTCAAACACATGTCTTCTGCACTGGCAGGATTCTTTACCACTGCACCACCTGGGAAGCCCTGGTCAGTCTTACTAAAGAAAATTTTTGAGCAATTTACATTTTCATCAGTCCATGCTGGCATGCTTCTAATGGTATCAGAGTCACTTAGAAACTGAATCACAATAATTTCACAACTCATTTAATGGCAACTGGCCACCAGCAAATTAGCAATGGCTATCTGAAGACGTTATTATACTGGCTCTGCTGGTATTTCTTGAGGTTGACCAGATACCTAAAGTCACAGACCTTTTCTACATAAGATACACCGTATAAATGAGACTTGGTTTATCATCCGCATTTATAAAGCCAGACTGACGGAAATAACTAGGTCCGGGGACACAAGCATGGTCTTAATATAGTGAATGTTTGGCCTGCCCTGACTATTACAAAATCAGAAGCATGAGAATATTCACAGCAAATATTGTATTCTTTAATGCCTCATGCGTGACAGGCAGCTTGCAGCTACGCACACAGTAATCTTGGATTTACAAAGCCCTGGAAGTTAGGAGAGCCACACTAGAGTGCTGATTTAAGGAACTGCTGATGTCTGGGAAGAACTATTCAACCTACTTGAATTATTAAGCATGTGCCTTTGTGAGGATCTTTCCATTTCATTTTGTAAGTGTACACATACTCTTGGGTAGCTTCTACAAGCTACAATACCCTGTTGCATATTTAAAGGTTATAAACAATGCACTTTTAGCTTTGTTTTTGCTTTAATGACCAAATGAAGGGTGTAAGTAAGTGAGTGTACTGGCTTCTCTTACCTGGGTTAGGAGTGATTTGGGGGGAAGTATTTTCATGTAACCATAGGGAGCCAAATAAGACACTTGAAAACAGTTTTTTCATTTTAAATTAAGATATAGGTTTCAACCCTTATTTGTTTCATTTTATTTGCAATTGAGTTAACTCAAAACAAAGCACATTTATTTGACTAAATTGCCTGTGTCGGTTGCCCTGATGTGTTTTTCTTTTCTGTTCTTTATTTAATTGTGATACTGAGTATTAAACCAGTACTAAGACAGGAAAGAAGTTGAATAGAGTTTTCAAAGATTATATAGGCCCTTGGGCAGGACCTCTGAAATGGGAGCATGCCTGAGGTCACAGGCTTTCAAATCAACTGATAGGCACTTAATAGAAGGCTTCCCTTAATGACAAGGATGAAACACAGAAGGGATTACACACGGTGACCAGGGCAGACCTGGGACCAAGGCTGTGTCTGACTCATGTTCACGTTGTCTTGCCTGGAGACTTTTATGGCCCTCACAGCCCTGCCATTTGATCTGGTTTGGTCCAGCTCTAGGGACTCTCATATCATGTCATACACTACCACTTCAAGTCTTTCTCTTTTTCTCTATTCCTTCAACTTCTAAAAAAAATAAAAAAATAAATAGCTGAGGCAGGGCTGTATTTGGTGCACCCAAGAGGTTCTTGGAGTAGAATGCTCCAGATCTAGCCTAGTGGGCTATGTCTCTAAGCTGAGCAGGACTGAATATTGGTTTATGGATGCAGGGAGCAGCTAAAAACCTTCCCAAGAAAGGCCAGAAGGAATGGGTTGAGGCGTCCTTCCTTTACCTGCTGTGGCTTCTCCCATTTAGAGGGATTTTTGGTATATATACCTCTTGCGAGAGGGCATCAGAGGGCAGACACACTGAAACCATAATCACAGAAAACTAGTCAATCTAATCACATGGACCACAGCCTTGTCTAACTCAATGAAACTAAGCCATGCTGTGTGGGGCCATCCAAGAAGGGTGGGTCATGGTGGAGAGGTCTGACAGAATGTGGTCCACTGGAGAAGGGAATGGCAAACCACTTGAGTATTCTTGCCTTGAGAACCCCATGAATAGTATGAAAAGGCAAAATGATAGGATACTGAAAGAGGAACTCCCCAGGTCAGTAGGTGCCCAATATGCTACTGGAGATCAGTGGAGAAATAACTCCAGAAAGAATGAAGGGATGGAGCCAAAGCAAAAACAATACCCAGTTATGGATGTGACTGGTGATAGAAGCAAGGTCCAATGCTGTAAAGAGCAATATTGCATAGGAACCTGGAACGTTAGGTCCATGAATTGAGGCAAATTGGAAGTAGTCAAATAGGAGATGCCAAGAGCGAACATTGACATTCCAGGAATCAGCGAACTAAAATGGGCTGGAATAGGTGAATTTAACTCAGATGACCATTATATCTACTACTGCGGGCAGGAATCCCTTAGACTAAATGGAGTAGCTATCATGATCAACAAAAGAGTCTAAAATGCAGTGCTTGGATGCAATCTCAAAAACGACAAATGATCTCTGTTCATTTCCAAGGCAAACCATTCAATATCACAGTAATCCAAGTCTATGCCCCAACTAGTAACACTGAAGACACTGAAGTTGAACGGTTCTATGAAGCCCTCCAAGACCTTTTAGAACGAACACCCAAAAAAGATGTCCTTTTCATTATAGGGGACTGGAATGCAAAAGTAGGAAGTCAAGAAACACCTGGGAAATTTGGCCTTGGAATATGGAATGAAGCAGGGCAAAGGCTAATAGAGTTTTGCCAAGAGAACATAGCAAGAGGTCATACCAAGAGGTCATAGCAAACACCCTCTTCCAACAACACAAGAGAAGACTCTACACATGGACATCTCGAGATGGTCAACACTGAAATGAGATTGGTTATATTCTTTGTAGCCAAAGATGGAGAAGCTCTATACAGTCAGCAAAAAAAAAAAAAAAAAGACCGGGAGCTGACTGTGGCTCAGATCATGAACTCCTTATTGCCAAATTCAGACTTAAATTGAAGAAAGCAGGGAAAACCACTAGAACATTCAGGTATGAGCTAAATCAAATCCCTTATGATTATATAGTGGAAGTGAGAAATAGATTTAAGGGACTAGACCGGATAGACAGAGTGCCTGATGAACTATAGACAGAGGTTTGTGACATTGTATAGGAGACAGGGATCAAGACCATCCCCATGGAAAAGAAATGCAACAAAGCAAAATGGCTATCTGAGGAGACTTTACAAATAGCTGTGAAAAACAAAAAACAAAGGAGAAAAGCAAACATATAAGCATCTGAATGCAGAGTTCCAAAGAATAGCAAGGAGAGATAAGAAAACCTTCCTCAGTGATCAATGCAAGGAAATAGAGGAAAACAACAGAATAGCAAAGACCAGAGATCTCTTCAAGAAAATTAGAGATACCAAAGGAACATTTCATGCAAAGATGGGCTCGATAAAGGACAGAAATGGTATGGACCTAACAGAAGCAGAGGATATTAAGAAGAGGTGGCAAGAATACACAGAAGAACTGTACAAAGAAGATCTTCATGACCAAGATAATCATGATGGTGTTATCACTGGAATGTGATCCAGACATTCTGGAATGTGAAGTCAAGTGGGCCTTAGAAAGCATCACTATGAACAAAGCTAGTGGAGGTGATGGAATTACAGTTGAGCTATTTCAAATCCTGGAAGATGATGCTGTGAAAGTGCTGAACTCAATATGCCAGCAAATTTGGAAAACTCAGCAGTGGCCACAGGACTGGAAAAAGTCAGTTTTCATTCCAGTCCCAAAGAAAGGCAATGCCAAAGAATGCTCAAACTACCACACAATTGCACTCATCTCACACGCTACTAAAGTAATGATCAAAATTCTCCAAGCCAGGCTTCAGCAATATGTGAACCGTGAACTTCCAGATGTTCAAGCTGGTTTTAGAAAAGGCAGAGGAACCAGAGATCAAATTGCCAACATCCGCTGGATCATCGAAAAAGCAAGAGAGTTCCAGAAAAACATCTCTTTCTGCTTTATTGACTATGCCAAAGCCTTTGACTGTGTGGATCACAATAAACTGTGGAAAATTCTTCAAGAGATGGGAATACCAGACCACCTGACCTGCCTCTTGAGAAACCTCTATGCCAGTCAGGAAGCAATAGTTAGAGCTGGACATGGAACAACAGACTGGTTCCAAATAGGAAAAGGAGTATGTCAAGGCTGTATATTGTCACCCTGCTTATTTAACTTATATGCAGAGTACATCATGAGAAAGGCTGGGCTGGAAGAAGCACAAGCTGGAATCAAGATTGCCAGGAAAAATATCAATAACCTCGGATATGCAGATGACACCACCCCTGTGGCAGAAAGTGAAGAGGAACTAAAAAGCCTCTTGATGAAAGTGAAAGAGGAGAGTGAAAAAGTTGGCTTAAAGCTCAACATTCAGAAAATGAAGATCATGGCATCCGGTCCCATCACCTCATGGGAAATATATGGGGAAACAGTGGAAACAGTGAACAGTGTCAGACTTTATTTTTGGGGGCTCCAAAATCACTGCAGATGGTGATTGCAGCCATGAAATTAAAAGATGCTTACTCCTTGGAAGGAAAGTTATGACCAACCTAGATAGCATATTAAAAAGCAGAGACATTACTTTGCCAAGAAAGGTCTGTCTAGTTAAGGCTATGGTTTTTCCAGTAGTCATGTATAGATGTGAGAGTTGGATTGTGAAGAAAGCTGAGGGCTGAAGAATTGATGCTTTTGAACTGTGGTGTTGGAAAAGACTCTTGAGAGTCCCCTGGACTGCAAGGAGATCCAACCAGTCCATTCTAAAGGAGATCAGTCCTGGGTGTTCTTTGGAAGGACTGATGCTAAAGCCGAAACTCCAATACTTTGGCCACCTCATGTGAAGAGTTGACTCATTGGAAAAGACTCTGATGCTGGGAGGGATTGGGGGCAGGAGGAGAAGGGGACGACAGAGGATGAGAAGGCTGGATGGCATCACAGACTCGATGGACATGAATTTGAGTGAACTCCAAGTGTTGGTGATGGACAGGAAGGCCTGGCATGCTGCAATTCATGAGGTCGCAAAGATTCAGACACGACTGAGTGACTGAACTGAACTGAACTGATATATACCTTGGGTGGTGACCAGCTTACAGCACAGACTCTTCAGAAATGCACAATTAATTAAAGCATAATAAGTGGAATAATGTACCCCAAAGAACCAAAAACAGGGCTCCTGGTATTCACTTTATTAATATATGGATGCATACAAATATCCTATTGCCCTCTTCAGCTTGTACTTATCGAGGAAGAACTAGCAATCCCAAATTACTCATTATAAGCTGGTTAGACATTTTGGCTGTCTTACTTATGAGAGAGAGGGCAACAAAGTTGGTTTCACAAGGATGGTGGAGGGGGACCAACAGCTCGAAATCTATAAAAGTTGTTAGAAAAAAAATAAAATTTAGCAACATAACAAAAAAGGTGAGTCACATGTCCTTCAGCATCATTCAGGGGCAAAGTTCACTCAAGGATTGACCAGGAGAATAAACTCAATTCTCCTTATCTCATTGCTTATCACTAACCGAAATAATAAGATGAATAAATCTTTTTGATGTGATATTGATACAGATGATTTCTGTCTGCTGGAACTTATGACCATAAAATTTTATAGTCCGTTGGACATTTGCCAGTTTTATATCTAACTTAACCATCTTATTCTAACATGATTTTATTAAGTTATCTTAAATAGCTTCTCAGATGTTCTTTGAACTGGTCGTAGCATTTTAGTGATAAATTAATAAATTAAATAAAATCTTTAACAAGTGTTCATTTGATATTTGCCCAGAGTTTAATTTTGCCTTTTTGAAAATTAAACTCTAACAAGGTAGAAAGTGCTGTGAATCTTCCCTGACAGAGAGAAAGTGCTGTGAATTGCTTTTCAGAGACTACATTTGTTTAGCTGAGGGAAGGTATTTGTGGGAAAATTGAAAGAGAAAGCTGAGGATAAAACTGCTGCTGCTGTTGCTAAGTCGCTTCAATCATGTCCGACTCTGTGCGACCCCATAGACAGCAGCCCACCAGGCTTCCCGTCCCTGGGATTCTCCAGGCAAGAACATGGAGTGGGTTGCCATTTCCTTCTCCAGTGCATTAAAAGTGAAAAGTGAAAGTGAAGTCGCTCAGTCGTGTCCGACTCTTAGAGACCCCATGGACTGCAGCCCACCAGGCTCCTCCGTCCATGGGATTTTCCAGGCAAGAGTACTGGAGTGGGGTGCCATTGCCTTCTCCAGAGGATAAAGCTGCTGCTGCTAAGTCACTTCAGTCGTGTCAGACTCTGTGCGACCCCATAGACAGCAGCCCACCAGGATCCGCTGTCCCTGGGATTCTCCAGGCAAGAACATGGAGTGGGTTGCCATTTCCTTCTCCAATGTATGAAAGAGAAAAGTGAAAGTGAAGTTGCTCAGTCGTGTCCAACTCTTAGTGACCCCATGGACTGTAGCCCACCAGGCTCCTCTGTCCATGGGATTTTCCAGGCAAGAGTACTGGAGTGGGGTGCCATTGCCTTCTCTGGAGGATAAAGCTAGGGGGCTTCTAAAGATAGTCTTCTGCTGAGTCATCTGTACCTGGATCAGAGGTGATGGAGGCCAACTGGAGGCTTTTTAAGAAGGCGATCGGCTTGATTGAAGTTGTCTCTTCACTAGGTTTATTTGTCAGGCATAGGTAGGCTCATCAAATTGAGGGGGGAAGAAGGAGGAGCTGGTGAGGGGGTTGTGGCAGTCACCCCTGTTGGGAGAAATGTGGGCCTAGGTTAGGGGGAAGAATGGAGATTTCACAGTCAGGAGGACCTTGAAGACCAGGCAGACCCCCACTGAGCATCCTGAGGTTAAACCATCTTTCACTGACTCTTCATCATTAGTCACGGTGCCATGATTTTGGTCTTCACCATTTCCAAGCTGTTCTATTTTGCAAATAAAATATTTAAACGCTACCATTTTCAAAGGAATCCTCCATGCTTCTCTCGTGGTTCAATATACTTAATGTTAAATATGTTCATTTCCATGATGCATGTTTATTTTAATTCAAACCTTTACATGTTTTGGTTAATTTCCATGACAGATGTTTATCTCAAGATGGTGAGGATGAATCAGTTCAGTTCAGCTCAGTTGCTCAGTCTTGTCCAACTCTTTGTGACCCCATGAATAAAAGAAGCTCAAATGATCATTAAGACATGGTCACAGGAAATGAAATCAGAAGGAAAAGTCTGGGCCGCAAGCGTAGAGCCAGTGAGATGGCAAGTCAGAAGTCCTCAGGAGTTCAAAATCAAGATTCAGAGCCCCTCCATTCTTATGAGAAATATTTCCAGGGATCCAGCGTTGTCAGGTCTGTGTATCTATGACTCATGCCTATAAGAGAATCCTAACTTTACTGCAAAAAAAAAAAAAAAAAAAAAAACATAAAAAATAAAGATATTCCACTCAGGTCTATGGGCTTTTCTTATCTCAAAAATGGAAATTTAACTTTGTGGACTTTCTCCTTCTGTTTCTATGAAATATGGGATTGTTGGCTGTCCAGGCATGCATCTCAGACCTCTTCGTTTCATTCCTCTGGATGAAAACTCAGCCTGGCTTCCTTCTCAAGTATAATAATGTCATTTTGAGGACAATCACGTCATCCTTACATGTTATTATTTTGGTTCAGCGTTTAAACCAAATAAGCCGGCCAAATGCTGATAAAGCAATACATCTGAGTTTCCCACATGTATTCAGAACCCAGGGGCATTTAATGCTTACCTATTGAGAATATGAACATGAAAACAGCAGGACACAAGCCAGAGACCACTGCTTCTTATTTTAATATATGCAGAAACTAAAAGATTTGCTGTTGTAGTTGTTGCTTATTTATTAAGTCCTATCCAACTCTTTTGCAACCCCATGGACCGTAGCCCACCAGGCTCCTCTGTCCATGGGATTTTCCAGGCAAGGATACTGGACTTGGGTTGCCATTTCCTTCTCTAGGGGACTGAACCCAAGTCTCCTGCATTGGTAGGTGGGTTCTTTGCCATTGAACCACCTAGGAAGCCCAAGAGGTTTGTGCGTGCCTGAGTGTGTCCTTGCTAAGTTTCTCAGTCGTGTCCGAATCTTTGTGACCCTATGGACTGTAGCCCACCAAGCTCCTCGGTCTATGGGATTTTCCAGGCAAGAATATGGAGTGGGTTGCCATGCCCTCCTCCAGGGCATCTTCCTAACTCAGGGATCAAACCTGTGTGTTCTCTGGCTCCTGCATTGCAGGCAGATTCTTTACCACTTCGTTCACAGCTGAGTTGGTAAAGAATCCACCTGCAGTGCAGGAGACCCTGGTTCAATTCTTGGGTTGGGAAGATCCCCTGGAGAAGGGGTAGGCTACCCACTCCAGTATTTGGCCTGGAGAATTCCATGAACTGTAGAGTCTCTGGGGCCACAAAGAGTCGGACACGACTGAGCGACTGTCACTTTCTCTTTCACTTTCTCTACCTCGGAGCCACCCGGGAAGCCCCTAAAACATTTGCACCTGGATTTAAATGGAATCACCTTGAGAATATTGAATTTCAACAGTCTGAGGACAGTGCTCTTTGATCTGGACTGTTTCTCATAGTTTTAAACATGACAGTGATGACGACTGATGTCCATGTCTCTCTCCTGGTGACCTGGCTTCAGGGCCAGGTTTCTACCATTGTCTGGGAAGGACCACAGCTAGCAGAGCTTCTGAATACAACAGGGAACTCCTTTGTTGAACCACCGTTGTTATTAACAAGACAATAAGGATTTAAGAACTCTCCTGGGAATCCTGTCAGCATATCAATGATCAGACTGCCAGGGCTATGCCTTTGGAGAGGTGGTGACATGGCTATTTTTATGACAACCCTAAACATCCCATGAGCTCTATTTCTCACTGCTCCTTCATCCTGTGCACCAATCAATCACATCAAATCTATCAGTGTTACTGCTGTATTTCAAATAGATAACCAACAAGGACCTACTATATAGCACAGGAAACTCTGCTCAGTGCTATGTGGCAGCCTGGATGGGAGGGAAATTTGGGGGAGAATGAATACATGCATATATATGGCTAAGTCCTTTTGCTGTTCACCTAAAACGATCACAGCATTGTTAATTGGCTATGCGTGCATGCATACTAAGTCACTTCAGTCATGTCTGACTCTTTGTGACCCCATGGACTCTAGCCCACCAGGCCCCTCTATCCATGGGATTCTCCAGGCAAGAATACTTGAGTGGGTTGCTATGCCCTCCACCAGGGGATCTTCCCAAATCAGAGACTGAACTTGCATCTGTGTCTCCTTCACTGGCAGGTGACTTTACCACTAGCACCACCTGGGAAGCCTTATTAATGGGCTACACCCCAATACAAAGCAAAAAGGTTTTCTAAAAAAAAAAATCTGCCTGTATTACCTGAGCCCTCTGTTTTCTCTCTTCCTGGAATGCCCTTCCCCTCTTTTCTACCTGTAGATACCAGACTCATTTGTCACAGCCAAACTGAAATGCTACCACCTCCACCAAGCCTTCTCCCCCTCCCACCTCTTTCCCCGGCTCCCAAAGGAGTGAATCCCTTCCTGCTGGAGGCTTTTATTATCCTAATGCCTGTAGTGGTGGTGCAGCAGGTGTTAGAGACTCTTTCATGGGTTGGCATGACAGGGAACACTCCCCAGTGGCAAAAATAGGCAGAACCCAAAGTATTAGCACATAGGCAAGTACATGCAACTAGAAAAAAAGACACTTATATACATTTATACTGCACCTGCTGCATGCAGAGTCCACCTCTGCTGCCAAGAGAGAGGGAGAGAAGCAGACACACTGTCTTTGCATGAGCTCGAATAAGGGGGTGGGTTCCTCATGAAATGTTCAACTCCGCCTGATTCATCATAGATTCTGAGCTGGAGGCTAATGAGGGAGTGAAGCCTTGGATTCTTTCCCCTTAATTTGCAGACTTTATTAGTGATAATTTTTAATCTTTCTTTTTTCACTTTTTTAAAAATTTTATTTTATTTTTAAACTTTACAATATTGTATTAGTTTTGCCCAACATCGAAATGAATCCGCCACAGGTATACCCGTGCTCCCCATCCTGAACCCTCCTCCCTCCTCCCTCCCCATGCCCTCCCTCTGGGCCGTCCCAGTGCACCAGCCCCAAGCATCCAGCATCGTGCATCGAACCTGGACTGGTGACTCGTCTCATACATGATATTACACATGTTTCAAAGCCATTCTCCCAAATCCCCCCATCCTCTCCCTCTCCCACAGAGTCCATAAGACTGATCTATACATCAGTATCTCTTTTGCTGTCTCATACACAGGGTTATTGTTACCATCTTTCTAAATTCCATATATATGCGTTAGTGTTGTATTGGTGTTTTTCTTTCTGGCTTACTTCACTCTGTATAATAGGCTCCAGTTTCATCCACCTCATTAGAACTGATTCAAATGTATTCTTTTTAATGGCTGAGTAATACTCCATTGTGTATATGTACCACTGCTTTCTTATCCATTCATCTGCTGATGGACATCTAGGTTGCTTCCATGTCCTGGCTATTATAAACAGCACTGCGATGAACATTGGGGTACACATGTCTCTTTCCCTTCTGGTTTCCTCAGTGTGTATGCCCAGCAGTGGGATTGCTGGATCATAAGGCAGTTCTATTTCCAGTTTTTTAAGGAATCTCCACACTGTTCTCCATAGTGGCTGTACTAGTTTGCATTCCCACCAACAGTGTAAGAGGGTTCCCTTTTCTCCACACCCTCTCCAGCATTTATTGCTTGTAGACTTTTGGATCACAGCCATTCTGACTGGCGTGAAATGGTACCTCATAGTGGTTTTGATTTGCCTTTCTCTGATAATAAGTGATGTTGAGCATCTTTTCATGTGTTTGTTAGCCATCTGTATGTCTTCTTTGGAGAAATGTCTATTTAGTTTTTGGCCCATTTTTTGATTGGGTCATTTATTTTTCTGGAGTTGAGCTGTAGGAGTTGCTTGTATATTTTTGAGATTAGTTGTTTGTCAGTTGCTTCATTTGCTATTATTACACTGCTGTGTCAGTGTCTGTTATACAGCAAAGTGAATCAGGCATACCTACACATATACCCCCTCTATTTTGGATTTCCTTCCCATTTAGGTCACCACAGTGCACCAAGTAGAGTAGCCTGTGCTAATAGTATGGTTTTTTTTTTTTCTTTCTTTTCTTTTTTTTTTACTTTACAATATTGTATTGGTTTTGCCATACATCGACATGAATCCACCACGGGTGTACACATGTTCCCCATCCTGAACCCCGCTTCCACCTCCCTCCCCATACCATCCCTCTGGGTCATCCCAGTGCACCAGCCCCGAGCATCCTGTATCATGCATCAAACCTGGACTGGCAATTCATTTCACATATGATAATATACATGTTTCAATGCCATTCTCCCAAATCATCCCACCCTTGCCCTCTCCCACAGAGTCCAAAAGACTGTTCTATACATCTGTGTCTCTTTTGCTGTCTTGCATACAGGGTTATCATTACCATCGTTCTAAATTCCATATATATGTGTTAGTATACTGTATTGGTGTTTTCCTTTTTAGCTTACTTCACTCTGTATAATAGGCTCCAGTTTCATCCACCTCATTAGAACTGATTCAAATGTATTCTTTTTAATGGCCGAGTAATACTCCATTGTGTATATGTACCACAGCTTTCTTATCCATTCATCTACTAATGGACATCTAAGTTGCTTCCATGTCCTGGCTATTACAAACAGTGCTGTGATGAACATTGGGGTACACGTGTCTCTTTCAATTCTGGTTTCCTCAGTGTGTATGCCTAGCAGTGGGATTGCTGGGTCATATGGCAGTTCTATTTCCAATTTTTAAAAGAATCTCCACACTGTTCTCCATAGTGACTGTACTAGTTTGCATTCAGTTTAAGAGGGTTCCCTTTTCTCCACACCCTCTCCAGGATTTATTGCTTGTAGACTTTTGGATAACAGTCATTCTGACTGGTGTGAAATGGTAACTCATTGTGGTTTTGATTTGCATTTCTCTGATAATGAGTGATGTTGAGCATCTTTTCATGTGTTTGTTAGCCATCTGTATGTCTTCTTTGGAGAAATGTCTGTTTAGTTCTTTGGCCCATTTTTTGATTGGGTCGTTTATTTTTCGGGAATTGAGCTTCAGGTGTTGTTTGCATATTTTTGAGCTTAATTCTTTGTCAGTTGCTTCATTTGCTATTATTTTCTCCCATTCTGAAGGCTGTCTTTTCACTTTGCTTATAGTTTCCTTTGTTGTGCAGAAGCTTTCAATTTTAATTAGGTCCTATTTGTTTATTTTTGCTTTTATTTCCAACATTCTGGAAGGTGGGTCATAGAGGATCCTGCTGTGATGTATGTTGGAGAGTGTTTTGCCTATGTTCTCCTCTAGGAGTTTTATAGTTTCTGGTCTTACATTGAGATCTTTAATCCATTTTGAGTTTATTTTTGTGTATGGTGTTAGAAAGTGTTCTAGTTTCATTCTTTTACAAGTGGTTGACCAGTTTTCCCAGCACCACTTGTTAAAGAGATTGTCATTTCTCCATTGTATATTTTTGCCTCCTTTGTCAAAGATAAGGTGTCTATAGGTGCATGGATTTATCTCTGGGCTCTCTATTTTGTTCCATTGATCTATATTTCTGTTTTTGTGCCGGTACCATACTGTCTTGATGACTGTGGCTTTGTAGTAGACCCTGAAATCATGCTGGTTGATTCCTTCAGTTCCATTCTTCTTTCTCAAGATTGCTTTGGCTATTTGAGGTTTTTTGTATTTCCATACAAATTGTGAAATTAGTTGTTCTAACTCTATGAAAAATCCCATTGGTAGTTTGATAGGGATTGCATTGAATCTATAGATTGTTTTGGGTAGAATACTCATTTTCACTATATTGATTCTTCCAATCCATGAATATGGTATATTTCTCCATCTATTAGTGTCCTCTTTGATTTCTTTCACCAGTGTTTTATAGTTTTCTATATATAGTCTTTTGTTTCTTTAGGGAGATATATTCCTAAGTATTTTATTGTTTTCATTGCAATGGTGAATGGAATTGTTTCCTTAATTTCTCTTCCTATTTTCTCATTATTAGTGTATAGGAATGCAAGGGATTTCTGTGTGTTAATTTTATATCCTGCAACTTTACTATATTCATTGATTAGCTCTAGTAATTTTCTGGTGGCGTCTTTAGGGTTTTCTATGTAGAGAATCATGTCATCTGCAAACAGTGAGAGTTTTACTTTTTCTTTTCCAATTTGGATTCCTTTTATATCCTTTTCTGCTCTGATTGCTGTGGCCAAAACTTCCAAAACTATGTTGAATAGTAGTGGTGAGAGTGGGCACCTTTGTCTTGTTCCTGACTTTAGGGGAAATGCTTTCGATTTTTTACCATTGAGGATAATGTTTGCTGTGGGTTTGCCATATATAGCTTTTATTATGTTGAGGTATGTTCCTTCTATTCCTGCTTTCTGGAGGGTTTTTTATCATAAATGGATGTTGAATTTTGTCAAAGGCTTTCTCTGCATCTATTGAGATAATCATATGGCTGTTATTTTTCAATTTGTTAATGTGGTGTATTACATTGATTGACTTGCAGATATTGAAGAATCCTTGCATCCCTGGGATAAAGCCCACTTGGTCATGATGTATGATCTCTTTAATGTGTTGTTGGATTCTTATTGTTAGAATTTTGTTAAGGATTTTTGTATCTATGTTCATCAGTGATATTGGCCTGTAGTTTTCTTTTTTGTGGCATCCTTGTCAGGTTTTGGTATTAGGGTGATGGTGGCCTCATAGAATGAGTTTGGAAGTTTACTTCCTCTGCAATTTTCTGGAAGAGTTTGAGTAGGATAGGTGTTAGCTCTTCTCTAAATTTTTGGTAGAATTCAGCTGTGAAACTGTCTGGACCTGGTCTTTTGTTTGCTGGAAGATTTCTGAATACAGTTTCAATTTCCGTGCTTGTGATGGGTCTGTTAAGATTTTCTATTTCTTCCTGGTTCAGTTTTGGAAAGTTGTACTTTTCTAAGAATTTGTCCATTTCTTCCACGTTGTCCATTTTATTGGCATATAATTGCTGATAGTAGTCTCATGATCTTTTGTATTTCTGTGTTGTCTGTTGTGATCTCTCCATTTTCATTTCTAATTTTAGTGATTTGATTTTTCTTCCTTTGTTTCTTGATGAGTCTGGCTAGTGGTTTGTCAATTTTATTTATCCTCTCTAAGAACCAGCTTTTGGCTTTATTGATTTTTGCTATGGTCTCTTTTGTTTCTTTTGCATTTATTTCTGCCTTAATTTTTAAGATTTCTTTCTTTCTACTAACCCTGGGGTTCTTCATTTCTTCCTTTTCTAGTTGCTTTAGGTGTAGAGTTAGGTTATTTATTTGACTTTTTTCTTGTTTCTTGAGGTATGCCTGCATTGCTATGAACCTTCCCCTTAGCACTGCTTTTACAGTGTCCCACAGGTTTGGGGTTGTTGTGTTTTCATTTTCATTCATTTCTATGCATATTTTGATTTCTTTTTTGATTTCTTCTTTTATTTGTTGGTTATTCAGCAGTGTGTTGTTCAGCCTCCATATGTTGGAATTTTTAATAGTTTTTCTGCTGTAATTGAGATCTAATCTTACTGCATTGTGGTCAGAAAAGATGCTTGGAATTTCAATTTTTTTGAATTTACCAAGGCTAGCTTTATGGCCCAGGATGTGATCTATCCTGGAGAAGGTTCCATGTGTGCTTGAGAAAAGGGTGAAATTCATTGTTTGGGGGTGAAATGTCCTATAGATATCAATTAGGTCTAACTGGTCTATTGTATCATTTAAAGTTTGTGTTTCCTTGTTAATTTTCTGTTTAGCTCATCTCTCCATAGGAATGAGTGGGGTATTAAAGTCTCCCACTATTATTGTGTTATTGTTAATTTCCCCTTTCATACTTGTTAGCATTTATATTACATATTGAGGTGCTCCTATGTTGGGTGCATATATGTTTATAATTGTTATATCTTCTTATTGGATTGATCCTTTGATCATTATGTAGTGTCTCTCTTTTCACAGCCTTTGTTTTAAAGTCTATTTTATCTGATATGAATATTGCTACTCCTGCTTTCTTTTGGTCTCTATTTGTGTGGAATATCTTTTTTTCCAGCCCTTCACTTTCAGTCTGTATGTGTCCCATGTTTTGAGGTGGGTTTCTTGTAGACAACATATATAGGGGTCTTGTTTTTGTGTCCATTCAGCCAGTCTTTGTCTTTTGGTTGGAGGCATTCAACTCATTTACATTTAAGGTAATTATTGATAAGTATCAATGGCAATTGATATATACCATAAATGGCAATTATCCCATTGCCATTTACTTTATTGTTTTGGGTTCAAGTTTATACACCCTTTCTGTGTTTCCTGTCTAGAGAAGATCCTTTAGCATTTGTTGGAGAGCTGGTTAGGTGGTGCTGAATTCTCTCAGCTTTTGCTTGTCTGTAAAGCTTTTGATTTCCCCCTCATATTTGAATGACATCTTTGCTGGGTACAGTAATCTGGGCTGTAGGTTATTTTCTTTCATCACTTTAAGTATGTCCTGCCATTCCCTCCTGGCCTGAATAATTTCTATTGAAAGATAAGCTGTTATGCTTATGGGAATTCCCTTGTGTGATATTTGTTGTTTTTCCCTTGCTGCTTTTAATATTTGTTCTTTGTGCTTGATCTTTGTTAATTTGGTTAATATGTGTCTTGGTGTGTTTTGCCTTGGGTTTATCCTGTTTGGGACTGTCTGGGTTTCTTGGACTTGGGTGATTATTTCCTTCCCCATTTTAGGGAAGTTTTCAACTATTATCTCCTCAAGTATTTTCTCATGGCCTTTCTTTTTGTCTTCTTCTTCTGGGACTCCTATGATTCGAATATTGGGGAGTTTAACATTGTCCCAGAGGTCTCTGAGATTGTCCTCATTTCTTTTAATTCATTTTTCTTTTTTCCTCTCTGATTCATTTATTTTTACCATTCTATCTTCTACCTCACTATCCTATCTTCTGCCTCCATTATTCTACTGTTAGTTCCCTCCAGAGGGTTTTTGATCTCATTTATTGCATTATTCATTATATATTGACTCTTTTTTATTTCTTCCAGGTCCTGTTAAACCTTTCTTGCATCTTCTCAATCCTTGTCTCCAGGCTATTTATCTGTAACTCCATTTTGTTTTCAAGATTTTGGATCATTTTCACTATTATTATTTGGAATTCTTTATCAGGTAGATTTCCTATCTCTTTCTCTTTTGTTTGGTTTGGTGGGCATTTATCCTGTTCCTTTACATGCTGGATATTCCTCTGCCTCTTCATCTTGTTTATATTGCTGTGTTTGGGGTGGCCTTTCCATATTCTGGCAGTTTGTGGAGTTCTCTTTATTGTGGAGTTTCCTCGCTGGGGGTTGGGTTGGACAGGTGGCTTGTCAAGGTTTCCTGGTTAGGGAAGCTTGAGTTGGTGTTCTGGTGGGTGGAGCTGGATTTCTTCTCCCTGGAGTGCAATGAAGTGTCCAGTAATGAGTTATGAGATGTCAATGGGTTTGGAGTGACTTTGGGCAGCCTGTATATCGAAGCTTAGGGCTATTGTTCCTGTGTTGCTAGAGAATTTGCATGGTATGTCTTGCTCTGGAACTTGTTGGTCCTTGGGTGGTGCTTGGTTTCAGTGTAGTTATGGAGGCCTTTGATGAGCTCCTATCGATTAATGTTCTCTGGAGTCAGGAGTTCTCTGGTGTTCTCAGAACTTGGACTTAAGCCTCCTGCCTCTGGTTTTCAGTCTTATTTTTACAGAAGCCTCAAGACTGCTCCATCTATACAGCACCATTGATAAAACATCTAGGTTAAAGATGAAAAGTTTCTCCATAATGAGGGACACCCAGAGAGGTTCACAGAGTTACATAGAGAAGAGAAGAGGGAGGAGGGAGATAGAGGTGACCAGGATGAGACGAGGGGTAATAAAAAGAGGAGAGCAAGCTAGCCAGTAATCACTTCCTTATGTGCACTCCACACTCTGGACCGCTCAGAGATGTTCACAGAGTTATACAGAGAAGAGAAGAGGGACGAGGGATATAGAGGTGACCAGGAGGAGAAAAGGGGGAGTCAAAAGGGGGAGATCAGTTCCTTAAGCCACTAATCAGTTCCTTAAGTGCTCTCCACCATCCAGAACACACAAAGAGATCCACAGAGTTGGGTAGAGAAGAGGAGGGGGAGGAGATAGAAGCGACCTGGTGGAGAAAAAGAAGAGTCCAAAGGTGGAGAGAGCAGTCAAGACAGTAATCTCACTCCCAAGTAAAAATGGGTTCTGAAGATTGGGTTCTTAAAGGTACAAAATTGATGCTGCTGCTGCTAAGTCGCTTCAGTTGTGTCCGACTCTGTGCGACCCCAGAGATGGCAGCCCACCAGGCCCTGCCGTCCCTGGGATTCTCTAGGCAAGAACACTGGAGTGGGTTGCCATTTTCTCCTCCAATGCATGAAAGTGAAAAGTGAAAGTGAAGTCACTCAGTCATGTCTGACTCTTCACGACCCCATGGACTGCAGCCTACCAGGCTCCTCTGTCCATGGGATTTTCCAGGCAAGAGTACTGGAGTGGGGTGCCATTGCCTTCTCCAAATACGAAAAAGCAAAGATTAAAAGTCTAGAATAGAGGTTGGATTTTCAAAAATACAATATTAAAGAAAAAAAAAGTCACAAATATTATAAAAATATATATATATATATAGTTTTTTGCTTTAAAAAATAGGATATTATTTTGCAAAGTGATAGTAGGTTATAAAAATGAAAATTAAAGGAGTAATGCTGCTGCTGCTGCTAAGTCGCTTCAGTCGTGTCCGACTCTGTGCGACCCCATAGACGGCAGCCCACCAGGCTCCCCCGTCCCTGGGATTCTCCAGGCAAGAACACTGGAGTGGGTTGCCATTTCCTTCTCCAATGCATGAAAGTGAAAAGTGAAAGTGAAGTCGCTCAGTCGTGTCCAACTCCTAGCGACCCCACGGACTACAGCCTACCAGGCTCCTCCGTCCATGGGATTTTCCAGGCAAGAGTACTGGAGTGGGGTGCCATTACCTTCTCCGAAAAGGAGTAATAGAGGAGTTAAAAATAAAATAAAAAAATTAAAGTATGATAATAGTAAAAATATATCTAGGACTTTCTCTGGTGGTGTTGTGGACAGTGTGGGGTCAGTTCATTTTCAGATAGTTCCTTGATCTGGCTTATACTTCTCAAGATCTATAGGCCCCTTCCAATGTAGTCGGTACTAACCACAGGGTTTTAATCTGTTGCACCTGTCACTTCCAAGGAGGATCCCTCTGTTTTAGCTTCTTCTTTTGCTGGTCTCTTCAGTGTCCAGTTTCTGCCCTGACATAAAGGGGAGGTGGTGGACACTTTTTTAGGCTCACCTGTTCAGTCGTGCTGTGGGGAGGGAGGGACACGACAAACAAATAACACTGGCATGGGCTCGCAGTGTCTCGGCCACGCTGGGTTTGCCCCCACTCACGGCGTGTGTGCTTTCTTTGTCTACACTGCTCAGGCTCTAGGTTGGTCTGCTGGGAACTGTCAGAGTGGCTGTAGGTTGTATGCACTTCCCAGGTCTAAGCCGCTCAGGTTCAGGCATTTGGGTAGTCCTCAAAGGTGCAGACTCAGTTGGGCCTGTGTTTTGTGCCCTTCCCAGGTCCGAGCAGCTCATGTGACCAGGTGTTTGGCAAGGGCAGTCGCTGAGACTTATCACCTCCCCCGTCCCTGCCGCTCAGTTTTCAGGGTGTACAACTGGCACACTTCTCAGGCGGATGTCCACCATCCAGAATTCCAGGAAATCTTGGTTAGCAGTGAAGTCTGCTTGCAGTTTGGTAGCTAATGCCTCTCTCGGGCTGCGATTGCCCCCTTCTGGCTCTGGCTGCTCTCGCCTGCCTGTCTCCAGAGGGGGATGGGGCAGTCCACAGATGGCTAGCTCTGCTCAGTCCTTTGTTCTGTGAGCGGGCCTGGCGGTGTCTTGGGTTAGGGCTTTTCACGGGGTAGCTATCCCACAGTCTGGTTTGCTATCTCAAGTTAGTTCCCTCAGATTGCCCTTGGGGCATTCAGGCCTAGTCCTTACTCTAAGCAATGCAGCCCCTGCCTCCCTGTCCAGACCCTGCTTGTTAGTGGTGGATGCGTGTGTCTGCACTGCTTCTCCACTGGGAGTTACTGTTGGGCACGTAATCTGTGGATTTTAATTATTTATTTATTTTTCCTCCTGGTTATGTTGCCCTCTGTGGTTCTAAGGCTCTCTGCAGACTCACCAGTGAGAGTGTTTCCTGGTGTTTGGAAACTTCTCTCTTCTTTAAGACTCCCTTCCCGGGACGGATCTCCATCCCTACCTCTTTTGTCTCTCTTTTTATCTTTTATATTTTTTCCTATCTCCTTTCGAAGACAATGGGCTGCTTTTCTGGGTGCCTGATGTCCTCTGCCAGCATTCAGAAGTTGTTTGTGGAATGTACTCAGCGTTCAAATATTCTTCTGATGAATTTGTGGGGGAGAAAGTGGTCTCCCCGTCCTATTCCTCCGCCATCTTAGGACCACCCCCCTGTTTTCTTTAGTTATCTGTGTTACATTTAATAATCTATCTTCTCATTTACACTCATGTTCTAACGTTCAAATTGCTCTCCTGAAGACCCTGCCCCAGACACCATTAAGTGATGATGACAAACTAGGACCACAGCGTGTCTTGGGCAAGAACTAAACTTCTCTCAGTGCCTCTTCTCACCCCAAGATGAGGCTGCTCATTAACTCAAATGGCAAATCCTGGGAAATCTGGATGCAGCATGTTGTCCCACTTCACCATGCCATTTGCTAGTTCTGTTCATCGGGTAGACCAGAAAGACTTGGCAGATCAATGAATAATGTGCTTTGTTCCCTGCCAGTCGACATCTGAGCATTATAAAGAATGTCCCTCACCCCCATCTCCATGTACAAATGCCTGTACCCTCCCCCTGGGCGGTTTCTGAGACTTTGGGAGAATCCAGAGGAGTTCTTTATAACACAAAATGCCTTGGGCTGCACGGGCCTGTGGGAAGGAACAGAGCCATGGTTCTGGGCTCAAGGAAAGTCCCACCATCCCTCCCCTGCCTCCTCCCCGCAGACACCCACAAGGATTCAAGCAGCCTTTGCAGGCTGGCACCTGCCTCAACCCAACTGGGGAGGGAGCCTCTGTCAGGGCCAAGGTCATAGGAATGTACTACTCAACAATCATGAAAGCAACTGGGTTTTGTGTTGATCCCTGTAAAATTGGGTTTTAAGCCTCCTTCATATCCCCCTTCCCAACAGACAGAACTGTAATTCTGCCTGAGAGTTTTAATTAAATGAGTCCTGAATGATCCGTCTGATTTCATGAGACATAATGGTGTCTATTGGATCAACAGTTCCATTGTTCGAAACACGAGGACTATAAATAGGAGCAGGGAACTGACAGCACGTTTAGTGTGGTTATTTACACGATGATGAATATGGACTGTGTGGGAACAGAGCTTGTGAACAGCAGAATCTCAGCAAGGGAAGGGTGCACTTGCCCATAGCATCCATCTGTATCCACAGGCTGGCAGGAGAAAATCAATGTGGCTGCTGGGGAGAGAAGGCATTTCACCATAAGATAAATAACTTGAAAGAATTAGGACATTTATAGTGGAAATTAACCCATATCTTCTAAAAAATCTTTTCATTTTGAGATATTTTTGGAAATGCAGAGGAATAGCAAAAACAGTATGGGGTTCTTGTACATTCTTCATTTAGTGTCTCCTAATTTAACATCTGGGCTTCCCTGGTGGCTCAGTCATTGAAGAATCTGCCTGCAATGCAAGAGACCACCTGCCAATGCTGGAGACCTGGGTTCAGTCTCTGGGTGGGGAAGATCCCATGAAGAAGGAAATGGCAACCCACTCCAGTATTCTTGCCTGGGAAATCCCATGGAAAGAGGAACCTGGCAGGCTACAGTCCATGGAGTCATATGACTTGGCAACTAATCCATCTCTAATGTGGGAGACATGGGTTCGATCCCTGGCTTGGGAAGATCCCATGTCTTAGGATCTTAGGGCATAGCAAATCACTCCAGCATTCTTGCCTGGAGAATCCCCATGGATAGAGAAGTCTACAGTCCATGGGGTTGCAAAGAGTTGGACACAACTGAGTGACTAAGCACATAGCAACTAAACCACGAATTTAACATATAATCAAACCATAAGTATAAGGACTTCCCTGGTGGTCCAGTGGCTAAAATTCTGCCCTGGGAATTTGATCCTTGGGAGCCTGGGTTTGATCCATGGCCAGGGAACTATATTCCACACATTGCAACTAAGAGTTCAAATGCCACAACTAAAAAGAACCCAAGAGCTGCAACTAAGAACTGGTGCAGGTACAGGTCTTAGTTGTACAATGATCACTACTAAGAAATTAACATTCATAAGGTATTGTTAACTACAGTGAAGACTTTTTCAGATTTCACCAGTTTTTCCGTGAATGTCATTTTCTGTGCCATATCCAGTCCAGGATGTCACCCTACATTTATTTGTCATATCTCCTTAGTTTCTTTCAATCCGTGAAAAGTCTTCAGTCTTCCTTGTCTTCCAAGACCTCAATACTTTTGAAACATACTGGTCAAGTATTTTGCAAAATGTCCTTCAATTTGGGTCTGTCTGTTGTCTTCTTATGATTAGATCGAGCTTGTGCATTTGGGGATGAATACCACTGAGGTGATGGATCCTTCCTAGTTCAGCTTGTCAGGGGGTCTGTGATGTCCATCTGTCTTACTACTGGTGATACTCACCTTGACCCCTAGGCTTGGGGGATGTTGGTCAGGATTCTCCATACTGAATTTACTGTTTTCCCTTTGCAATTAATAAATATGTAGTTTTAGAGAGATTCTTTGAGATTGTGAAAATTTTCTTCTTAAAATTTGCTCACTCTTTTTGCCTCCATTGCTGGATCTTGATTGCATTTTTACTGCGTGGCTCCGGTGGTGATTTTCCATTTTCTTCAGCCTTTCCACATTTACTAACTGAAATTTCTCTAGGAGAAAGTTATTTCTTCTCCCTCATTTATTTATTTATTCAGTTATTTTCTCAGCAGTATGAGCTCAAAATATTTATTTTATTATTCAGGTTGTCATCCAGTTTTGTTGCTCAAATTGTTTCATCTTTGAAACATCTGGGAGTTCATCTGGGAGTTCATCAGCTCTTCCTTCCTCCATTGTATGCTGCCCTCCTTTTCATTTGAGCTTATCCTTATTTTCTGGCCCTTGGAGAAGGAAATGGCAACCCACTCCAGTATTCTGTCCTGGAGAATTCCATGGACTGTATAGTCCATGGGGCCGCAAAGAGTTGGACACAATGGAGCAACTTTCTCCTTTGCTTACTTTCTGGCACTGTAGTCATGAAATCAACAAATTTTCCATAAGCCCTGGTTTCTATTATTGCAAAATAGAACTTAGGAGTCATGATCTGGGCACTAGATATACTCATTGCTACTGCAGTGTCATTGCTTCTAAGTCCTTCCCACAGACAGAACAGGAAGTACATATATCATACTAACCCATACACACACACATCTACATTTCTGCACATACTTACCTGCATATCATTTATAAAAACATAAGTCCGTGTTGATACTTCTGATTCAGCCAACACCATGAAGTTCAGTCTAGCCACCCTCTCCTTATTTGTAACTCCTTTATCTGATTATGAGAAACCTGACCCTCATTATCAGCGATACATTTATTTGCTCAGTCCTAGCACATACATAAAGTGGTTTGAAATTGCTCTCCTACATCCCAGAGAAAAACAAATCTATTAATAAAGGACCTTGTCACGTACAGTTCTTTCTCTTTAGCTTTTGGGTATTGAGTTCAAACAGGTTTCCCAAAGATACATAGGTCACCTCTCTTCCTCCCCACTCTTAGTGAGCTAACATAATTCTCTTGTCACACAGTTAGATTGATTTCTCACAGTCTGCTTTCCCTCTAGTCTTCCCCCCCTCCACTGCTTATGTGTGTGTGTCTGTGCTCAGTTGTGTCCAACTCTTTGTCACCCCATGAACTGTAGCCTTCCAGCCTCCTCCAAGTGCATGGAATTTTCCAGGGAAGAATACTGTGGTGGGTTGCCATTTCCTCCTCCAGGGGATCTTCTCAGCCCAGAGATCAAACCTGTGTCTGTAGCATGTGGGTTCTGGTTCTGCAACCAGGAATCGAACCCAGGCCCCCTGAATTGGCAGCACAGAGTCTTAACCCTGGACCACCAGGGAAGTCCTGCTTGTTGATTTTTAAAATATAATTTACAGACAGCAAGTTTGTTCTGTGCTTTAAGAGTTGTTGACAAATGAAAAGTCTTATTGACTGCCATGATTCCTTAGAGACCAATTCCATCCCTCACCTCCCAAATTCCCTCATAACTTCCATTTATAGTTGAACCCTTACCATCATCACCCAACCCCCATCACCCAACCCCAACTGGTCTGCTTTCCATCTTTGTAGCTGGACCTTAACCAGAATGTCATATAATAGAATCATACAATATACAGCCTTTGGAGATGGACTTCTCTCACAAAGTAAAAGGCACTTGAGGTTCATCACTTTGTTGTATAAATCAAAAGTTTGTTCCTATTTGTTCTTAGTATTCGATTGTATGGGTGCACAATAATCTATCCATTGACTCTTGGAAGTCACATGGGCTATTTCCAGCTCTGCAAAATGATGAATGAAGCCTCTATAGAAATTCATAGTCAGGTCTTTATGTGAACATACATCTCCTTTTGGGGGGATAAATAGCTAGAAATGGGATCACTGAGTCATATAGTAGGTGTACATTTAAGGCTATTCAATATTTAAGAAAATATTTAATGGTTTACCAGTTTACCATTTTGCATCCTCACCAGAAAACTAGCAATACATGGGAGTTTCAGTTCTTCTGCAATAAAATATTGTTAAGTTTTTCTGTTTTAACCATTTGGGGTAGTGGTAGTGGGTAATGGTATTACATTGTGATGTTATTTACATTTCCCTAATGACAGATGAGGGCTTTCCTTGTGGCTCAGCTCGTAAAGAATCCACCTGCAATGTGGGATACCTGGCTTCAATCCCTGGTTTGGGAAGATCCCCTGGAGAAAGGAAAGACTATCCACTTCAGTGTTCTGGGCTGGACAATTCCATGGACAGTCCATGGGATCGCAAAGAGTCACACATGACTGAGCAACTTTCATTTTCAATGACAGATGATGGTACCCATTTTTAAAGTGCTTATGTGCCATCACTGGTGACATACATGTTTGAGTCACTAACTTATTTTTAAAAATTTGAGATGCTTGTTTGCTTAATTTTTGAGTTTTCAAAGTTCAGTCTTCTGGACAAAGTTTTTTGTCAGAAATGTGATTTTCAAATATTTGCTCTTCATTTATGAATTGTCTTAAATTTCTTAAGTATATCCTTTTCAGAGGAAAAGTTTTAAAATTTGATTAGGTCCCATGTACTTTTTCCCTCTATGTACTATGGTTTGGTGTTATAATGAAACATGCTGCCTGAACAAAGGTGGTGAAGATTGACTCCTATATTTTCTTTTGGGAATTTAATAATTTAAATGTCTATTATCCACTTTGAGGTGTCATTTTTAATTTTACTTTGTATAAAGTATGAGGTGTATTTCAACACTTTTTTTTCATGTTTTGTCCCATAATTCCAGCACCATTTGTTGAAAAAAGGTATTCTTCCTACACTGAATGCCTTTGTGCCTTTGTTCAAGATCAATTGGTTGCTTGATTTTCTGGACTATTTATGGACTCTCAGTTCCATTCTATTGAGCTATGTGTCTGGCTTTCTGTCAATATTATACTGTCTTAGTTACTGTAGATTTATAGTAAGTTGAAATTGGGTAGTAGGAGTCCTCCAACTTTGTTCTTCTTTTCCAAGATTGTTTTGACTATTCTATTTCCTTTGTTTTTCAGTATGTATTTTCCATACAGCTTTTTAATAGCTACTTGAAAAAGGCCTTTCTGGATTTTGATTATGTTTATATTGAATTTATAAATCAAATTAAGAAGAACTGACACCTTAACAATATTGTCTTCTAATTGTTGGCCACAGTATATCTTTCCACTTATTTAGATTTTTTTAAAAATTAAAATCAGAGTTTTTTAGTTTTCAGTATACAGATCCTCTGTGTACTTTTTTGTTTTTTTTTTTAATTTTTTTTAAATTTTTTTTTTACTTTTTTGATTTCTAGTTAAAAAAAATTTTTTTTTTTAAATTCCAATGTTTCTTTCTAGGGAAAGCATTTACCCTGTGACCTTGATAAACATCCTTACTAGATCTACAAGGTGTTTGCTTTTTTTTTTTTTAATATAGATTCTTCAGGGTTTTCTTGTTTTTAAAAGTTTATTTATTTATTTTGGTTGTTCTGGGTCTTTACTTTTGGCTGTGCAGTTGCTGCATGAAGGCTTCCTCTTGCAGTGAGTGGGAGCTACTCTTAGTTGTGATGTGTGGGCTTCTCATTGCGTTGGCTTATTTTGTTGTGAACAAGGCTCAAGGTGAATGGGCTTCAGTAGTTTTGGCACGTGGGCTCAGTAGTTATGGCATATGGGCTTAGTTGCTCCATGGCATGTAGGATCTTCCCAGATCAGGGATTGAACCCATGTCTCATGCATTAGCAGACATATATAATTTTTTTAAACCACTGAGCCACCAGGGAAGCTCTCTTTGGGATTTTCTATGCAGACAATAGTGTCTATGAGTAGAGACAGTTTTATTTCTTATTTTCCAATCTCTGTCCTTTTTTATCGCATGGACTAGGAATCCAGTACAGTTTTGAACATAAGTGGTAACAAAAGACATCTTCGCCATGTTGATGATTGTAGAGGGAAAGCATTCAGTCCTACTACTGAGTACTGATACTTAGTTCTTAAGACGTCCTTCAAACTCACTTGCTCAGCCCTGACTGACTTTGTGTGACCCCATGGACGGTAGTCTGCCAGGGATTTCCCAGGCAAGAATATTCAGTGGGCTGTCATTTCCTTTTCCAGGGGATCTTCTCCCAACCCTGGGATCCAACCCCTTGTCTCCTGGGTCTCCTGCATTGGCAGCTGGATTCTTTACCACTGAGCCACCTGGGAAGCCCTAGCTGTCATTTACTGGTTGATAATAAATTCCTAGGCTGCTGAAAGTTTTTATCATGAATAAGTCTGGACTTTTTTCAAATGTTTTTTCTGCATATATTGAGATAATTGTATTTTTTTAATCTTCTGAGCCTGCTAATGTGTGAATTGCTTTGGTTTATTTTTGAATATCAAGCCAGTCTTGCAGTTTTTGGAATAAGCCAAATTTGGTCATGATGCTGTCAATATATTGTTTAGTGGGGAAAAAAATACTTGTGAAATACATTTAGTGTTGGTAGGAAATAGTTCTATATTCTGGTACAAACTGAAGACAGAATTCATAGCACTGCTGGGAATTACACTCTTCCTCCCTGGGTGCCACAGAGATCAGGGTAGCTGGAAGCAGAAGGTTCCAGAAGAGAGGAAGGCAAGATGCTGCATTGGCCCCTCTCCTGACTGGCCTGGACATACCTGAAACTCTGCCTGTCTCACCTGATCTCATTCACCTACTATGGGAGGCAGAATTCTAAAGCTGTCTCCCCATGATGCTATCCACTGGCTGTTTAATCAAGTACTTATCTGGATCGTGTTGTTAAGGGGCTTTGCAGATGGAACTTTGGGAAGCTAACCAACTAACTTTAATATACAGCAATTATACCATGGATTATCCAGGTGGACCCATTGTAATCATGTGTGAGTGTGTGTGCTTAGTTGCTCAATCATGTCCAACCTTTCCTGACCCCTTCACTATAGCCTGCCAGGCTCCTCATGTCCATGGGATTTCCCAGGAAGGATTACTGGAGGGGGTTGCCATGCCCTCCTCCAGGGGATCTTCCCAACCCAGGGATCAAACCCATGTCTCCTGCATTGCAGGTGCATTCTTTATGGTCTGAGCCACCAGGAAAGCCCAGTGTAATCATATGAGCCCTTAAGTGCAGAGAGAAAGTCAGAGACACGCAGCAGAAGAGGAAGCTGGAGACACTGGAAGCGTGAGAAGGCATGCTCTGTCATCGCTGGTTTTGAAGATGGAGGAAGAGAGCCACATGCTATATAAAGTGGGGCCTCTAGGAGCTGGGAGTGGAGCCCTACAGATGAGCAGCAAAGAAGCAGGGACCTCAGTCCTACAACCCATGGAACTTAAGTCAGCCAATAACCAAATGAGTTTGGAAGCAGACTCATACCCCAAGCCTCTAGAAAGGAACTCAGTCCTGCTGATACCTTGGTTTCAGCCTATGAGACCTGGAGCAGAAAACTAGCTTATCAAGCTGTGCCTGGACTTCTGACATACAGAACTGCCAGGAAACAAGCAGTACTGTGTTGTAAGCTGCTAGCTTTGTGGTACTTCAGAAAACTGTTGTTTTTACTCAGCAAGCATACCTTGAAGACTCTCCATGTCAGGGGCTTCTAGTACTTTAGATGGGAATGAGAAAGATAATTTCTCTCTCCAGGGAGCTCGCAAACTAGGGGGACAATCTTGCTCCAAAGAAAGTGTTAAAAAAATCAATATGAATTTTGCACATATACTATAAGAGAAAATTTTCTCCTGGTTGCAAAGAACAGAAAACAATTCTGGCTAAATTGAAGCTGCAGCAACAACCAAAAGAAAACCAGAGAGAGGGAGGGAGAATGCATGTTTTTAATTTTGGGAAGACAGATACTGGAAAATTCTAGAAAGTTAGGGAAACTTTAAAGATATCAGATTTGAGAAAAAGAAAGACCAGCACAGTCCTAGGACCTTCAATAATAGAAGTTTTTAAAACTCTGCCATTACTGTGACTCTGTTCCCACAATTCTTCATCTTCACCTCTTTCTGTGCTCAGTCTTGTCCAACTCTTTGTGACGCCATGAATGTAGTACACCAGGCTCCTCTGTCCACAGGATTCTCCAGGCAAGAATACTGGAGTGGGTTGCCATGCCCTCCTCCAGGGGGTCTTCCTGACCCAGGGATGGAACCCAAGTCTCCTAAGTCTCCTGCATTGGCAGGCAGATTCTTTACTACTGTGCCACCTGGAAAGCCCATCTCTCTCTACCAAGTTTCAAATTATAAGGGAGAAAAAAAATTATTGCCTTGTATATAGAACTTCCCAGGTGGTGCCAGTAGTAAAGAACCTATCTGCCAATGCAGGAGACATGAGAGAGGTGTGTTCGATCCCTGGATCAGGAAGATACCCTGGAAGAGGGCACGGCAACCCACTCCAGTATTCTTGCCTGGAGAATCCCATGGACAGAGGACCCTGGCAGGTTATGGTCCCTAGGGTCGCAAAGAGTCAGAAATGAGTGAAGCTACTTAGTACACATGTAAGGATATAGGGTCAGAGTGTCCCAGACCAAAGTGTCACAGACTCACTGCCTTCTGCCTTAAAACACAAAAGTGGGAACACACTTAAACAGAATGACAGATGGAGTTGCTGGGTATTTGTGACCAAACAGAATGAGAGCCTTTATTTTTCTCTTATGCTTTACTTGTACTGACATAATAAAATGTCAGGTTTGTGTACACTGATTATATTGTGACAAAGCTAACAGAAGCTTTAACAAGTCACACAAATTTTGTCCACTGCACACCACTATGCCTCACACGATCTTCCCTGGCTTCGTAGCATGACTGACTGCTGATCTTATCCTGTATTTTTTTTTTTTTTAATTAGAATTGATAATAACGCAATTTAGGCAGAATTTTCTATTTGTGTATCCAAACCTACTGGGGTCGGTATCATTTTGCTTAGGGTTCATTATCATTTCTGAGGAGTTTCATCAGGCAAAGGCATCCTCATTCTCCAAGCAAAGCAGGCCCAGCCAGACAGTCGTCAAGGCAACAGGAAATGCACACTGTGAACCACCCAGAAAAGGCCGTCTGTATAATGTTGCAGCACAAACTTAATTTGGGGGCTTGGCAAAAAGATCTCCTTTATGCCTAATTATAAAATGTACCCAACGTTATTAGACTGGGTGATAGATGATTGCCCGCTAAATGTGACGTGAAAAATTAAGGCAATTTTCAAAGTGAAGGGACTTAAATTAAATGTGCCTCAAGGATCAATCGCTTATTTTTGTCATTCTGCATAACCGGCATGGAACAACTGAGCATGCGTGTGCATATGTGTGTGTGTGACGGAACTACCAAACTTATATTTATTTGAATCACATTGTACTTTTGGCTTCCAAATGTTTTCAAAAGATGGTAGGAGGTGTCCCACCCATATTTAGATATTTGCGGGGAGGGAACCTTTAAATGAAATCCCTGTTGACCAGCATGGTTTTCAATTAAATTATAATTGAAAGTACAATTTCAATTATTTAATTTCAATTATTCAAATAATTATAATTATTTATATTCTCACCTGCCCAGCAGGTGAGAATATAAAATCAGAATTTGCATGCTCATTTCAGACGGTTAACTGATACTTTATCTCCCCTTGATTTTTTTCCCTACTCTTGTTTTCTTCTCCCTTGCCTGTTTGTCAACAAACTCCAAATAAATGCTAACGGGTTGATTTGATAAAAGATATGGTGAATCTAGATTGAAGGGGTCAGAGTGAAAACACTGATCTACTAATTCACTGTGTTAATAAATGTGCTCCTTTGAAAACAGAATGTTTGAATCTGATTTCATATGAGCAGCTGACCCAAAGCCTCCTGGTCAGCCGAAGAGTGAGTGGGAACTCAGTGCTTATAGGTGTGGAACCATCCAGTGGAAGGTCAGTGCTTCTTTCTCGGGGGAGCCCTCCTTCTTTGTAAACAAGGTGAACTTACATTTCGGGTGACTTGATTGAGTATCATTTCCCGGGCTCACACCCTGGGGAAAGGAAAATTGAACTTTCAGTCTTTAAAAGAGGAAATTAGATTTACCCGAAGGAGAGATCAAATCTTCCACCCCTGTCCACTCAAGTGACTGACCATGAAATTAAATAGTCAGTTCAAGCCTAGATACGAAGGCTATTGAAGCTGAGCAACTTGAAGAGGAAAACACCATGGAAACGAATTATGCTTTATCCTTGAATGTGCTGTATATTTACACATTCATGGTAAAACAGCTTGTCTCCCCTTTAGCCTGAGGTGCTCCTGGAACTACATATTATACAACTGGGTCTATCTCTCCAGTCAAAGGGATGGGAAACACAATTGCCTGCTAAACAGAAGTGCCAACGAGGCTTTGTGCTGACAACTCACAGCAATAAAGGTGTTTTGATTCCTCCACAGCCCTCTGGGATCTTATTATCTCTGTTGATAGCATTTCCAGTGTTTAAGTCAGTCCTGAATGGAGGTGTTCGGGATATTAATTCTAGAGATTCCTGGAGGACACAGCATAGTGAAATCTTGACTTAAGTTTCTTTGTTATTTCACTTCTGTCCCTGGTGTGCAGGTAACAAGAAGCTGTAAAAGGGAAGAGCTGTCCCGTGTAAGAAACTGAAGAGAGGCGAAATGGCTGAAATCCGTTTCCCAAAAATCAGCTTTCTGAAATTGTATGTAAAATGCAGGAGATGTATGTATATTTCCTAGGGAATAGATCAATAGATTTTCATCAGTTCCTTAATGTCTTTATCCCTCAAAAGATGAATAACAAACACAACCCAAGGACAGGCAGGGATGAATTAGGAGATTAGGATTGACAGATAGGATTGGCTTCCCTGATGGCTCAGATGGTAAAGAATCTGCTTGCAATGCAAGAGACCCAGGTTCCATCCCTGGGTTGGATAAACCCCTTTGAGAAGGGAATGACAACCCACTCCAGCATTCTTGCCTGGAGAATTCCATGGACAGAGGAGCCTGGCGGGCTACAGTCCATGCGGTCACAACGAGTGGGACAGGGCTGAGCATTTTCACTTTCACTTTTGTATACACTAACATGTGTAAAAGAGATAGCCGGTGGGCAGCTGCTGTATAGGACAGGGAGCTCAGCTCGGTGCTCTGTGATGATTTAGAGGTGGGGGGGTGGGTTAGGAGGGGACATAGGTATGCACATGGCTGATTCATGTTGTTGTACAGCAGAAACTAATGCAACATTGTAAAACAATTATGTTCCAATTAGAAAATGAATGAATGAATGCCATCAAAGCACATTTTAAAGGAGGATCTGTCTGCAGGGTGTCAAGCTGAAGCCGACCTAATGCAGTGAGCGACGGAGGAGGAAAGAAGGGCCAGGCAGACTTGCAGCTCCCCGTTCCTGGGTCTGGTGTCCAGGACAGCTCTTCCCAACTCCATCTAGGATCTACTCCCATATATTATCATGAGAATCAAAGGAAAAAAACATGAGTAGAGAGACTGTGAACTCCACGTTCAGTTCAGTTCATTTCAGTCGCTCAGTTGTGTCCGACTCTTTGCGACCCCATGAACTGCAGCAAGCCAGGCCTCCCTATCCATCACCAACTCCCGGAGTTTACCCAAACTCATGTCCATTGAGTTAGTGATGCCATCCAACCATCTCATCCTCTGTCATCCCCTTCTCCTGCCCTCAATCTTTCCTAGCATCAGGGTCTTTTCCATGAATGCTCTACAAATGCTCCGTTAGCCTTTAAAAAGAATGAGATATGGCAACACTGTTTAATACTGCACAAAATTCTGCCCATCACCACTGGAAAGATCTGTGGCATTCAAAATGTCTCTCAGGGCTACAGTTCACTAAGCCTTTTGCTAATAAGTTAGCACATGACGTTAACATGCCTCGGACACTAAGATCTGCCATCAACACTTTCCTCCTAATTCAGGGCTGGCTAGGGTGCCCCCTGAGACGACACTGATGGATGGTTGAATGACTCAGAGGTGACATGAGAATGTAATCCAGCAGTGTTGTAAAGTGATGTAGTCAGTTAGAAAGAACATTCAATTTTCATGCAGCTTAACTGATATTGAATTAGCTGCCATGTGGAAGCACGATTATGTCTCCACATGGCTGAGATCTGTCAAATCAGGAAGGAAACCCTCTGGTGCAGAGAGCAATCATAACATAAAGGCCTAACAGGATTTATCAGATTTGTTTTGGATCTTAAAAAGTCAATAAATTCCACAAATTTAAAGAAATTTGCTGTCACCTTTGTGTGATTTGAGAAATGTGGGGCACATCATTTGTAGTCTGGACTCCTATTTGAGGCAAAATGCAGTCAGATTCCAGTAACTGGGTTCTAAGCCCTAGCACTAACAGAACAGAAGGGATACATTGGAAGAGATGTTGATGGAAGTAGATTCCTGTCTTTAGACCTCTAAGAAGAGGAAAAAGAAAAACCCTTTGATGCAAATGATGAATAAGCCAGGAGCACCCATTTTTAGAGACAACTTTTAAAAGTGTGCTGGAAAGGAAAACTGAAAGGATTTCTTTCTTAAGTTATCAAAGAAGTGGATTTGATTCATGATGTCAAAGAAGCAGATGAAATTAAAATTTTGGAATGAGTGAAGGTAAAACTACCTCTTTTGTGTTGTGAAGATTAAATTAAGATTAAATGAGGAGTGTTCTTTTTTAAAAAAAATATTGGAGTACAGTTGCTTTACAATGTTGTGTTAGTTTCTGCTGTACAGCAAAGTGAATCAGTGATATGTATACATATACCTGCTCTTTTTTGGATTTCCTTCCCATTTAGCTCACCAAGGAGCACTGAATAGAGTTCCCCGTGCTCTACAGTAGGTTCTCATTAGTTATCTGTTTTATATATAATCATGTGTATATGTCAATCCCAATCTCCTGAAATCCACTAGGAATCAGGCATTATCTTGGTTAGATGAACTGTGGGGAGCAGAAGGCAGAAGCCTATGTAAAGGGACTTGGGAGAGGAAAGGGAAGTTAGGGTAAATTAGGAGTTTGGCCCTCATCCCACTTTAATTCATCCCACTCCTCATTTCCCCTTTTAGGATCCATACATTTTTTTCTCTACATTTGTGTCTCTATTTTCACTCTGCAAATAACTTCATCTGTACATTTTTTTCTAGATTCCATATACACTCCTGGGCATATATACCTGGAGAAATCCATAATTCCAAAAGACACACGCACCCCAGTGTTTGCTGCAGCATTGTTTACAATAGCCAGGACATGGAAGCAACCTAAATGTCCATCAACAGATGAATGGATAAAGAAGACATGGAGTATATATGTATATATATGCGTATAGATATGTGTATATATTCTTTTGGAATTATGGATTTCTCCAGGTGTATATATATGTATGTGTATATATGGAACACATATAGATGTTCATCATATATGTATGTGTGTATATATATACACACACACATACACACACAATGGAATATTTACTCAGTCATAAAAAGGAACAAAATTGTGTGATTTCCAGAGATGTGGATGGCCTAGAGACTCTCATACAGAGTAAAGTAAGTCAGAACGAGGAGCGTTTTAGTGACAGAGAAAACAGGTGGCAAGCAAAGTGAAATAAAAAGCCCACACGCGGTTGTGCAAAGGACTGGATGTCAGTGTCCCTGCAAAAGTCATAGGTTGAAATCTGAGCCCCAGTTTGAAGGAGTTGTGGGGGCAGGGCTCTGGGAGGGAATTAGGTCATGAGGGTGGGGTCCTCGTGAATGGAATCAGTGCCCTTATAAAGGAACCCCTGACCTCCTCTTTCCACAATACAAGGACATAGTCAAAAGTTGGCAGTCTGCAACTAGACCCTGATCATGCCGGCACACTGGTATCGGACATCCAGCCTGCAGAAATGTAAGGAATAAATGTCTGCTGTTGATAAGCCACCAGTCTGTGGCAGTCTGTGGTACTTTGTAAGCCTGCACTGACCGAGGCAGGTTTGGGGTCAGAAGTCTCAGATTCTCTGATTCCCAGCTCTGGCATTCCATAGCTGCAGGGCAGGACTTCACTGTCCAGGCTTCCCCTGGACGTCTAGTTGAAATCAGAATGAGTCCAGTGGCCCTTGCCAATCTTACAAGGGTGGGGAACAAGCATAAAGTGAGATCATTGCACAACCATTTTATAAACTAAATATTATATAAATCACTTGAGTATTATCCTGAAATTTTAAAAATGTCTACATGAAAATTTTCTCTGCTTATCACTGCTGCCTTTTATTCATATAGAAAAGCAATTTCATTAGCTATTTGGTTCAGAGTTCAAAAGATACAGGCAGGGAAATTAATTATTCAACCATGATTGATGTCAAGCAAAGTCAGAAAATCTCTTAATTTATTGGAGTCTAAATGCCCTTGGTTATGAAACCCAAATGATACAATGCTTGTAAACATGTTTTGTAAATTCTAAAGCTCAATGCAAATGTGTGTATGTCAATTCCTCTCTTACTTGCAAGAGCCTGTTTTTCTAATCATTTTTCTGCTGATATATTTTTGCTCTAGTGAGCTGAAAAAGTTAAAATTCTTTTTTTTTTCAGATACCTCCCTGGGAATTCTGATATTTCTATAGATATAGATACAGATATATCTGTATCAGAATATCTTTATTTCCTGTGGATTCCAAAGCATCTCAGTTAGTTCATGCCTACCCTACCCATTTATCTCATGAGTTTGCATCTCACTGTCCTCTTACATTTTACATAAACTTTACCTTGGAAGCATCGGTTTCACTCTCATCTAAGCCAAAAACAATATCCAATTTTATATCCATTAAAGTAATGCCTTGTGACTCCAAGATTCTCCTTGCTGAGAAAGCTCATTTCAAGGTCCCTGAAAGAGTGATGAGGATGTAATTCATTAATGATTGACACTTCATATTTAGAGATTGCTGTTTTTAAAAAAGTGCTTCCTCATACATTTATGACCTCATTTGCTCTTCATTTATATAAAAAAGAAAACAATACCTATAAAAAAGTATTTTTACATGAACCGTTTCTCCCTTTATATAAAGGAGAAAACCAGCAATGTTTAAAAGAGGTAAAGTCCAGTAATGATTAACTAGTAAGCAGGACAGCTAGGACTCTTATCTGTTTCTGTTGAAACCCAAATCTCTTGCTTTCAAGCCTTTCTCTTGTCTTTGGTTTACTGAAGTTTGAATATGATTTAGCTAGATACATTCGTTTGATTGTTTTCATTTTTAATTGAGGTGGAATTGATATACGACATCATATTAGTTTCAGGTATACAATGTAATGGTTCAATATTTGTATATATTGCAAAATGATCATCACAGTAAATCTAGTTAACATCCATCACCACACACAGTTACAGAATTATTATTTTTTTCTTATTGATGAGAAGTTTAAAAATCTACTCTCTGAGCAACTTTCCAATATGCAGCACAGTATTATTAACTATGGGCTTCCCAGGTGGTAAAGAATCTGCCTGCCAATACAGGAAAATGAAAGAGACAAGGGTTCAATTCCTGAGTGGGGAAGATCCCCTGGAGAAGGACATGGCAGCCCATTCCCAATATTCTTGCCTGGGGAATTCCATGGACAGAGGAGCCTCTGTCCACAGGGTCACAAAGAGTCGGACACAACTGCATGACTGAGCACGTGCACATGCATTATTAACTATAGTCACAAAAATGTATGGAACTCTTCCTGGATCTGTGCACCATCCACGCACAGGAGCCTTGCTTGTCTTCTCTGTACCATTCCCATGTTAGTATGCATGCTGTTGAAGCAAGCAGTGTTTGCTTGCTTCTTGTTCTGCTTTGTGTTCTCTGAGCTTCCCGGATCTGTGGTTTTGTACTTTTCTTTACTGTTGGGAAGTTCTTGGCTATTGTTACCTCACTTGTTTCTTCTGTTGCATTGTGTCTCATCTCCTTCTAATTCAGTTCAGTTCAATTCAGTTGCCCAGTCGTGTCCGACTCTTTGTGACCCCATGAACTGCAGCACGCCAGGCCTCCCCGTCCATCACCAACTCCCAGAGTTTACCCAAACCCATGTCCATTATGTTGGTGATGCCATCCAGCCACCTCATCCTCTGTCGACCCCTTCTCCTCCTGCCCTCAATCTTTCGCAGGATCAGGGTCTTTTCCAATGAGTCAATTCTTCGTATCAGGTGGGCAAAGTATTGGAGTTTCAGCTTCAACATCAGTCCTTCCAATGAACACCTAGGACTGATCTCCTTTAGGATGGACTGGTTGGATCTCCTTGCAGTCCAAGGGAATCTCAAGAGTCTTCTCCAGCAATATTATACCTTTTGAAATCATCTCACAATTCGTGAATGTTCTGTTCTCTTCATTTTTATTCCTCTTAGTCTTTGCATTTCAGTTTGGAAAGTTTTTACTGACCTATCTTCAGCTCGGTGAATCTTTCCTGGACAGTGCCAAGTCTGCTAATGAACCCATCAAAGGCATTCTTCATTTCTGTTAGTGTTTTTGATTTCCAGCAGTTCTTTTTCTGTAACTACTGATTTTAATTTTTCCCATTATGTGTAAGAGTTGTGTGTAAATGTGTTGGAAAATATAGATACTTCTCAGTTTCCCTTGTTTTGTAAACATGGGCATGGGTCTCAATATTATTTTCTTTCTTTTTTTTTTTTGAGGTATAGTTTTTTACAATGTCATGATACCTTCAGTTGTACAGCAAAGTGATTTCATTATACATATCTACCTATCACATATGTTTTCATCTCTCTACTTATATTTACCATCTGTTCTTGAAGGTTGTGTACTTTTTCCATTAACACCCCTAAAATATTAAACATAGATATTTTAAATTATTGTTTTAATAATTCCAACATCTGAGTCTGGTTCTGATGCTTCTTTTTCTCTTCAGATTTCGGGTTTTCTTTTTCTTTCTTTTTTTTTTTTTTTTGCTTTCTGACATACCTTGTAATTTTTCATTAAAAGCCAAATATGTTGTATTAGTTAACAGGCATTAAGGTAAATAGACCTTTAGTATGCAAATGTGTGATCATCTTTTTATAAAATCAATTTTTATTGCAGTATAGTTGATTTACTGTGTTGTATTAGTTTCTGCTGTACAACAAAGTGGATCAGTTATACAGCCATTCTTTTTTAGATTCCCATATAGGTGATTACACAGTATTGAATAGAGTTCCCTGTGCTAGGCAGCAGGTTCTTATTAGCTACCTATTTTATATATAGTCCAGTGTGTATATGTGGAGAAGGAAATGGCAACCCACTCCAGGCAAGGAACTTTTCTTGCCTGGAAAATCCCAGGGACGGGGAGCCTGGTGGGCTGCTGTCTATGGGGTCACACAGAGTTGGACACAACTGAAGCGACTTAGCAGCAGCAGCAGCAGCAGCAGTGTGTATATGTCAATCCCAGTCTCCCAGTTTATCCCTCCACACCCTTATCCCCTGGTAACCATGAATGTCATTCCTGACTCTGCTTCTGGTTTGTAAGTAAGTTCGTTTGTATCCTTTCTTTTAGATTCCACACATAAGCAGTATCATATGATATTGTCTTTTTGAGTCTCACTGACTTCCATCTCTTTGCTGCAGATGGCACGATTCCATTCTTCTTTATGGCTGAGTAACGTTCTGCTGTGCATGTGTTCTGCATCTTCTTCTATTTGTCCATCAATGGACATTTAGGTTGTTTCCATGTCCTATAAATAGGGCTGTGCTAATCTTTCTGAATTACGATTTTCTTTGAATAAACATCCAGGAGTGGGATTACTGGATGACATAGTAGCTCTATATTCTTTTTTTTTTTAAGGGAACCTCCATACTGTCTCCATAGATGCTGCACCAATTCACATTCCTACCAACAGTGTAAGAGGGTTTCCTTTTCTCCACACCCTTTCCAGCATTTATTATTTATCGGTTTCTGGATGATGGCCATTCTGACTGGTGTGAGGTGATACCTCACTGTAGAATTGATTTGCATTTCTGTAAGAATTAAAGATGTTGAGCATCTTTTCATGTGCTTTTAGCTATCTGTATGTGTTCTTTGGAGAAATGTCTATTTAGGTCTTCCGCCCATTTTTGATTGTGTCATATTGCTAGGAGTTTGACTGTGTTTATTTAGTGTTAAGGCTTCCCTTGTGGCTCAGCTGGTAAAGAATCAGCCTGCAATGTGGGAGACCTGGGTTCAGTTGGGAAGATCCCCTGGAGAAGGGAAAGGCTACCCATGCCTGTATCCTGACCTGGAGAATTCCATTGATTGCATAGTCCATGGGGTCGCAAAGAGTTGGATACGACTGAGCAACTTTCACGCACTGATCTAGTGTTTGCTTTTCCATGAGATGTAGAAACTTGTAGAGGTCTCAAGTTCCTCTAGTTCCTGTTTCTGTCTCCTCTCTTGACTTTGGGGCTTCCCTGGTGGCTCAGACAATAAAGAAACTGCTTGCAATGCAGGAGTACCCAGGTTCAACCCCTGAGTCAGGAAGATTTCCTGGAGAAGGGAGTGGCTACCCACTCCAGTATTCTTCCCTGGGGAATTCCAGGCACAGAGGAGCCTGGTGGGCTACAGTCCATGGGATCACAAAGAGTTGGACACAACTGAGTGACTAACATTTTCTTTTCACTTGATTTTGGGCTTTTCCGCATCTGCATCAGCTTTTTTTGTGCTGCTCTGCTGCTAATATACTGGATCCTACTGGTGCTAAGACACTGGGGAGGAGAAGTATTTTAAAATCTCATGAATAAATCTTTGTCTTTTCATGAGTCTGTGTCTGGGACCCGGGTCTTTCACAAGTGTTCCTCCACTGGTCCACCCTGGCCCTATTCTCTCTCCTGGCTGCAGGATTCCTAGCATTTTGCCTTGAAGACATTACCATTGTTGACTATGGTTTTTCACCCCCTATCTAAGGAGACAGGAAGTTTGGAGGGTGTTGTCGTGGGAGGAACACCCTTCCCCTAGCTGTGATGTGACTCTAGCCAGGCTTTTTTCCATGGAGCACGTGGTTTTGTTGTGGACACATTTCAGAGAGATTACTCTTCCCCTCCTTCTGCCAGAGACATAAGGGGATCTTTCACACTCTCAATTCTGTCCTGGCTCCAAGAAATGTCATTGATTTTCCAAGAGAAAGGTTCAACCTTTACTTGTTGTCAGGATAGAATAATTTCTAGCTCTTTACATGTCAGAACTACAACCAGAACTCTCAAGTCTTTCCTTTTACATGAGAGCCTTCACCAGGTTCTAAGAAAGAAAAAAAATCTATAAATAGATTTTGTACTATGGCCACCGGGCTCCTCTGTCTATGGAATTCTGCAGGCAAGGATACTGGAGTGGGTAGCCATTCCCTTCCCTAGGGGATCTTCCAGGCAGATCCCTTTACCATCTGAGCCACCATGGAAGCCCCATAAATAACCTAGCACATATTTGTGGCTAGTTAATGAATCCACTTGTGTCTCAGTATAAAGGAAAGAAATGCCAGTGTGTTAACTTTTCTGTGAGCCCACTCTCTATGGAGGAGGGTAGCCAGCAGAATAGAGGAATAACTTTGAGCATAAAAACTTAGGCATATTGCACCAGAAGAGAACAACAATCCACCCAGCCCAGGACCCTGTCTAACTGTGGCAATCAAGGGCATTTTGTGGGGAAGTAAGACCCTCAGAGATTAAGAAAAAGCCTAGACATGTCCTGCTTCCTGGCCAGTGATAGATCTATTGTCTGTACAGTCACTGCTGCTGCTGCTAAGTTGCTTCAGTCGTGTCCGACTCTGTGTGACCCCATAGACGGCAGCCCACCAGGCTCCCCGGTCTCTGGGGTTCTCCAGGCAAGAACACTGGAGTGGGTTGCCATTTCCTTTTCCAATGCATGAAAGTGAAAAGTGAAAGTGAAGTCGCTCAGTCATGTCCTACTCTTAGCGACCCCATGGACTGCAGCCCACCAGGCTCCTCCACCCATGGGATTTTCCAGGCAAGAGTACTGGAGTGGGGTGCCATTGCCTTCTCCGTATAGTCAGAGGAACCTATAAAAATCATAATATCATAGCATGTTGGAATGGGAAAGGAGATAAAAATTGGTCTTTTATGTCAATACTTAAATCCTGTTGACCTTTATAAAGGGGTAAATGTCCAAGAAAAAGATAAAGTAGTAAGAAGAATGGGAAAAACAAGGCAGGCAATACCCATTTACTGTCTTTCTATCTTGCCATTGAAGCATCTGTGAACATATCATGAATGTAGGTGTTACATAAATCTGCTGTCAGCTCTGCCATCCCCCATCCCACCTGAGACAGGCTTAGGGCAAGAAGCAAGGAAGACTCAGTTGCTCCTCTTGTTCATTGGTTCTGACGATGAGGAAGATGGTCGTGAGACATAACTGAGGGATGAGGCAGAGGCAGAATGATAAACCCACGTGGAAAAGAAAATATTTATGCAACACTTTAGATTCTTCAACACAAGTCATCTGAGGATACCTTTGAAAATGGCATTTTTGTTTTGTTTGTCTGGAATGTTATGTAACTTTCTTCCTGCGCTTGGTTACCTTGGAGTCTTAGCTGTCAAAGTAGAAGGAATCCAAAAGTAGATCTGGTTTAAATCGCCTCAGGCTATGTTTGCATCCTCTGAATCCCTAGGGACCAGCCAACCCTGGTGCAGGGGGCAAGGGAGGGTATGTTCCATAGCTTTGGTTGTTAGAAAGTCCTTCCTCTCATTGAGCGCAATACTATTTCCTTATAAATCCATGACTTTGCCAAAATTATCACACAACATAAATATACTTGACATTTTATTTTACAGCCGACATATAAACATTGTATGTACTGGACACCATTTTCCAGAGAAGAAACCTTGGATGAAATTTGATAATTCTTTCCTTCATTTTCATGTATCTCAAAGGAGATGAATCAAAATGTCTAACCTCAGTCATTTAAGTTCAGTAAACTGACCTATAAATAAAGCCTAGTGAAGGAAGTTGAGAACTTACTACATAGGAATGCAATTTATTTTTCCCCAAGGAGTAAATGAACATACATCCCCATGGAGCCCACATGGTAAGAATCTGCCCCCAGTTTGTGGGGATTAGAGACAACATTCTCATGTAGAGTGGTAAGTGGATATTAATCGGATAAAAGCATCCCATTTAAAGGAAGCATTTCCAATTCCAGCTCTTCAGATACACATGAAAATTGGCAGTTGTGAGTACATTTAATGAGAGCATATTGCACTTAATATTAGAGAAGCAGTGTCACATTAAGTTATGATATGTGGGATAGAAATTAGTTCTCTGAGTGTCCTTTTCAGAAGGACACCAATTTTGAAGCAGAAAAACCAGACAAAAGTAAACAGAGTGGGGATAGTACTATATGAATGTGATTTCAGCCAGGCTATTTTTTTTTTCCTGACATCCATGGGAGGCAGTGATCTGACAGTAGAAGGAAGGACAGAGAAAGGAAGCCTAGGAAAACTGGGATCCAATAAAAAAAAGGCCCTGGGTAGCAAGGCAGAAGTTCTTCATCTCATCCAGTTGGGAATGACTGTGAACAGGGACAGCAATCGGGACAAGAAGTGGGCTCCAACTGCAGGAGTCAGAGGGGAGAGTTGGGGGAGGGTTTGCAACCCTGGGGGGTTTCCTTTCCATATTTAGACCTTAGTGGGCTTCCCTTGTAGCTCAGTCAGTAAAGAATCTGCCTGCAGTGCAGGAGACCTGGGTTCGATCCCTGGGTCAGGAAGATCCCCTGGATAAGGAAATGGCAACCCATTCCAGTATCCTTGCCTGGAAAATCTCAGGGACAGAGGACTCTGGTGGGCTGCAGTCTGTGGGATCGAAAAAGTTGGGCATTACTGAATGACTAATACTTACTTACCTGAGCTCTATGTATGCACATGTGTGCCAAGTTGCTTCAGTCTTGTTTGACTCATTGCGACTCTATGGATGGCAGCCTAACAGGCTCATCTGTCCTCGGAATACTGAAGAATACTGAAGTGAGTTGCATGCCCTTCTCCAGGGGATCTTCCTGACCCAGGGATCGAACCCACGTCTCATGCCTCCTGCTTTGGCAGCGGGGTTCTTTACCACTAGCACCACTTGGGAAGCCCTCTGTGTGTGTATGTGTTAGTTTATTAGTCATGTCCAACTCTGTGCAACTCCATGGACTATAGCCCGCCAGGCTCCTCTGCCCATGAGATTTTCCAGGCAAGAATACTGGAGAGGGCTGCCATTTCCTTCTCCAGGGGATCTTCCCAACCCAGGGATCGAACCTGGTCTCCTGCATTACAGGCAAACTCCTTACCATCTGAGCCAGCAGGAAAGTCCAATGTGTAAACCATACCAATTGAGTACCAAGTGATTAGACATCCAGCCACAAGGGGAAGGAGGAAAAAAGCCCATTTACAATGCAGTCTCACTCATTAGAGAAATTCAGGACTGGTGGGAGGGAGCTTACTCTGGGAGATTCCCAGAATCGTTACTGATTTTTAAAACTAAGATGTGTGCCACTTTGTTAAAACATTGAATGTGATATGAATAATAATTCTTAGTGATGACTCACATTCAAACTTGTCTGTCAAAAAAATGTCTAGAAAGACATGTTTGAAGAAAATAATGATTAGATAACTAAAAATAGTAATTATTTTCTGAGAAAAAAAAAAAAAACAGCCCATCACTGGTAAAATCTTCTGTCTTCATAGAAATTTGACATAACCCTATTTTATTCCCTAAAGCTCAGTTTTGATTCAACAAAGCAACATTAGTCTTTCTTTATTGACTCATTGGATTTAATAAATAGGCATCTAGAAACATTGGAAGCAGCACTATAACAAAATCTAACTTAATTGACATTGAATTATTTCTAAAAGGAGATTTAGTCATCTTAGAATTTTCAAAACCAACTTACCTTCTTCATAGGCAGACAAAGGGAAAGTTCTGGGTGCTTTACTCTGAAGAAAAATTTCTTGATTTCAAATGGATAAGGAAAAGTGTTCTATGCATAGTTTATCTCATCCCATATCTATCCAGCTATTACTTGGTTTCTTTGTAAACATCGCAGTGGAGTTGTTGGCTGATGATCACTTGATACAAATAGTAATTACAATGACAGTTGTCCAAGTAATTTAAAACACAAATATATTCAGAGTCCCATACAGGTTGTGCACTCATTCTGCAGTCAATTTTTAATGGTAACTCAAAGATTAATGTCAATTAGCATAGAGGTTCCTTGGGAGGAGTACACAAGGAGTACATTCATTTCTTGTGGAGCTGAGTTTGTAGTGAGAACTTATTTTAAAAAATAATAATGAGAGATTGCATAAAATTAATCTCACTTTCTAACTTAGTTGTTGACCAAATTTTTGAGGTTTCTTGGTCTCTTCTTGTCACATGTTGATATAGTAGTTATAACTGACTGGGTCCTTCTTTACCCCATTGATGATGTTTATACTGGAATGTGCCTTCAGAAACTCGGCCTCACTCCAGAGAGACACAAAGGCTTCAGGACATTTGATATAGAAGAGAAAAGCAGGAGTAACATTTGTTCTTATGTAGATTTGATGTTGGTACATAGTAGAAAACCTCAACAGATGATTGATATTTGGTCTCGGTTGCAGAGTGCCCATTTAAAATGCTGAATTATGTGCAAACTACATTTTACATAGAAATGTATCTCAAATAGTTCCCATTTGTGTTCTCTTCCTTAGAGGTCATTTCTATGTAAAACCATCAAAAATTGCCTTTATAAATCATGTCCATTTGACAGCCTCTAAACCCTTCAGTTCAGACAGTAAAGTGTCTGCCTGCAATGTGGGAGACCTGGGTTCAATCCCTGGGTTGGGAAGATCCCCTGGAGAAGAAAATGGCAACCCACTCCAGTATTCTTGCCTGGAGAATCCCATGGTCAGAGGAGCCTGGGGGGCTACAGTCCATGGGGTCAAAAAGACTTGGACACAACCGAGTGAACTGAACTGAACTGAATGAAACAACAGACTGGTTCCAAATCGGGAAAGGAGTCTGTCAAGGCTGTATATTGTCACCCTGCTCATTTAACTTACATACAGAGTACATCATGCACAATACTGGGCTGAATGAAGCACAAGCTGGAATCAAGATTGCCAGAAGAAATATTAATAAGTTCAGATATTCAGATGACACCACCCTTATGACAGAAAGCAAAGAAGAACTAAAGAGCCTCTTGATCAAAGTGAAAGAAGAGAGTGTAAAAGCTGGCTTAAAACTCAACATCCAAAAAATGAAAATCATGGCATCTGGTCCAATCATTTCATGGCAAATAGATGGGGAAGCAATGGAATCAGAGACAGACTTTATTTTCTTGGGCTCCAAAATCACTGTAGATGGTGAATGCAGCCATAAAATTAAAAGACGCTTGCTCCTTGGAAGAAAAGTTATGATCAACCTGGACAGCATATTAAAAAGCAGACACATTATCTTTCCAACAAAGGTCCATCTAGTCAAAGATATGGTTTTTCCAGTAGTCATGTACTCATGTTAGAGTTGGACTATAAAGAAAACTGAGCACCAAAGAATTGATGCCTTTGAAACGTGGTATTGGAGAAGACTCTTGAGAGTCCCTTGGACAGCAAGGAGATCCAACCAGTCCATCCTAAAGGAAATCAGTCCTGAATATTCATTGGAAGGACTGATGTTGAAGCTGAAACTCCAATATTTTGGCCACCTGATGTGAGGAACTAACTCATTGGAAAAGACCCTGATGCTGGGAAAAATTGAAGGCAGGAGGAGAAAGGGACGACAGAGGATGAGATGGTTGGATGGCATCACCGACTCAATGGACATGGGTTTGGGTGGACTCCGGGAGTTGGTGATGGACAGGGAGGCCTGGTGTGCTGTAGTCCATGGGGTCACAGAGTCAGGCACAACTGAGTGACTGAACTGAAGTTAGATATTATAAATATGCTATATATATTATATGCATTGCTATAATTTTTTCACCATCATAAACAAAAGCAAGCACTTAAGGTCTACTCTTCCAAATTAAAAAGGGCCTCTATCTGAATCTCTCCACCTATCCTTAAACCATACAGATTGAGAACCACACAGAAAAGTCACTTACAACCCTCATCATAATAAAATTAGGAGACAAAGAATGATATAAACTCTAAGTGTGATGAAAGAAAACATTCCAAACCAGCAAAGCCAGTTTCAGACTCCAGGCTGAAAGTGAAAGTGAAGTTGTTCAGTTGTGTCCAACTCTTTGCAATTCCATAAAGCTCAACATTCAGAAAACTAAGATCATGGCATCCAGTTCCATCATTTCATGGCAAATAGATGGGGAAACAGTAGAAACAGTGGCTAATTTATCACTGCAAAATCACTGCAGATGGTGATTGCAGCCATGAAATTAAAAGATGTTTACTCTTTGGAAGGAAAGTTCTGACCAACCCAGACAGCATATTAAAAAGCAGACACATTACTTTGCCAACAAAGGTCTGTCTAGTCAAGGCTATGGTTTTTCCAGTAGTCATGTATGGATGTGAGAGTTGGACTATATAGAAAGCTGAGCACCGAAGAAGTGATGCTTTTGAACTGTGGTGTTGGAGAAGACTCTTGAGAGTCTCTTGGACTGCAAGGAGATCCAACCAGTCCATCCTGAAGAAAATCAGTCCTGGGTGTTCATTGAAAGGACTGATGTTCAAGTTGAAACTCCAATACTTTGGCCACCTGATGTGAAGAGCTGACTCATTTGAAAAGACCCTGATGCTGGGAAAGATTGAAGGCAGGAGGAAAAGGGGTTGACAGAGGATGAGATGGTTGGATGGCATCACCGACTCAATGAACTTGAGTTTGGGTAAACTCCAGGAGTTGGTAATGCACAAGGAGGCCTGGTGTGCTGCAGTCCATGGGGTCGCAAAGAGTCGGACACGACTGAGTGACTGAACTGAACTGAACTGTACCTACCAGGCTCCTACAGCCATGGAATTTTCCAGGCAAGATTACTGGAATGGTTGCCATTTCTTTCTCTAGGCTATCTTCCCAACCCAGGGATTGAACCCTACATCTTCTGCATTGCAGGAGGAGGGGTGACCTTTCCCTATTTGGAATAAGTTTGTTGTTTCATGTCCAGTTCTAACTGTTGCTTCTTGACCTGCATACGGATTTCTCACGAGGCAGGTAAGGTGGTCTTGTATTCCCATCTCGTCAAGAGTTTTCCAGTTTGTTGTGATCCACACAGTCAAAATCTTTGGCATAGTCAATAAAGCAGAAGTAGATGTTTTTCCGGAACTCTCTTGCTTTTTCAGTGATCCAATGGATGTTGGCAATTTGATCTCTGGTTCTTCTGCCTTTTCTAAATCCAGCTTGAACATCTGTAAGTTCATGGTTCATGTACTGTTGAATCATGGCTTGGAGAATTTTGAGCATTACTTTGCTAGTGCATGAGATGAGTGCAATTTTGCGGTAGTTTGAATGTTCTTTGGCAATTCAAACTAGCACACGATTGCACTCATCTTAATTCTTCACATAAGAAACTCAAAGGATCAATGATCTAAAAGTAACACTGAAGCCACAGAAATATTCAAATATAACATTATCTTGGAAGGAGGAAAAAACTAAAAATCCAGACACAGTAAAAGATTGTTAAGTTTAGTTCTGTGTGTGTGTGTGTGTTAATATAGCAAATGGAACAAAAGCAATGATCAAAACTTAAAAAAAAAAAAGCATTGAAATTCTTCCCTGGAAAAATTTAAATCTGCAAATAAAAATGCTTTACCTATTTTCATGTGAATAAAAGCAGAGATCAATATCTAGATGCAGCTTTGTGAAATTTATAAATCTCAAGGCAAAAGGTCCACACTGAGAGTATTCAAGCAGAAAAGTCAATTTTCATACAAATTAAAAAAAATAATCCTTATCTCAGACTTTTTCCTTATAATGAACATCAGATGTAAATAAGACTAACATTTGCAGAGGTTTAAAGGGGAAAGGTCATAACCCAGATATCTAGACTGAAGAAGATTTCCTTTTTCTGTAAAGGCAAAAGTAAACAGTCAAGGCTTTAAAAAGTAGCTCATTTCAATGCCATTTCCAAAAAATAAAAAAAAACCCAAAGAAATCCAAAACTGAATATGTATTAAAACTGAATATGTATTATAAAACTTGGGAACATGGAAATTATGACAGATAAGTTAGAAAACACTCAGATCTATTTTTTAGATTCTAATAAGTATTAAAAATATTGCTGAAAACATAGTGAATATATTTTTAAATGTTTCTGAAAATGAAAGCAGCCCTCCCATCTCGCTCTCTCTTTCTGTCATACACACACACTTTTAAAATCCAAGATTATTACAACCAAAGTTAAAAAGTAGATGGAGAAGAAGAGCAAGAAAACAAAAAACTGCTAATTTAAAAATTTTATGTAAAGAAGCATCAAAAGAAACTGTGTTTACTTGGCAATAATAATTAAACAAATACATCGATTCAAGTAAATGCTTTAAGATTTAAAAAACTTAACTAATTAAAAACATATTGTGGTGGATTCATTTCGATATTTGGCAAAACTAATACAATATTGTAAAGTTTAAAATAAAATCAAATAATAAAAAAAAAAGAATGAAAAAAAAACATATGTATACACATATCTAGTTACTAAATGTAAAAACATTAAAAATAGTTTTTGTCTAATCCAAGGTCATGAAGATTCTTGCACACATGGAACATTGATGTGCCATCCAAGAGTTTCTAAAAGACAGGGTAGAGTCTGTCTGAATCTCAGAGTGCTTGGGAGATTACATTTCCCAGAGGAACAGGGAAGGTCAATTGTCCACTTAAGATTTTCGCCACCTTTGAAAGCTACAGGGAATAGGAGATAGAGAAGCAAGCTCGAGCTAGAGGTAAGAAGTAGATTTGCCCAGTCTTTCCCGGCTGGAGACAGTAATCCACCAGGCTTTCAAATCCTCGCAGAGTCCTGCCTGACAAACGGAAGGAGCAGAGACAGGCTGAGTCTTATTAAAAATGCAGGTGTATAAAAAAATAAATAAATAAACTTTAATCCTAAAAAAAACAACAAAAAAAATGCAGATGTGTAATTGGAAGTGCAGGGAAAGAGAGGGAGAGACAGAGAGAGAGAGAGGAGCAAAAGCAAGCACTGAAGAGGTAATGGCCAAAAAATTCGCCTAGATTGATAAAATACATCAATTCACCAATTCAAGAAACCCAAATAGTTCAGCATTTAAAAAAGAAAGAAAGAAAGAAAAAGAAAATCATCCTGTGGTACATTGTAGGAAAACTGCTAAAACTTAGCAGATGAAGTTAAAGTTTTCTTTCAGAAGCAAATATATATCCTTATATATCATTATTTTTAGTTGTTTTTTAAGTTTTGGTCATGCCTCGAGACATGTGGGATCTTAGTTCCCTGGCCAAGAATCGAACCTGCAACCTCTGCTTTGAAAGTGCAGAGTCTTAACCACTGGATCACTAGGGAAGACCCCATATATATCATTATTAAGAGAAAACCTTAAGTTATCTTAAAACTAGTTATTCATCATTAGAAATTAAGAAAATAATGCCAAAATAAACAAGACTTAAAGGAGAATGCTTCTAATAAACATAAAGGCCAAAATTAAATTATCAGTGTGGGAGAAACATACACATAGTCAATAGGTACATGGAAAGATGCTCAATATCACTAATCATTAAAAAACTGAAAATCAAAACCATACTGAGATATTTTATCTCACCCTTTTTAGAATGGCTATTATTAAAATTACAAGAAATAGTGTTGGCAAGGTTATGAAGAAAAGGGAACTCTTGTGCACTGCTGGTGGGAATATAAATTGGTCCAGTGACCATGGACAGCAGTACAGAGTTTCCTCAAAAAATTAAAAATAGAACTATCGTATGACCCAGCAATTTCATTCTGGGTATTTACCTGAGGAAATGAAATCTCTGCCTAAAAACGATATCTGCACCCCATGTTTACAATAGCCAAGATGTGGAAACGATCCAAGGGTCCACTGACAGGTGAATGGGTAAAGCAACTGTGATTTATACACAGAACAAAATCTTATTCAGTCACAAAAAAAGCCCAGGAAATCTTGACATTTGCAACAACATAGATGAGCCTTGAGGCCATTATTCTGAGCGAAGCCAATCAGATAGAGAAATATAGATACTATAAAATCTCTCATTTACAGAATCTAAAATAAAACAAACAAAAAAAAGATCTTATAGACACACAGAACAGATTTGTGGTTTCCAGGAAAGGGTCAGGGTCAGGTTGGGGGTGGCAAGGGTCAGATTATTGAAGAGGATCAAACAGTAGAAGATCTGTTATTAGAGAAATGAGTGAGTGCTGGAGGTGTAATACACAATGACCCCACGGACTGTAACCCACCAGGCTCCTCTCTTCATGGAATTCTCCAGGAAAGAATATTGGTGTGGGTACCATTCCCTTCCCCAGGGCATCTTCCTGACCCAGGGATCGAACCTGGGTCTCCCGCATTGCAGGTGGATTCTTTATCATGTGAACCACCAGGGAAGCCTGGGAACCAGAATATGCCATCCCCAAATTTATTCTTCGGTAGAGGAATTACTTTGAGCTAAAGGCCACTGAGAATCAGCAGATACAGGAAAAGCTCTAACAGCAGAGTACAGGTTTCCCTTTGGAAAGGAAAATTCCGTTTGTAGCGATGTGTCCCTCTCTTGCACCAGCTGAGGAGGCACTGAGAAATTGGCCTCACAAACCTCACTAAGAACCCCTTGCTAAACCATTCTTTTCCTGGTCTGCTTCCCACAAAGTGCCTCTCCTGCTCTGAAGCTCCCAGACCCCTTTTCAGGGTTTGGTACTTAAACCTGAGTTCTAACCAGCACTTAGGATGACTGAGTGCTCCTGTATGCACATGCAGGACACCTGTGTTAATACACTTCTGATGGTTCTTCTCTTATTAACTTGCCTTTGGCCAGTCTCTTATAGAGGCCCCAGCAGGAGACCTAGGTACAGGAACAGATTTTCCTCCCTAACATCCAGAAGGGCTTCCCAGGTGGCTCAGTGGTTAAGAACCTGCCTGCCAATGCAGGAGACTCAAGAGACATGGGTTTGATCCCTGGATCGGGAAGATCCCCTGGAGAAGGAAATGGCAACCCACTCCGGTATTCTCGCCTGGAAAATCCCATGTGCAGAGGAGCCTGGCAGGCTACGGTCCTTGGGGTCACAAAGAGTCAGACCCCAGGAGACATGACTAAGAGAAGGAGTGTGCAGCATGACATCAGGAAAGGGGAAACAGTTGAATTGGTAGATTAATAAATCTGAAATCTAGTTACTTGAATAAGAGGAAATCAAAAAAGATATGCATTCACTTTAAAATTTTACTTTTTGGACTAAGTAAATTTTATTCAAATTAAAATATATAAGTGGGGGCATGAAAAAAATGATGAGATTACAGACTGAGAAGAAACTGCAAAAATAAGGGTAACTTTAAAAATACACTTTCTATAAATAAATTTGATATTTTTATGAAAAGGGCAATTTTCTGGCCAAGTATAAATGATAGAACTTTTTAAAAAGCAGAAAACTTGGCTTTTTTGCCAATTGCTCTTGGCATGTTACTGAGAAGATTATTCAGAATATATGAAAATTTCAAGTTAAGGTGGTTTCATATAAAATACTTTATATAATACCACACATACACATAAACATATACAATTATGTATAAATCTCAATACATCTTTATGAATTAGACTCACTTGATACTAAAGCTTGAAAAGCACCAAAACCATGCATGCAGCTAAAAAAAAAACATGTGAGACACTCACACATGAATATAAGTGCAAAAATTCTAAATGAAATTTTAACAGATCAATTTCAGTGCCAAATAAAGATGGGAACATATCATAATCAAATAGAATTATTCTGAGAACACAAGGATCAGTCTATGCTAAGAAATCTATCAATTTAACCTCTAGTACAACTTACACAATGATCTCTGCAAATACTGAAAATGCATTCAGAAAATTGATAGTTTAAAAAATAGACTTTTTAGAGCCATTTTGAGTATGCAAAAATATTAAGTCAAAAATACAGAGAGATTCCATATACTCTTGACCACAATTTCCTCTATTATTAGTAGATTGCCTTCAGTTGGTACATTTGTTACAAGTGATGAGCTGATATTGACACATCATTATTAGCTGAAGTCCACAGTTTACATTAGGGTGTAAAGTTTGTGTTGTGCCTTCTATGGGTTGTGACAAATGTATAATGACATATATCCGCCATTACTGTATCACAGAAGGCTGAGCGCCAAAGAATCGATGCTTTCAAACTGGTGCTGAAGAAGACTCTGAGAGTCCCTTGGACTGCAAATAGATCAAACCAGTCAATCCAAAAGGAAATCAACCCTGAATATTCATTGGAAGGACTGATGCTGAAGCTGAAGCTCCAATACTTAGGCCACCTGATGCGAAGAACCAACTCATTTGTGAAGACTCTCATGCTGGGGAAGGTTGAAGGCAGGAGAAGGGGATGACAGAGGATGAGAAGGTTGGATGGCATCACCAACTGGATGGACATGAGTTTGAACAAACTCCGGGAGATGGTGAAGGACAGGGAAGCCTGGCATGCTGCAGTCCATGGGAGTCGCAAAGATTTGGACACGATTTAGCGACTGAACAACAACAACAACAAATATCATGCAGATGACTTCGCTGCCCTAAAAATTCAAAAGTCCTTGATCTGTTCACTAGCTCCATAGTTTTGAATTGTTCAGAATGCCATATATTAGAGAGGGTAGCAGAATATGCCACTCCAAAATATGACTGTAGGGATTCAGGACACAATACTCTGAAATATACTCTTGGGCTCATTGATTAGTTTAAGCTGGAGGCATTTGAAAAATAGCAAATACAGGAAGAGGCTTTCTCTGAACTCCCCTTATCTGCCTAGAGACAGAGTCTCCAAAGGAGTGCAGTTGTCAAATCCCCTTCATCGACCGGGGAAAATTGACTCTTGCCACAGGAGAGGAGGTTAGAGGTCAACATCACACCCAGACAAACCTTGTCACCAACTATCATGCCTCTCTACTATTCTAGACGCCCCCATCATCTTTCCTAAAATTTATTTATTATTCCCTAAAAGGCCTGCATCTCCCTTTCTCTTACCCTATTAAGACAGTATTTAATCCTGGATTCTAAGTCACCTTAGGGAGTTCTGCATTTGCCCTGGTATTTCCCAAGTCTGTACGAGCTAGACATGTTAACACCCTTCTGTTTGTTTTCCTCTTGTTAACCTGTTTTCTATTTTAAGAGTCTCAACTCAGGACTCAGAAGGGTAGAAAGAAATTATTATTGTTATCTCCTACAATAGGAATCAAAAAGATGTAGCTATTTCAGATTGATTTCTTTCAATTAGCGATGTGTTTTTAAGTTTCCCCCATGTCTTTTCATGGCTTACGGCACATTTCTTTTTATTGCTGATAAATATTGCCTTGTGTGTGTGTGTGTGTGTGTGTGTGTGTGTGCGTGTGTGTGTGTGTGTGTGCTTAGTCATGTCTGACTGTTTGTGATCCCATAGACTATATAGCCCACCAAGCACCTCTGTCTGTAGGATTTTCAGGCAAGAATACTGGAGTGGGTTGCCATTTCCTACTCCAATAGCATTGTCTGGATGCACCATAATTTTTATGCATTCACCTCTTGAAGGACATCTAGCTTGCTTCCAAATTTGTGCTGTTAAAATTAAAACCACTATAAACTTTTCCTGTGCAAGTTTTGGTCTGAAAGTAAGTTTTCAAATCATTTGGATAAATATCAAGGAGGGTGATTATTTGATCACATAAGAGTACATTTAGTTTTATAAGAAGCTGTCAGGCTGATTTTCAAAATTGCTCTACCATTCTGCATTCCTACCAGCAATGAATAAGAGCTCCTGTTGCTCCACTTCCCCACCAGCATCTGGTGTTGTCATTGTTTGGGATTTTGCCCATTTTTTAACAGATGTATAGTGGTATTTCCTTGTTTTAATTTCTAGCTCCCTATTGATGTTGAGCATCTTTTCATAAACTTATTTGCTATCTCTCTCCATATATTATTTGGTTAAGGTATCTGTTCAGATCTTTTGCCTATTGTGAGTTTTTTGTTTTCTTATTGTTGAGCCTTAAAAGCTCTTCGTATATTTTAGATACAAGTCCTTTATCCAATATGTGTTTTGAAAAAACCTTCACCAGCCTGTGGCTTGCTCTTTTATTCTTTTAACAGTGTAATTTTCAATTTTTTTAATTTTAATAAAGTCATACTTATCCCTTTTTTAAAAAAATTATTGATTATGCTTTTGGACCCAAGAAGTTATCAGTAAATCCAAAGTCACTTATATTTTCTCCTATGTTATATTCTTGAAGTTTTACAAGGTATATTTTTTTTAATTAAAAAAAAAATAGAATCTTTGAATTAGTCAGCATCCCCTCTAGATTTTTCAAGTAGAGAATTTAATGAAGAGACAACTTCAGGAAACATAAAGGGTTTGTGAGGCACCTAGAGATAGTGAGCACAGTAGGCTATTGCCACGGAAGGGTTGGTGCTGGAGCCTCACACTGGCACTTCACTATTATTGTGAACACAACTAGAACTCAGCTACTACTATCGATTTCATGCCTAGGCAGGGAGAAAAGCAGAGGGTGAAATATCCTTACTTCTTCTTGTTATCCTCCAATGTCATGTCAGTGATGCTAGTTGGCCAAACCCACTGGAAGGCAGCCAGCAAGGGAGGCAGGGGACAGTGGTCTGCAGAGGTCATCCACCTGGTGGCACAGAGGAGAGCACAGATAGGGGGAAATTCATGTGGGAGAGGGCACGAGATGAATAATGGCCACAAGCTCCTTGTGTAATTTAAACATCAGCATGTCATACTGTAGACCATTATCATCGACCAGGGTTTGAAGCTGAGTTCTGGCACTTGGCAGCTATGTGATCAAGGACTGGTTAGTTAACATTTCTGTCTCCTCTTTAAAAAATTGAAGAATAGTTACTGTAAAATGTGATCTAAGTCACAGGTGTCACATCTCTGTTTTTTTTTTATGCTTAATTGGAGACAAAGACAGGCTTCCCAGCTGGTACAGTGGTAGAGAATCCGCCTGTCAAGGCAGGAGACATAAGAAATGTGGGTTCGATCCCTGGGTCAGGAAGATCCCCTGGAGGAGGGCATGGCAACCAACTCCAGTACTCTTGCCTAGAGAATCCCGTGGACAGAGAAGCCTGGTGGGTTACAGTCCATGGGGTCACAGAGTCAGACGTGACTGAAGTGACTTAACATGCACACACAGAAGTAGTGATAAGTAGTCAATATGCTAGCTTCTGCTAGCATATTATTATTTGAATCTCTGTTATTAGAGAGAGAGGAGAAGCAGGCAGCATCGTCAGAAATGAAAGCATTGTTTTTCAACACAGGACAGAATCTTTGTATGAAACTAACAGCCAAAGACACAAGTGGGTAAGGAAATATTAATGCATCCTCACCAAAACCAAGAGCCAGTGAAGGATGCTTGCTGCCACCGTTACCATTTAGGGTTCCAGAAATTTTAGTCAACATAGTAAGATATATAACATTGGGAGAAACAAGAAATTTACCTTTTTACTGGGCTTCCCCGGTAGCTTAGCTGGTGAAGAATCTGCCTGCAATGCAGGAGACCCCATTTCGATTCCTGGGTCAGGAAGATCTGCTGGAGAAGGGATAGGCTACCCACTCCAGTATTCTGGCCTGGAGAATTCCATGACTGTATTTAAAAAATAAGAAATTTACCTTTTTATTACTTTAAGATAATAATGGCTGCATGCCCAGAAAGACTCTCGACCTTCAAATTTAAAAATGAAGTGGCTAGACACATAATGATTTTCTAACAATAAATGGCTTTTCTAAAATCCAAGAAAAAACCTAAGTATAATATTTAATGGAAATAATTTCCCATTTATAATGAGAACACAAAATATTAAGTACTGAAATAGCTTTATAAAAATTTTGAAAAAAAATGTGAAGGTAGCCTAAAAATCTGATAGCTACATTAAAAAGAATCTGTTAAATAAAAATCACCCCATTCTCTATATGGGAAGGTGTCAGTTCTTCCCAAATTCATTTATACATTCAATGCAATTGCATTTAAATTTCCAGTGGGATTTATTCTGAAACACATTCAAGTAAAGCTAAGATTTATCTGGAAGAATAAATTCATGAGCAGACCTGAGAAAAGTTAAAACAGAAACAAAATAAAAAAAGATTAACTTGTGATATTTGCCATACTAGATATAGAAACATAATTTAATATTAATATAATCAAAACAGGTGGTGGTGGCCCAGAAAAGATGATCAGAATAAAATAATGAAATAGAAACTCCCCAAACAGAATAAGTATGTTAATATGAAGTAAATGTAGATATGTGTTTTGATACCTTATCCCTAATAAATATTAGATTAAAGATTTAAATGTGAAAAATTAGCCATGATAAAATTCCTGGAAGAATATGTAGCAGAATATTTGTGTATCTCAGAGCAAAAAAATAAAGTCCTTTTAAGTGTAAAAGCAATATGAAATAGTCACAGCAGAAGGTTGATATGACTGCATGAAAATAAAAGCTTTTATATTTCAAAAGTCAGCCCCTTTCTGCTTTTCCTAATAACTGCTGCTGATTATGGGGTTTGTGCTTCTAGGTTTGAACTGGGGCAGTGTTAGAAAGCATGTTATCTCACAGATGGTTTACTGTGTAGACAGCTTCTAGCATGACTTTTCTGGAGTGAGACACAGGATTTCGTAGCCACATTTCCACGGTGCACTGATGTATTAAGTCATTGAAACCGTCTCCCCAAACTCCAATCCGGACAGGACTCTGTGTCTCAGGTCTCAGCACACCACCCTTGGAACACAGGGAGACCTGAGTTCCAGAAGCAGGTGGGACTGGGCTGGTCAAAGAAGGGGTAGCAGGCACTCCTCTTATCCCCATTTTGTGGAGTAGGAATATTGCTCTGTCACAAACCAACATTCACTTTTTCTGTATGAGATTTATGTGTTTTTTACCCATAGAAATTAGAGATTAGCTGGGCAAACTTTTCTGCGTGGTTTCCAAGACTGTGATCATTTATAAAACAGCTAAATTACACTCAATCTTAATTTATATTTCAGTAAGGACATGAGAGATTTATGTCTGAATATTAAACATAAGACAGTTCATCCCATCATGATTTCCATTCAAACGTTTTTCATAAACAAGAACAGTAACAACAACAGCAACAAAACACTGATATCTTAATAGTCATTTGTGTGTGTGCATGCTAAGTCACTCCAGTCAGGTCCAACTCTTTGCCACCCTATGGACTATAGCCTGCCAGGTTCCTCTGTCCATGGGATTCTCCAGGAAAGAATACTGGAGTGGGTTGCCATGCCCTCCTCCAGGGGATCTTCCCCACCCAGGGATTGAACCCACATCTCCTGCATTTCCTGCATTGGCAGGTGGATTATTTACCACTTCCTTGGAGAAGGAAATGGCAACCCACTCCAGTATTCTTGCCTGGAGAATCCCATGGACGGAGGAGCCTGGTGGGCTACAGTCCACGGGTCACAAAGAGTCGGACATGACTGAGCCACTTCACTTTCACTTTCTTTACCACTTGTGCCACCTGGGAAGCCCAGTAGTCCATTTAGCTTTCATTTAATGTCATTTGTAAAGTTAGGCAACACAGACCCACAATATGCATTTCCCAGTTCCCAGAACAACACGGATAATTGTGGAAAGGCTGAAGGCCAGAGCAGAAAAGCCACATCTTTGTGGTCAGACCTGTTGAGGGATGTTGCCATTGCCAGCACTTAAGAACTGTATGACCTTGGGCAACATTCTGGCAGCTCCTTGTGTTACAGTCTCACCAAGCAGTAGGACTTGCTGCCAGCCATGGTCCGGAACTAGATTCTTCAAGGTCACTCACGCTGGCTTCAGTGCCCCGTGAAGTCAGCCGTGGTGGAGATGTTGCCATTGCTTTTGGTTCTTCGTCTCGTTATGAGTCATGTTGTCTCTCCAGTAGTTACCAGCCAGCCCATGCTCTCTGTTTTCCCCTGTTCAGATCCTAAGGGGAGACGGTCTAGCAGTCTGAGAGTCACTCTTGGAGCCTCAGCAACTCTCAGCAATGCTTTTTGAGCAGACACTTGGGGTGCAGTCCAGGCTACTCTGAAGGTCACTGGCCACCTGATATACTGGCTACCCTTGGGTCACATCCTGGCCACCCCTATCTCAAGGGCTGCTTAATGCTACTTCCTTCAACATGCTGTGGAGGGTGGGGTTTTCCTTGGAAGAGGACGGTGGGCAACATGCCCATTACAGCAGAGCTGTAATCCTCCTAAAAACCACAGTGAGCATTTGCAAAGCACGTACAATGTGTCAGATGTTGCAGTCAACATTTAACATGCCAAAGGTCCGTCTAGTCAAGGCTGTGGTTTTTCCTGTGGTCATGTATGGATGTGAGAGTTGGACTGTGAAGAAAGCTGAGCGCCGAAGAATTGGTGCTTTTGAACTGTGGTGTTGGAGAAGACTCTTGAGAGTCCCTTGGACTGCAGGAGATCCAACCAGTCCATTCTGAAGGAGATCAGCCCTGGGATTTCTTTGGAAGGACTGATGCTAAAGCTGAAATTTCAGTACTTTGGCCACCTCATGTGAAGAGTTGACTCATTGGAAAAGACTCTGATGCTTGGAGGGATTGGGGGCAGGAGGAGAAGGGGATGATAGAGGATGAGATGGCTGGATGGCATCACTGACTCGATGGATGTGAGTCTGAGTGAACTCTGGGAGTTGGTGGACAGGGAGGCCTGGTGTGCTGCAGTTCATGGGGTTGCAAAGAGTTGGACATGACTGAGCGACTGAACTGAACTGAATTCACTAGAGTCTCACAGCCAGAGTATGAGGGAGGTAAGGGTATCATTATTAGTATTTACCATTTTACAGATAAAGAGCTTACAGTGGTAAACGACTTGCTCAAAATGTTTAGTCCAGCAAGGTGTAGAGTCTTTTGGCTTCTAAAGACTGTGCTCTTAGTTATTAAACTATATTGTATGGAATGATATCTCTTTCTGAGCCTCTGTTTCCTCATCTATAAAATGGGAACTACTTTGCAAGGTTGCCTTTAGATTTACAAGCAACACATGTAATGCATTTATCTCAGTAAATGACATACAGTAAAAACACCTTTTGAAAACCTGTGTAAGCATTGCTCTGGTTCTTAGAACTGGAAGCTCTAATGAGAGCAATGGGCTCTGACTCAGCAGTTTATTTAACCAAACATGAGCTGTTTACATCTCTCATTCCCTCCAGTTTCCTTTTTGCTTTGGTTAAACTGAAGGTTTTCATTTAATGTAAGATTTAGAGGTTTCTGTCTTAGCACTTCCTAAGGCTGGCTACTTTTATCTACTCTTATTTTTATTTCAAAATCTAGATTTATCTGTAATTCCAACTATTGACATTAATGTTGCTTTTTTCTTCCACTTCACTGAGTGGGAGTAGAGGAGTAGGCACCGAATTACTGCTTATGTTACATCTACTTTAATTTATGGTAGCACATCAGTCTTCCTGTGTATCTGAAACATTTTTAAATTAAAATTTAATCTGTTAAAAATTGTGGCACTATATATATATATAACATATATCATTTAAACCATCTTGAAGTGTACAGTTCCGTGGCGTTAAGTACATTCACACTACTGTAAAACAGCCATTCATCTCCAGACTTTTTCATCTTCCTAAACTGAAACTCTGTCTCCATCAAACAATAAGTCATCATCCCCTCCTCCCCAGCCCCTGGCAGCACAATTCTTTCTGTTTCTGCCAACTAACTACTCTAGGTGCCCCATCTAAGTGAAATCATACAGCATCTGTTGGTGTTTTGGACTAGCCTATTTTGCTTAGCATAATTCTTCAAGATTCATCCATGCTGTAGCATGTGCCAGAATGTTCTTCTTCGTAAGGCTGAATAGTATTCCATGGTGTGTGTGTATACATGTGCTGCTGCTGCTGCTGCTAAGTCGCTTCAGTCGTGTCCGACTCTGTGCGACCCCATAGACGGCAGCCCACCAGGCTCCCCCGTCCCTGGGATTCTCCAGGCAAGATCACTGGAGTGGGTTGCCATTTCCTTCTCCAATGCATGAAAGTGAAAAGTGAAAGTGAAGTCGCTCAGTCGTGTCCAACTCTTAGAGACCACATGGACTGAAGCCCACCAGGCCCCTCCATCCAAGGAATTTTCCAGGCAAGAGTACTGGAGTGGGGTGCCATCGCCTTCTCCGTATACATGTACATATGCACATATACCTTCAGTTCATCTATTCATCCATCAATGGATATTTGGATCACGTCTACCTTTTGTTCACTCTGAATAATGCTCTCATGAAGGAGGATGCACAAATATCTCTTTGAAACGCCGCCTTCAAATGTTTTGAGTACTTATCCAGAAGTGGAATTCTGGATCTCACAGTAATTGTATGTTTCATTTTGGAGGCATGATCGTGCTGTTTTCCATAGCAGCTATACCACTTCCATTCACATCAACAGGGCACAAGGATTCCAATTTCTCCACATTCTTGCCAACACTTGTTATTTCCTGGTGTTTGTTTTATTTTCAAACGTTTATTTGAGCATTCTTATACATGGTTATCAATCCATCAAGCAATATTTACCAAATTAGAAAAAGTACTCACACAGCTCATTCCTCCAGGGATAGAGACATGAGTAAAGTTTCAAATTGAATAGCACTGCTAAATGTTTTCAACTTTGAGAACATTTGGACCATAAAGAAGGCTGAGTGCTGAAGAATTGATGCTTCTGAATTGTGGTGTTGGAGAAGACTCTTGGAACTGAAAGGAGATCAAACCAGTCAATCGTAAATGCAATCAATACTGAATATTCATTGGAAAGACTGATGCTGAAGCTCCAATACTTTGGCCACCTGATGTGAAGAACTGACTCATTGGAAAAGACCCTGATGCTGGGAAAGATTGAGGGCAGGAGAAGGGGCCTCAGGGGATGAGATAGTTGGATGTCAACATCGACTCAGTGGACAAGAGTTTGAGCAAACTCTGGGAGGTAGTGAAGGACAGGGAAGCCTGGGGTGTTGCAGCCCATGGGGTCGCAAAGAGTCAGAGACAACTGAGCAACTGAACAACAACAACAGCAACAACTGGATTTTAGGACTGCCGGTGTAGTTTTTTTTAAGTTCTCTTCATTGCTGGTCCCACTCAGCTAGAAAGGGATGCAGTAAAATAGTTGAAGACCTCAATAATATTGGTTGAGATGAATTCAACTGTCCTTTAAAATGTGCAGTGGAAAAGTATAGCTAGGACGTGGAAGCAACCTGGATGTCCGTCGGCAGACGAATGGATAAAAACGTTGTGGTACATATACACAATGGAGTATTACTCAGGTATAAAAAAGAATGCATTTGAGGTAGTTCTAATGAGGTGGATGAAGCTGGACCCTATTATACAGAGTGAAGTAAGTCAGAAAGAAAAACACCAGTACAGTATATTAATGCATATATATGGAATTTAGAAAGATGGTAATGAAGACCCTATATACAAGACAGCAAAAGAGACACAGATGTAAAGAACAGACTTTTGGACTCTGTAGCAGAAGGCGCGGGTAGGATGATTTGAGAGAATAGCATTGAAACATGTAATATTACCATATGTGAAATAGATGACCAGTCCAATTTTGATGCATGAAACCTGGCACTCAAAGCCAGTGCATTGGGACGACCCAGGGGGATGGGATGGGGAGGGAGGTGGGAGAGGGGTTCAGGATGGGGGACACATGTACACCCATGACTGATTCATGTCAATGCATGGCAAAAACCACCACAACATTGTAAAGTAATTAGCCAATTAAAATCAATAATATTTTTTTAGTTTTTATTTTTTTTAATGTTTTTGATTTTTTTTAATTTTATTTTTAAACTTTACAATATTGAATTAGTTTAGCCAAATATCGAAATGAATCCGCCACAGGTGTACCTGTGTTCCCCATCCTGAACCCTCCTCCCTCCTCCCTCCCCATACCCTCCCTCTGGGTCGTCCCAGTGCACCAGCCCCAAGCATCCAGTATCGTGCGTCGAACCTGGACTGGTGACTCGTTTCATACATGATATTATACATGTTTCAATGCCATTCTCCCAAATCTCCCCACCCTCTCCCTCTCCCACAGAGTCCATAAGACTGATCTATACATCAGTGTCTCTTTTGCTGTCTCGTATAGGGTTATTGTTACCATCTTTCTAAATTCCATATATATGTGTTAGTATACTGTATTGGTGTTTTTCTTTCTGGCTTACTTCACTCTGTATAATAGGTTCCAGTTTCATCCATCTCATTAGAACTGATTCAAATGTATTCTTTTTAATGGCTGAGTAATACTCCATTGTGTATATGTACCACAGCTTTCTTATCCATTCATCTGCTGATGGACATCTAGGTTGTTTCCATGTCCTGGCTATTATAAACAGTGCTGCGATGAACATTGGGGTACACGTGTCTCTTTCCCTTCTGGTTTCCTCAGTGTAAAATCAATAAATTTTTTTAAAAAAGGATTACAAACCACTTGGAAACCCAGTGTCAACCCCTATACGTTAACTAGGAAGTAGAGTCCCTCCTGGCCTCATTGTCATCTCTCAATCAGAGTTCATGGCTCAGAAAAGTTGAGTGGGACAGCCCTAAATTTGTGTTTGTCTGTGACACTTACAACTTGTGAGACTTGTACCTATTTTATTTTCTTACCAAATCTTGAGCTTCTCAAGGGAAGATTTCATCTATATTTGATCCCCCACAATTATTCACAGTGTTCTACATATAAACATTCACAAGCTGTTTAGTTTTAAATTGTGGGATATTAACCAACTGGCCTGAGCCTCTACAACTTCCTGGTCATTTCTGAGAAGTTGCCCACTGCCTCTTTGGAGGGCCCCCCACCCCTGGGGGAGGAGTTGTTGGTTTGCACTTTGGTGCCCTCTAGAGGAGAGCCCTGCATAGACCCTCTAGTATTGTTTTAGCTTGATTTTAAAATAAAGGAGCAAGCCCAGTTCTGTCTTGGAATTGTCGGGGGAGTGTGTAATTTCCTCGGTTCTGTCTCGCCACATCAAAAATTCAAAGCGACGGACAGACCAGTGTTACAGCTTGGTTACAGCTCACTTTTATTTGGCAAGCAAAGGAAAATACATCCTTGAGGCGTCAGGGCTGGCCCACCCATAAGAAGAGAAGCGAAGAGAAGAGAGAGGCTTAATTTTGGCTCCTTTTAAAATGTTTTTTTTCTCCTCCCCTTGAGCCTGCTCTATGAAAATTGGGCTAGCCAGAAGGGCTGTTTGTTTCCCCTGAGGTTCTCACTCCAGTCCTTGGACCTTCGTTTGTTCTATTTTCACAGGCTTTTTCCTTTCTTTGTCTTTTAGCCACACTATTTTGGACTCCTTCCTATTCTAACTACCTAACAGAATGCATTAGGAACTAGAACAGAAGCCTACTGCCTCTCCCATAGCAGGCTTGTTTAAGGCCCCGAGATATCCCCACACATGTGCTAATAAGAAAATGTGGCTCCCAGGCGCCTGTGAAAGTGGTCAGTAAATTCTCTTTTGTGAATTGTTGCTTCTCCTTCCTCTTATTTGTCTCTGGGTGTTGTTTCACTATTTTATGAGTCTGAATGCAATTAGTTACAATTAAAATCCGAATTCTCTAAGCGTATTTGCAGTACAATTTCATCAGAGGCAATAAAAAATAAAGAAGTTATAATGACTTTATTACTTATGTGTGTCAAATTTGGGGAGGCTGTAATAAAGTGAAGACTCTTCAGAGCATTGATACAACATGCAGAATCTGCAGGGGGTTGAAAGTCCCCGAATTTTAAGTTCATTTCACCTAACCTGCCACACTCTGTATAAATATGAGTCAGGACAATTTTCTAGGTAATAATGCCTCCAGGGTCTTTCTTGAGTGAACATCTATTCCACACTTTTCTAGGAGAAGGAGGGGTTGGTGTCTGACAAAAACGACTCCCAAACTGGTTGTTACCTTTCTGTCTCCATTTCTGGGCTATCACTATTTATTCCATCTATTTGTATTCCAGATGCCAAATGAATATGAGACATCTGTCTGAGATCTAGTAACATATTTCCACTGGGTTCATGGGCATAGGAATCTATATTCAGCATTTGTTGTTGTTCAATGGCTAAATTGTGTTGGACTCTGTGACCCCATGGGCTGCAGAATCCCAGGCTTCCCTGTCCTTCACTATCTCTCAAAGTTTGCTCAAACTCATGTCCATTGAATTGAGGATGCCATCTAACCATCTCATCCTCTGCTTCCTCCTTCTCCTCCTGTCCTCAATTTTTCCCAGCATCAGGGTGTTTTCCAATGAGTCAGTTCTTCACATCAGGTGGCCAAAGTATTGGAGCTTCAGCTTCGGCATCAGTCCTTCCAAAGAGTATTTGGGGTTGATTTCCTTTAAGCTTGACTGGTTTGATCTCCTTTCAGTCCAAGGGACTTTCAAGAGTCTTCTCCAGCACCACAATTCAAAAACATCAATTCTTCAGTGCTCAGCCTTCTTTATGGTCCAGCTCTCACATCTGTATATAACTACTGGAAAAAACCATAGTTTGACTATACAGACCTTTGTCAGCAAAGTGATGTCTCTGCTTTTTAATATGCTACCTAGGTTTGTCATAGCTTTTCTTCCAAGGAGCAAGTGTCTTTTAATTTAATGTTCAGCATTACTGACAGTGAAGACTTACTCTCTCCAGAGATGGTTTCCCCTTGTAAATTCTCAGCTTTCTCCCATCTGTTCTCTCTCCTTCCCTTTGTAACCTCACTTAGTCCTCTTGTTACTCCCTCCCTCCCACTCTTTTCTGCTCAAATTTTATTGAAAGCCTCATAATGAGGACAAATACAAGAGAATATTGTTACAAGTCCAAGTTCATACTACTACCAAGAAGATGGTAGACTAGTGTCCCAGAGGACTCATCTCACCCAAGTTAGAATTCATACTTCATTTTTACTAAAAAAATGAGGGTTGTGATTGTTTGTTGCAAACTATTTGGTGTCAGAATTCTTTTTTGCATCTGTCCATGTAGGTCAGGCCATGAAGTTCCTATTGCCCCCCAAAAAGACAAATGTTATTCTCTGTTCTGCAACTTTTCATCTATATATGAATGGAAACGTGTTACACCTTTAAAGGTCAGAGCCTTGAAAATGATCTATTATATTTTAGGCTATAGGTAACATTCCAAAATAACTGCAGATGGTGACTGCAGCCATGAAACTAAAAGACACTTACGCCTTGGAAGGAAAGTTATGACCAACCTAGATAGCCTATTGAAAAGCAGAGACATTACTTCGCCAACAAAGGTTCGTCTAGTCAAGGCTATGGTTTTTCCTGTGGTCATATATGGATGTGAGAGTTGGACTGTGAAGAAAGCTGAGCACCGAAGAATTGATGCTTTTGAACTGTGGTGTTGGAGAAGACTCTTGAGAGTCCCTTGGACAGCAAGGAGATCCAACCAGTCCATTCTAAAGGAGATCAGCCCTGGGATTTCTTTGGAAGGAATGATGCTAAAGCTGAAACTCCAGTACTTTGGCCACCTCATGCAAAGAGTTGACTCATTGGAAAAGACTCTGATACTGGGAGGGATGGGAAGGAGGAGAAGGGGATGACAGAGGATGAGATGGCTGGATGACATCACTGACTCGATGGACGTGAGTTTGAGTGAACTCCAGGAGATGATGATGGACAGGGAGGCCTGGCGTGCTGCAATTCATGGGGTCACAAAGAGTCAGACACAACTGAGCAACTGAACTGAACTGAACTGAGTTAATCCAGTGACTGGTATCTTTATAACAAAAGGGAAATTTGGACACAGAAACAAACGGGGAGAAGGTCACGTAACAGCCGAGGCAGAGATTGCAGTGATATATCCACAAGCCAAGAAACGTCAACAATTTTTGGTAATTACCACAAGCTGGAAGAGTGACACAGAACAGATTTTCCTTCAGGGTCTATAGAAGGAACCAACACTTTGGACACATTCATTTAGGACTTCTAGACTCCAGGACTGTGGGACAATATATTTTTGTTGTTGCGAGCTGCCTGGTTTGTGGTAATTTGTTACGGCAGACCTCAGAAACTAATATGCCCAGTCTGTACGATCACCTTCCAGTAGTGTTCCTTGCCTCCAAACACCCCATATCCTCCTGTCTTTGATCATCTTGGCATCCTGCATGGTTGCTTTCAAGGATGTGTCCTTGCCAGTCAGAGAGAAGTCAGCCATGGGAAGTGAGCCAGGAATTTGGAAAGGAGATTCTGAGACTGGAAAGTGGTGATCATCTATACCACTGGGTGCTTGGAGAAATCTTGGAGTGGTCATGGATCACAGGTTTTCACTCAGACATGCAACGGGAGACTCAAAGGACAGAGAAGCCACTGCTGCCGCGCGGGTGAGGAACACACAGCCTCACCGAGGCCTCTCTGCTGGGGCCACTACTGCACTTACAGGGAGGAAGCTGGGGCTCTGTGGGGTGAAGCTGCCAAGCTGGTCAGGTCCAGCCTCAGAATTTGAACCCTAGAGGAGCAAGCTTATTTATGTTTATTTTTCCTGGCCCTACCTTGCTACTTTCTTGTCTGAGAGTCTCTTTTCTCCCCTGCACCTGATCAAAACCTGTTCATCATTCAAAATCCTGTTTAAATTTAATTTTACCTGCTATAATTTCTCCCAAGCACCTCATCCAAAAGAGATCTGAAGTAGCTCCACTGCGTAAAAATTAATGATCTACAAACCACTCTATTTGGCACAATTGAGCACTTCCTGAGTTATTCTTCAATTACTGTCTTGATCACTTTGCATTTTTTCTTTGCAGTTATTTATTTTTTTTTCCAAAATTGTTGTGAGCTCTTTGGACAGAGTCCATAGCTGATACTTCTTTGGATGCCTAGCAGGTCTCAGAACAATGCCTTTGCACGATGGTGCGCCATAAACTCAGACGTCTTGGTTCTCAGTACAACCATCTGTTCTGGGTTTGTTAACCCTGGGACATGGAATGGACCCCTTAGATGTCCCCAGTCTTGGTCCCCTTGCTGTTGACATAAAGAGTTTGACCTGAAAAGTTTCAGTTTCCTCCAGGCCTACTAGGCTAGGACACTGCTCCTTTGGCTCAGAGCCACGGCAGGAAGATGGGATGTGGGCTGCTTCTGATCCCATTCCCCAGCACATGGGGCCTCAGTAAGTTTCACTTGAGCCAGATTCACCAGATTGGTTGGGCCGCGGTCATGACCTTGCTGCTGGGAGGAAATGAAGGACAGGTGTGATGCTGGCGGTCTCTCTGTGTGGCCTCAGGTGTCTGCTCAACATTCTGTCTAAGACACAGGCAGGAAAACGCCAGATGCCAGCTGGATGGATCTGTCTTCCCACACATGCCCAGAAAGACTGCCAAAATGTTAACACAGGAGTCGTGGTCCATGGTGTTCTGCGGAATCATGCTCTGAATGGTAATAGTAGTAAATGCATCTGACCTTGTTCAAAATATGTTCTTGGGAAACAGGAGACATATATAGACATAGACATAGATGTGGTGTGTGTGTGTGTGTGTGCGCGTGTGTGTGTGTGTGTGTTGAGGGGTGTTGGCATGAAAACTTAGAGAGTGGATCTGAAGCTCTGCTTTACCTTTTCTTATTGAAATAACAACCCCCCCTACCCCATTATAATCTTATGAGTGCTTCTCAGTGTCAGTTCATAAAAACCTCAGGTTCTACAGATGAGTGGTTTTGGGGGCAACTGAAGTTTTACAAGCTGGCAGACAAGGTTTTAAAAGTTTAAAGCATAAGTGTGTAAATCCAGATGCTGATGGTTTGTGATGGTTTAGGAAGTGAGACCATTCCCTTGCTGGGAGTAGCATCTCCCTTTACTGAACTGCATTAAAACCCCTCAGCCAATCATACATGCCAGTGAAAACCATCTAGACACGCTGAGAACAGATTTCTCAGTTCTGGCTGTGGTTAACAACATCTGGTAGTGCCCCATATGACACCACAGCCAGAAAAATTTGAGGGGAGAGGACAATGGGAACTTTGTCCTTAAAGAAGGATCATGAGAGTTGGCAATCATGCATAATTACAGGTAGAATTCTATTAAAAAAACAAGTAACAGGAGGTGGTTAATTAATTTTTGTGGGGACTAACTTTACTTGATGCTAATTTTACTGAGACCAATTCCTTCCTGGTCTCTAGAGAAGTAAATGTGAATGTGTGGCACACACTCATCATTTGTGCTGTTAGCAAAAGAATCCAAACTTTATGTCTTTGTTTCAGAGACAATTACTGTCAACATTACTATTTCACAGCAATTTTTATAACAGTTATATGATCATTTATTTGCAAATGTCTTAAAAAGGGGGGCAACAAAGGAACAGGTGAAGATTTGAAGAGTGTATTTCTAACTTTAATTACAGGGCTTCTTCGGTGGCTAAGAATGCATCCTCCAGTGCATGAGATGTAGGTTCGACTTTGGGTTGGGAAGCTCCTATGGAGGAGGAAATGGCAACCCTCTCCAGTACTCTTGCCTGGAGAATCCCATGGACAGAGGAGCCTGGTGGGCTATAGTCCATGGGGTTGCAAAAGAATCAGACACAACTTGGCGACTAAACAACCAACTTTAAATGCATGTTGTATTTGCAATTCAAAAGGAATACTTGACCTATTTTTTTGCATGTATTCAACGGGAGGCCACATTATTTTAGGCAGTGATTTTAACCAGGGATGATTTGACCCCTACTCATTTTCAGGGAACATTTGGTAGTGTCTGGGGACATTTTTATTGTCTCCACTGTGGAGGGTCCTACTGACATTTGGGGGTAAAAGCCAGGGTGCTGCTGAGCTCGCAGGACACACTCAGGACGGTACCCCACACCAAAAATAACCTGGCCCTAAATGTCAGAAGTGATGAGATTGAGAAGCTCTGCTCTAAGGAAAGTTTCTCTTTGATGATAACCTACCATTAACCTTTGAGCCCCACTTTGCCCAAAACAACTGAGGAATCATTCCCTGCAAGTTAACTTCAGAAAATTCATTTCTTTAATTTCTATTGTTAATGCAGAACAGAGAAGTTATATCCAGCCCGAGTGTGATTCATTACTTTAGCACCACCTGATGGCATAGTGGACAATCCACGCATTGCTTCCCTCTGTCTGCCTTTCTGACATTTTGTGGGAACCACGATTAATCTTTAAAGATATTTCCAGGAAGCACCAGTGGTAAAGAATCAGCTTGCCTATGCAGGAGACATAAGAGATGAGGGTTTGATCCCTGGATCAGGAAGATCCTGATCTTCCCAATCGGGAAAGCATGGCAACCCATTTCCGTATTCCCACAGACAGAGGAGCCTGGTGAGCTACAGTCCACAGGGTCCCAGAGAGTCAGAAACCACTGAAGATACTTGGCAAGCATGCAAAGATGTTTCAGTGGTGGCCAGCTTTTATTCTGAAGGATGGTACCACTTGGAAGCAAGGAAAAGGAAAAATGAGGAAGGGAAAAAAGAAAAGAAAAACAAAAGCTATGCTTTCATTTTAAAACGTCTCCAAAGCTTGATGGGGCTAGTAAAGGACATCATTAATTATCCCAATAGCCGAAAAGATAATGCAAATGCTACTAACACAGCTAGCTATCAAGTATTATGAGGGCATCTGAGAGCACTAGAGGCTGGTGACATAACACGGTTTTCCAGGGCAATCCCACTGTTCTCATCAGCTTCCCCTCTGGTCCTGCCCTCCTCTTGGAAGAAGTCCTGAAGTCTCTGACACAGCACCTGAGCACAATAAACCCAAATGTCATGCTCGTCATTTGGCAGGATTTGATTGCTTTGCCGTTGCATGCTAGTATTTAGAGACTATGTTGCTTCCTGGAACCTCTCTCTTACCAGGGGGCCGGGGGGCACTGAGCTAAGGGGGCTGATGGATGCTGAAGAGAAGGAAGATGTCACCTGACGTCTGATGCTCTGGGAGCCGGGAGGAGTGCTCCCCTTAGGAAAAGCGGTCCTTCCTTCCCAGCTCCTAGAAGGATCCCATTCCAGACTTCTGATAAGCCCCATTTCCTAACAGTGTGAGGTTAACAAACCTCCTTATTTTTGGCAGGACGAGTACATGGAAAGGAGAAAAATCTATCTGAGACAGCCCAGTTTAGAGGCTTTAATTGCTTATGTGACAATGAAGACGAAAGCCCCCTCCTTTGGAAGCAGAAGGCTGCAGCCCTATCATCCCCAATCTGGCAGCTCTTCCTCAATTACATAAACAAGAAGGAAATTAAAATCGGACGGATTAAATAAGGCGGGTGAACTGGTACTTATTTCCTGACTAGAAATTACCATTTTTGCTCTTTTGAATTGATAATAATCAGCACCGTAGCTTATTCACTTGTGTAATGAGGTCCTTTTCCTTTTAATTAAAATTGAGATGCTTTATATTCTTTGCCTTCCCTTAAGAAAATCTTTCAAGGGTTGAAGTCCCTGATATTGGAAAGCTTTAATTACAGCACAGAAAGAGCAGAGTGGAAAGAGCCGGAGGGGGGTTGTGGCTCTTCGTTTTCCATAAATGTAATCATGGGGGAAACTCAGGCGTGCATCGTGCTAAGTCACTTCAGTCGTGTCTGACTCTTTGTGACCCCATGGACTGGAGCCCACCAGGCTCCTCCATCCATGGGATGCTCCAGGCAAGAATCCTGGAGTGGGTTGCCATTTCCTCCTCCAGGGGATCTTCCCAACCCAGGGATCGAACCCCACATCTCCTGCATTGGCAGGAGGGTTCTTTACCACTGGTGCCACCTGGGAAGCCCAAGAACCCAGGCAGATCAGTGAATTTGTCAATTTTCCAAAGATTATGTTTATTGGAAGCTGGAAAGCACTCCTGAGGAGCCATGCCTGTAAGGCTGGTTTCCCATCCTTTGCCTCCTCTGTCTGATTTCAGAACCCCAGCAGATCTTCACCAAATTTCACATTTTGTTCTGAAAATGTACATAAAGATTGTCATAAAAAAACAAGCCATGACAGACACCCAGACTTGCACCTGTCTCCCACTAGTGCGAAATGTGTTTATATTAAAATAAGGTCCTGCATCAGTCAGGGTTCTCCAGAGAAACAGAACCAAGAGGAGATAGATAGATGATAGAGATATTTTAATTTACATTCTTAAAAGCTTAAAAAAGGGCTGCCCTGGTTGCTCAGTGGTTACGAATCCACTTGCTAATGCAGGAGACACGAGTTTTTGATCCCTGGTCTGGGAAAATCTCACATGCTGTGGAGTAGTTAGGCCCATGCGCCACAAACTATTGAACCTGTGCTCTAGAGCCAGCCAGGGACAGCTGCTGAGCCCACGCACCCTCGAGCCTGTGGTCCTCAACAAGAGAGGACGCCTCAGTGAGAAGTATGCGCACCGCAAATAGAGGGTAGCCCCGCACTCACCGCAGCTAGAGAAAAGCCCCCACAGCAGTGAAGACCCAGCACAGCCAAAAATAAATAAAATTAAAAAAAATTTTTTAAGGAGGTATATTTTAAGAAATTGGTTTATGCAATGTCAGGGCTAGCAAACTGAAACTCTGTAAGTTGGATTGGCAGCTGAGAAAGTCAGGCAGTCTTGGAGGCAGACTTGCCTCTTCCATGGCATATCTCAGTTTTTGTTCTTAAGGATCTTTAACTAATTGGACGAAGCCCAAATATCTTACTGAGGGCAATCCGCTTTACTTAAAATCAAGTGATTGCAGATGTTCACGTCAACTGAAAATACCTTCACAGTAACACTCAGATTCATATTTGATTAAATACTTGCTGTGCTTAGTCGCTTCAGTCGTGTCCAACTCCTTGTGACCCCATGGACTGTAGCCCTCCAGGCTCCTCTGTCCATGTGATTCTCCAGGCAAGAATACTGGAGTGGGTTGTCATGTTCCTCCAGGGGATCTTCACAACTCAGTGATCGAACACGAGTCTCTGATGTCTCCTGAACAGGTAGACAGATTCTTTACCACTAGCACCGCTTGGGAAGCCCCTTGGACTATATAGCATGCAGTAAATATTTTTAATATCACAAGAGAACACAATGTCAGTCAATTTGAATCTTAAACCATTTTCTAGCAATTACCATTTTAAAAAATTCACTCCAGAAAAATATTAAATCTGAATAGACCAAGTAAAGGTAAAGTTGGTTAATAACCAGCTGCATCTCCACTGGACATAAGTTACTTGTTTTTCCCTTAAATTTATTTTTTAATGGAAGAAAATTGTTTTACAATGCTGTGTTGGTTTCTGCCATTTAACAATGTGAATCAGACATAATTATACATATATTCCCTCCCTCTTGAGCTACCCTTCCCTCCTCCCATCCCACCCCCCCAGGTCATTGCAGAGCACCAGGCTGAGCTCCCTATTGTATATACAACTTCTCACTAGTTATCTGCTTTGCACATGGTGGTGTATAAATGCCAAAGCTCCTGTCTCTGTCTTTCCCAGCTTCTCTGTCACCCCTGTGTCCACAGTCTGTTCTCGACATCTGCACCTCCATTCCTTCCCTGCAATTAGGCTCATCAATACCATTTTTCTAGATTCCATACATATGTGTTAATATATGGTATTTGTTTTTCTGTTTCTGACTTACTTCAGTCTGTATAACAGGCTCCAGTTTCATCCACCTCACTACCATTGACTCAAATGCATTCCTTTTTTTATGGCTGACTAATATTCCATTAGTCCACATCTTCCTTATCCATTCATCTGTCAATGGACATCTAGGTTGCTTCCATCTCCTGGATATTGTTAAATAGTGCTGCAAAGGGCATGGCTTATTTGAGTTTCTATTATAGATAAGAAGCAATTGCATTATAGTCTATTTTCTGCAACTTATGGAACTGCAAAATAGCTCAAAGATGTTCAAAAGCAGAGCCAGGGCAGTTGGGTGCCCTGGACAGCAGAATCACTCATCTGTTCGTCCATTTCTAAGTCTTTCATAATGTTCCTTGACTATCTAAGCTACATTTTACTGTTAACCTTCTTTAAATGTTGACTTGGGGATAACTTTGTTTTTTGATGTTGGTGATTGCCTAGCTTAATAAAATTTTTGATTTTCTTATTTTTATTTGAAATAAGAAATCAGTTGAACAAGTACATTGATATCAGATAAGTCTATGGGAAGTCAAATCATACCTTTTGGCAACCCACCAGTTTAGCTCAATTGCTTGCAAAATGCTTTATGCAAGATGTATTGAGACAGCCTCAGCTAAATAAACCATCTTCTTTTCAGACAACATAAGGTTTCAAACCAACATTTAAACAAAATACAGTTGACCTTGAACAGCACAAGTATGAACTGCATGGGTCTACCTACATGCACATTTTTTTCAACAGTGAATACTACAGTACTACAGGATAATCTGTTAGTTGAACTCATGATTGAGAAACTGGATCTGGAGGAATCTCGGATATGGATGGCCAATTATAAGTTACAATGTGGTTTGAACAGCATGGAAGGCTGGTGCCCCTAAACCCCTGCATGATTGAAGGGTTAATGGTAAGACTTTTTTTCCCAACATTTAAAATACAGCCTTTCTCCCAGCCCATCTTACTCTCAAATCAAGTCTTTGTTACTCTTGAAGTAGAACTGAATGTTCACATGTGAGAGCATTCCCTATGGATTAGAGTTCCGTATTAAGAATCTCATCTTTTATGAAATGCAAACATTCCTTTATTGCCATGGCAAAGTCATTAGCTCTGCTATTTGCCTCATGCTTTCTAGGGAAAAGTGGCTGAGGCCAGATATCTGAGACTGCAGGATCCAGGGCCTGAGACAGAGGAGGTTGGAAGGACAGGTACCCCCACTGAGGAATGGTCCATCAGAGAACCAAGAGCATCACCCAAGGAAATGGGGCCTGGGATTTGAGACAGTTCACAAGGAGAAAGCAGGGACTCTGGAAAGAGACAGGTAGATGCTCAGGACAGCACTCATCTCTGCGTCTGTTCCCAGAATGATCAAAGATCGATAGAGTGGTCCAATTCCCTATTTCGAATGCCAAAGACAAAGAAGGAGTGCTTTGGGCTGGCCTCACCTAGGCTGTTTGTTTAGATACAAGATGTTACTTCTCTGGACCATTGACCTTGTGTAGAGCAGGCAGCATTTTCTGCCTGCCAGCTCTGCACCCTTGCAACAGGCTATGAACATCAAAGAATTACCCTCTTGTAACAAAATCAGCCCTTTAAATCACTCAGAAGACTTACAATAAGGATCACTACCCAGATTAATTTGCTGCCAAATAAAGAGTCAGATGCTAAGATAAATAAGAAAGAACAGCCAGATGGTGGAGTTTTAAGGGAAAAGTGCATGAGTTTCCCTTTATTTTTTGTTTTGGTATTTTCAATTGAATTAGTGTGGCGGATCTTTTGTAAGTTGATGTGTGCTGAATTTTCACTGAGTGTGCTCATCACACTGATATTTCTACTTGGGGTGGCGGGGGTCTCTCTGAACAGCCGCCCACATTCAGGACAGCGTGATAGTGTCATACCATTCTCAAGGCAGCCTCCCCGTGTTGCTCTAGGTCTGCGGTGTTCCCTTTATCCAGCGGCAGTAAATGAAGGTCTTTGAATTGGCAGCATAATGTGAGGGATACATCGCAAAATAGAAATGCGGGTACTTTGTTCAAAAAGCAGTAAGACCTTCACAACAGAGACAGCAGATATTGGACCACATGGGGAGCCCCCCGAGAACAGGGTCCAGGTGATTCAGGCATCACAAACTCATGAAACCGGCACTGGGGTACCAGTGAGGAACAGCAAATTCTTTCTCACTATCGAGTTAGTAGTCATGCCAGAGAGTTGGGGTTTGCAATTTAGCAGCCAATTACATACTTTGGACTGGAAAGATGACTCTTACATAAGTTGTGCTTCCAGAGGAAAACTGTCTATTTGTAAAAGAAGGCTCCGACCCTGAATTTCTTGGAATTTAAAAGATGATTCAAATTACTTTGTAATTACATTCCTTGGGGATCCATAGGGATCTCTCTTGGAAAAGGTTTTCCACTGCATTTCATTTAGATTCCATCTACGTTCATACATTTATATTCATGTCATAGGTTATTTGGGTAACAACCCAAGCATTGCAACATTTCAGGGTTCCATTTGTGTTAGAGTTTATGAATCTGTCAACATAAAGCAATCACCTCTATTGACCGTATTTAATTTTTAATGCAGGGTTTCTCAAACTGGGTTCTGTAGAAGTGCTCTTGGGTGCCCTAACTTTCAAGTTTGCTTTATGTCTTAGTCAAGTTGTGACCCAAAGGTTTAGAAGCCATAGTAATTAATGAGAAGACCTGTGCCATTTCTAATGACCATATGATAATCAAATACTTAAAAAATAGTTGAGGAAAAGGAACAATGGCAATCTTCATGCAGATAAAATTTGCCCTACTGGTTAAAAAACATTGAGGTAACCAAATATTGAGAAAAAACAATGTTACCAACAACAAAGGTAGTTTTGAGTGTTCATTGCACGACGCACACTTTTGGTGCATTTTTCAGTCCTCTGAGTTGGGTCCTGATTGAGCCCCTGTTTTGCAGATGCAGAAATTGAGTCAGACCGAGGCATCCAGCAGAAGGGGCGGAAATCAAAGTTCAAGCGCCAGAATCTGATTCTAAAGCCAGGGTCTCTCCCACCAATGGCATTTCTTCACACACTTGGGCTAGGAAACCTTTACACATGAAAGTTTGTGTCATTTTAAGCTTTTATAGGATCTGCGTTTCTGCAGAACGTGGGGAGACATGACTGGTTTAAAATGCAGGCTTTATTGTTATTCAAGATTAGGAATCCAGAGATAACTGCCACTGAAGAGAGAGTTCATTTCTCACAGTTACCGAGAGATGGGGCAACGTCACACCACGAGGGGCCATGTGGGAAGCACCAGGGTGAGTCAGGAGGCAGAGAGAGGAAGGGAGCAAAATGTGGGTGAAAGTCTTCATTGTGGTCTTTGTGGGAAGGGAAGGATGAGACATAGCAAGTGGGCAGAGGATTAACCCATCTGAGTAATTTCAGTGGTCTCCAAAGTATAAGGACTGTCTCAGATTGCCTTGTAGCTGGCCCCTAAGTGATTAGGGCCAGGGAAGAGTGGCCTGGCCTGTGGGAGGTGGTTAAGGCATGGGCTCTGGGTCAGTTGATTTGCGTATGTAAGGTATGCTTGTGGGTGAATCATTCACTGTCTCTGGGAACTGGCTTGCCTCTGGGAGGAGCAGTCTTTGTTAGCCAGCCCCCAGATGTAAAGCATAAGAATATAAAGCATGCTAATACAAGGACCTGGAAGACCCAAGCAGACAAGAGACCCAAAGCTGCTTGCTGTCTGGTCTAAAGTGTCGCCTCCTGGGAGCAATGTCCTATCTTTTGTTAAGAGAAGATAATACATCTTTGAAGAATAATGAGAAAGCGATAATGCAAAAATGTACGTGCCGCTCATGCAGACAGACCCATTCATCAGAGCTGCAACCATAGAGCCCAAGGATGTAGACTTGAGAATAAAAGGCACTAGAAAGAAAGCAAATGTGACACTTGGTGATTGCAAGCAATCCCAATTATTGCTTCTTGGGAATTAGGCAGAGAATATAGGCAAATTAACATTTTTTCAAATGCATATTTCTTTTGATTTCCTCTTCTCACTTTGCTCATCTCTCAAGGTCAATAAACAGAATTAGTGTTGATGAGCTTAGGCTTCCTCAAGTCCCACATCAGAGGTCTCACTCAACCAGTCTCTACCCTGCCACCTGCTCTTGGGTAACTAGTCTCCGAGCTGGACTTCCAGTTTCCCTCCTATTTCTGCTGGGAATCTGGGAGTCCAGGGGGCTGCAGACTGAAGGCATCAAGATTTCTGGGTTCCCTGATCACATCCACCCAGAAGACTGAAGGGCAGTTGCTGACCTTGGTCCCTGTCCTAACCACTGTGCTCCTTCAAGGGTCAATTATGATGCTCGGAACTGAGGCTCTCAGACTTTGGTGAGCAGCTTATGGACTAAGAGGTTTCCTCTTGCTCCATCCTCCTAAAGTGCAGGGAACCCAGGCTCTCACATCCCAACAGTCTGATTGGACCCCTTTCCTCAGGAAGGAAAGCTGCCCCCCTACTCACCTACAGGCAGCTACATACCCCTTTGAGCTCAAAGTTGCTCTACTGGCTTTATAAAAGGCAAGGTGATGTTCCATTATCAGTCTTGCTAGAACAGATTAAAAAAAATACAACAGAAAAAACTCATTCTTCCCCTAGAGCATGGTCCTACATGTATGTTCTGAGAGTTGCAATCATTTTCCTCACCTCTTTCTACTCCCAGCCCAAATATTCTCAAATAGAACTTTAGGTCAAGGTTAAGGCCATTTGGGCTTCCCCTGTGGCTCATATGGTAAAGAATCCATCTGCAATGCGGGAGACCTGGGTTCAATCCTTGGCTTGGGGAGATCCCCTGGAGAAGGGAAAGGCTACCCACTCCAGTATTCTGGCACGGATAATTCTATGGACTGTATAGACCACGGGGTTGCAAAGAGTGACTGAGTGGCTTTCACTTTCACTAAGGCCATTTTGTTCTATGCACACATCTTGACATTTTGGCTGCAGGTTCTTTGATACTTAAACCCACTTATGAGTAGACATACAGTGTGTCTTTCCAATATTGGCAGTTAAAGCTTTATGATGGTTTAGTAGAAGTAATGTGTTTCATTCCTAATTCTTGTATTCATTCTATAATTCTCTCTCAAGTCAGACACTGTGATGATCTTTTAAAAAATACTCATTTACTTACTTAGCTGCATCAAGTTTTAGTTGAAGCATGTGGGATCTACATTGCATTATGCGGAATCTTCTGCTGTAGCCCGTGGGCTCCTCCACAGCACGGGGGATCTACATTGCATTATGTGGAATCTTCTGCTGTAGCCCATGGGCTCCTCCACAGCACGGGGGCTTGGTAGTTGCAGTGTATGGGTTTAGTTGCTCTGCAGCATGTAGGATCTTAGTTTCCCAACCAGGGATTGAACTTGAGTTCCCTGCATTACAAAGAAGAGTTTTAACTACTGGACCACCAGGGAAGTTCCTCTGTGATGATCTTGATCACAACTTAGCAAATTATAGCCTATGGAGCAAATCTGGCTGGTTGCTTACTTTTTATGATGCAGGAATGTCCTTAAAAGTCTAACTGGAACACAGCTATGCTCATTTATTTGCTTATTTTCTATGACTGCTTTCAGACTACAGTTGGAGAGCTGAGTAATTGCAATATAAAATGTATAGCCCACAGAACCTACTGTCTTTATCAGCTGGCCCTTTGCAGGAAATGTCAGCTAGCTGCAGCCTAGATGATGACAGCTTCAGTTTCTGGCTCCAGTGTTTACCAGGAGAGTGACACTGAGATGGTAACTTAACCTTTTTCCACTTTAGTTGTCACATCTGTAAATCAGTCATAGAAACACCTACCTTAGAGATGTGTAAGAAAAAAAATCAGCAGTCTTAGAAAGTTCTCAGTAGTGTTTTGCACCTGAGAAGTGCTCCATGTAGAAATTAGCTATTGGCATACAAATATCATGTCAGTGGGGTCATAAGGCGAAAAAAATGGCTGACTTTGGATAAACTTCTTGAACATCTCAGTTCTCACAGATATCCTGGTTATATCATCTCTGCACAGACAGAATCTGTGCCCTGAGGTTTTTGCTGCCCAGGTCTTATCTAAACATGTCTGTTACATGTATAGATGATGAAAACAATGCCTTTAACCTTGATCAAGATCATGTATTTCCAAGCACTCTGAGTTGATCGTCAATATTACATACACTAAGCACAATGTTTGACAAATGCTTTGCTGATGTCACAAAGAGTGGCATGTGGCAGGTGGACAAGAAGAATCATTTGGGAAGAAGCCAGGAACTCTTAAAATGAAAGAAGCCATTAAAATGTAATTTTCCGATAAGCTCAAGTTTAATCTGTCTCCTATTCTTTATCATGGACTAGATCCAATCTGTCTTAATTGAGGAGGTTACATGATAGTTCTCATAAACAAAAATTCCAGAGTTTGGGAAAATCGTATGCTTTACCTAATTTTAAGCCTTATTTTGGGCTTCCTGTGTCACCATGCTTTTGAATGATAAATAACAGAACAATGCTATTTACATTTATAGAATATTCTATTGAAAGCAGAAGAATACACTTTGTTTTCAAGTTCACATGAAACATTCTCCACATGCTGAACCACAAAGCAAACCTTAGCAAATTTAAGAAAACAAAAATCTGTATCAAGCATCTTTTCTGACCACAACACTAAGGGTAGAAATAAACAACAGGAAAAAAAAAAAAAAACCTGCAAAAAAAAACACATGGAGGCTAAACAATATGTTACTTAAACAACCAAAGAACCGCTAAAGAAATCAAAGAGGAAATTAAAACAGTAAACCTAAAGACAAATGAAAATGAAAACATGATGATTCAAAATCTATGGGACACACATACACAAAACACAAAATCTACAGGATACAGCCGAGGCAGTTCTAAGAGGGAAATTTATAGTGATACAAGCTTACCATGGGAGATAAGAAAAACATCTCAAATACCATAATCTTCCATTTAAAGTAACTAGAGAAAGAACAAATAAAACCCAAAGTTAGTATTAAAAACTTTTCATCAAAACATCAACCTACCAAAGAATTGACAAAAAAGAATTTGAGTTCCTTTACACCCTTGCCAGGTGGCTGCAGTGCTGGATAAACAGGATGCCTTAGCTCTCTCCTCACACCTTCCCTTGGGGGTGGGAGATACTTCTCATGGCCTCACAGGGAGGTGGTGTGGTGGTGTGGTCATGCTGACTGGGAGACCAGAGAATCTGAGCTCTTCCGTTGGCTTGGCCACGTAGCCCTGGACTATTGAATCATCCTCTCTAGGGTCTGTATTCCTGATATGGTTCATTTTATTTGTCATCTTGGAGGGCATTTTTGGATGAGATGAACAGTTAAATTGGTGAACTTGAGGGTAAGCAGATTGCTGTCCATAATGTGTGTGGGCCTCACCAATCAGTTGAAGACTTGAATAGAACAGAAAGATGGACCTCTCTCAGCAAGACGGAATTCTCTGGCAGAACGCTTTCACACGTCATTTGCACCTTCAGCTCTCCTGGGTCCCACACTGCAGTCATAGACTTGCCAGCCTCCATATTTGCCCAGGGCAATTCCTTAAAATCTCTTTCTCTCTCTCCCCTCAATATCTGTCTGTCTGTCTGCCTCTGATCTTTGTTTTTCTCTGTGTATATCTATCAGTATCTACCTATATAGATATTGTTGTTGTTGTTCATTTGCTAAGTCATGTCCAGCTCTTTGCAACTCCTGGACTGCAGCATGCCAGGCTTTCCTGTCCTTCACTATCTCATGGAATTTGCTCAGAATCATGTCCTTTAAGTTGGTGATACTATCTAACCTTCTCATTCTCTGCTGCCCCCTTCTCTTTTTGCCTTTCCCGGCATCAGGGTCTCTTTCAATGAATCAGCCAAAGTATTGGAGCTTCAGCTTCAGCATCAGTCCTTCCAATGAATATTTAGAGTTGATTTCCTTTAGGGTTGACTGGTCTGATCTCTTTGCAGTCCGAGTGATTCTCAAGAGTCTTTTCTAGCACTACAATTTGAAAGCATTGATTCTTTAGTGCTCAGCCTTCTTTATGGTCCAACTCTCACATCTGTACATGATATAGATTATATCTTATATCTACCTATATAATGATGCACCTATCTCTATGTAGATACATAGAGATATCCTATTAAGAAAACCCTGACTAATACAATTTCATTTATAAAATAGCACTTTAAAAAAGACCATCTTAACTCAAATAAAAAGCTATGATGGATACCCAGAGTTGAGTCATTGACCATCACATGTAAATGTCCTTTACCTCAAATGTGTAACTTTGCTTTGCTTCCTTACACAGCAAAAGACCTTCTCAACACTGGAAAGATTGAGGGCGTAAGTCCTGGAGATAGATTTAGCTCGACAGATCTAAACCTGAACTCTGCCACTTGGGAGCTTTGTGGGCAAACTACTTAACCACTCTAGGCTTCAGTTCCCTTGTCTGTAAAATGGGAATAATAAAAATGACTACACTGTAAGAATATTATGAGAAATAATGAGTTAATACAAGTAATTTTAATACAAAGTTTCTGGCACTCAGTAATTGCTTGTCTCAGTTAAGATAGCCTCACTGCAGTGATGACTATCTCATTTTTTTTGGCTGGAAATACTTAAGTAGTCAAGTGGGGCCTTAAGGGAAGCAGGAAAAAAGTCAATGATATGTCTGGAAGGGAGATAAATGAAATAATTGGAGGACAGAATTAATATCTTTCACAGTTATTGTTATTAATAGCATGTATTTATTCATGTCTATACATATTTAATTAGTATTATGAAGTATTGGATCAACTTTCCTTTGCTTCCTTGCTCAGGGCAAAAGACTTAGCATTAGATTGATGCTTTCTGCAGCAAGCATATTCTCCATCTTACTTAGCAGAGATAAGTATGCTTATTAAGAGATGGTACAGCTCCTCCAATAGTTACAGCCCTGAGCTATGAGATCATCAGTCACCAAGAAGATGAGCAGTTTAGCATCTTGAGCTGATATTAAGAAGCTTTCACATGGAAGCAATTACACCCTTGGTGGTGCGGGGAAGAGTTAACATGCAAATATGCAACTATTTACTAGCTCTTGGAGATCATGCCTCCTGCATTTCATTCTGAACTTCTTGCTCAATGTCTTTCAAACTTCCCCTGCTAATTTTGGCTCCTCAGAAATAATTCCACCAAGGCAAAAAATTGGCAGTCAAATAAGTTTCATTGGCCATTAGATGACTGTTAACTTGTAATTTTCCATTGCTCTCTGTTCTCCACTGACTTTCTGTTCTTCACTATATTACTTGAGTAGCACATAGCATTGACCTTGACATATGATATACATTCACTTATCAAGGGTCAATCCATTAGCTGGATTCCTCCCAGGGAGTCTGAGCTGTGTTAATCAACTTCAGAATGTTATACATGGACACAGTATATTTAAGAAACTTCTAAAAACATGTGCCCAGAGAAATTGCTACTCAGGGAGGGACATACAAAATAGTTTTTATCTTTATTTTCAGATGAATTCCCCTTAAGAGTTTAGGTATATTTAGGTAAGTGATCTCTGTCCTTAACAACCTTGACATTTTTGAATTTTCCTTTTGGCTTCCTCAGTGTCTTATGAGTGTGACTACCTGTGCCTCTTGGAAGGCTCACCGTCTCTGAAGGGAGGAGGAATGCAATCCAGTTATGCATTCAGTCAACTTTTATAGAATGCCTACTACATGCTAGATGGAATTTTAAGCAATGGGACACAGTGGTGAACTTGCTGACCAAGCCATCTTGTGAACATTCTGGTGGATAACATAGATAATCCCAAAGAAATTTGGTAAACAGATCGTCTCATTGAAATGAGAACACTTTGGATGTGAAAGAGTAAGATTCAGCATATATTTTGGAGGAAAATCCAGCCTGATGTTTTGCTGGATTGAATGTGGGATGTACAGAGAAAAGTGAGGAGTCAGGATGAATCCCAAATTTTTGTTTTTTGCAAGTGGGTAAATGTTAGCTAAAGAGGATGGGTAACTATATCACTGAGGGTTTTCATGCAGAAAAAAAAAAAAAAAAAAGGAATTACTCCAGGTGTCTTGAGCTGAAAGAGGCTTGATAGAGGGAATTGAGAGCTTCCAGAAACCTAGGAAGAGCTGAGGAAACACAAGGTAGGGGAGGTGACCAACAGTGTTCAGTTCTGCCACCACTGTTTGGTCCAGTGAATTTAGGAGCTGTTGCCTCCCACCAGGTATTAGGAAACTACAGGAAACTGAGATGATGCTTGCAGCTGCCCCCATGAGGAACAGTCTCAATGGACCTCCCACAGGTCACTGAAAAGAACTTGTCTGCCAGAGCTCCAATGTCCAACATTGATGCACATGAAATAAGAATACATAATTTTTCTCCTTTACCTTTAAAATCTCACACTAGTGCATTTCAGTAACAGAATGCAGCAGTAACGGAAACGGAAAGGCAGGTGAAACTGGAAGATTAAGTTTCCAGCCTTTTAGCTGATTGCCAAAAGGAGGCATCCAGAAGACTTGTGTATCCAACTGCTTAGAGCTCAGGGGAAAGGTGAGATTGGAAATATAAATCAGAGCCATCAACATACAGATGGTAACTCAAGGAAGGCAATTGGAGAATATTACCTAGGGAATAAATAGAGATTGAGGTGAGGTCCAAGAACAGAGTTCCATATACTTTTGGGAAACTGGGAAACGATGGCATTTGAGAAATGCTCTAGAATAAAGATGGTTGAAATCGGGACCTGAAGTAAACTTGAGTGGCTTAAGGAATTCAGTCAAGACTAGGAGAGTGTTAGGGATAGTTAGGGAGTTGGAGACTGACAAGTACACACTGCAGTATTTACAATGGACAAGGACTTCCCTGGAAGTCCAGTGGTTATGAATCTGCCTTCCAATGCAGGAAACTTGGGTGTGATCCCTGGTCAAGGAATGAGAAAGGCGGCTTCCCATGTGGCTCTAGTGTTAAGGAATCTGCCTGCCAATACAGGGGACAAAAGAGATGCGGGTTTGATCCCTTGGTGGGGAAGATCCCCTGGAGAAGTAAATGGCACCCTACTCCAGCATTCTTGCCTGGAAAATTCCATGGGCAGAAAAGCCTGGTGGGCTACAGTCCACCAAGCCCCAAAGAATCAGACACGACTGAGCGACTGAGCACATCACACAGAGGGAACTAAGATCCCATCTGCCCCAGGGCCTCTAAGCCCCGGTACCACAACTAGAGAGAAGCCTGCACATTGCAACAAAGGGCCCACACACCACAGTGAAAAGACCCCACAGGCCGCAACTAAGACCTAATGCAGCCATAAATAAAAATAAGATAACCAACAAGGACCCACTGTAGAGCACAGGGAACTCTGCTCAGTGTTATGTGGCAGCCTGGGCGGGAAGGGAGTTTGCGGGAGAATGGATACATGTATACGTATGGCTGAGCTGCTCTGCTGAGCACCTGATACTGTCACAGCACTGCTCACTGTCTATGTGTGCTGTGTGCTCAGTTGTGTCCGACTCTTTGCCACCCCATGGACTGTAGCCGACCAGGCTCCTCTGTCCATGGGATTCTCCAGGCAAGAATACTGGAGTGGGTTGCCATTTCTTTCTCCAGTTAATTGTCTATACTCCAGCATGAAATAAAAAAAAGTTAAAAAAACAAAGACTAGGAGAGTGCTTAGAGGTCAGGAAGAGGAGTAGATACCAGCCAGTGAAACTGAGAAGGTGAGAAAACAGTGTGGAGATGTAGTCTTCTGAATGTCTAAAGAGGAGAGAAGGATTATCAGGGTCAAACACTGATAAAGATGTTAATGAGATGAAGGATGAGACTTTCACAGGGATGTGGTGAGACGGAAGTTGCAGGTGATTTCAACCAGAGTGGTTTCCAAAATCCTGAATGAAATAGGCTGGAGGGAGAACTTACTGTGAGAAAACAGTAAAGGTAGCCAATTCTTTGGAGCAGTTTTGATGTAAAGATAACAGAGGAAAAGTGTTGCAACTGAAGGTGGTGTGGAGTGTAGGCATGTTTAAAGAACGGCAACATCAGCGCAGCTTTGTGTGTTGATAAGCATGAAGCAGGACCATGAACTTCAGCTTGAGAATGGAACAGTCAAGACAAATTGATGGATGGCCATGATAGGATTCGCTATTCTGACTCCAGATAATGCTTGATACTGTAATTCTTTTAAAAGGAAGACATAGAGGTCCATTTCAAAGAAATTATTGGATTATTAAATATATACACCAGTGAAGTTGAGGAGATGTTTCCAATAAAATGTGAAAAAGACCAATATTCTATTTCATAAATTATTTCTGTAAGTGCTGGAGGCAGTGAATAAAGAATGAATTGTAAAATTATTGGGGGGAAAAGTAAAGGAATGCTTTTTGAAACCTCTTTGCTATCAGATCTTTTCTTATATCGCTTTATTTTTATTTTTTGTCTGTGCTGGGTTATGTGGGCTTTTCTCTAGTCACAGCCAGTGGGGGCTCCTCTCTAGTTTCGGTGTACCGGCTTCTCGTTGAGGTGGCATCCCTTGTTGCAGAGCATGGGCTTCAGAAGTTGGAGCTCCCCAACTCTGGAGCACAGGCTTAATAGTCGTGGCACACGGGCTTAGCTGCTCCTGGCATACAGGAGATTCCAGGACCAGGGGTCAAACCCACGTCCTCTGCATTGGCAGGCAGGTTCTTTTACCATCAAGCCATCAGGGAAGCCCTCCAACCAATCTTAAAGAAAGTCAAGGGCATGAATTTTCAGAGAAGAGACAGGTGAATTCTTCATTTCACATTATTCTCACTAGTAATGTGGAATGAGAAATCTGCAAAGAATGGTGGAAGTATCAGAAGAAGTGGGTCAGCTGGAGCCAAGGGGCTGTCACTGGGGGCCATGAATGAGGGTCTTGGGTTTCACCCAGTGGGCTGTGAAGAATCCATTTAATGGGCAAGAGACAGTAGGTTCTTGAATGGGGTGACAAAATGACCCTTTTTGCCAATGTCAGTGGATCCACGTACTGTTTGCTTTCAACAATGTTATAAACCTTGGAAATGAGGGAAGTTCTTTTGGAATAATGTGAATGTTTATACCATGACCTACAGTACCACCTCACAAGGAGTCCATCCAGGTGGCTCTGTGGCAATTCCCTTAAAGCTCCTTTTATTGTTTGTTCTCATTTGTTTCCGTAATAGTGAACACGTACTTAATTGCAAAGCTTCCATCCATAAAAATTCTTATCATACCTCATTGCACAGATATCTTTCGTATGTGCTAGGCATTTTCCAAAGCTTAATAAGTCTGCATCTGATTTGCACCATATTATTGAAACAAAAACAGTCTTGGAAATATGCCTCCCTAAAGAGGCTTTAATAAATTACAATAGCTTTTGCAGCTATGTACTGACAATCTTCCTCTTCCTAGTCTCCAGTAAAGTTCTGCTTCCTGTGCTTTTAAGAAAACTTGGCTGTTTAGGTGGGAGATAACAGTTGAAAAATGCTTCTAGAGTTAAGGAGGTAAAAATTAAGACCAGATAAGTTTAAGGGAATGGCTTAGAATGGCTTAAATATTCGCACCAGAGCTCCACAGATAGTGTCAGCAGGATGACCACGTTCTCTAGTGAATCTTCCCTGATGTGATATAATGTCCTTTAATTCCCTTTCTTAACATCTGGGGAACCCCCAAGAAACTCACACTTCTGATTCATCAGCCCTTCACAGTATGTGAAACATCCCTCTGTATGAATTAGTGAACAAGCAGTGACTTCAGAAAAAGCATGGTCGTTCAACACTGAACGTCGAACAGTGAACACTGAAGCGTTCAACAGGGAGATAACTGATCTTCATGCTTTCTGGTTTTCTGTAAAGTAGTGGAGAATGACTCTCCTACCCCGAGGCAAAACAGTCATGATTCTTTAGGCTTCTAGGAGGATGGGGTTTTTCTGGAAACTGCAGTTGTAAAGAGGTGGTGGGTGGTTGGCAATCCAGAGAGATATACAAGCGGGCTCAGAGAAAGGCGTTGGAAGATGCTTTGGAGGAGATAAGATAATCTCAGAAAATGGACAAACATGAGCCAAACAGGAGTGTGTAGGCATACACACACACACACACACACACACACACACACACACACACACCTTGTTAAGAGGTATTAAAGCAAACTGAAGCCGTTAAGTCCCCAGGGCCAGAGCTCTGCACGGGCAATTCTGTTAACTGGAAAGCCTGGTCCTCTGTAGTGTACACAGTTCATGTCCTGGTGGGTACTCGGCTACTGTGCTCTCTTGGTGTCTTGCTGAACTGAAGGATCTTGAGGGCACAGTACACTGAGTTTCTGGACAACTGTCGGTCCCTCAGTCATGTCTGACTCTTTGTGACCCCATGAACTGTAGCCCACCAGGCTTCTCTGTCCATGGGATTCTCCAGGCAAGAAGACTGGAATGGGTTGCCACTCCCTTCTCCAGGGGGGTCTTCCCTACCCAGGGGTTGAACCTGGGTCTCCCACACTGCAGGCAGATTCTTGACCATCTGAGCCACCTGGGAAGCTTCTGCAGCCTGGGCCCTTATTCCAAGCGTGCTCTTGCACCTCTGCTATTCTAGAAATGTTATAATGTTGCAATTTTATTCCATGTTCAATGATCTAACAAGCAAGAGTACTGAGTTTTGATTCTCCCCTATCAATCCACTGCAGCTGTTGCTGATTATTGGTGTTGATAAATTGTCTTGTTTTCAATTCTGGTTCCCTCTGTGGTTTAGTAATACCCACGGGGTTTGGTTTGTGGGGTTCTAAACCCAGCTTTCATTGCACAGCCTCATTCTGTGTGTGGCATGGGCTTCCTCTTCTCTAGATGCCCCACAGCCACAGGACACTCGACAAATGCAACTGGAATGAAAGACACACCTTTCTTTTGCATGTTTTCCTTGCTCTGAAGTACCTAGTAGATAACAGTTATTGTTGCCTCTTTAGAATTAAACCCTCGCTTGACTCTGGCTGCCTTTGAAGCCAAGGTACCCCTTTTCAAGCAGGTGGCTCTGTGCTGAGATGCTGTCATCTTTCTAGACCATTCCGCACTGCAGTGATGCCTTGTGCCGCTGAAAGGAGCAACAGCCCCACCATCTGTGTGACCCTCTGTAGCTTCCCGAGCCCCCTGTGTCCTGGGGTTGCTCTTGGGAGGTCTTGGGCAGTTGGTGCCTACGTGGACTTCACCTGAGTAGATGGACTCAACCAGCTTTCCTTGGCATTCTCCAAGGCAGAGCTTAGCTCTACAAGTACCAAGATGTCCTCAGCTTCATGCCTGTCTTATCAAAATACAGTGACTCTGGCTCACCTTCTAGCATTTTCCCTCTGAAAATAAATTTTCTTAGGGAAGTAGGTTTATGACAACTCTAGAGCAAACCTCAGGAGAAGGCAATGGCCCCCCACTCCAGTACTCTTGCCTGGAAAATCCCATGGACGGCGGAGCCTGGTAGGCTGCAGTCCATGGGGTCGCTAGGAGTCGGACATGACTGATCGACTTCACTTTCACTTTTCACTTTCATGCACTGGAGAAGGAAATGGCAACCCACTCCAGTGTTCTTGCCTGGAGAATCCCAGGGACGGGGGAGCCTGGTGGGCTGCCATCTATGGGGTCGCACAGAGTTGGACACGACTGATGCGACTTAACAGCAGGAGCAGCAGCAGAGCAAACCTCAAGATTTTAAGTGGGCGATTGTAATACCTTGACTTAGTTCTTACTGTTTAAGTCACTCCAGCTACCTATTCTCCAGTTTCATTAATTTCATATAATTGAATGAATTCTTCTTGGTCCTTACCCTACCATCAGGATGGATGGAGTGAAGCACCCTACCAGACTTTCAATGTACCCTAATTATACACCAATCATTCTAGTCCAACAATATGTGACCTGCACTACCCACAGGACAGACTCGGCTTTTGTTTCAATGTGAAATCAGTTTCAGTGGAGACATAGACCATCAGAGGGGTTATGGTAAGGATCTGAGGAATAAGAGTGTATGTGACCAGAAATGAGGAAAAGATCAGAACATCTCTTTAAGGGTGGATTTTTTTTTTTTTCTAGAAGGAGAAACCTACCCTGATCATCAAGTCAGCAGTTGCCGAAGATAAAATGCTGCTGGGATATATATTTGGAGGGAAACTGAGTCCCCAAGGGAGTCTCCACTGCACTCTCTGGTGCAGCCTGTAGCTTTTTTCAGGAAGGGCTGGAAAAGCAACAGGAATCTTTGGCAAAAGGGGAACATCCTTCCATCCCAGGCTGATGTGGACAAAGGTACCGGCAGAGGCCCAGAAGGTTCAGCTCTCTCCCAGCCCCAGATGCTCTGATGGCAGCGGGTCCCACTGTTCCCTTTCCTTCTGGTTGTTTTACTGAGTGCTGGGGAAAGGCGTGAGGCCTGGGGTCAAGTCAAGCTCGCTTCAGATCCTGGCTTTGCAGGTACCAGTATAATGACTTCAGACACATGACCTCACTGTTTCCACTACCTGATGGTAGAATGGGATGCTGACGGTAAGTCCCCCTGATTTTTGAGGATTTAATGAGACAACGCATGGGGAATGCTCAGCACGTTGCAATGGAAAATCAGTGAAGTTCCCTCCACTTCCGATCTTGGTCCTCAGTCCCTGATGGTCTCACGAGCAACTGAGGGCACAGCTCAAAAACCTGAATTTGAGAGAGAGAGTTGACTGGGTCTGTTCCTGAGACCATCCAGCTCCTGGTTGAGGGAAGGTCCTTTCAGCCGCTTGTTCTTTAGTCACTCAGTTGTGTCCGACTCTTTGCGACCCCATGAGCTGTAGCCCTCCAGACTTCCTTTCTCCTTCACTATCTCCAGGACTTTTCTCAAACTCATGTCCATTGAATCCACGATGCCATCCAACCACCTCATCCTCTGGCGTCCCCTTCTCCTCCTGTCTTCAATCTTTCCCAGCATCAGGGTCTTTTCCAATGAGTCAGTTCTTTGCATCAGGTGGCCCAAGTATTGGAGCTTCAGCCACTAGGGGGCACCAACTACATGGAAAAGAAAGGGTTGGATTTCAGAGGCTCAGTCCATTGCCCTGAGATGAATGCCATTTAATTTATTCTCTTGGAACAAAGTTTGGGCGTGGTTGATGCTGAGAAGTGCCCACTATTTCTGCTGCGACAGGTGGTGACAGTTTTATGTCGTTTGAAGAGTTTTCCTGGATCCCTCCCGTGTCTAGCTATTGTGGACACTCAAAAAAAAAAAAAAAAAAAAAAATCTGCATTTTTACTTTCAGTCCTTTTTCTTCTATATTTATGCAACTAAAATAGACAATATTCTTAGTGTGTGAAAGAAACGCGTGGATAAAAGAAGGGTCTTAACATTAAAATGTTTCAGATTTTTTGAGCCAACCAGGTTTATGTCAGACCATTCAATCTGAAGACATATATTTTCTTAGCCCTTTAAATCTGGCTCTTAAGTGGACATAGCTAGTGTACTGTTCCTGAGATATCTAGGAAATCAAAGTGTTTTTCTTATCAGAATTAACACCTCTCTGCATTTGAAGGTAACTAAACCCTGAGAAGCATGAGATGCAATGGGTTTCTGGAATCCACAGCAGAAGGGGACAGAGAGAAAGAGATAGCAATATACCCAGTTAGTCCAGAACACAAAACATGGCCAAGATAGGAAATTTGCTTCCCAGAGTGGGAAAAACTGATGCTCTCCAGTCCCGTTTGGGTAAAGGAGCCTGGATGATTTCTTGGGCATTGATTAAAACTCTTCCAGTATAGCCATGCATTCTCTGCTTCAAAATTCCCTAGGTGTTTGCCAAAACTCCAGGTTCCGGGCCCCACTGCAGAGTTTCTTAACTAGACTCTGGAATGGACAGCCCAGGAGTATGCAACAAATTCATAGGTGACTTTATAGCTCTTAAGAACTGCTGTGCTAGGGAATAATAATAATTCAAACTCCACTGACATTTAAGGATGTCTCTCTAGGACCTTTGTTCCAGCAAATTTCCACCTTCTAGAAGAATCTTTAAATGCTCTTATTGCTTTGAAAAGAGTCTAATCCAACAGCAGGGCCCTCAGTGATCAGCAGTACTCACCTCGAGACTCTTCACGCTCCAGAATCGTACATGTGGTCGGCACACTGCCAGGGTGGATTCCTCGGATTTGTGATTCCCTGGTGTGTATTCTGAAGGGGCTCTGAGCTGCACACTGGGATCCAGGGCTGTGGTTGTAACCAGATGGATCTCAACTACATGAAGCAATGGTCCCAAGGAGACAGAGGGGTGTGGGGTGGGAACTCTGGGTGTGCTGAGGAGCCCCTCTGAGCCTCCAGTGGGCAGAGGCACAGGGCACGGAGGACACGGTGTCTTGTGCTGTTCTCCAGGGAAACTCCACTGGAACACACAGTGAGGGCCCACAGACTCCATTAAAGTCTCTCCAATTGTAAGGAAACGGAAACGGAGCGGTCGGTCGGAAACTGGTCTTCAAACATCCTGTGTCCGGTTCTGCTTCTGGAAGGCACTTCTAGCGAACCTGGGTGATCAGCTCATCTTCCCTTTAGCCACATTCTGATTTCCAAGCGGTCAAGGAACCAGGGAGCTATTTCACTGGACCTGTGTCCCAGCTGTTTTGCAAAAATAGAAAATCCAGACAAAGCTGAGATGCCTTGGAGAATCGGCACATTGCATACGTTTCTCTAAAAATGCATCTGTGAATCTCTTTCAGTGTGTCCATCTAGCGCTCTGCTTTAGTTTTTATTGAGAAGAAATCAGTCACAGATCTGACAAAATTGTAAGTGAAGGCTGAAGGACTCACTCTCGGGGTGAGTCTCCTGTTCACAGGTAATTCACTCCTAAGGCAAGGAACTTCTGTTGGGTGTGTGAGTAGAAGGATGCAGGACAGACTTCATCAGGGAACATGGAACCCGGTACGGCACACAGGACTCCACACTCACAAGGGCCCTGAGCTTGATGTCGCGCTCTGTGGCCACCATCCTGAGATCCTTAACACTTTTTGAACAGGGGGTCCTGTGTTTTTATTTCGTAGTGATCCCCCCAATTTTATAGCCAGTCCTAACAGAATGACTGCAGGGTGGGGGTGTCAAAAGCTCAGGATTTGAAATCAGGCCGACATGGATCAAATTCGGATCTGTCCCACCTTGAATGAGTGATAATGTCTTCTGGTCCTGAATGCTCCTATGTACACAATAGAATTACTAAACCTGTGGGGGACTGGTGTGTAGACTAAGCTCATCTAGTGTATGTCTGGGCTTGGTTCTGGCACCAACCCAATCAACACAGATAATCCCCCCTCCTCAAATAATGTAAATATTTGTAAATGCACCTAGTTCTTGAAATGTATGGCAAATAAATACAGAACAAAGTATGTATTTCTTGAGTAGCTCTTACAAGTACTACCCCCAAAGTCCATGTTTATAAAGTATTATTTTTGCTAACTTGTAAGCCCAAGGAAGTCAGTGAAATAAGATAAGACTGTGAGTAATGAATCAGAGGCTTGTCAACTTATGTCCATAGGCACTTCTCATTGAGGAACTCCAGGGCCATTTTCTATGATATCCAGAGGCTGAGCCTGGTCCAGTCTCCAAACATCCAAGAATAAATGTGGATAAATGGGCTTCCCAGATAGCTCAGTGGTAAAGAATCCACCTGCCAGTGCAGAAGATGTAAGAGACGTGGGTTCAATCCCTGGGTTGGGAAGATTCCCAGGAGGAGGGCATGGCAACCCACTCCAGTATTCTTGCCTGGAGACTCCCCATGGACAGAGGAGCCTGACATGGGGTTGCAAAGAGTGACACGACTGAGCGTCTGAGCACAAATGAGTAGAAGAGAAAGCAGACCACTTGGGAGTGGAGGCATTTCCATTTGTTTTAACAGTGTGATCTTTTAACAGAGAAGTTGTTAGGAGGTGGGGCTTCAGCCTTGGCTTCCCTACTCACTAATGATCTTGACCAGTTCCTTAAACATCTGGGCTTCAAGTTCTTTATCTGTAAAATAGGAGGCGCCAGGGTCATGAAACCTGCACAGTATGGGAAGGAAGAGGAAATCCACTTACAACAGGTGGCCACTTGCTGTGCACTGCACGGTGGTTTACAGTTGACAGGTGTTACCTCTCTGCAGTGGTTCCACACTTGTGACCAGGGACCTGTTGGGAGTGTTTTAATTATTAATTATTTTCTTAAATTGGAGGATATTTGCTTTATGATGTTGTGTTGGTTTCTGCCATACACAAACAAAGCAACTGACAAAGGATTGATCTCCAAAATATACTTGCAGCTCAACATCAGAAAAATAACCCAATCACAAAACGGACAGAAGACCTAAACAGACATTTCTCCAAAGAAGATATGCAGATGGCCAACAGACACGTGAAGAGATGCTCAACATCGCTCATTATTAGAGGAACACAAATTGAATCTACAGTGAGGTATCACACCTATCAGAATGGGCATCATCAAAAAACAAATCAACAAATAATAAACGCTAGAGAGAATATGGGGAGAAGGCAATGGCACCCCACTCCAGTACTCTTGCCTGGAAAATCCCATGGATGGAGGAGCCTGGTGGGCTGCAGTCCATGGGGTCGCTAAGAGTCGGACACGACTGAGCGACTTCACTTTCCCTTTTCACTTTCATGCATTGGAGAAGGAAATGGCAACCCACTCCAGTGTTCTTGCCTGAAGAATCCCAGGGATGGGGGAGCCTGGTGGACTGCCGTCTATGGGGTTGCACAGAGTTGGACACGACTGAAGTGACTTAGCAGCAGCAGCAGCAGAGAGAATATGGAGGAAAAGGATCTGTTTTAATCTCAGGACTTACCTATGTGCTCAGAGGCCCTCGGACTCTCCCCCTTTGCCCTTGCCTTCCCCCTCCTCCCCCTCCTCTGCCCCTCCTCCCCCTCTTCCCCCCCTTCTTCCCCTCCTCCCTCTTCCTCCTCCCCCTCCTCCCTCCCCCTCCTCCCTTCCTATTTCCCCCTCACTCTCATCCTCTCCCTTTTTCTCTTTACCTAACTATCTGGGGATCTATTCTTTTGGCACAATTTTCACTGTCTCAATTTGGCCATTTACAAATTATAAATGAAACAAAAACCTACAACTTCGAGCGCTGTTCTTAGAATTTTAGGAAAGAGTTGTTTTTAAGTGTAAGAGACTATATTATCCAATTTCATTTTTTCCCCTGGGTTTAGGGGCCAGTTAAGAACATGGGAATAGTGAAAACCTGTGCTGAGCTTCACACAATGTGGTCACTGTAATAGCTACTAACCTTGTGTGTCTGCCACATTCTTGGGACTTTCATGATTTGTACCCTGCTCCTCTCATCCTAGTAATGCTGTGTGGCCAAATATAAGATCTCTAGGCCTAGAGAGAGCAAGTAACTCACTAAAAACCCTGTAATTTTTTTGGGGGGGTAACAAATTACTTTATTTGAAGGAATGGTACTAAAGAAAGAACTTAAGTAGATGTTTTGTTACAACTTATAGAAAAGATGAAGGTAACCCAAATATGCATGCACTGCCTTGGTGACCAGGGAAGTCACCCCTGTGGCTGTGGGAAACCAGCCTGAGGCTTAGCTCTCACTGTGTCCCAGGGTGTGCTTGTCAAAGAGGTACTCTGCCATGCCAGATCCAGGGGCCCCCATCTTGCGCAGGTTGGTTATGTGGTCACCCAATTCTTTGATGGCTTCCACCTGCTCATTCAGGTAATGAGTCTCAATGAAATCACAGATGGGGATCATTTTTTTCAGTGGCCAGTTTGTGCAGTTCCAGTAGTGACTGATTCACACTTCTCTCCAAGCACAGCGCACATTCCATTGCAGTCAGCCCATTCTCCCAGTAGAAGTAGCAGAGTTGGACTGTGAAGAAGGCTGAGCACCGAAGAATTGATGCTTTTGAACTGTGGTGATGGAGAAGACTCTTGAGAGTCCCTTGGACTGCAAGGAGATCCAACCAGTCCATTCTGAAGGAGATCAGTCCTGGGTGTTCATTGGAAGGACTGATACTGAAGCTGAAACTCCAATACTTTGGCCACCTCATGTGAAGAGCTGACTCATTGGAAAAGACCCTAATGCTGGGAAAGATTGAAGGCAGGAGGAGAAGGGGATGACAGAGGATGAGATGGCTGAGTGGCATCACCGACTCGATGGACATGAGTCTGGGTGAACTCCGGGAGTTGGTGATGGACAGGGAGGCCTGGAGTGCTGCGGTCCATGGGATCGCAAAGAGTCAGACACGACTGAGCGACTGAACTGCACTGAGCTGAACTGAGACTTCACTTGGTATGATCCTCTCAAGGTCCATCTGTGTGCCTGCAGATGGCTTTATTTCATGCTTTTTCATGGCTGAGCAATATTTCACTGTGTATCTGTGTGTATTGAATCTTCTTCATTCCTCTGTCAGAGAAAGACTAATATCCTATGATATCACTTATGTGTGGAATCTAATTTAAAGTGACACCAATGAGCTTACTTATAGGACAGAAACAGACTCACAGATCTCAAAATCAAACTTATGGTTACCAAAGCAGACGTGTTAGGGGAAGGGATAAATTAGTAGTTAAGATCAGCATATACACACTAGTCTATATAAAAGAATCAACAAGAACCTACCGTACAGCACAGGGAACTCTATTTAGCATTCTGTAATAACCTATATGGGAAAATCTGAAAAAGAATGGATATGTACATATGTGTGTGTGTGTGTGTGTAACTGATTTGCTTTGCCGTACCCCTGAAGCTAACAGAATATTGCAAATCAACTATACTTCAGTTTTAACATAAAAGAAATAGCAGAGCTGGCGTTTGGGCTAGGTTTTCAGACGTCAAGGCTGCTCCCTGCAAATAGAAGGCATTAGGAATGGCACCCTTTGTCTGTGACTCCACAGCTGCTCTGGGGCCTCCTGCTCCCCCGCTTTCCCGTATGTCTTGGATCTATTTCTACTTTGCCTCTCCTTTGTCTTTTAGCTTCTACCTTGGCCTCACCAGCACTGCCCTCTAAGCTGAAAATCCTGCTGTGCCCTGATGGTTGAAAATCTGAAAGCATCCTTTGCCTTGCCCAGGACAGAAGGAAATGACAGGAAGAAAACACTTCACTGACTGGGGTGAGATGAGATGGTGTTTGAGCTGGTCCATTCAAATCACTGAGCGTCTGGCCCCAGGAGAAGAGACCTGGAGGAGAACAGATAGAACTGCGGTTCTGTTTTGCATCTCAGAAATAGTTTTTCCAGAGGGACCACATCCTAATTCTGTTTTATCAGAGCCAGTCCTTCCTGATGGGTTGTTGTTAAGTAATGAGGTCAAGTAGGATCCTCTGTTGAGGACCCACCCAAAGTTGAACAGGGTCTGGGCTCAGAGTTCTTTGGGAGAAGGATTGTGAGAACCTTCCGATGGAGAAGTGTGAATTACAAGCTTGATTTTGGCTCTGCTGTGACTGCATACATTGTTATAGCCAAACACTCCAGGAAACCAACTCACTCAGGACAGCGTGGATTGTGGAGGGCTATTACATCAGCAGGACCGAGGCAGGGTCTCCCCTTTCGCCAGGGACCCCGATAGACATTTGTGAAAATCTTATATACCTTAAGTGTACTGCTCAAGCCCACATCCCCAAATTCCTTAAACCTGGCCTGGAAAGTGTTGAAGGGAGATACAATCAGGTCACAGCCATGATTCATAATCAGAAGGGTCCGCTGGTTACACGTTGCAACCTACAGCAATGGTGCCATACAGATTACACAGGAGATTGACTACACAGGGGATTCTTACGTTCTTTCTGGCGAAGGGAACTCTTGGTGTGGAATCTGGTGTCTCTCAGTCTGGGAGGCCCGTTTGGCCGTCGGCATGTAATCTCCATGGCTCCCAGGCACATACTCCAAAACTCACTGGGAATGTAAGATGGAGTTTCCCTCTTTTTCAAGATGGAGTTAGTTCGGCCAGCTCCCTTCCTCCTTCAACATGACCAGATACATTGTCAAGGGATTTACAAGTGGGAAACAGTGGAGATGCAGAAGACCATTTCCTAGAGAACAGACAGAAGACAGTAAAGACACTAAAGGCAGATGGAAAGGGAATAGAAAAGACTGTCTCACAGATACAGTGGTCTCAGAAGAAGAGCAGAAATAGTCACCTTTATTCATCTGTAAGCCAGGCTGGGAGCCAGATGGTCGGATCCACCCTGCAGACCCCCCTCCTCTCCCCACATCACACTTCTAGCCTACAGGTGACCTGCATCCCATCCTTGATAACAGAACAAGGACAAAGAGCTGGGACAGCCTCTGGAGCCCGCATGGCCCGGGCGCCTGACCCAGGCAGGCTGCTCGTGTGCCGACTCCCAGCCTTCTGGCTTTCTTGTTTTTTTTTCCTCCTGGGCCATCTGTTTCTCACCTGCCTGAAGGCTGCAGCCTGGTTTCCATCTGGTCAGCTTGCCAACAACATGGGAAGCGGAATATGACACATGGCGATCCGTGGAAAGACAGGAACCAACAAGGTTTCAAAGTTGATCATCCGCAGATTTACTGGCAATTAGAAAATTTGGCTCCTTTTAATTTATTTTCATCTGCTTGCCAAAAGTGATCGATTGTATTAAAGCAGTGAATTCCTTACATGTTTTGCTTGCCAAGTCAGCTGGAGTCCAGATGGTGATGTTGACCTTGTGAGAGGAACACATTCTTCCCAGGAATTGTATATTCAAGGAAGAGTCAAACCTCTTGCCCACTCATTGGGAGACTTGGATTTTTATTTTTTTTCTTTTGAAAAATCACAGACATGTCACACACGGCCAACTTAAAAACAGTCATGACCTAAAAGTTGAGAGTTATGTTTTACTCGGTGGGAATTTTTAGGACTTCAAGCCTGGGAGACAGCATCTAAAGTAACCCTGAGAGAATTGCTCTGAGGAGCTGGAGGCGGGGGAGGAGTTGTGTTATACAGAGGTTTACAGCAACAGGCAGGTGTGTAACTGGGAAGGTTCATCTTGAAGTTATGCCAGATCTGCTTCTGTGACTTTAACCCGCATCTGGCCGCTTTTGTTACTGTTGTTACTGTTCGGTCGCTCAGTCATGTCCAGCTCTTTGTTAACCCCAAGGACTGCAGCATGCCAGGCCTCCCTGTCCATCACCAACTCCCAGAGTCCACCCAAACCCATGTCCACTGAGTTGGTGATGCCATCCAACCCTCTCATCCTCTGTTGTCCCCTTCTCCTCCTGCCTTCAATCTTTCCCAGCCTCAGGGTCTTTTCCAATGAGTCAGTTCTTTGCATCAGGTGGCCAAAGTATTGGAGCTTCAGCTTCAGCATCAGTCCTTCCAATGAATATTCAGGACTGATTTCCTTTAGGTTGGACTGGTTGGATCTCCTTGCAGTCCAAGGGACTCTCAAGAGTCTTCTCCAGCACTCAGTTCAAAAGCATCAATTCTTCAGTGCTCAGCCTTCTTTATAGTCCAACTCTCACATCCATACATGACCACTGGAAAAACCATAGCCTTGACTAGATGGACCTTTGTTGGCAAAGTAATGTCTCTGCTTTTCAATAAAATAAAGTCCTGTTGTCATCATTAGAGAGTTGAGATCTTGTACCCTCTGACAGAGAGTCTTCACAGAAAGAGAGCAGTCCCTTACACTCGCGTCAGCTCCCTTCCCTGAAGGCACGGCAGCCACACGGCAGCTTTCTGCCCTTGAGGTGCTCACTGAAGGGGCCATTACCTCAGCACCCAGGGGACCCCCGGCATCTCATAGAGGCCAGGACTCCGTGAACCTCCGGAAGCCCTGACAGGCATGTGGAGACTTTCCCTGCTCCTCGGGTCCACCGATACTGAGTGTGTCCTTTGCCAAATCATGAGAGAGAAAGAAGAAGAAAACTGTGATCCTGAAACTGAACTTTGGACCACTAGGATTTTCCAGTTTTCCGAAAAAAATGAAGTGGCAGAACCAGCCAGTGGCCGAGGATGGTTTCTTTCTCTGCTGGATGCTGTTAGGCACTATTAGGTACCAGAGGAGGGTCCTGGAGACCCTTTCCCAGCAGGGGTTGGGCGTTCTGGGTAAAGATAGACCCTGGAAGGAACCTCATGCCAATTATTATGAAAAATGACGAAGGGATTAAAATAAATCTAACCGTCTCTGTGCCAAGCAAGTACACATCTATCTGTTAGGCACATTCTTATGATGGAAATGCCTTGTGTTTTTATCAATCAGATTCTAATTCAAGGAAGATGTCATTTCACGTGAACTCTATCATATCACAGACTCCAGGGGTTTCTGGCTAAGAATCAAAATATGCACCCAGATTTCTTTGTTCTCGTGTTCTTTTTCTTGGTGGCTCAAGGATACAGAACACCCTTCCTTACACCTCCACTCTGTGTCTTTGCAGATTTGGAATAACGAGAGTTGGACTCTTGCTTTTTTCTAGGGTCTGTAGCAAATGCTTAATACAATTTTTTTTTTTTTTTTGACCATGCTGTGCAGCATCTGAGATCTTAGATCCCAAACCAGGGGTTGAACCAGTGCCCCCTGCAGAGGAAGTGCAGAGTCCTAACCACTGGACAACCTGGGAAGTCCCTGATTAATGCATCTTAACTCACATGGTTCTCAGAGCAAAGATGCCATATTGGTGCTGATGTTGTTATTCCCATTTTATAGATGAGTATGCTGAGGCTCAGAGAGGTCAGTTTCCCTGAGGTCACAGGCTACTATGTGAGGATTCAGGGTTTGAACCAAGGCCATCTAGCTCCAGGGTCTGTGACCCTAAACATGTTGCTGTGCCCTCCTTGAGATGGTAGGCAAGGCTTCTCACCTGTGCATGGTTTTGTACTGAGCGGGTGTCAGTTAGCTCTATCTAAAGATGCATTTTGTTGTCACACCTGGACAGGAGTTATTGGCTTCTAAAGAGTAGTGATCAGAGATGCTGCTCAGCACCCTACAATGCGCATCACAGCCCCACGTCAAAGAATCACCTGCCCCAAAGTGTCAGTGTTCCTGAGGTTTTGATGATGAGAACCTTGATGACGAGAAAACACGGGACCCATGCATGGGCATAAGAGACACGCAGATAGTAAAAGCTATCCATTGTCTGTCTCTGTCCGTTGGCTGTCTCTCATCCATCTGTCTATCTACATCCTCCCTCTGCTCTCAGACCACAGCTGAAAGGGCTAGTCTTTTGAAAGGCCCTTTAAAGTATTCATTATTTTGGAAGCCTTTACTTTGTATGAAAGAGTTAGAGAGCCAAGTGAGTTTCAAGTTATTGTTCCTTGAAAATACAGTATGTACACACACACACACGTGTTTGGCTCCGTTTCAGTTCCTGTGGACTTTCCCTTTGGCTATGGAAAGTCCACATCTTTCCCTAAGATCTTGTACCTGGGACTGTGTCCCCAGCCAACCTTTGAGAAGAAAAGTCCTGGGTCAGGACAGGCCATCTGGGGACTATGTTCCCACAGTTATTCCAACTACATCCACCTTACACTCCACATCGCATGAGCAGCCCATTGGTACATATGCATATTGCTGTTGCTGTTGCTAAGTCGCTTCAGTCGTGTCCGACTCTGTGTGACCCCATAGACGGCAGCCCACCAGGCTTCCCCGTCCCTGGGATTCTCCAGGCAAGAACACTGGAGTGGGTTGCCATTTCCTTCTCCAATGCATGAAGGTGAAAAGTGAAAGTGAAGTCACTCGGTCCTATCCGACTCCAGCGACCCCATGGACTGCAGCCCACCAGGCTCCTCCATCCATGCGATTCTCCAGGCAAGAGTACTGGAGTGGGGTGCCATTGCCTTCTCCGACGTATGCATATTAGTATTATATTATTACACTTTACGTATCACACTAACACATGCTACATATTCAGCATTTACACGCTGCACAGTATATTAATGTGCAATGCATAGCACACTAGTACATACTACATGTTACATTAATACACATCACATGTTTCACTGGTAACCTATAATATATCACAGGATTAATACATTCCACATTACATGAAAGCACATTGTGCGTTGCATTAATAACACACTGCACGCTATGCTAAAACCCAGTGGCTCAGTGGTAAAGAAGCCACCTGCAATGCAGCAGACACCGCAGGAGCCAAGAGTTCAATCTCTGGGTTGGGAAGATCCCCTGGAGAAGAAAATGGCAATGTACTCCAGTACTCTTGCCTGGAAAAATCTCATGGGCAGAAGAGCGTGGCGGACTACAGCCCATGGGGGTCACAAACAGTGGGACATGACTTAGTGACTCAGCAACACCATCCTGTATCGCATTCCTCAATGATGCATATTGCATATTACATTATTGACACCTTCTGTATTAACACTCTCCATACTACATTAAAACATATTTCATATTATATTAATATGTCCCCCTTGATCCCTGGCTAAAGGAGGTGTTAGTTGTTCAGTCGTGTCTGACTCTTTGTGGCCCCATGGACTGTAGCCCGCCAGGCTCCTCTGTCCATGGGATGCTCCAGGCAAGAATACTGGGGTGGGTTGCCATTTCCTTCTCCAGGGGATTTTTCCTGATCCAAGGATCGAAGCTGCATCTCCTGCATTGGCAGGAGGGCTCTTTACCACTAGCATCACCTGGGAAACCTGGGCTAGAGGAAGGTCCATCCTTTTTGAAATCTACAACTCTGGTATTTCTGGTCAGCTCCAGTTCTGGTTGTCACGCAGCTGGTGTAGATGGATCTGGTTGCTCGGAGCCGACAGCTCACAAAGAGCAGCTCCCCCGGGTGGTCTGGCTCTCACAGTCTGAGAATGCACAGCTCTCCCCCCTCCACGCTGTCTCCACCTGACACATGCCCTGTGTTGTGTCTGCCCAGCAGGACCTGTCCTTTGCATTGTCTCCCCCAAGCTGCTCTCCTGGAGTTCACACTCTTGGCTCACACCCTTGGAGACAGGAGGATGGGTATCAGTCCCGCCCCCACCCCTAGGGCTGGCCCAGGTACCTCACGGGGCTCACCACAGCCTAGCAGGCACCACCAAGGGAGCCCATGTGATGAAAATGACAAAGTCTCTCCCTGAGAGAGCTTAGGATCTAGCTGCAGAGGGAGTTAGAGGTAAGTCTTTAATAAAAAATACCCATTAATTAATTATAACTGAGGACAGTGCTGCATTAGATCTGGCTGGGAAAAACCATCGTTGGTTCCAGGTCTGGTTCCAGCATCACTTGGTGCTGGGTTTCGGGAAGCTTGCCCGGCTCCTCCCTCCCTCTTGGATCATTCTGTCTCACACCCTCTCTCTGCTCCCCTTTGTCCCTCCTGCAGTGGGCTGCTGTGGGTGCTGTCCAGGCCTCAGATGGGTGAATCTGAAAAGTAAAAGATGCTTAAAGCCTTTCACTTCATAGAGCCTCCTTGGCCCCTGAAAGCAAATATATAAGTGGGCATGTGGGAGGGGGCACTTGCTTTACAGCCATGCAGTAATATGTCCTACTTGGGTAGAGATCACCCAACCATCTATTGAAGGCCTCCTCTTGCTAGACAGAAGACTGCAAGCACTGGTTTATGCTGCTCCCCTGAAGTCCCCACCAAGATCTCAAAGTTTAGCAAAATTCAAGCATGGTCCCTGCAGTGCAATGAGACTGAGACACGAGGGAAGGGGGCAGGGAACAACCCTTAAAAGAATGAGAGAGCCCCAGAACCGACAGAAGCTGATTAGACCCGACTAGGTCCAAGATCGCGGAGGAGCTGACTTACACTAGACCCTGAGCCTTAGTATACATGCATCTTAACGCATCAGCAAGTTAAGGACACGCCCACAGGGGCCCTGACAGTTCTAAGCGAGGGAAAGTGGCTCAGTCACATCCGACTCTTTGCAACCCCATGGACTATACAGTTCATGGAATTCTCCAGGCCAGAATACTGGAGTGGGTAGTCTATCCCTTTTCCAGGAGATCCTCCTGATCCACGAATCGAACCAGGGTCTCCTGCATTGCAGGCGGATTCTTTACTAACTGAGCTATCAGGGAAGCCCAAGGCTGTTCTAAGACTGACCATAAAGGTCAAAAAGTGGGTGTGGCTGAATTCCTGGAAATCCCCACCCTTTCCCCCAAATAACAGGAATTCTCCTCCCACTCATTAGCCTATGAAATTACCCACCTCTATAAAAACCGACACCACCATAGCCTGCAGCCGCTCTTACCTTTTGAGATGGCCCACACTCCGTCTGTGGAGTGTGTTTCTCTCTAAATAAACCTATTTCTTACCTATCACTTTGTGTCTCAACTGAATTCTTTCTGCAATGAGACATCAAGAACCTCAGCTTCGGGACTTCCCTAATGACCCAGTGATTAAGACTTTGCTTTCCATTGCAGGAAGTGTGGGTTCAACCCGTTGTCCAGGTGCTAAGATCACACCTGCCTAGTGTCCAGAAATCCAAAACATGAAACAGAAGCAATATTGTAACAAATTCAATAAAGATTTTTTTAAAAAGGAACCTGAGCTTCATTAAATTCTGAAACCAGACGTGATCTCTGTCAAAAGGTCCAGGTTCAAGTCTCAGTTTGGGTTTTGGCTGAGCTCTAGGCGCTAGTAAAGTAATGCTCAGAATTCTCCAAGCCAGGCTTCAGCAGTATGTGAACCGTGAACTTCCAGATGTTCAAGCTGGTTTTAGAAAAGGCAGAGGAACCAGACATCAAATTGCTAACATCTGCTGGATCATGGAAAAAGCAAGAGAGTTCCAGAAAAACATCTATTTCTGCTTTATTGACTATGCCAAAGCCTTTGACTGTGTGGATCACAATAAACTGTGGAAAATTCTTCAAGAGATGGGACTACCAGACCACCTGACCTGCCTCTTGAGAAACCTATATGCAGGTCAGGAAGCAACAGTTAGAAATGGACATGGAATAACAGACTGGTTCCAAATAGGAAAAGGAGTCAAGGCTGTATATTGTCACCCAGCTTATTTAACTTATATGCAGAGTACATCATGAGAAATGCTGGGCTGGAAGAAGCACAAGCAGGAATGAAGATTGCTGGGAGAAATATCAATAACCTCAGATAAGCAGATGCCACCACCCTTATGGCAGAAAGTGAAGAGGAACTAAAAAGCCTCTTGATGAGAGTGAAAATGTTGGCTTAAAGTTCAACATTCAGAAAACGAAGATCATGGCATCTGGTCCCATCACTTCATGGCAAATAGATGGGGAAACAGTGGAAACAGTGTCATACTTTATTTTTGGGGGCTCCAAAATCACTGCAGATGGTGATTGCAGACATGAAATTAAAAGACGCTTACTCCTTGGAAGAAAAGTTATGACCAACATGGACAGCATATTAAAAAGCAGATACATTACTTTGGCAACAAAGGTTCGTCTAGTCAAGGCTATGGTTTTTCCAGTGGTCATGTATGGATGTGAGAGTTGGACTGTGAAGAAAGCTGAGTGCCGAAGAAGTGATGCTTTTGAACTGTGGTGTTGGAGAAGACTCTTGAGAGTCCCTTGAACTGCAAGGAGATCCAACCAGTCCATTCTGAAGGAGATTGGTCCTGGGTGTTCTTTGGAAGAAATGATGCTAAAGCTGAAACTCCAATACTTTGGCCACCTCATGCAAAGAGTTGACTCATTGGAAAAGACCCTGATGCTGGGAAAGATTGAAGGCAGGAGGAGAAGAGGACGACAGACGATGAGATGGCTGGATGGCATCACTGACTTGATGGACGTGAGTTTGAGTGAACTCCGGGAGTTTGTGATGGACGGGGAGGCCTGGCGTGCTGCAATTCATGGAGTCACAAAGAGTCGGACATGACTGAACTGACTGAACTGAGTCGTGGCACACGGCTTCAACTCCCCATGTGAGTTACACAGTTTCAGTATTAATGATACAATCGTATTGATGATGTGAGAATAATTCACGCTGCCATGCAGTAAATCTACTACGGCTCTAAAAATCAAATCTGCAAGGCATGATGTACAACTTACCCCTAGTATTCCCACAAACACTGCAAAGATCTCTCAGGATTCTTCCCCCTGCCTGCCTCGAGCCCCTCATGCCTTTCTCTACTTCATGTGACATCTTGGCCATCGTACTCCGAACTGTGATGTCAACCCTGGGGTAGCCTGCAGCACCTGTTGGGTGTGTGGCCCACTCTGGCTGTGACCTGTGGGTCAGCACTGGGCCGGGAACCAGGGGCAGAGGGCCCAGTGCCGCAACTGACGTCCCCGATGTGCACCCTCCAAGACACACAAGTATACCTCCCAGCTGCTGAATTCTAGAGATGTTAAGTGTAGGATCATATAACTCATCCTCCAAACTGGGGAACTTTGAGAGCAAAAGGGACATCATTAATAGTTGTGCCAGGACAGCGGACGGAAGTGACATCCATCAGCCTCCCCATTGCACAACCTGCTGTCACTTCCCACCAGCAGGCTGTGAGACCAGAGATATAAAAGGAAGGGTCAGGCACTGAACATTTCTCAGGGAAACTGGTCGATCTGAGTTTTATGTGGATAAAACTAAGGAAAGCTATGACCAATCTAGACAGCATATTAAAAAGCACAGACATTACTTTGCCTAAAAGTTCTGTCTAGTCAAGGCTATGGTTTTTCCAGTAGTCATGTATGGATGTGAGAGTTGGACTATAAAGAAAGCTGTGCACCAAAGAATTGATGCTTTTGAACTGTGGTGTTGGAGAAGACTTGAGAGTCCCTTGGACTGCAAGAAGATCCAACCAGTCCATCCTAAAGGAGATCAGTCCTGAGTGTTCATTGGAGGGACTGATGCTGAAGCTGAAACTTCAATACTTTTGTCACCTGATATGAAGAGCCGATTCATTTGAAAAGACCCTGATGCTGGGAGAGATTGAAGGCGAGAGAAGAAGGGGACGACAGAGGATGAGATGGTTGGATGGCATCACTGACTCAATGGACGTGAGTTTTTGCAAGCTCTGGGAGTTGGTGATGGACAGGGAGGCCTGGTGTGCTGTGATCCATGGGGTCAAGAAGAATCGGACACGACTGAGCGACTGAACTGAACTGAAAACCAAGGAAGACCCTGTGGGGCTCTTGGGTAGGGAAGCACTTTTTATCCCCCGTTTCTTATAGCAAGACTCCAGCCTCTATGACCCTCCATGAGTTGCAAAGGGCCGATTGGAACTGTTGCTAATTGGGGGAGGAGCAGCCAAGAAGCCACCTGAGGCAAGACTGAAGGGGCCAGAGAAGCTCATCAGGGTCATGAGCAAGCACCTGAGACCCTGAACAGACCCTAACACTGTCAGCAACCCCAGCCTTAAAGGTGGATGTGTTAGTCGCTCAGTTGTGTCCAACTCTTTGCAATCCCCTGTACTGTAGTCTACCAGGCTCCTCTGTCCATGGGATTCTCCAGGCAAGAAAACTGGAGTGGGATGCCAGGCCCTCCTCCAGGGGATCTTACCAACTCAGGGATCAAACCCAGATCTCCTGTATTTCAGGCAGAGTCTTTATCATCTGAACCATCAGGAAAGCCCCCCAACCTTGAAAAGAAAAGTGAAAGTGAAGTCATTCAGTCGTGTCCGACTCTTTGTGACCCCATGGACTGTAGCCCACCAGGTTTCTCTGTCCATGGGATTCTCCAGGCAAGAATACTGGAGTGGGTTGCCATTTCCTTAGACGCTTTAACCTCTGAGCCACCAATCATTGCTCTAAAACACCTCATCAAATCCTCCTGGGTTGAGACACACAGATTTGGGGGGAAGGAGCCCCTGTATCCCATTTTGCCTCACAAAGCAATAGAGCTCTTCTTTTCTACTTCACCCAAAACTCTGTTTCTGAGAGGCAACTCAGCACAGGTGTACAGAGCCTGAGATTTTGGCATCACAATGGGGAGGGTGGAATCTGTTCCCAGCAGTCCTGGTAGCACCTCTGCCAGGTAGACTGTGATGGAGAAGGGAAAAGAGTGTATGCCCACCCCAACTGCACTGCCCAGCCACTGGGGTTACCCCAGGGCCACGTTTCTTCTCACCAGGAAGTGGGCAGGACACATGACTGGTCCTCGCAGCCTCATTTCTGTGCTGTCCAGGGTTTTGCTGGCCTGGGAGTGAAAAAGACCTGCTCCAGGCTGGCCCATTCTTGGATGAGTCCCTCACCTCCCCAGGCCTTTTCTCCCCAGGGCTAATGGAGCTGTTGGACTTCAGTCTCCACACTCCTTCTAGAACCTTCTCCGGCACCACCAGCCTTCTCTCCAAAACAAGAGCCATGACCTATATCCTAGAGAAGCAGGAAAAAGCAGAAACACGAGAAGGTGGCATGCCATCCAGGGGGAGCAGTGAAGGCCTCAAAGGAAAATCTCAGCCCAAACTGTGCCATTGGGTGAGAGTCCAATATCTGGGGAAGCTCAGCTTAATCAGAAACCTCCGTGTTTCTCCCTCGTTGATGATAATCCTCTAAAGGTATGTGCTGCTCACCATGCCAAGCACAGTGGCTCCCAAATGCTGTACGTGCTGGTTCTGAATGGGGCACCACCTCCAGGTCAGTGAGGATTAAAGGGTCATAGATTCAAAGGGCATTACAGCTGGGAAAAAAAAAAAAAGACCTTGGAATTAGTCAACAGACATTTAGGCAACATTAACTAAAGACCAGACATTCTTCTAAGCACCTAACAAATATTTATTCACTTCATTCTCTCAATAGCCCTAGGCACATGCAGTATTATTATCTCAATTCACAGATAAGGAAACCAAGGCACAGAAAGATTTAGTCACATACCCAAGACACACATGTGGTAAGTAATCACATCCGGTGTGTCTGGCTCCAAAGCCAATATGCCAAGGTCACAGCCAGGACAGTAAGTCACACTGCCCTTACCCAGAAATGGGTGGCCAGAAATATTGGAGACTTGGGGATTAGCACTCAAAACCTCCTCTCCTCCCCCAAATTCAAATATCTTTTATTTTCTTTCCAGAACTCACTTAACACAAATGTATAAAATAGCGTCATTTATGAGCACATTGGCCTTCCTAGGTGGTGCAGCAGTAAAGAATCCACCTGCCAATGCAGGAGACACACGACAAGGCTTTGACACCTGGGTCAGGAAGGGCGCCTGGAGGAGGAAATGGCAACACACTCCAGTATTGCTGCCTGGGAGTTCCCATGGACAGAGGATCCTGACGGCTACAGTTCAAGGAGTCGCAGAGAGTTGGACACAACCGAGTAACTGAACATGCAGGCACCTGAGGACACTAGATTTAAGCTTAGGTCTTCCATGCTGACTTGCTTCTGTCATAACCTGGAAGGATATTTTCTTTCCTTTTACAGAATCCCTGGTATCAGTTCATTTGACTGAGCTTTACCTTTTCTCCTGAAAGTAAACTTCAGGAACATAGACATGTAGTCAGGATTTACCTATGACAGATGAAGTCCAAAATAAGATGTGCTCAGGCACTCAGTCATGTTCAATCCTTTGCGATCCTATGGACTGTAGCCCTCCAGGATCCTCTGCCCACGGCATTTTACAGGCAAGAATACTGGAGTGAGTGGCCATTTCCTCCTTCACAGGATGTGCCCGCCACAGGGATCGAACCTGAATCTCCTACCTTAGCAGCTGAATTATTTACTGATGAGCCACCTGGGAAGTCCTGAATAGGAGGGTAATCAGCTAAAGCCCTAGGCTATGGCTCCTTTCCACCTCCCGCTAGAGGTGAGTGGATACAGAAGGGGGACTGCATGATAGTGCCCCCTGGTGTCTGCTTCCTGTCTGGAACTCCTACAAAGGGGGCTGGGCTTCTAGATTCAAGATCTGGAGTTTTCTACAGGGCAGGTCCACAGGCACAGCACCGGAGATTATGGGATATCTCTCCTCCTCCATAACCTCAGATATGCAGATGACACCACCCTTATGGCAGAAAGTGAAGAAGAACTAAAGAGCCACTAGATTAAAGTGAAAGATGAGAGTGAAAAAGTTGGCTTAAAGCTCAGCATTCAGAAAACAAAGATCATGGCATCTGGTCCCATCACTTCATGGCAAATAGATGGGGAAACAGTGGAAACAGTGTCAGACTTTATTTTCTGGGCTCCAAAATCACTGCAGATGGTAACTGCAGCCATGAAATTAAAAGATACTTGCTTCTTGGAAGAAAAGTTATGACCAACCTAGACAGCATATTAAAAAGCAGAGACATTACTTTGCCAACAAAGGTCCGTCTAGTCAAGGCTATGGTTTTTCCAGTGGTCATGTATGGATGTGAGAGTTGGACTATAGAGAAAGCTGAGCACCGAAGAATTGATGCTTTTGAACTGTAGTGCTGGAAAAAACTCTTGAGAGTCCTTGGACTGCAAGGAGATCCAAATAGTCCATCCTAAAGGAGATTAGTCCTGAATATTCATTGGAAGAACTGATGTAGAAGCTGAAACTCCAATAATTTGGCCACCTGATGGGAAGAACTGACTCATTGTAAAAGACCCTGATGCTGGGAAAGACTGAAGGCAGGAGAAGGGGATGACAGATGATGAGATGGTTGGATGGCACCACCGGCTCAATGGACATGAGTTTAAGTAAACTCTGGGAGCTAGTGATAGACAAGGAGGCCTGGCATGCTGCAGTCCATGAAGTTGCAAAGATTCAGAGACGACTGAGCAACAAACCTGTACTGAACTGAACACCTCCTTGAGGAAGGGAAGTGAGGAGGGACAGTGACCACAGCTCTAGAAATTCAGCCTCCCCATGTCCCAGCCTCCTACAATGAGCTTGTCTTGGTAGGACTGACCCAGTCCTGGGTAGGGCCAGGGGTTAGGTTCAATCTGGGAATAGCTACAACAAACCTAGACAGTGTATTCAAAAGCAGAGACATCACTTTGCCGAAAAAGGTCGATATAATCAAAGCTATGGTTCTTCCAGTAGTCATATAGAGATGTAAGAGTTGGACCATAAAGAAGGCTGAGTGCTGAAGAACTGATATTTTCAAATTGTGGTGCTGGAGAAGACTCTTGAGAGTCCCTTGAACAGCAAGGAGATCAAGCCAGTCAATCCTAAAGGAAATCAACTCTGAATATTCATTGGAAGGACTGATTCTGAAGCTAAAACTCCAATACTTTGGCCACCTGATGTGAAGAGCTGACTCACTGGAAAAGACCCTGATGCTGAGAAAGACTGAAGGCAAAAGGAGAAGGGGGCAACAGAGGATGAGATGGTTAGATAGCATCACTGACTCAATGGACAAGAACTTGAGCAAGCCTTGGGAGATAGTGGAGGACAGTGGAGCCTGGCGTGCCGCAGTCCTTGGGGTCACAAAGAGTTGGACACAACTTAATGACTGAACAACAACAAAATCAAAGCTTTTGCAACTCCACACAATTAGAATTTGGACTAGATAATCCCTTGCCTTGAGGGGACAGTGGGTATCCTGTGTTCTGTATGATGCTGGCAGTATCCCTGGCCTCCACCAGATACCAGGAGTGTCTTCCTAACTGTGAAACCCAGAAAATGTCGACAGACATTGCAAAATGTACTCTTGGGGGCCAAATTACCCCTGATTGAGAACTACAGATTCAGTCTGAACTAACTCCAGAGTCAAAATAAGTAAATAAAAAAATAAAGGTTTGGAATTGAATTCAATCCTCCTAGATCTCTGGACTGGGTTCAGCATTGACCTAATTTTCCCCAATTATTTGAGATTAGTCATGAAATAGCCTCTCAGATGGGTTCAAGAATGGAGCGAGGGAGACTTTGCCACTTGGAAAGGAGCATTCAAATTCTTCGAATAAGTAAAACACAGCTTTTCTCTAGCTCATTCAATATTCTTCATAGGAGATTTCAGAATCAGCTGAAAATAACAGTTCATGCTTTGAATGAAGCAGTCACAGTAGGGCCCTGGAGTTGTGGAAGCAAAGCTGAGGAAGATTAAAGCTCTAAATATTCTGCACAATAAATGACATTTTGCACAGAATACCTCCCATCTCTCCCATCTTTCCTTTCCTACCACCTTAAAACTATTCACCAGAACAGTCTGCATACCTATAACATTGTTGCTATTCAGTTGCTAAGTCATATGCAGCTCTTTGTGACCCCATGGACTTCAGCATGCCAGACTCCTCTATCCTTCATTATCTCACAGAGATTGCTCAAATGTCCATTGAGTCAGTGATGCTGTTTAACCATCTTATTTTCTGATGCCCTCTTTCCCTTTTGCCTTCATCTTTCCTAGCATCAGGGTCTTTTCCAATGAGTTGGTTCTTTGCATCAGGAGCCAAAGTATTGGAACTTTAACTTCAGCATTAATCTTTCCAAGTATTCAGGGTTGATTTCCTTCAGGATTGACTGGTTTGATCTCCTTGCAGTCCAAGGGACTCTCAAGAGTCTTTTCCAGCCCCACAAGTCAAAAAGCAGCAGTTCTTCAGTGCAGAGTGTTCTTTATGGTCCAACTCTCACACCCATACATGACTACCGAAAAACCATAGCTTTGACTATATGGATCTTGTTGGCAAAGTGATGTCTCTGCTTTTTAACATACTGTCTAGGTTTGTCATAGCTGCCCTTCCAAAGAGTCTTTTAATTTCATGACTGTACTCACAATCCACGGTGATTTCAGAGCCAAAAAAGCCCAGCATTTGAGTAATTTGCAGAGTTTGTAAGTTCCTATTTGGGAACCCAAAAGAGAGGGGAAGGGCCGCCTTACTCAGACCCTCAGTATCTTCTCTCTCACCTTCCACCCTGTAAAGTCTGCTCCATTAACAACACCTGTCTTAGCCGAATTGCACTGCTTAACAGGCTACCACAAACCAGGTGCCTTAAGCCATAAACGTTTATTCTGCACGCTTCTGGAGGCTGGGAAGTGCACGATCAAAGTGCCAGCACATTTGGTGTCTGCTGAAGGCCGCCTTCCTCATTCTCTTCTCACTGTCTTCACACGGCTGAGACTCACACCCCCTCTCTCATCTTCTCATAGGACATTCATTCCTTTCACAAGGTCGGCTCTCTTGTGATGTACTCTCAGTCTCCACCTCCAGATGCCATCACATGGGACATCTAGCCTCCAACCTGTGAATTTTGGGGGACACAAGACAGCCCATAGTAGCACACAACTCCCTTCATGGGAGGACATTTCAGCTGTTGCCAGATGTTGATGCTACTTTGCACCAAAGCCTCTCCAACCCTTTGGGATATTTGCACTGAGTTGGTCCTAGTACCAGATCCAAGGATGAGTCATGGGAGTCAGGAAACCTTTCAGAATGATCATCCAACCCCTCTGGTGGAAGACCATGTACTACTTGATGTTCGTTTTCAATAGACAAATCCCTTTCAAATATGAAAAGCATGGCAAATGGAAAGAAAAGCTTTCTGATGGCTCCTCTTCATCTTGTCTCCAAAGGATACTTTTGTGTACACAGAATTCTAAGATGACCTACAGTGACCCACATCCTTGCATAATCCCCTCTTTAGAGTGTGAGCCCAGCCTGTGGATATGAACGCTATCATTCTGTGACTGTGTTAGCATTGATGGTAAAGGGGATTTTTGCAGATGAGTTCAGGTCCCTGAAGAACAGGGTTAATGAAAAAGCTATTGGCTTCGGTATACCTGATCTAATCAGGTGAGTTCTTGTGGTCTGAGACAAAAGTCAGAGAAAGACATGGTACTGCTGTTCTAGAAGAAGTAGGCAGGCATGTTTGACCTACCTGTTGAGTGGTCCAATGAGGGCAGCCTATAGATGCTGAGAGAAGACCCAGGCCTACAGCCAGCAAGAAAATGGGGGCCTCAGTCCTACCACAGCAAGGAACTTAACTCTGTCAGCAACGAGTGAACTTGGAAGACAACCCTGAGGCTCAGATGATATTCCAGCTCTGGCTGATTGGTTGATTTCAGCCTAATAAGACTTGAACAGATGACCCAACGCTCTGTGCCTGGACTCCTGACCCATGGCCATGAGAAATAGTACACCTTTGCTATTTTAAATTACCAAGTCTGTAGTAATTTGGATTATAGCAATAGAAAGCCAATACACTTTCACTTTATTTTGTTGTTAAGTTATATATTACTCCATTTTCTCATTTTCTGCATTCTTGATGCTGTGGCCTCTGGGGACATGTAGGTTGGAGAGGGATTGTTTCCCCTCAGTTCAGTTCAGTTGCTCAGTTGTGTCTGACTCTTTGCGACCCCATGAATTGCAGCACGCCAGGCCTCCCTGTCCATCACCAACTCCAGGAGTTCACTCAGACTCATGTCCATCGAGTCAGTGATGCCATCCAGCCATCTCATCCTCTGTCGTCCCCTTCTCCTCCTGCCCCCAATTCCTCCAAGCATCAGAGTCTTTTCCAATGAGTCAACTTTTCGCATGAGGTGGCCAAAGTACTGGAGTTTCAGCTTTAGCATCATTCCTTCCAAAGAAATCCCAGGGCTGATCTCCTTCAGAATGGACTGGTTGGATCTCCTTGCAGTCCAAGGGACTCTCAAGAGTCATCTCCAACACCGCAGTTCAAAAGCATCAATTCTTCGGTGCTCAGCCTACTTCACAGTCCAACTCTCACATCCATACATGACCATAGGAAAAACCATAGCGTTGACTAGACGGACCTTTGTTGGCAAAGAAATGTCTCTGCTTTTGAATATGCTATCTAAGTTGGTCATAACTTTCCTTCCAAGGAGTAAGCATCTTTTAATTTCATGGCTGCAGTCGCCATCTGCAGTGATTTTGGAGCCCCAGTCTGACACTGTTTCCACTGTTTCCCCATCTATTTCCCATGAATTGATGGGACCGGATGCCATGATCTTCATTTTCTGAATGTTGAGGTTTAAGCCAACTTTTTCACTCTCCACTTTCACTTTCATCAAGAGGTTTTTTACTTCCTCTTCACTTTCTGCCATAAGGGTGGTGTCATCTGCATATCTGAGGTTATTGAGATTTCTCCCAGCAATCTTGATTCCAGCTTGTGTTTCATCTCCCCTAGGACTGGCTAATTCTTAAAAGCAAAGAACTTGCCAGGGCAGAGATGGAGGAGCATAAATGATGAGTAGTTGGACCACAGAGAACTTTTAGGGCAATGAAAATATTCTGCATGGTGCTGTGATGGTGGATACATATCATTATACATTTGTCAAAATTATATAGAATGTACAGAACCAATCTTCATCTTGGTGCTGTACATAATGTAAACTATAGGCTTTGGGTGATTATAATATGTCAATGTAGTTTCATCAGTTACACCAAAACTTGTGTGGGGAATGTTGATAATGAGCGAGGTTATGTACCTGTAGCTTCCCTGGTGACTCAGACAGGAAAGAATCTGCTTGCAATGTGGGAGGTCTGGGTTCGATTTCTAGGTTGGGATGATCCCCTGGAGAAGGGAAAGGCTACCCACTCCAGTATTCTGGCCTGGAGAGTTCCATGGACAGAGGAGCCTGGTGGGCTACAGTCCATGGAGTTTCACAGAGCTGGACACAATTGAGCAACAAACACTTTCACTTTATGTAAGTGTGAGGACAAGAGATACATGGTAATGTCTATATTTCCCTCCAATTTTTCCATGAAACTTAAACTGTTCCAAGAAATAAAGAAATAATAATAACAATTATAGTAAAACAAATTGGTATGGTCATTTTGGGTGTATTTCCTTCTATATATGCAGTACTCTGATCTTCTCAAACTTCCAAAGTGCAAATGTTAAATGTGGATGATAAAGGCTGCCCCTAATTGGATTCCATTGGAAATTTGAGGGAAACTTTTTGCAGGTGTTAAAAAAATCTTTCACAAAAGAGATCCAGCACATCATGAATGTTTACCTTCTTATAGATTTTCTGCATAAACTGATAAATAGGACAGAAAATACTTTGCTGGACAAAACTGAACAGTAGGCTGCTATGCTATGCTATGCTAAGTCACTTCAGTCGTGTCCGACTCTGTGCGACCCCATAGATGGCAGCCCACCAGGCTCCCCTGTCCCTGGGACTCTCCAGGCAAGAACACTGGAGTGGGTTGCCATTTCCTTCTCCAATGCATGAAAGTGAAAAGTGAAAGTGAGGCCAATCAGTCGCGTCCGACTCTTAGCGACCCCATGGATTGCAGCCCGACAGGCTCCTCCATCCATGGGATTTTCCAAGCAAGAGTACTGGAGTGGGGTGCCATTGCCTTCTCCGGAACAGTAGGCAGAGTTCCATGTAAAATGCCAGGCTCCTGCAGGCAGCCAAAATATTCCAATGGAAAAATTCACAAATGTAACAAAGTGCTGCTTCACATGATTCATTGGCAATGCCTTTGAGAGGATTTCATCCTAGAACCCTCGTCCAGAATGCTTTTGTGTGCTTAGTCACACAGTTGTGTCCGACTCTTTGCAAACCCACGGACTGTAGCCCACTAGGCTCCTCTGTCCCTGGGATTCTCCAGGCAAGAATACTGGAGTTGCTTGCCATGCCCTCCTCCAGGGAATCTTCCCAACCCAGGGATCGAACCCAGGTCTTATGTATTGCAGGCGGATTCTTTACCATCTGAGCTACCAGGGAAGTCCTTCATTGTCTAATTTTATAACCCATGCTTCAAGACCAATTTTCCATACTTTCCTAAACTCCAGGAGCTTACAAGCGTCTTCCGCTTTGTTTTGAATTAAAGAAAAATGAATTTCCTTCTTCTCTTATTCATCATTTAGATGGTTTCTCTTAGGAAACACATGTCTAAGCAAGTGATCTAGCATTGCACTATTTTTCACCTGTAAAGTAGAAGTTATTACTTGTAAAGTTGAGGTGCTGCTGCTGCTAAGTTGCTTCAGTCATGTCCGACTCTGTGCCACCCCATAGACGGCAGCCCACTAGGCTCCTCTGTCTCTGGGATTCTTCAGACAAGAATACTGGAGTGGGTTGCCATTTCCTTCTCCAATGCATGAAAGTGAAAAGTGAAAGTGAAGTCGCTCAGTCGTGTCCGACTCTTAGTGACCCCATGGACTGCAGCCCACCAGGCTCCTCCATCCATGGGATTTTCCAGGAAAGAGCACTGGAGTGGGGTGCCATTGCCTTCTCTGACAAAGTCGAGGTAGATATATGTAAATAATTTTTTTTTACTTCTAACTTGTTGTTTCCTTACAAGTCCTATTCATTTGATTAATAGTTCCAACCATGTTGACACTTCTTAGCTTTATTTATGCATGATATTTTCTCTAAGAGGACGACTTTAAAGGCTAGTCTTATGTTTGGGTGTGAAAAATGTTTTCTGAAACTTTTTCAGATAATGCTGTCGCAGAAACAAACACGCTGTTATAGATTCAAGTAAACACACACCCCAAGCACACACAACTGAATCCCTGTGGCTTCTCCCCTTCGTTTACACTCCATACGTGTCATGTGTGTGTGTATGTGTGGTTCTCAGATCTACTAAATGAGCAGTGGTTTTATATTATGGCAAAAGCAACATTGTAGAATTAGACACGTCTTGTGATTGAAGACAACATGGCAACATCATTGATTTCATGATTGTGACTGGTTACTTGAGTATATTTGAGCACCCGTTTTTCTTTGAATGGGAATCATAACTCTTATAGAGTTACTACTGAGGACAGGAGGAGAAGGGGGCGACAGAGGATGAGATGGATGGATGGCACCACCTACTCAATAGACATGAGTTTGAACAAACTCTGGGAGAGGGGGAAGGATGGGGAAGCCTGGTGTGCTGCTGTCCATGGGCTCGCAAAGAGTCAGACATGACTTACTGACTGAATAACATCAACAACGAATAACACAAAGTTACTAAGATGAATAAAGAAGCCTTGCCCTGCCTGAAATCCCTTTTCCCCTGGCCATCCCACAGTAGTTTTTTCCTGTCATTATGCCGCTGATTGAGAAAGCCTGGCTGTGACTACTTAGCCCCAAACGGCCACCCAAGGACTTTGTCATATCTTGATTCATAGCATATGTTACCATGTTTTACTGATATTAATTAAACGTATACCTGACTCCTTCTAACTAAGATCATGGCATCTGACTCATTGGAAAAGATCCTGAGGCTGGGAAAGATTGAGGGCAGGAGGAGAAGGGGACAACAGAGGATGAGGTGGTTGGATGGCATCACCAACTCAATGGACATGAGTTTGAGCAAATTCCGGGAGACAGTGAAGGACAGAGGAGCCTGGCATGCTGCAGTCCATGGAGTCACAAAGAGTCGGACATGTACAGTAACAACAACGTATAGTGTGAGGAGCTTCCCAGGTGTTCCAGTGGTAAAGAATCTGCCTGCCAATGCAGGAGATGCAGGAGATGTCAGCTCAGTCCCTGAGTCGGAAAGATCTGGCTGGAGCAGGAAATGGCAACCCATTCCAGCATTATTGCCTAGAAAATTCCATGGACAGGGAGCCTGCCATGCTACAGTCCATGAGGTCAAAAGAGAGCTGGACACAAGTTAGTGACTGAATAATAGCAACATACGGTAGGAGGCAGAGAAGGATATGTGTTCATCAAATATCAACTATTAGTGTTGACATTACTCCTCTCACATAAATAACATCATCCAGCAGGAACTTTCTGTTTTCACATAAGTAGAACTTATAGATGATTGGTAGGAACTCATTCAAATATTGCTACTTCTTCTTATAGGAAAGAACCATTTATATGATCATTAATGAATAAGCACGGCAGCTGCAACAGACAGCACAGAAGCGTGGCCAGGAGGAGCTAACCCATGTCCGAGGTCAGGGGCGGTGGCTGACAGGAGCTACCCAACAACCGAGGAGAGGATCGGCGGCTGGGAGGAGCTACCTCCCGCCTGAGGTCAGGGACGGTGACCGGGAGTGCCTGGCTGCGACGGCGAAGAAGTGGCCGAGTGTATCTACCCCATGTCCGAGGTCGGGGTCGGCGGCCGGGAAGAGCTACCCCACGTCCGAGGTCAGGGACGGCGACTGGGAGTGCCAGGCTGCGATGGCGAAGGAGCGGCCGAGAGGAGCTACCCCAGGCCCGAGGTCAGGGGCAGCAGACAAGAGGAGCTACTCCAGGCCCGAGGTCAATGGCGATGGCGGAGAGAAGCTACCCCACAATCGAGGAGAGGGGTGGCGGCTGGGAGTGCCAGGCTGCAATGGCACAGGAGTGGCTGAGAGGAGATACCCCAGGCCCGAGGTCACAGGCGGCAGCCGAGAGGAGCTACCCCATGTCCAAAGAGCGGTGGCTGCGCGGGCACAGGAGGGCCAAGAGAAGCTACTCCACATTCAAGGTCAGGAGGGGCGGTGGTGAGGAGGTACCCCTTGTCCAAGGTAAGGAGCAGAGGTGGCTCTTTGCTGGAGCAGCCGTGAAGAGATAACCCACGTTCAAGCTAAGAGAAACCCAAGTAAGACAGTCATGTTGCTAGAGGCATCAGAGGGCAGACACACAAACCATGATCACAGAAAACTAGTCAATCTAATCACATGGATCACAGCCTTGTCTAACTCAATGAAACTAAGCCATGCCATCTGGGGCCACCCAAGATGGGTGGGTCATGGTGGAGAGGTCTGACAGAATGTGTCCACTGGAGAAGGGAATGGCAAACCACTTGAGTATTCTTGCCTTGAGAATCCCATGAACAGGATGAAAAGGCAAAATGATAGGATACTGAAAGAGGAACTCCCCAGGTGGGTAGGTGCCCAATATGCTACTGGAGATCAGTGGAGAAATAACTCCAGAAAGAATGAAGGGATGGAGCCAAAGCAAAAACAGTACCCAGTTGTGGATGTGACTGGTGATAGAAGCAAAGTCCGATGCTGTAAGGAGCAATATTGCATAGGAACTTGGAATGTCAGGTCCATGAATCAAGGCAAATTGGAAGTAGTCAAACAGGAGATGGCAAGAGTAAATGTCGATATTCTAGGAATCAGCAAACTACAGTGGACTGGAATGGGTGAATTTAACTCAGATGACCATTATATCTACTATTGCTGGCAGGAATCCCTCAGAAGAAATGGAGTAGCCATCATGGTCAACAAAAGAGTCTGAAATGCAGTACTTGGATGCAATCTCAAAAACGACAAAATGATCTCTGTTCGTTTCCAAGGGAAACCATTCAATATCACAGTAATCCAAGTCTATGCCCCAACCAGTAATGCTGAAGAAACTGAAGTTGAATGGTTCTATGAAGATCTACAAGACCTTTTAGAACTAACACCCCAAAAAGATGTCCTTTTCATTATAGGGGACTGGAATGCAAAAGTAAGAAGTCAATAAACACCTGGGGTAACAGGCAAATTTGGCCTTGGAATACGGAATGAGGCAGGGCAAAGGCTAATAGAGTTTTGCCACAGAACGCACTGGTCATGGCAAACACCCTTTTCCAACAACACAAGAGAAGACTCTACACATGGACATCACCAGATGGTCAACACCGAAATCAGATTGATTATATGCTTTGCAGCCTAAGATGGAGAAGCTCTATACAGTCAGCCAAAACAAGACCAGGAGCTGACTGTGGCTCTGTTCATGACCTCCTTATTGCCAAATTCAGATTTAAATTGAAGAAAGTAGGGAACACCACTAGACCATTCAGGTATGACCTAAATCAAATCCCTTATGATTATACAGTGGAAGCAAGAAATAGATTTAAGGGACTAGATCTGATAAATAGAGTGCCTGATGAACTATGGATGGAGGTTCATGACATTGTATAGGAGACAGGGATTAAGACCATCCCCATGGAAAAGAAATGAAAAACAGCAAAATGGCTGTCTGGGGAGGCCTTACAAATAGCTGTGAAAAGAAGAGAAGTGAAAAGCAAAGGAGAAAAGGAAAGATGTAAGCATCTGAATGCAGAATTCCAAAGAACAGCAAGAGGAGATAAGAAAGCCTTCCTCAGCAATCATTGCAAAGAAACAGAGGAAAACAACAGAATGGGAAAGACTTGGGATCTCTTCAAGAAAATTAGAGATACCAAGGGAAAATTTCATGCAAAGATGGGCTCGATAAGGACAGAAATGGTATGGACCTAACAGAAGCAGAAGATATTAAGAAGAGGTGGCAAGAATACACAGAAGAACTGTACAAAAAAGATCCACATGACCAAGATAATCATGATGGTGTGATCACTCGCCTAGAGCCAGACATCCTGGAATGTGAAGTCAAGTGGGCCTTAGAAAGCATCACTATGAACAAAGCCAGTGGAGGTGATGGAATTCCAGTTGAGCTATTTCAAATCCTGAAAGATGATGCTGTGAAAGTGCTGTACTCAATATGCCAGCAAATTTGGAAAACTCAGCAGGGGCCACAGGACTGGAAAAGGTCAGTTTTCATTCCAATCCCAAAGAAAGGCAATGCCAAAGAATGCTCAAACTACCACACAATTGCACTCATCTCACATGCTACTAAAGTAATGATCAAAATTCTCCAAGCCAGGCTTCAGCAACATGAACCTTTAACTTGCAGATGTTCAAGCTGGTTTTAGAAAAGGCAGAGGAACCAGAGATCAAATTGCCCACATTTGCTGGATCATCGGAAAAGCAAGAGAGTTCCAGAAAAACATCTATTTCTGCTTTATTGACTATGCCAAAGCCTTTGACTGTGTGGATCACAATAATCTGTGGGAAATTCTGGAAGAGATGGGAATACCAGACCACCTGATCTGCCTCTTGAGAGACCTATATGCAGGTCAGGAAGCAACAGTTAGAACTGGACATGGAACAACAGACTGGTTCCAAATAGGAAAAGGAGGACGTCAAGTCTGTATATTGTCACCCTGCTTATTTAACTTCTATGCAGAGTACATCATGAGAAATGCTGGGCTGGAAGAAGCACAAGCTGGAATCAAGATTGCCGGGAGAAATATCAACAACCTCAGATATGCAGATGACACCAGCTTTATGGCAGAAAGTGAAGAGGAACTAAAAAGCCTCTTGATGAAAGTGAAAGCGGAGAGTGAAGAAGTTGGCTTAAAGTTCAACATTCAGAAGACAAAGATCATGGCATCCGGTCCCATCACTTCATGGGAAATAGATGGGGAAACAGTGGAAAGAGTGTCAGACTTTATTTTTCTGGGCTCCAATTTCACTGCAGATGGTGACTGCAGCCCTGAAATTAAAAGACGCTTACTCCTTGGAAGGAAAGTTCTGACCAACCTAGATAGCACATTAAAAAGCAGAGACATTACTTTGCCAACAAAGGTCTGTCTAGTCAAGGCTATGGTTTTTCCTGTGGTCATGTATGGATGTGAGAGTTGGACTGTGAAGAAAGCTGAACACTGAAGAATTGATGCTTTTGAACTGTGGTGTTGGAGAAGACTCTTGAGAGTCCCTTGGATTGCAAGGAGACAACCAGTCCGTTGTAAAGGAGATCAGTTCTGGGTGTTCGTTGGTAGGACTGATGCTAAAGCTGAAACTCCAATACTTTGGCCACCTCATGCGAAGAGTTTACTCATTGGAAAAGAGTGATGCTGAGAGGGGTTAGGGGCAGGAGGAGAATGGGATGACAGAGGATGAGATGGCTGGATGGCATCACGAACTCAATGGACATGAGCTTGGGTGGACTCTGGGAGTTGGTGATGGACAGGGAGGCCTGGTGTGCTGCAGTTCATGGGGTTGCAAAGAGTCGGACATGACTGAGCGACTGAAATGAACTGAACTGAACTGAATAAATAAGCCAGGAAATACTGATCAGCATTTGTAGTTGTTAAGTTCATATGACCAAAGTTATACTTTAACCAAAGGACTGCATGACCCTTTAATTAAAAATTATAATTTCCTCTGAATACTTGATGGCTGAGTCAAACAAGCCATAAGAAGCATTAAACTACACCTAATAGTTTTGAATTCATCCTTGTGTTTCTGAGTAGATAGAGAAGTTGCCTTCAATTTTAAGTAAGGTTAGTATTTCTGACCTCAAGCAGTAACAGCAATAAAGCAAAGCACCACTGCAAAATAGAAATACGGCAACGATTTTGTGTTCATTGCTCGAAAGGTGCATCATGTTATTTCTTCCTTTTCTGCATAGCAATTTTCTTTATAATTCCTATCAGGAAATACCTTTAAGTACTTTAAGGAAGATTTTCTGTGGAAAGAGATTAAGATTGAAAGGTGATGACAAGAATGACGCTTTCAGCTAGGAATTGCAGTTTAATTGGCTAATACAATGACAGGAGTCCTGAAGGGGAAATATAGTGCCATTTTTGGCATTTGCATCGCACTATTTCTTGTTCTCAGAGCTTCCTAGGTGTGTTCTGAGGTGGCACCTCAGAACCTAGGTGCCAAGGGTTCACGCATGGATTGATGGCTCCATTTATAATCCCTACGGATGGAGTTGGAGAGCCGCGCACAGTCTGAGCTGCCTCCACCCAAAGGCTGTCCGGAAGAGATAAATTGGGATTAAGTTTTGTACTGACCTGGATAAAGGGACACTTTGTCACCCAAGCGGCATGCTGCGAAGAGAACAGACTCTCCACGCTGGGTCCAGAAGCTTCTTTCTCTGCAGCGACACTAAGTGGTCAGGCATATCTGTGTGTACGCGTTAGCCACCCGCTTTCACATTACACACTCAACAGTGAATCTCATCCTGTGAGCAGTTAAGGCCCCTGGGTCCTCTGTGGGAAATAATGCTCCTGAGAACAGCGTTGCTGTTCACTGAGCGCTCATTGTGTCCCAGCCTCCACACGGGGCAAGTGAAGAAGAGGCAGCATTGAGGGATGAAGAGACCCGGCTAAGAACAAGCTAGAAGTGAGAGTGGTGCATGTGTGGGGAGCCCGCAGAAGCACCATGGCATTCATAGGGCATGGGAACATGTCACACTTTCCTTCCCCCATCCTACTTTCATATGTATACATATCTACTTCTCATAATATATGTATACATATATATATATATGTATATATATATTTCTTATCAGATCAGATCAGTCACTCAATCATGTCTGACTCTTTGCGACCCCATGAATCGCAGCATGCCAGGCCTCCCTGTCCATCACCAACTCCTGGAGTCCACCCAAACTCATGGCCATCGAGCCAGTGATGCCATCCAGCCATCTCATCCTCTGTCGTCCCCTTCTCTTCCTGCCCCCAATCCCTCCCAGCATCAAAGTCTTTTCCAATGAGTCAACTCTTCGCATGAGGTGGCCAAAGTACTGGAGTTTCAGCTTTAGCATCATTCCTCCCAAAGAAATCCCAGGGCTGATCTCCTTCAGAATGCACTGGTTGGATCTCCTTGCAGTTCAAGGGACTCTCAAGAGTCTTCTCCAACACCATAGTTCAAAAGCATCAATTCTTCAGTGCTCAGCCTTCTTCACAGTCCAACTCTCACATCCATACATGACCACTGGAAAAACCATAGCCCTGACTAGATGGACCTTTGTTGCCAAAGTAATGTCTCTGCTTTTGAATATGCTATCTAGGTTGGTCATAACTTTTCTTCCAAGGCGTAAGCGTCTTTTAATTTCATGTCTGCAATCACCATCTGCAGTGATTTTGGAGCCCCCAAAAATAAAATCTGACACTGTTTCCACTGTTTTCCCATCTATTTCCCATGAAGTGATGGGACTGGATGCCATGATCTTCGTTTTCTGAATGTTGTACTTTAAGCCAACTTCTTCACTCTCCACTTTCACTTTCATCAAGAGGCTTTTTAGTTCCTCTTCACTTTCTGCCATAAAGGTGGTGTCATCTGCATATCTGAGGTTGTTGATATTTCTCCCAGCAATCTTGATTCCAGCTTGTGCTTCTTCCAGCCCAGCGTTTCTCATGATGTACTCTGCATAGAAGTTAAATAAGCAGGGTGACATATACAGCCTTGACATACTGCTTTTCCTATTTGGAACCAGTCTGTTGTTCCATGTCCAGTTCTAACTGTTGCTTTCTGACCTGCATACAGATTTCTCAAGAGGCAGGTCAGGTGGTCTGGTATTCCCATCTCTTCCAGAATTTTCCAGTTTCTTGTGATCCACACAGTCAAAGGCTTTGGCATAGTCAATAAAGCAGAAATAGATGTTTTTCTGGAACTCTCTTGCTTTTTCGATGATCCAGCAGATGTGGGCAATTTGATCTCTGGTTCCTCTGCCTTTTCTAAAACCAGCTTGAACATCTGCAAGCTAAAGGTTCATGTTGCTGAAGCCTGGCTTGGAGAATTTTGAGCATTACTTTAGTAGCATGTGAGATGAGTGCAATTGTGTGGTAGTTTGAGCATTCTTTGGCATTGCCTTTCTTTGGGATTGGAATGAAAACTGACCTTTTCCAGTCCTGTGGCCCCTGCTGAGTTTTCCAAATTTGCTGGCATATTGAGTTCAGCACTTTCATAGCATCATCTTTCTGGATTTGAAATAGCTCAACTGGAATTCCATCCCCTCCACTGGCTTTGTTCACAGTGATGCTTTCTAAGGCCCACTTGACTTCACATTCCAGAATGTCTGGCTCTAGGTGAGTGACCACACCATCATGATTATCTGGGTTGTGAAGATCTTTTTTGTACAGTTCTTCTGTGTATTCTTGCCACCTCTTCTTGATATCTTCTGCTTCTGTTAGGTCCATGCCATTTCTGTCCTTATCGAGCCCATCTTTGCATGAAATGTTCCCTTGGTATCTCTAATTTTCTTGAAGAGATATCTAGTCTTTCCCATTCTCTATTTCTTTGCATTGATCACAAGAGTGAACGTCGACATTCTAGGAATCAGCAAACTAAAATGGACTGGAATGGGTGAATTTAACTCAGATGGCCATTATATCTACTACTGTGGGCAGGAATCCCTCAGAAGAAATGGAGTAGCCATCATGGTCAAAAAAAAGAGTTTGAAATGCAGTGTTTGGATGCAATCTCAAAAACAACAGAATGATCTCTGTTCGTTTTCAAGGCAAACCTTTCAATATCACAGTAATCCAAGTCTACGCCCCAACCAGTAATGCTGAAGAAGCTGAAGTTGAACGGTTCTATGAAGACCTCCAAGACCTTTTAGAACTAACACCCAAAAAAGATGTCCTTTTCATTATAGGGGACTGGAATGCAAAAGTAGGAAGTCAAGAAACACCTGGAGTAACAGGCAAATTTGGCCTTGGAATACGGAATGAGGCAGGGAAAAGACTAATAAAGTTTTGCCAAGAAAATGCACTCGTCATAGCAAACACCCTCTTCCAACAACACAAGAGAAGACTCTACACATGGACATCACCAGATGGTCAACACCGAAATCAGATTGATTATATTCTTTGCAGCCAAGGATGGAGAAGCTCTATACAGTCAACAAAAACAAAACCAGGAGCTGACTGTGGCTCAGATCATGAACTCCTTATTGCCAAGTTCAGACCGAAATTGAAGAAAGTAGGGAAAACCACTAGACCATTCAGGTATGACCTAAATCCAATCCCTTATATTATACAGTGAAAGTGAGAAATAGATTTAAGGGACTAGATCTGATAGATAGAGTGCCTGATGAACTACGGATGGAGGTTCGTGACATTGTACAGGAGACAGGGATCAAGACCATCCCCATGGAAAATAAATGCAAAAAAGCAAAATGGCTGTCTGGGGAGGCCTTACAAATAGCTGTGAAAAGAAAAGAAGCGAAAAGCAAAGGAACAAAGGAAAGATGTAAGTATCCGAATGCAGAGTTCCAAAGAACAGCAAGAGGAGATAAGAAAGCCTTCCTCAGCCATCATTGCAAAGAAACAGAGGAAAACTACAGAATGGGAAAGAAGAAGATGGGAGAGACAAATGAGGGCCTGTTTGGAGAGGCAGGAGATAGACAAGGGCCTGTTTGGAGAGATCTTATTCAGAATGACTAGGGCTACCTTCCAGAGGGAGGAGAAGAGGAAGGCTTAAAACTGTATTTTTTTTTTTTTTGCCTGAGAGAATGGCTCAGGGAGTGTCCTAGGAAGCTTCTGGAAACTTGTACCTGGGGTAATTGTCAGTTGAGAATTTTGTAGGTTGACAGGAGAAAGCATTGAGATCCTTTGAAAAAAAACCACATGGTCAATATCCTGAGGGTTTCCTAGGAGGCGCTAGTGGTAAAGGACCTGGCTGACAATGCAGGAGACATAGGAGACGTGGGTTCAATCCTTGGGTGGCAACCCACTCCAGTATTGGGTCAGACACAACTGAAGTGACTTAGCACAAATATACATAACCGAGGGCTTACCCACAGTTCAAACAAATGGACATAGCATAATATATATTCCTTCCCCTTGCAAAAGAGGGTCAAAATGTGTTTGTTTTGTTGTTGAGGTTCAGTGGCTAAGTTGTGCCTGACTCTTTGCGACCCCATAGACTGCAGCATTCCAGGCTCATCTGTCCTTCATTATCTCCTGGAGTTTTCTCAACCTCATGTCCATTGAGTCAATGATGCCATCCAACCATCTTATCCTCTGTCATCCCCTTCTCTTCCTGCCTTAAATCTTTCCCATCATCAGGGTATTTTCCAATGAGCCAGCACTTCACAGCAAGTGGCCAAAGTATTGGAGCTTCAGCATCAGTCCTTCCTAAGAGTATTCAGGGTAGATTTCCTTTAGGATTGACTGGTTTGATGTCCTTGCTGTCCAAGGGACTCTCAAGAGTCTTCTGCAGCACATAATTCAAAAGCATCAATTCTCCTTACACATAAGATATGTGTGCATTTCATGTGTCTACTAGCCACACAGACAATAGAGCTGGCAAACAGCCCGCTCATGGAGACAAATGAGCTTGTGTCTGTGCTCTGAAGCCATTGACTTAGCTCCAGGCTAAAGGGTGTTCTAACTTGCAAAGCTGTGTCTGTGCCTGGTCAGAGCGGGTCCTCTATGGCTGGCCTCCCATGAGGGACCTTATGTCTGTGGTTCCTCAGTCACTCAGCTGTGTCTGACTCTTTGCAACCTCATGGAATGTAGCCAGCCAGGCTCCTCTATCCATGGGATTCTGCAGGCAAGAATACTGGAGTGGGATGCCATTTCTTTCTCCAGGGGATATTCCAGAGGCAGGGATCTAAGCTGCATCTCTTGCATTCCTGCCTTGCAAGCAGATTCTTCACCACTGGGGCTACCTGGGAAGCCCTGTGGTTCCTCGTGCTCCTCTGCAACGTGCATTGCTGTTGTAAGGACAGCGTGTCCCCGCGAGGGAAGGTAGCAGTAAACAGGGCAAGTGGGAACAGAGTGTGTGCACAAGTTAGACACGAGTTCCGCTTTCCACTCCGGTCCTGTCCTCCTAGCTTTGAGTTTCTGGGCCCCGGGAAGCTAATTGCACAAGCTCGCCTGCCCACTTTGACCAGGCTGTTCCGTGTCCTTGTGTTTCTGCCAGTGCTGAGCCTTCTGCCAGAAATGCCCTTTCCCCTTTCACTGCCCCCACACATGCCTGCTCCATAACCACCTAAAGTTCCTTGCTGTTCCATGTCCTGACCCACTATACACATCATGGGGAGGTGGGTCAGTGCAGGGACTCAGGCTGACCCAAGACCTGCTGAGTTGGAACCTGCTTTGTGACACTATCTGCAAGTGACTCATACGCCCCTGCATGCCTGCATGCTCAGTCACTTCAGTCGTATCTGACTCTTTGCCACCATACAGACCCTGGCCCACCAGGCTCCTCTGTCCATGGAACTCTCTAGGCAAGAATACTGGAGTGGGTTGCCATGCCCTTCTCCAGGGGATCTTCCCAACCCAGAAACTGAACCTGCAACTCCTGTTATCTCCAGTATTGCAGGCAGATTCTTTACCCACTGAGCCAGCTGGGAAGACCCCATGTCCCTGAATGTGTGAAAAGCACTGGAGATAAACCCTGCTCATCCTTCAGTCATCAGCTCAGGGCCACCTCCTCCAGAGAGCCCTCCCAGATCTCCCACCCCACTCCCCAGCCTGCTTGAGAGCCTGGTGTGGCACCAACAGTGAGTGTCCCGCTATCTTCATGAGCCACTTCCAGGCCCAGAGGCTGTCTCTTCCATGGCTGTGCTCTGCAGGAGTGAACCTGGTCTTCACCTCCAGCTCTTCCTGTTCCTGCCCTTGGAGCCCCTGTTGTGGGGGCGCACCTGGGAAGGGAGACCGCCTGGTCCGGAGAACCCTTGGGCAGGGCCAAAACCATGTGGAGTGCCCAGGGGCCTGCCTACAGCACACTTCAGTCCTCAGAGAGGCAGGCTCTCACGCCGTGTAACACGGCGACACTTGGCTGAATTCGCTCAGGTTTCCTCTGAAGAGTTTTATAAGAGTTACTTGAAGCAGCGCCAAGATACACAGAGGGATTAGAAAAGCTCTGTGTTGTTTCTTATTCCTCTTAACTGCCTGCCTTCCAGCAGACGCCAGCTCACAGTCCCCTCTGTCTTCCTCCACCTCTGTCTCAGCCACCCCAGAGCCAGCCCACCCCACCCGTGAGGACCCCCGTATGGCCTGTCCCCCCGATTCCATCCCCTCCACGTCCCACCGTCCGCCCTCCCCACGGCCACCAAGATCTGCTTCGAGCTCACTTGGCACTGTGTCCTCAGCCTGCACCCTCTCCCCCAGGCCCGCCCCTCTCCTGGGGTCAGCACTCTGCATTCCAGAGCCCTCTGTGCAGCGGGTCTGCTCCCTGCTAGCTTCACCTCTGCCCTGTGTCCATGCCTGGGTACCCGGTTCCCAGGCCTTTATAACCCCCCTTCTCTACCTGGAGCATTCTGCCCCTTGACTTCCCCAGGTGAACTCTCCTGCCATTTTGATAGCAGCATCCATGGCAGAGCCCTGGCGTCAGCCTGTCTCCCTGGTTACCCTCCACCCTATCTGGACTATCTGCAGAGCAAGTATACCACCCTTTATCCCTGTTTCTTTAGGAGCAGAGTTCTTCTCTCACTACCGTGTAACCTACTGGGCTTGAAAGCCTCAGCTCATTTTTGTTCATCTCTGCATCCCAAATACCTGAGCGATGAAAAAGATCATAGAAACTCCACAGATATTGACTAGATAAAATGGTGCGGATGAGCAAAACAAACAAACTTTTGTGCAAATAAGAGGCACTCTGTGCTCCAGGGAATCTGGTGGGACAGGTCTTTACATTGTTGGATGTTTTTAGGAACAGAGTTTATGATCTCAATCCTTGCATCTCCTCAAATCTAGAGAAGCACTGAATCCCTTCATGGGGACATCATACCCTCATGACTAACAAAAAGCCTATGTAAAACCAGTGCTTCATTGTATTGAACTCCACCTTCTCCAAACCCTTATATTTTGACTTTCCCCCACTGCCGCTTTGGAGCAGTCTCAGAGCTATCTGAGATGCTGCCTCCCGGGCTGCAGACCTCCTTTTCCACAAATAAAACTTCACTCACAACTCTCAAAAGAAAAAAAAAAAAAGGTCAAAAGTGCTGGCAATCCTCCAAATTCTAGCAGGCCCTTTTCTGGGCTGTGTTATATTCCCCAGGCCTGCCTCCTGTCTGCACTACCAGGCCCCCTGGGTGGCGCCTTTGGCCTCCACAGTAAATGGAAGAACAGGACAGAAGGTTCTGGAAGTCATTTCTGGTCCCATAACAGCCCTGCACTGAACTCGGATGACACCACTGGCCCCTGTTCCCTCCAGGCCCAGGGGTGGGGGCGGCCTCCCTCTGGCAGGCACCTGGGGGTCCCATCCTCGGCCCTTCCCCAATCCCTGCTGCAGCCCAGGGAAAGACCTTCCTTCCAGTCCCTCCACCTGCTCCATTTGGATGAAGCGCTGCTGCTGCTACTGCTGCTGCTAAGTCACTTCAGTCGTGTCCGACTCTGCGACCCCATAGAAGGCAGCCCACCAGGCTCCCTGGTCCCTGGGATTCTCTAGGCAAGAACACTGGAGTGGGTTGCCATTTCCTTCTCCAATGCAGGGAAGGGAAAAGTGAAAGTCAAGTCGCTCAGTCGTGTCTGACTCGTGCTAGTTGGAAACTTATTGGAACATCGGGTAATCTCATTTCTGTGCATACGATTTAGGAATATTTTCTCTATACACAAATTATATAAACACACATTTTCTTTTCACTATTTATTTTAAAACATCTAAACATTTTTGAAACTCTATTTTTACATTTTCAGTTATTCACAAAACAACTAAATAGGCCCAGTATCTATCTGTACCGTGTGTGTGTGTGTGTGTGTGTTTGCCCTGAAGAGAAAACTTTTGAATTTTGACTTCGTAAACCTTGGGAATGTTGAAAAACAAACACTATCTTGAACAAAACAATAAAAGTTAAGAAAAAGTTATTAGAAAGACATCGTTACAAAATCTTAAGTCTTCTAATCTAAATATTTAGGATCCATCTTAATAATTTATTGCTAAATATGAATGTAGGAAGGAGTACACTGACAAATATGTAGTTTGAATGTGGTGTTGTTTTAAGTTTTTTTTAAAACTGAAGTTTGCTAAAGCAAAAATTAAGTTACCTCTTCAGATGTTTAGAAATAGCCATAGTATACAGAAATGGTCTGGTATTGTATTAAACTTTTCCATCCATGTCAAACTTAAAGGATGCTTGACATCATAGTGGACATTTAAGGTAAATCCAAGTAAAATTCTTATATAATACTGAAAGGTCCAATGGAGATATTATGTATTGATGAGAATTATATTACTGACTGTATATTTAAATAATACTGCTATAAGGTTATAATGCTATACTAATAAGAGTAGTTGTGGATCAATTGAATAATAGTAACAACTAAAAAAGCACAGATCAAAATTACTTCAACAGAAATACAAGTAAGTGAAAAACTGAAAAAAATCTTACAAACTATAATACTTTATCTACTTGAAAAAAACAATCGATTAAGTTACAGTAGCTAAAAATAAAGAGAAAAACAGAACTTCCTTTAAAAAGGGAAAACACACGCTGATGTTGTGTCCTGGTCGTGAGTGTCCGGACCCGGCTGCGCTGAGCTGAGTCCCGCCTGCAGGTGACCGCGGGCCCGAGTCCTCACGGCTGGACCCTCCCCCTCGCCGGGGATGCCTCCTGACCCAGGGGTTCCCCTGACCCCTCCAGGCCCCTGTGGGCTGTGGGTGGAGCAGCAGGGGCATGAAGGCCCCTCGGGGAGAGCTGGGAGTTGAACTCGACCTGGGCCAGCAGCTGCCTGAGGCGGGCGTTCTCTCGGGTCAGCTCGCTGAGCGCTCTCTCCATCCCCAGGGCCGCCACCCAGCTTTCCTGAGCTCTTTCCTGGCAGAGACCCACCTCCTGGCGATGGTAGGCAGCGGTTCTCTCTAATTCTTTGCTCATGTCTCCAGCAATCTTCTTGGAGAGGTTGCGGATCTGACACACGGAGTTCAGCTCTCTACACACGTTGAGGAGTTTCTTCTTTGCTTCCAAGCAGCGCGCTTCTTTCTTGAACAGTCTTCTGTGAAGTTGCATCACGTAGCTGTCGTGTAAATCAGGCAGGCTTTGAAGTTTCCGCTTCAGCAGCTGGATCTCACTGTCGAGCTGTGAATTTTCACACCGCAGGGACGCTTCCTCAATGTGGAGACTTGTGATTCGTCCTGGAAGCTCTTCCCTCCTTTGCTGATCTTCCCTCGGGTGTCTGGCGGTTGCTTGCTGTTCCTCTTCGGGACGTGGCAGGGACACACTGCAGTCAGCATCGTCAGGGACGCCCTTCAGGTCACCCTCCGCCCCCTGGACAGGGGGATGGCTGTTTTCTGCTTCCTTCTTTGGCTGGACGTCTGGGTTCCCTTCATCCCTGCAGTCTCCTAGGAGCTCAGGAAAGGGGAAGACGGTCAGCAGGTGTTTTGCTATGAATCTTAGTCGGTTGACCCTGTCTTCCAGGACCCGCTCCTTGAGGGCCTTGGACGGCTCCGGGCCTCCTCCCTGCCCCTCCTTTTCCTGGACTCGCTGCTTTTCTCTCTCGATTTCTTGGTCAGATGGTTCTGGACTTTCTGGAAAATCAACATTGTTGTTCAAATCACTCATGTCTTTCTTCTGAGGTCATTCTCCACTATCCTCTGATGCTTTGAAGGCGTGTTTTCCGTCAGTAACTTGGGAAAGGGAAGAAGACTGACCGCTCCATGCCTTCTCCAGGAAGTCCGCCGTGTTCTGAAACGATGACCCGCTCAGGTTTGCGTTCACGGCCGACAAGCACAAGGTTTGTGACGTGGGAGAACTGGCCTCCACCCGAGATGGCTTGAGGGCTTCATCAGCCTGAGCCCGTGGCCCAACATTCTCACTACATTTTCCGCAGACTTCCTCATGGGCAGAAGACCTTTTCCCTAGCGACTTCACACTTCTTAAATTGTGCCATCTCTTTATCATGAGAACCAGCACCATAGCACATACCAGGATCTCCCAGGGAAACTCAGGGAGACCTGAGTCGTGTGTCCAGCTCTCAGAAACCACCAGCAGAGTGCCCCATAAATGCTCCAGCATCAGCTGGAAGGCAGATCCCAGGGCAGGCAGCAGGCCCTCCATGTCTGTGAGGGCTCCACTGCTCTGTCTGATATCCAGTGTCCCGGGGACCTCAGCAGACCACTGAGAACCCTGCGAAGTGTTCCGTCTCCAAGGTAAACATGTGCCTGACAACCAGGGCTGTCAGTTAGGCTGGGGGAGGGGAGGCCAGCCAGGTTCTAGGAAACAGTTCTCCCTAAGTACTCTGAAATAGTGATCTAATCCCCTACACAGGGCCTGGGGGAGGTGGAAACAGCTGATCTCAGCTTGGATCTGGGCCCTCTAGGCACAGCTGGCCCTACAGCGAACCTAGGGGGTCAGAGCAGGGCCAGGCCATGCCCGCTTCCATGCACAAGTGCACACAGGGGCAGAGAGATGGGGCTGCTTCCCTGGGTGAGGCCTGATCTCTGGACTTAAAGTTTCTCCTACTGCAGAAAAACCAGGGCCTGTCCCCAAAGTCCACAGGCCCGCCCTCCTCTAAGGCTCCCCCTCCCCTTCCGTGTGCTCACCATGCAGGCAGAGCCCAGGACTTGAGGGTATTGCCACCAGGTGCTAGCTGTGAGACTAGTACCCCAGCTCAAACAGCTCAGGAGAAATCAACCTGAATGTCAGGGTCTTACAGTCACATAGGTTCTGTGCAGCCAGCATGTTCTTACTGAGTCCCTGGTACAAGGGGACTCTGCTCCCAGGTGGCCTGGTGGCCTGGGCTGATTTCCTAGTGTGGTTCTGCCATTTGCAGCCCATGCTTCCCATTTTACTGGCCCCTGAGTGGATCTGTAACCCACAGAGTCCTCTTAGAAATGGGAAGGGTGTAGTGGCTCAGTTTGCCCTCTTTAAATCCCACTAAACCATTTCTGTCTCTTCTAGTGTCTCTCTGGCAGGCCCAAGCTCAGAGCCTCTTAGTCAGGCTCTCAGACTCTGCCTAGCATCTCATCCTCAGTTCCTTTACTGGACAGGGAAGCAAGGGAGCTGGCATCTGAGACCATTGCAAAGGTCCTGACAGTTCCAGGGCTCGAGATCCCCTGGTGCGTTGAGTGGGGTGTGGGCAGCAAACCCTCCTGAGGGAAGTCAGACTCTTTTCAGGGCAGCAAGACCCAAGCCTGCAAGTTCACATGGTCGATCTTTAAAAAGGATCAAATGTGGGCTGAAGAAATGACAGTGATCTCCAGAGTCCGCAGCTAGCCCTAAAATGTGTGAAATGGAATTAAAACTATTGGCCCATAAAGAGGTTAGGGACTCTTTATTGACTGAAGCATCTGACTCATTGGAGAAGACTCTGAAGCTAGGAAAGATTGACGGCAGGAGGAAAAGGGGCAACAGGGGATGAGATGTTTGGATGGCATCACTGACTCAATGGACATGAGTTTGAGCAAGCTCCAGGAGATGGTGAGTACAGGGAAGCCTTATGTGCTGTAGTCCATGGGGTCACAAAGAGTTGGACATGACTGAGCGACTGAACTGAACTGAACTGATACAAAAGTTTAATTATCTACTTGTCACTTCAGTTCAGTTCAGTCGCTCAGTTGTGTCTGACCCCTTGTGACCCCATGGACTGCAGCACACCAGGCCTCCCTGTCCATCACCAACTCCTGGAGTTTACTCAAACTCATGTCCATCGAGTTGGTGATGCCATCCAACCATCTCATCCTCTGTCATCCCCTTCTCCTCCTGCCCTCAATCTTTCCCAGCATCAGGCTCTTTTCTAATGAGTCGGTTCTTCCCACCAGGTGGCCAAAGTATTGGAGTTTCAGCTTCAGCATCAGTCCTTCCAATGAACACCCAGGACTGATTTCCTTTAGAATGGACTGGTTGGATCTCCTTGCAGACCAAGGGACTCTCAAGAGCCTTCTCCAACACCGCAGTTCAAAAGCATCAATTCTTCAGCATTCAGCTTTCTTTATAGTCCAACTCTCACAACCATACATGACTACCGGAAAAGCCTAGCTTTGACTAGATGGACCTTTGTTGGCAAAGTAATGTCTCTGTTTTTTAATATGCTGTCTAGATTGGTCATAGCTTTTCTTCCAAGGAGCAAGTGTCTTTTTATTTCATGGCTGCAGTCACCATCTGCAGTGATTTTGGAGCCCCCCCTAAATTAAGTCACTGTTTCCGCTATTTCCCCATCTATGAAGTGATGCCATAATCTTAGTTTTCTGAATGTTAAGTTTTAAGCCAGCTTTTTTACTCTCCTCTTTCACTGTCATCAACAGGCTCTTTAGTTTTTCTTTGCTTTCTGCCATAAGGGTGGTGTCATCTGCATATCTGAGGTTATTGATATTTCTCCCGGCAATCTTGATTCCAGCTTGTGCTTCCTCCAGCCCAGCAATTTCCATGATGTTCTCTCCATATAAGTTAAATAAGCAGGGTGACAATATACAGCCTTGATGTACTCCTTTCCCGATTTGGAACCAATCTCCTGTTCCATGTGTGGTTCTAACTCAGAGGAAATCAAAAAGAATATGATTATTAGCCCTCAGTAGGAGGTGAAATTTCCCACTCATCTTAAGGTAACTTACTTACTTCCCATGACCCTTACTCTATATGTCTGAGAATATGGACCCCTCTTCAATCAGTCTTTCCAGTGGGATCACTTGATGAAACCATTGGCTCCTTCAATGTCCATCTGTATGGGCACCATGATGGATATTGTCTGATGCCACTCAACCTCCCAAAAGGGAAAGAGGGGTGCTCTCACAGCTCCAGGACATTGCTGGAACACATTTGGCAGCAAGATATTAAGCAACAGAGATTAGGCTCAGGAATCTAATATTCAACTGTGTGCTTACTGTTGTCCAAACATTAGGAAACCATACCCGGAATTAGTGGCATTAGATATGTGCTCAAGGGCACATACTGAAATGTGATGCTCTTCACCAGAGAGCTTTCTCCACTTGAAACACTCTTAGGTTTACTGGAAAGACGTGTTCCCAGGAAGTCAGGTCCATTTAGTCTGCTGCCAGGGAATGCCAGACTTCTTTCTTATCCAGGCTCTGTGTGTCTGTGTGTGTGTGCACGCATGTGTTCCTGTGCACACACATTGTTGGAAGAAGGCAGCCCTGGGTACAACCTAATTTTATCTGGAAGCGATGCTTAGCTCTTGTTCTTCTGGACCATACAAATCTTGGAAACAATCAAAACCTGGGTGATAATTAGAAAATAACTAGCCCTGAACTCTCCTGTGTCTTACCTTGGGAGTGAGAGACTGAGTCGGGCAGGGAGTCCCAACGCATCAGCTTGTGAAGCATCACTGCGTCCTGGCACTGCCCGAGTACACGGTCAAAGTCAAAAATGTCTTCTACAAAGCCAGGCTTTGTAGTTTGTAGTTTGGGTTTGGGAATGGGGAGCCTGCACTAAACATCACAGAGAAGTTCATGACGTTGGCACATAAATCTGAAGTGATGGTGACATGAGAGAGATCTGACAGTTATCACGAGCTTTATATCTGGTCTGTCAAAATTTGCCCTTGTCTTGCAGCAGGATGTCCAGCCCATGGCCACCTTCAATTATGAAACATCACCCAAACCATCCATCTTGTGAAAATCACCATTTAGGTTGAGATGGCTCTTTTCAATGTATATTTAATACTAATTAAGTTTGAAGTGTTTCCTTATATCTGTATATTTAATACTAAATAGGTCTGAAATGTTTCCTTATATCCATTAGATGGGCAAAATTTAAAACATGTAAGACGCATGTTGGAAAATAGTCCTAACTCTTTCTGCTGAGTCTACAAATTGTTTCACATGTACTGGAGAGCAATGTTGCAATACCTGGTAAAGTCTCAGGTAAGTGGACCATAGGGTTATTCTCCTTATTGGTTTATACAATATAGAAACTTTCTATGTGCCCAGGGAGACCAATTCAACTGTGTTCACTGCAGTGTGGTTTGCAATAACCTGAAACTGGAAACAATCCATGGGTCTATCAATGGTATACTGCATAAAAAAAATTGTGCTAAGGCCACACAATGAAATAAATACACCAAAGTAAAATTCGGTCTGCACATATCAGCATGGGCAAAATAGAATGAAATATAATGAAATATAATGTAATAAATGAAATATAATGTAACATCAAATGAAAAAAGCAAGTTGCAGAATTATATTTTAGTGAAGGCTGGCTGAGTGTACACAAAACCCACTTCCCTTCCCTGACAGCCGTCTTTCTAGCTAAATGAGGCCGTGTTTCTGAACTATGGCCCAGGGGATGTGGGCAGAAGGGATGAGTTCAGCTGTAGGCCTGCCCCTAGAAGCCAACCTCTAACTTAACTTCTCTAGCCCTGTTTCCCCATCTGTAAAATGGGGATAATAGTAATAGTACCTTCCCAAAGTGGTTGTTTAGAGGGCTTCCCTGTGGCTCAGCTGGTAAAGAATCCACCTGCAATGTGGGAGACCTGGGTTTGATCCCTGGGTTGGGAAGATCCCCTGGAGAAGGGAAAGGCTACCCACTCCAGTATTCTGGCGTAGAGAATTCCATGCACTGTATAGTCCATGGGGTTGCAAAGAGTTGGACATGACCGAGCAACTTTCACTTCACTTAATGAGTTAGTTAGTAACAGGGACTGCTTAGCATAGTATATAATATTCCAATAAATACAATAACAATTGTTATTGTGGCTATTACTTTTAGCATTACAGATGACTGGACTTCACAATTTTTGACTTTACAATGGCAGAAAGACAATGTGTATTCAGTAAAATCATACTTCAAATTTTGAATTTTGATCTTTTCCAGGACTAACAATATATGGTACGGAAGTCTGCTATGATTCTGGGCAGGCTCCCAGTCAGCCACACAATCACATAGGTAAAAAACAAAAACAATCACATGGACACCCATTCTATACCCAGACAACCATTCTGTTTTTCATTTTCAGCACAGTATTCAAGGTACTGAAAGATTGAGGGCAGGAGGACAAGGGGCAAAGGAGGATGAGATGTTGGATGGCATCATCAACTCAATGGACATGAGTCTGAGCAGACTCCGGGAGATACAGAGGACAGAGGAGCCTGGCGTGCTGCAGTCCACGGGGTCACAAAGAATCGGACAGGACTGAACGACCGAACGGCAACAAGGCTCAGCTAAGGTATTCATCGGTTAAGTATAATTAAACAAATTTTGTTTTACAATATCTTCAATTTGGCATGTAACCCATTGTAAGTAAAGATTTGTATTTATTCACGTTATTTATGTATTTACTATGACTGCTCTTTCTACTACTACTTTTTATGGAAGGAAAGGATTGTGAATAATACATAATGAGCACCAACTCGAACTGAGAATGTTACCTCCGTGATTCCACTCAGAGCAATTCTCTGGGGAAAATGCCATTATTATTTTGCTTTTACAGATAAGAATATCGACTTGCAGAGCAGCTCACTAACTGGTAAGAATAGAACTAATATATGAACACAGTCATTGTTTGAAGTAATACAGATCACCTCGTTAACTAACTGTGGGTCTGAAGGGGTCCACATGAGCATAAGTTGAGTTGAAAAATTTGTGTATGGCTTTTATTTACTAACTGATAGCACATGATATTGTTCTCTTACCATAGCTGTTACTATGAATATTTTTCAAATAAAACTACTGATAATATTGCAAAGGGAAAATAGAATAGTAGCAAGAAAAAAAGATTGACTGTGAAAGTGCCTAGAATGGTAAGAATAAGATACCATTCAGCTCTTGTGGTTGCTTCAGCTGTGAAAGAAAAAGCCCTAAAATAAGAAAGATTCTTTGACAAGCAGCTTGGAGCACTTGTCAAATTGTTGTCAGAGAAGAAAGCAGAGTCTAAATTCTAGATGTGCCCCACAGTAGAGGTCACTAAACCCATCAAGTTTCTTTCCAAGCACTTGGCTTATTGAGATAAACAATTTTTTCCCATTAATTTTTAAGCTTATGGGGATTTCAAACAAAACAAAACACAACTTCTAATTCATTAATGTGCCTGTTATAAAAACAAGTCTTTGTTTTTAGAAGTGTCCTGAGCATATTCAATCAGAACAGGAGAGTTTAGGGTACGGTGAAGTCACTTCCAACAAAGAGCTCAAAAATTGAGGCCAGTCTAGTATAAGGAGATTTTCAAGAGGCAAGGGAAAAATTTGAAATATAATAAATATGCAATGAGGCTAAAGCTGAAACTCAAATACTTTGGTCACCTGATGTGAAAACCAACTCATTAGAAAAGACTCTGATGCTGAAAAAGACTGAAGGCAAAAGGAGAAGCGGGGACATGTATGAACATGATATATATTTCTGTTCAGGTCTGCATGGTGGTGGTGGTTTAGTCACTAAATCGTGTCTGACTGTTGTGACCCCATGGACTAGAGCCCACCAGGCTCCTCTGGCCATAGGATTCTCCAGGCAAGAATACTGGAGTGGGTTGCCATTTCCTTCTCCAGGGGATCTTCCCGACTCAGGAATTGAACCCGGGTCTTCTGCCTGGCAGGCAGATTCTTTACCGACTGAGCTATGAGGGAAGCCCATTCAAGTCTACATATTTCCTCTTAAATACTGTTACGTTTGGGGGGTATGGTATTTTTCTTTCCATTTATTTCTAACAATCTTTTCATTTTGATCTGTTCTAGGACCTATGTTTATTAGAAATGTGTTTTTAAACTTACAGAAAGTTTTAAAACTCATGCTTTGAATTAATTTTAAATGGTTACTTTCTGTTTTTTAGAATAGTATGCCAAAAGAACATAGCTCCATGATATAACTATTTTGACATTTAAATATTTGTTTTATGGCTTATGAAGTGGTAATTTTTGTGTGCTCTATGGGTATATAAAAACAATTTATTTATGCCCTCTAATGATGAGATAGGAGCTTCGTAAATACTAACTAGATCAAGGTTGCCAGCTTTCTCACCTAAAATCCTACATACCTAATACTTTTTCTACTTGGTCAGTTTTTCTGAGATATATGTGCTAACATTTTTAATTCTTCCTGTAGATTTTAAATTCTTTCTCGATAATTTTCTTAATTGTATTTCCTGTATCTTTAGGCTACAAATTTAGATCCATACACTTTCAGAATTTTTATATGTTGAATTGTTAGTCTTTCATGATATGGTGACCCTCTTTATTTCAGATGTTTTTTGTTGTTGTTGTTTGTTTTGTTTTTACATTAAAGACCATTTTTTTCTGACATTAATAGTAAAGATATCCCTTTTCTTCTGTCTTTGTTTACTTTTTAAAAATTTAAACGACATATAGCTGGATTTTTAAAAGTCTGACTTGAAAAATCCCAATCTTTTAATTAGTAAACACAGCCCATTTTAATTAATCACTAAGAAAATGTGCACCATGTTATTTTCAGTTTTAGATGAAAATAGATGAGATGGTTAGATAGTGTCCCTGATTCAATGGACATGAATCTGAGCAAACTTCTGGAGGCAGAAGGGGACAGAGGGGCCCGGTGTGCTGCAGCCCATGGGGTTGCAAAGCACCGGACGCGACTCAGTGACTAAAGAACCATAGCAACATAGGCTATATTGTTTTGCTTCTTTTCTTCTCCTCTTCTGATTTTTTTTTTAGAAATTACTTTTTAATTCCCTTTCCCAGTCTTTTGTGTGTTGTATATTGTACTTCTTTTGGTCTTTAACTGGCATCTTTTAAATATTTAGCATACATACCTGAGTCTAATATTAATGAGCACCTCAGCCATTTTCTTGAAGCCCAATCACTCTCTCTCACCTTTTAGGCTATAGTTTCTTATTAGTTTAATCAAACTTCATTTTTTATGTTTTATATTTAGCTGCAACTTTTTAAAAGATCTCTTTTAAATGCTATGCAGCACTTTTAAGTAACTGTGGCATGACACTTGTAAGATTATGCAGGGTACCAAAAATGCTGGTCATTTTAAGGTCAGGTTGTAAACATGTGTTCAATCTGATCTCAAAGAAAATGCTTCTTAGAATCAATGTAAAGAACTAAAAAGTTAAAATATGGAACATACCCTCTTTAAAGATATTTCTGAAAAAATGAAATTAATATCTGCGATGTCCCTCCTGTTATTCTCAATGATGAGCTGTGTATTTGTTTCTTAAGCTGTCCGTCAATGCACGGAAGAATCATACTGCAGGGCTGGCAGCAGCAGATGCAGTTCCACCAGTCCCCAGCAGGTGGCAGAAATGCCCTCAGCCTCCAGGAAATGGTCTAAATGCTCCTCCAGAGCCAAGAATAAGCAGAGAGGAGAACCGTTTATCATCTCAAGGAGAGTTTGGTCGGAGGGCTGGAGTTGTGTGAAGTCTGAGGCAGTCAGGAAAGCCCATATATCTTAATGTGACCCCAGCGACACAGGAAAATATCTCAGGCCAACACAACTCCATTTAATTTCATTCAAGTTCCTCAAAAGGGGGGAAAATAGTGGTTTTCCCAACAGCAGAGCAGGAGGAAGAGAAAAGTACTCAAAGAGGGGGAAAAGTCTGAATTTTATGGAATATTTTCACTGGGTGGTCCTTTCTTTGATGGTAAAACACCATTTCTTTTCCCCTTGGTTGATTAAAAAATGAACCCACCCTACTTCCCCCTCCCCCAAACACAAAACAAACAAAAACTAACCCATGCTCATCTGGTTTTGCCCCGGGATCGACTTTCCTCTTCAGAAGAAGATCCCTGTGTCTCTGCGAATTGGCAGCTCCAACGCTGATGGGAAGAGAGTCCTGCCCTGAGATCGCCCAGTGCATGGGCTTGTCTGGTTCCTGTCAGTTCCAGGGACGTGGGAGAAATCCAAAGACCAGGAAATCTTTGGAGAAGAGCAGTCTTTAGAATCCCCAGCCTTGGCGCCTTACTTTAGAGGAACAGAAGGCCTCGTTACACCTCACCATCTGCACGCAGCGACAGGAGACACACAGCTGAGTGTGCAGCCCCAGGAGCACACGCACCTACCTACCTGGGGGTGCCTTCTCATCCTCTCCTCTGGGATTTCCCAGAGGAGCAAGACACGGGCCAATCCCAGGAGTACGTGTTGAGGCAAAGAAGGATCCAGAACTGTTTCTCACATCAGCTGGGTGACGAGAGCCCTTCCCGTCTCCTTCACATGCGGCCAAGGTCGCCTGGGCTTTGCAGCTGGAGGCTCAGTGCCACGCCTGGGGCAAAACTCCAGGATGAAAAAGTCCCAGGAAGAGGGAAGAGGGCGATGCGACATATCCAGATCGGGGTGTGAATGTCAAGGGAAGGGCAGAGAGATGACTTTCACGGTGCGTGATGCTGTGAATGGCATAGATTGGAAAACAAAAATAAGCACTGAGGGAAGCAAGAAAGCACCGCGAAGCCCACATGGGCTGAAAATACCCAGTTGTGGTTGGGGCTGGTCTGGGGCAAGGTGGAAAGGCAAGAATGGGACCCTCAGATCAAATCCCACCCACCCCAGCCTACGGCCCTTTGTACACATTCGGAGGGCGAGGCAGGATGTTTCATTGGCATGCAAGCTCCAACTTGGAAATACTACTTTGTGGTGGGGGAAGCTGGTTAACGTGAGACTTCCAATTTTCGTGGTTAGAAATGAGGGTCTGACAGTGAGTATTACTATTCAGGGATAACAATGTGTGCATGAGCATGCAAGTGTGAAACCCAAATGTCTTCCGGTTACATCGAGTGGGAGCTTTCCTCGTTGTTTCTTGTTTGTTTTTTTGTTGCTGAAACTCTGTGAAGCAGCCCTTCTTCAGTGACTGACTCAACACCCTCTTGTTACGTTTGTCACATTTTTCTCATTTTTTCCTCTGCAGTCACAGTGCTGCTTCTGTGTTCTCCTGCGGTTTCGACACAGTTAATTTTTCTCATCAATTCCTTTTTAGCTTTTGTGTTACACAGAGTTAGAATAAATCTCGGGCCTTCTTGCCTCACTTGGAAATCAACTTCAGTGTGTTTCAATCAATCACTGGAGTTTTCACTGAACTCCTTGAATACAGATTGAGAAGCTCGATGGCTCATTTATCAGAACATGTAAATTCGAGAGAAATATTTTTTTTAACCCCCCATAAAATCCTGCTTTTTCTTACTTTGTATAAGCATTAATAACATCCGTTCTATTACCAATCCAATATTGGTAAAAGATGAAGGTATTTTTTATCTTTCTAAATATTTTCTTGTTTAGAAGGACTCTCTGTTAAATGTGTGGCAAGCAAATTTTGTATTTTTTGGACAGTCACTAAAGCTACAGTACCAAGTATGGCAGTTAAATAGAAACACAGTCAGTCCTTAATCCGTGGAAAGTTATAATTACACCTAGACCGTTTTCCTGACTGGGTTCCCTTTGAGCTCCAGGATATGAGCTGCAAGTAACAAAAATAATCTGTCCTTTAGTTTTACAGTGAGTGATAAGGAGTGTTTAAGCTTCTAGAAATATAAATTATTTTTAAGCCAATTAATTACTGCTATTAAGCACTGTATACAGTGGTCCTCACCAGGCGCTACTTTCCCCCTGTCCCCAAGGGACATGTGCCAATGTCTGGGGACAGTTGTAGTGGTTATAACCAGGGGAAAGGGTGTTACAAGCATCTGAGGAGCAGGAGCCAAAGATGCAGCCAAACACCCAGCAATGCATAGGACGGGGGACCCGTCCTCCCACAACAACAAACGCCTTGGCCCAGAATGTCAAAGGTGGCCACATTAATAACTGTTACTATAGTGAGTGATTTTACTAAAGAAACCGAACCTCATACGACATGACTCGTAAGTCTGTTAAATTTCTCACACCTTTGTTGTTCAGTCGCTGAGTCGTGTCAGATGCTTGGCAACCCCATGGGCTGCAGTGCACACCACCCTCTGTCCTCCATTATCTCCCGGGGTTCACTCAAATTCATGTCCGTGTAGTTGGTGATGCTGTCTAACCATCTCGTCCTCTGTCATCCCCTTCTCCTCCCGCCTTCAATCTTTCCCAGCATCAGGGTCTTTTTCAATGAGTCGGCTCTTCACATCAGGTGGCCCAAACTATTGGAGCCTCAGCTTCAGCATCAGTCCTTCCAGTGAATATTCAGGGTTGATTTCCTTAAGGATTGACTGGTTTGATTTCCTTGCTGTTCAAGGGACTCTCAAGAGACTTCTCCAGCACCACAGTTCAAAAGCATCAATTCTGCAGTGCCCAGCCTTCATTATGGTCCAACTCTCACATCTGTAAATGACTACTGGAAAAAATATAGCTTTGACTCTACGGATCTTTGTTGGCAAAGTGACGTCTATGCTTTTTTAATATGCTAAGTTTGTTGTAGCTTTCCTTCCAAGGAGGATACATCTTTTAATTTCATGGTTGCATTGAGATATAATTCACATACCAAACAATTTACACATTTGGAGTATACTATTCAATGGTTTTTGCTTTTCATGGAACTGTGTAGTCACAGTTCAATTTTACATTTTTATCTCCCCTAAAAGAAACACATTACACTTCAGTCATAATCTCCCCACCTTCCCCCTACCCTCCCCAAGCCCTTGGCAAACACTAATCTACTCTGTAACTGTGTAGATTTGCCTCTTCTGTTTATTTCATATAAATGGAATTAATGTGGGCTTCCCTGGTGGCTCAGGTGATAAAGAATCCACCTGCAATGCGGGAGACCTGGGTTTGATCCCTGGGTTGGGAAGATCCCCTGGAGAAGCGGAAGGCTACCCACTCCAGTATTCTGGCCTGGAGAATTCCATGGACTGTATAGTCCATGGGTTCACAGAGAGTCGGTTGGACACGACTGAGTGACTTTCGCATATAATATGTGCCTGTCTTTGTTCCCTTAGCACAGCGTTTTCAAAGTTCATCCATATCATGGCAGGTTTCAGCTCTTCATTCCTTTTCACTGATGAATAAATAACATGGTTTGTAAATAAACTGTCTTATTTATGCATTCATCAGTGGAAGGGCATTGGGCTGCTTCCTTTTCAGGCTTATTTTGAATAGTGTTGCCAAGTACGTTCGTGTATAAGTTTTTGTGCCAGTGTGCGTTTTCATTTAGGAATGCCAGGAATATATCTGTACCAGGAATAGGATTACTAGATCAGATAACGCCACTTTTCACATTTTCATTTTCCATCACCACCACTAATGTAAGAACATTTCAAATTCTCCACATCCTCATCTTTTATTGTTACCTGTCTTTCATCCTTATTACCCTAGTGGGTGTGAAGCAGTTCCTCACTAAAGTTTCAATTTACATTTCCCCAATGAGGAATGATGTTGAGCATCTTTTCATGTCCTATTAACCCGCTCTTTGGAGAAATGTCTATTCAGATCAATCATCCATTTTTAATTCAGTTGCTTCTATTTTTATTATTAAAAATTAAAAATTCTTTATATAGATATAAGTTCTTTGATATATGATTTGCAAATATTTTCTGTCATCCTGTGGGTTGTCTTTTTGCTTTCTTGATGGTGTCATTTGCAGCATAAAATATTTTAATTTTGTAAAGTTCCAGTTTAATTTTTTGTCACTTGGTTTTTTTTTTTAAATTTCATATGTAAGGCTTTGGCTAACTCTAGGTGACGAAGGCTTCCTTCCAGGTTTTCTCTCAAGAGTTTTGTAATTTTAGCTCTTACATTTAGGTCTATGATCTATTCTGAGTTAATTTCTGAGTGTAAGGAAAGCATCCAACTTCATTCTTCTGCACGTGAGTGTGCAATTGTTACGTCCCCGTTCATTGATAAGACTTTCATGTCACCATTGAATTGTCTTGCTGCCCTTCTGTTCTATTTTTTTCAAATAATTTCTGAATAGTCACTATTAGTTCTCTTTTAATGTTTGGTAAATGCACTAGTGAAGTTATCTGGGCCAGGGCTTTAGTCATTCAATCTTTTTATCTTTTATAGGCCTATTCAGATTTGTTAGGTGGAAAATATGTTAATATTTTTTTCTGATAGACTGACCCTTAAATCATGACAAAATGTCCTGCTATTTCCAGTATCCATTTATTTAGCCTTAAAGTATATTTTTCCTGATATTAGCAGTACCTTATGGTTGTTATTTAAATGGAACATTTTTTTACATTTTTAATTTTTCAACTTATTTTTATCTTTGAATCTAAAGTTTATGACCTATGGACAACATATAGTTGAATCATGTTTTTTGTTTTTTTTTTTGTTTTTTTTTTTCTAATGCAATCTAACAATTTCTGCTTTCACAGAAGCAACCTAAGTGCCCACAGACAGAGGAATGGACAAAGAAGAAGTGGTACATATACACAATGGAATATTCCTTGGGCATTAAAAAGAATGAAATAAGGCCATTTGCAGCAACACGGATGGATCCAGAGAGTGTCACACGGGTTAAGGTTAAGTAAGTCAGACAGAGGAGCAGGAATTCTGTATGGCATCCCTCATATGTGGAATATAAAAAGAAATGATGCAAATGAAGCTACGAAACAGACTTTCTGACTTAGGAAACCTATGGTTGTCAGGTGGAGGGGATAGTTAGGGAGTTGGGGACGGTCATGTACCCACTGCTATATTCAAAACAGATAGCCAACAAGGACCTACTGTACAGCTAAGAAAATGGTTTGATGTTTCACGGTAGGCTGGATGGGACGGGGGTTTGGGGGAGAATGGATACATGTGTATGTGTGACTGAGTATCTTCAATTTTCACCTGAGACTATCACCGTGTGGTTAATCATCTATACCCCAATAAAAGATAAGAAGTTTAAAGTTTGAAAAATAAAGTTCTCTCCTTAACAATGTCTGCTTTTTGATCAGACTATTTGATCTATTCATAATTAGCACTGTTACTATATGGTTGGATTCATGTCTTCCATCTTACTTTTGCTTTCTATGTAGCTTATGCCACATTTCATTCCTCCGTTCTTTTTCTGCTTTCTTTTGCATTGAATAAACATTTCCAGTGCGATATTTTAATTCTCTAATAATTTTTGACTGTATTTTTGAGTTACTTTCTTAGTGACTTAAAATAAGTTATTTTCTAAGGTTTATAGTATGCATCTTAATTTATCAGAATTGACTTTAGTTTTGTCCTGACTTAATACCAACCAGTGAGATATAGAAACTTTACCCTTACCTAGTTCTATGCCACCGTCCTCCTTTTTTGTGATAATACATATTACTTCTCTCTCTCTTGCTCCATGTGTTCTCTCTCTATATATACACACACACATATATATATGAAATAAACCCCACAATTCATTGCTATAATTATTTACATTTTGTGATATGATTATTATACATGCTATCTTTCTCTTACACACACACACACACACACACACACACACACATACACGGGGTTGGCCAAAAAGTTTGTTCCGATTTTTCCATATCATCTTACAGAAAAGCCCAAACAAACTTTTTGGCCAACCCAACACACATTATCTCTCTCTGTCATATATATAATATATCCAACAATACATTTCTATAGTTAATATTTTATCTAGTATTATATCATTTAAGGAAGCTGAGGTAAGAGAGAAGAGAAAAAATATATCTAAAGATTTGTTTATCTCAATCTTCTTAGTTTTCATCTTTGGTATCCTGCTTAATCCTACAGATTCAAGTTACCATCTAGTGTCAACTCTTCACTCCAAAATATCTTTGTTCTCTCCCACCTTCTTTATGCTTTTATTGTCAGATATATTACATTTCTATTATGTTTATATTCATCAGTTCAATTCAGTCACTCAGTTGTGTCCGACTATTTGTGACCCCATGGACTGCAGCATCCCAGGCCTCCCTGTCCATCACCAACTCCCGGAGTTTACTATATATTATATATATTTATCGGAGAAGGCAATGGCACCCCACTCCAGTACTCTTGCCTGGAAAATCCCATGGACGGAGGAGCCTGGTGGGCTGCAGTCCATGGGGTCGCTAAGAGTCGGACACGACTGAGCGACTTCACTTTCACTTTTCACTTTCATGCACTGGAGAATGAAATGGCAACCCGCTCCAGTGTTCTTGCCTGGAGAATCCCAGACGGGGGAGCCTGGTGGGCTGCCGTCTCTGGGGTCGCACAGAGTTGGACATGACTGAAACGACGTAGCAGCAGCAGCAGGATATATATTTATATGTATGAATCAAATTTTGAGTAGAAGTTCTACACATAGTAAATTTACTAGTTACTACAGACCTGGGTTCTTGGTAGACCAAAGAGTCAAAGAAACAACTTTCTTCAAGCAAGATGTAATCATGGAAATTAAGGGACTTCATGACTTGTGGTCTGTTGGCAGGACCAGCCAAGGCTGTGTCTAAAGATTCTCTCCGATTTATTAACAAAGGCTTCACAACTTGGAGCCCTTTCTGATCAGACCGACCAGGCAGTGAAAGAATCACAACGTCTTTAGTGTCCGCTACTCCTGTACCTGTAGAGACCCAGCTTGAATGCTGGCAAAGGCATTACAGGGTTCCTTTCTGCCTATATTAACATTTCAATACATGAGAGTTTATATATAAAGACATTTGTTATTTGAGGAATCTGAATAATAAGCACATGCTTTTGACAACATTTTACATTTCTGAATTTTAAAACTTGCTTAGCATCTTAAGTCAGACAAGGTTAAGAACAAAACGAAATACAAGCCTGGCAACGGAGGTGTTTTCTGACTCATGAGTGAGCCATCCAGGCAGAGGCCATACCGGTCAGGCAGGTTAGGTGTGTGGCTGGATCACTCTCTCCTTGCTCAGACAGCCTGTAAAGTCCAGACACCCTGTAAAGTCCAGACACCCATGAAAGTAGTTTCCTGCTCAAATTAATAAGAGCTGGGATTTCAACTAAGATCTTAACTCTTAAGAAAAACCAATACAGTCCAGATACAGTTTCAGCAGATTTCGTAGGTTTTGACACAAAATCTCTCCTGTGCAGTCTTTCTCGAATCATATAAAACATTTCCTCCCTTTTCATTTTACCTCTGTTTGTTGAAAAATCTTTGGACAAACTGCATCAGATTTTGCCTAAACTCATCTTCTTTTGCTCACAAAGCTGAACTAGAATTGAGGTTTTACCAGCTGTTCCCAGAGAAGGAGGGGTAGACCTCGCATTGCTCCCCCAGGGAGGGCTGAGACAGGCACCTAGGGAACGGTTTGCTCTCCTGGGTTTCTGTGATTGTACTTTTACGCCGTGTGTGTTATTTGCTCAGGCGTGTGTGACTCTTTGCGACCCCATGGACTATAGCCCACCAGGCTCCTCTGTCCGTGGAATTCTCCAGGCAAAAATACTGGAGTGGGTAGCCCTTCCCTTCTCCAGGGGATCTTCCTGACCCAGGGTTCGAACCTGGGTCTCCCACATTGCAGACAGATTCTTTAGTGTCTGAGCCACCAGGGAAGCCCTACTTTTACCCTGTGAATAAAGTTCATACATTTTGTCTGAAAAGTAGACCACCAAAAACACTAAGATACTGAGTACTTAAAACTACTTTAAAAACTACTTGAAGCCATCAGTGTCCACCAGTCTGTGAAGTACTCTGGAAATTGTTTGTTAAACTTTATGGGCAACAAAGAGAAGTGTGAAGATAAAACATCTGGATCTTTGTTGATCGCCAATCAAAGATGGTTTTCTCTGGAATAAGTTCATCTTTTTTCCTAAAGATAGGTGATTTAGACTGTGCTAATATTTTTATTCTGCAATTGTATTGCTATTTCCTTTGGCCCATAACTTTTTAAAAATTGAAATACAGTTGATTTACAATGTGTTAGTTTCAGGTATACAGCAATGTGATTCCATTATAAATATATATATATATATATATATATATATATATATATATGTAATTAGTATGTGCCTGTGTCCTCAGTCATTCAATCGTGTCTGATTCTTGTGACCCCATGGACTGCAGCCCACCAGGCTCCTCTGTCCTTAGAATTTTCCAAGCAAAAATACGGGAGTGGGTTGTCATTTCCTTCTCCAGGGGATCTTCCAACTCAGGGATCGAACCCACGTCTCCTGTGACTCCTGCATTGGCAAGTGGTTCTTTACCACTGAGCAACCTGGGAAGCCCACATAGTGTGTGTGTGTGTGTATGTATATGTATATATATACACACACGTATGTATGTATATATTTTTACATTCTCTTCCATTCTTGGTTAGTACAAGATACTGAGTATAGTTCCAATACGCCATGTCCAGGGATTTGTGTGGAAAGAGAGTGGATAGAGGGAAATGCTTCTCCCCTTCGGTTCTTTACATCTTTCACCTGTGTTTCCCTCATACGGTATTTGCATACTTAGAGGCTGTTCCCTGGTTAGACATGACCTTGTAGCTGGGAGGAAAGTCACTTGGGGATGTCTGACAGTTAAAACCCTACGAGTAGGGTTACAGATGTGACAGGGAACGTCTGGGCTGTTTCTGGATGAGAGTCAATTTGCAGAAACAAGCCATTTTCCACAGCACCATAGAAGCTGGGGAGAAAAGACGTGCCCGCAGGAGCTGATGGAGAAGAACTCAGATCTAGCCATTTGATTTTGGTCTTTGATATTTCAGGGAGTCAGATGTCCCTAGAGGCGTGTTCATACTTACTAGATTCCAACCAGAATGCCGTTTCTCTGTTTGATGTGACATTTACTTTACAACTTTAATGTTTGTAACATTTCTCAGTTCCCACAAGCTCACTATCTGACCAGTCCAAGGTCACAAAGCCACCCACCCAGAAAGCACATCAAATGAAATGTCACAGCCATGGAGGGTGCTCAGGGAAGACATGCTATCTCCCTGGAGAATCCACAGGCAACCCAGAGGACTCCTTTGGCAGGGAATCTGAACGCATGGGTTCTGATAAACCTCTTCTGGAGTCCTGATTTATTTTTATTTTTCCCCTTTCTCCTATTTTTCTTTTAAAAAGCTTCAAAAAAAAATTTCCATTGTAGCTGGCAAAGCAGGAAAGCTATTTAACTTCAACCACATTTTTGGTACCCTATAAAAGCTAAATAGAAATAATAGTTAAATCGTGAACAAAGCATAGCATAGAAGTGCATGGTCTCTGCAGGCCAATGAGCAAACCAAAGATATGAAGAGAGTCGGCTCCTCCAACCTCATCTGAAGATAGAAATTAAGGTTACAAGGGAAATACAAGCCCTACCACTCCCAGCGTGGGGAGCTCTGCTTGGACCCTCATCTCAGCTTTAAGTGGAAGCAGAAAACATTTCTATGTGTCTGCTTTTCTGTGACTTCCCTACAGTGGAAAAAATGGACATTTTTGCCATGACTTTATCATATGATGCAGATGTTTGGCTCAAGTCTCCTGATCTTGTCAAAAAAACTGCCATTAAAAAATTAGAACAAGATTCTTGGCTTATTTATGTTTTCTTATGAGGTGTAAATCTGCATATATAAGCATTATTTGTACTGCAGTCCCTTACAGAGCTTCTAGTTCTAGGATATGTCTCCTATTCTTTCTCCCTGTTATGAGTAGCTAGATATATTACTTAAATTTACTGATCATTTCTGTCTCTCCCCACTCTTGTATCTTCAAAAGTGAAAAAGTGAAAGTGTTAGTCACCCAGTCATGTCTGACTCTTGGAGACTGCATGGACTGTAAGCCCCTCTGTCCATGGAATTCTGCAGGCAAAAGTACCAAAGTGGGTAGTCATTCCCTTCTCCAGGGGATCTTTCCAACCCAGGGATGGAACCTGGATCTCTTGCATTGCAAGCAGATTCTTTACCATTCGAGCCAGCAGGCTCAAGGACATCTCCCCCGCCCGCAACATCACAGTGACGGCCTGTGTTTTCTAATGGCCATTAAGAAAGGTAAACTTCCACCATGGAATTGCAGATGCCTAACCCTCTCGTGACCCTTAGATTTTTCAAAGTCTGCAAAGAATAAAAATAATGGCGAACACTCAAAGTTCATCACGTCCTAGATCTTCCTTAGTGGACCTACTGATTGGATTTGATGCACTCTGTCCAGTTTGCCTGATTGAAAATGGTTACAAAGGAGCTAGGAAGTACTGAAAAAGCAAAAGCGGTTATCATAACAAGTTAGGCATTAGTAAGGAAGTTTTTCTTGAGCATGAGTCTTAACCCATGGTCTGGGCTTTACGAGTAATCTTACACTGCTTGTCTGTTTTCCTTTTAGAGATGGATGGAAAGTTGTTCTCATAATGCATCTGAGTTGTTGAATATCCATTATGTTTCAGGGAAGTCATTCCTTCTTTCAAAACAGTTTTAATTTTTATGGAACCTAAGTTCAAACAGAAAGTTTTTTATCGGTAGAACATTTGGAATGCTTTATTATGAGGATTTTAGTCCATTTCTTGACCAAACATTGTTTTCACAATTGACATCTCTAAAAGAAAAAGAAAAAAAAAAAGGATTTAAAAAGGCAGACACTTCTGGACTATAAATTCAAGAATTTTCATGGAGCTCAGTCTCTCAAAATGCCCATCTCCCAAAAAAGATTTTCAACAGGTGGTGCCAGCCATGAGTGCTCTGCTTAGGATAAAAATTGCACATGTGTATTATTAGTGCTGCTGAATTTAATAAATGCACCCAGGTCTGTTAATTTATTCAAATTTTGGATAGTTGGTGATTTACTGGGATTAATGATTCGGCGAATACAATTTTTAAAAAGTGTCCAGGACAGGGAGCATCATGGAACATATTGTACCTTATAGTAAAATAAAAATAGCCTTGGACAGCCCATGGAATGTGTTCTAGCAGCATAATCAGTTCTTTACTGTGGTTTTCCTGCCAGTCGGGGAGCCCTGCGTCACAGAGAGTGGGTGCCAAGTGTCTGGTTTGTGCTTTGGTAAGACATGTTTTTCTTGCTGAGAATTTTCAGGTTTGCAATTCCCCCATGCAAGGCAGCCGGGTCACCTTCCAATGCACTGGGGTACTGCTTTTGTTCCAGATAGCTCCCTGAAGGTTGGGGCACCAGCAATCACAACATCAATGAACAGCAGGTGCCCACGACCTCCGTGAAGAGCCCAGGTCTGGGTGGATGGTGGGGCTAGAGGCAGCTCGGTGGATTTTCATCTTGTACAAATAGTCTCACTGTCCAGATCGAAGCTCTCCGCTATGAATAGCAAGTTTGTGACAGTGTGTAGAGTTGAGGCCATTACCTAAATAAATTTGGGCAAAATGTACTCTTGGAGCAATATGGGATTTCCGTCTTGCATGGATTATCCCTCTTTTCAGTCTAAATTTTCAAGAAGGCCTTTGTTGTTGTTCAGTCACTCAGTCGAGTCTGGCTCTTTGCGACCCCATGGGCAGGCCTCCCTGTCCTTCACTATCTCTCAGAATTTGCTCAGATTCATGTCCATTGAGGGGAAGGCAACAGCACCCCACTCCAGTACTCTTGCTTGGAAAACCCCATGGACGGAGCAGCCTGGTAGGGGGGTCGCTAAGAGTCCGACACGACTGAGCGACTTCACTTTCCCTTTTCACCTTCATGCATTGGAGAAGGAAATGGCAGCCCACTCCAGCGTTCTTTCCTGGAGAATCCCAGGGACAGGGGAGCCTGGTAGGCTTCTGTCTATGGGGTCTCACAGAGTCGGACACGACTGAAGTGACTTAGCAGCAGCGTGTCCACGGAGTCAGTGAGGCGTGACTCGCTCCTTCCTAGCTCTTTGTCCACAAAGGCCCAGTGTTGGTGTGTGCAACCCACTTTCCTCTGTCCAGGGATGGACACCTTTTCTTTAACACAGGCTCGGGCACCTGGAGCCCCAGCTGCCCTTCGGTACTCTGGTTATCCCTGCCCTACGCTGGGTCCACTGGTCATTTTGTTTTGTGCAGTTGAGACCTGGATGGTGCATTTTCCACCCTCTGTGTTGGTTATTTACTCAAACAGAAAATGTGGCCAGGGAGTGGCAAGATGGTGGTTATGTGCATCCCGGCTGGACTCCCAGCTGTTCTTGTATGTGTACTGTTCACTGCTGCTTCTCTGATGTGTGTTTCTGCCACACTGACCATAATCTGGGGTTACCTGAATGCCAGGATTGCATATGGGGCTGTGTGTGGGAGAGACCCCTTCCCCTGCACACACACCCGTGAGACCAAACCAAACCAAAACGAAGGACAAGGGGTTTAAAGAGAGAGGGCCTCACCCAACATTTAAATCATATAAAATGCTCAAGTAGAGAAAAAGGCTTCCTAGGTGGTTCAGTGGTAAAGATTGTCCCTGCAATGCAGGAGACACAGGTTTGATCCCTGGGTCTGGAAGATCCCTTGGAGTAGGAAATGGCAACCCACTCCACTATTCTTGCCTGGAGAATCCTATGGACAGAGGAGCCCAGTGGGCTACAGTCCGTGGGATCACAAAGAGTTGCACACGACTGAAGTGACTGAGCACAGCACACAGAAAAGGGGACCAAGTACAGTGGTGGTGGGAATGAAAATTGGTGTGGTCATGAAAATTGGAAAACAGTATGGAGGTTTCACAGAAAAATTAAGAATAGAGTTGCCGTATGATCCCACAGTTCCACTCCCAGGCAAATATCTGAGAAAAAAAAAAAACTCAAAAAGATACCTGCACCTCCAGGCTCATGGCAGCACTATTTATGATAGTCAAGACATGGAAGCGATCTGCGTGTCCATTAACAGATGAATGGATAACGAAAATATGATACATATATACAATGGAATATTATTCGGTCATAGAAAAGGAATGAAATTTTGCCATTTGCAACATCATGGATGGACTCGGAGGGCATTAATTTAAGTGAAATAAGTCAGAGAAAGATGAATACTGTATGATATCGTTACATGTGGTATCTAAAAAATACAATACCCTATTGAATATAACATAAAGGAAGTAGACTTGCAGGTACAGAAAAGCTAGTGGTTACCAGTGGGAAGAGGGCAAGTGGGAGGGACAGCATAGGGGTTGGGGAGTGGGAGTTACAAGCTACAGTATAAGAAAGACTCAAGGATGCATGAACAAAGCTGAGCACCGCAGTACTGATGCTTTAGAACTGTGGTGTTGGAGAAGATTCTTGACAGTCCCTTGGACTGCAAAGAGATCCAACCAGTCCACCCTAAAGGAAATCAGTCCTGAATATTCATTGGAAGGACTGATGCTGAAGCTGAAGCTTCAATACTTTGGCCACCTGATGTGGAGAGCCGACTTATTGGAAAGATCCTGATGCTGAGAAAGATAGAAGGCAGGACAAGAAGGGGACAACAGAGGATGAGATGGTGGGATGGTGTTATAGACTCAATGGACATGAGTTTAAGCAAACTCCAGGAGACGGTGAAGGACACGGAGGCCTGGCGTGCTGCAGTCCATGGGGTCGCAAAGAGTCGGACACGAATGAGCGACTGAACAACAAGGATGTATCATACAACATGGGAAATACAGCAGTATTTTGTAATAAGCAAATGGAAAATAACCTTTAAAATTATATAAAAATTAAAATAAATAAATACAATGTCAAAGTAGCTTCGTTTCCAATTCTTACGAAGGTCTCGAGGCTCTACAAGATTTTCTTCCCAAGCCCACAGCCCTGGGCCTTTCCTACCACCCAGGCATCCCGGCTCTCCTCCTGGGGCACACCCAAGCTGTCCTTCTCCTCTCAGGCCCTTTCTGTCTGTTTGGCTAGCTTCTCCATCTCCACTGGGCTCTGTCCCAAAGTAACCTTGTAAGTGGCACCGTCCTGGCCTTCCAGCAACCTCCGTATTTTCCATCACCCTCACCTGCTTTCTTTTCCTGCGTCGTCACCTGATAAGCTGCATGCTTATATGCTTACTTACACACTCAAGGCAAAGATAAAGGAAACTGGATTGGGTGGAGGGCCTGTTTTGTTTCCTGCCGTCTCAAACGCCTATAGAAGAGTGCCCGGATCATAACTGAGTTGCTTAACTAAACTTGGTGAGTGTCGAATAACTGAAATTATCAAGCCGAATGATCAAGGAGGAAACACAGTGTAGAGATTCACTTTCCTGCCTCTCCACTGGCTGCCTGACCTCAGTCCAGTTTAAAAGTGAAATAAGCAAGGACTCAAGCTTGAGCATCACTTAGCAAATGTTTGTTTAAGTAACAAATGGCCAGCGATAGGAATGCAACAAAATCATCCCACCTTGCTTATGTCTATTTCAGAAGCATTGAACTTCTCAGGCCTTTGTCTGTACCATTACTGAGATTCAGTTCAGTTGCTCATTTCCTGTCCAACTCTTTGCAACCCTACGAATTGCAGCACACCAGGCCTCCCTGTCCATCACCAACTCCTGGAGTCCACCCAAGCCCGTGTCCATCGAGTCAGTGATGCCATCCAACCATCTCATCCTCTGTCGTCCCCTTCTCCTCCTGCCTCCAATCCCTCCCAGCATCAGAGTCTTTTCCAAGGAGTCAGCTCTTTGCATGAGGTGGCCAAAGTACTGGAGTTTCAGCTTCAACGTCAGTCCTTCCAATAAACACTCAGGACTGATCTCCTTTAGGATGGACTGGTTGGATCTCCTTGCAGTCCAAGGGACTCTCAAGAGTCTTCTCCAACACCACAGTTCAAAAGCATCAATTCTTCAGTGCTCAGCTTTCCTCACAGTCCAACTCTCACATCCATACATGACCACTGGAAAAACCATAGCCTTGACTAGACGGACCTTTGTTGGCAAAGTAATGTCTCTGCTTTTGAATATGCTATCTAGGTTGGTTATAACTTCCCTTCCAAGGAGTAAGCGTCTTTTAATTTCATGGCTGCAGTCACCATCTGCAGTGATTTTGGAGCCCCAAAACATAAAGTCTGACACTTTTTCCACTGTTTCCCCATCTATTTCCCATGAAGTGATGGGACCGGATGCCATGATCTTCGTTTTCTGAATGTTGAGCTTTAAGCCAACTTTTTCGCTCTCCTCCTTCACTTTCATCAAGAGGTTTTTAGTTCCTCTTCACTTTCTGCCATAAGGGTGGTATCATCTGCATATCTGAGGTTATTGATATTTTTCCCAGAAATCTTGATTCCAGCTTGTACTTCTTCCAGCCCAGCGTTTCTCATGATGTACTCTGCATAGAATTTAAATAATCAGGGTGACGATATACAGCCTTGACGTACTCCTTTTCCTATTTGGAACCAGTCTGTTGTTCCATGTCCAGTTCTAACTGTTGCTTCCTGACCTGCATATAGGTTTCTCAAGAGGCAGGTCAGGTGGTGTGGTATTCCTATCTCTTTCAGAATTTTCCACAGTTTATTGTGATCCACACAGTCAAAGGCTTTGGCATAGTCAACAAAGCAGAAATAGATGTTTTTCTGGAACTCTCTTGCTTTTTCGATGATCCAGCAGATGTTGGCAATTTGATCTCTGGTTCCTCTGCCTTTTCTAAAACCAGCTTGAACATCTGGAAGTTCACAGTTTACATATTGTTGAAGACTGGCTTGGAGAATTTTGAGCATTACTTTATTAGCGTGTGAGTTGTGTGGTAGTTTGAGCATTCTTTGTCATTGTGTTTCTTTGGGATTGGAATGAAAACTGACCTTTTCCAGTCCTGTGGCCAATGCTGAGTTTTCCAAATTTGCTGGCATATTGAATACAGCACTTTCACAGCATCATCTTTCAGGATTTGAAATAGCACAACTGGAATTCCATCACCTCCACTAGCTTTGTTCATAGTGATGCTTTCTAAGGTCCACTTGACTTCATATTCCAGGATTTCTGGCTCTAGGTGAGTGATCACACCATCGTGATTATCTTGGTCATGAAGATCTTTCTTGTACAGTTCTTCTGTGTATTATTGCCACCTCTTCTTAATATCTTCTGCTTCTGTTAGGTCCATACCATTTCTGTCCTTATCGAGCCCATCTTTGCATGAAATGTTCCCTTGGTATCTAATTTTCTTGAAGAGATCTCTAGTCTTTCCCATTCTGTTTTCCTCTATTTCTTTGCATTGATCGCTGAGGAAGGCTTTCTTAACTCTCCTTGCTATTCTTTGGAACTCTGCATTCAGATGCTTATATCTTAAAGGTCAAACTTTGGATGGCTTTTCAAGCTTATAATGGTTTAGAAATATTTTCTCTCTAAAGGAAGAAATTCTCTTGACTTTTTCTGTTGGACTATAGCTTTCTGGACAGGTTTGTAAAATGCACCTAATTTTATTCTCTGGTAATCCCAGGACAAACCCTGCACTTAATTCGTGCTCAATACTTACTTGTTGGGAAGAACCCCTTTTTCTTCTGGAGACTTCTACTCACTGTGACCAGGAAGATGATATATGATATATATTTCACATGATATATTTTATATTGTTTGTTCTGCTAGAGTTGGCAAAGTTTTTCTGAAAAAGACCAGATAGAAAGCATTTTCAATTTCGTGGGCTTCGCTTCTCACATTTTGGTCACTATTCTACAGTTCTGCTGTTCTAGTGTGAAAGCAGACACACAAAATTTGTAAACAAATGGTGTGGCTCTAATGCAATAACACTGGGTTTACAGAAACAAATGGTGGGCTATGTGTGATCTCTAGGTTGTAGTTGGCTGGCCCCTGTGCTAGACTACACTTGCCATGAAAGAACTGGTCCTGAAAATAAGCTGTTTGTGTCTGTTGCGTTTCTGAATTGGGCAAGAGCTGTGTGAGATAATTTTAGTTTCATTTCTTTTTTTTTGTAAAGAAAGGCAGACTGCCACGTGCAGCGCCTCATTTGGATGTGTCTGGAGTCTTGGAAGCTTGACTACCCTACGTTCTCCTACAAATGGACCTTGAGAGCTTGTTTGGAGGTTCTAGCAGGGGAGCGCAGCTACTCGTATACCCTTGACCGAAGACCGGTCCTCCTCTAGCGGGGATGGTCGTCCTCTTCGACCGAGCGCGCAGCTTCGGGAGGGACGCACATGGAGCGGTGAGGGAGGAAGGGGACACCCGCCTAGCCAGCCAGATCAGCCGAATCAACCCTGGCGATCAATGGGGTGACAGATGTCGCAACCAGATTGCCCTCACATCCTTTAGTTTCATTTCTATTGTTGTCTTGTGGTTAATTGAATAAAGACTTGCTAAGTGACTCCCAAGTTTGAGTCCTTATTTAATGTTTAGATTGTACAAATCTTGACGCACCTCAGAAGTGTACTAAGGCTGCCTTTTCTTCTTTCTTTCCTCTTTTTTCCCACACAGCACCCATTTTTGTGACCCTCTTGTTCACATAAACTAAACCTGAGACAAGGCTTCTAGCGCTGGCTTGCTAAGCTCTTTGTGGTTAAACTGGTTTCTCACCCACCACACTCTGGAAGAGGGAAAGAAACACCAGATTAGACATGTTTTAAAGAGGGATCAATATGTAATATAAACCAGATTGTACCTCCTTCACTCTCCCCAGGCCCAGTTGCAAGCAATCCTCATACACAAGTGGGAACTAAGGGGTGGGCTTTGGTGCCTTAGTTGAGACTTTAAAAATCCCAGGGAAGCAGAGAAGAGTCTACGTTCCATGCTTAGGGCGGAAACCCGACCTAACCTGGGTCTAGGACTGCATACACAGCTACTGTCTTTCCTCATCCAGTGGTGGCCAAACCAGCTTCTGCATAGGTATGCCTTCTCCTTCACCTGAACACCACCTCCATCAGTCTAAGGTGGGTCAGAGATTATCCTTGAAACTGTCCTCTCTCCTGGCAGGAAGGGAAACCCAGAGCCCCACGGTCTCCGAAGGCCCCTTATAAGCAGAACGAAGACCTCAGCAGTTAGATCTTAATCTCTGACTCCACCCCAGTCCCTTCACACCCCTGAGTTCCAAACAACTTCAGGTCCCAGACCTCTGGAAAGCTAGGTTTCTCCGCAGGCCCTCAGGGCAAAAGCATTGGCGGCTAATGAGACAGCAGGAAATCGTCTTGATACTTTTATGGCATTTATTCTGCAGAAGTAATGGGAAACAGTGGGTCCTGTGGACTAAGAAGAGCCTCTTTTCTTCCTGAGATGACATAATCAAAGTCGCATTGTGGACTGGAAGCAGACCAATGGGCCAGCTGAGGGAGTTGGGCACACCCTGAGGTCGACGACCACGTGGACACCATGGGTCTAAGATGCTCTCTGGGGGCTGGTGACTCGTCCATAGTGTGCAGAGAAAGACACGCCCCTTCCTGACCACAGGCACTGTCGTGTCAGGGTCTGACACAGGACAAGGTCAGAGGGAGAGACTCAGCAGAAGGAGACGGACTGGAGACCAAAAGCTGAGTTTATCACCTCCTGGTTCCCAGTGTTCTCTCTCTGTGTCCAGCCTCCTATTCTCAACTCTGTTTTATCCAAGTCATCTCAGGCTCTTAAACCCAAATCTGGTGTTAAGACCTCACCCCAGGCCAACTAAACTAGAATCTCTTGGACATTTAAAAAGTCTCTGGGTGATTTTAATGTGTAGGCAGGGTTGGAGACCACTGTTCTAATTCATTATCACCTTGATGTTGAAATACTACCGGAAGGAAATCAGGAAGGCTATCAGCTACCCTGAAATCTTTTCGTTTGAGAACCTGCTCAGTTAAGACTTGTAGATAAATTTCAGATAAGGCTGCATCTGAAACTAAGCTGTGAGGTCGCCTTATGAATAATGCCATTTATTAATACTTTTTGAAAAGATGAAAGAGGCCTATAGCTGGAAATCAAATAGAACCAGGGCAGACATCATGTATTCATTGTTGTTCATTTCAGCCTTCTTCATGGTGTGGTTCATTACTGCAGCTTAGTTAAGCCTGAGGAGACCCGCGCAGGCTGTGAATTTACGGGTAACTGTAAAATGCAGGGACTCAGAGTGTGGTCTTGGAATGGAGACGGAGATCTGAATCTCCACTAATGCTTATGGAGCAATGCTTAGATTGCTAACTATTTGACCTCTGGCAAGTGACTTAATTTAAGACTTAGTTTTCTCACCTACAAAGTGGGAAGAATACTCTCTGTCTCAAAGATAGATTTGTTAATATGATGTCTTCCATAAATGCCTTCCCTGTGTTAGTTGCTCAGTCACGTCCAACTCTTTGTGACTCCATGAACTGTATGTAGCTCACCTGGCTCCTCTGTCCATGGAATTCTCCAGGCCAGGTTACTGGAGTGGGTAACTGTTTCCTTCTCCAGGAGATTTTCTTGACCCAGGGATTGACCAGGTATGAAACTAGAATAAATAATAATCAATAATAATTAAACAAAGTGGTGGATATAAAACACCTAAATCAAATTCCTGACCCTTTCTAATCCTTCAACAAATGACAGTTATTATTATTACAACTAAAATGAATTGTGTGTCAGAGTCTTGTTTCCTTGTGTTATGGGATAATGACTCAAGGATAAGAATTGAATCCACTAATACTAAAGTCTTGATTTTTCTTGAAACAATGAGCTCATTAGAGTCTCCTTGTGTTGCCAAGTTCAACGAGATCCAGGAGTACTGGTTGCTGTCGGCGTACAATGAAGACATACTTCTGGAGGAATCTTGCTGTGAGATGCAGGCCAAGAATAAAAACTCCAGGGCCACCTCTGATTTCCTTTAAAGTCACAGCAGCTCACATGAGGGGTGAAGATATTTCCACATTCCCTTCTATCTGCTGGGGGTCAAGAGATGACCTGAAAGAGGTGTTTTTAAAATCTTGGTTAGGGTTTGTATTAAGCATGTAGGTAAAGTGTGAATATCTCCAATGCATGATTTCAATTCTTTCAATGCTTGATTTAAATTTCAATTTAAAAAATAAAGAATAAATATACCACAAAGAAAGCAGAATTCCAACGTAATCTTTAGAAGTTAATTTGTGTTTCCTGGGTGCTGCATTATGACCATAATCCTTGCTACCTGGCCAGGCCAGTACGGGGTGTGTGTGTACATGTGTGTGGGTGTGAATGTTGGTATGAGTGCATGTGTGTTGTGTGAGTGTGCGTGTGTTTGTGTGTGAGTGTGGGGGTATGTGAGTGCATGTGTCTTGTGTGTGTGTGCACATGTGTGTGGTGTGAGTATGTGTGTGTTAAACGGGCATGTATTTACCTACTTCGCTATCAGACTGGTAGTACCAGTCCTTTTCCGCAAATTCTAACATTTGGGATTTGCTGTTCACAATAATAGAAATGTGTGTTTGAGAACCATACTTGAACTTAGACCTTTCGACAGGAGACTTCTGTAGTTGGAAATTACCCTGAGCTTCAATTTCAAGAAAAAGACAAAGTTGAAGAAAAAGAAAAAGAAGAAAGAAAAGAAAAAATAGAGAAACAAAAAGAAGAAAAAGGCAAAGTTTACGTTATAAAATCAGAAAGCGAAGGGCAGATGACTGGCTAGGCAGATGTGTACGTTGTTGGACAGATGAGTTTCATAAAACACTGGAGCTACTCTGCACGCCTGCCTGTTCTCCAAGGCCACTTGAACAGCGAGGCTTCTGGTGGAAGAACGGTAATACAGTCGTCTTTTTGTTTCACTTGTGCCTGGGTTCCATGTTTTCCCAGATTTCTTATAAACACACACATGGTTTAGCATGTTCGACTGGAAAGAAGCTTTCCGTCACCTGCCTTTGTGATTCCTACAGTTCAGGGGGAAGTTTTCCTTGTGTGTTTATCTCCCGCAAAAGCACATTACATCACAAGGAACAGCCAATACCATACATAAAACCCCCCTTAACCTTGCCCCTCCAGACTCGCACACATCAGCAAATTAGCTGTATCTGTCCTTGGTTCAGGGTTGGCTGGTGAAAGCACTTCAATAGCAAATGAGGAACAGGGGCGGTTTCTGAGCAGCATCAAATATTATTCTAAGTTCTACAACCAAGATAGGAGATACATTCTCATTCTCAACTGCTGGTAATACTAAGGTCCTATAAAAGTCAAGGAATAATGCTTAACTAAGCGGCCTAAAGTTTATAGCTTATCACTGCAATGCAATGCACTTCAGGAAAATTGGCACGAGAAAACTCAGTTTCCTAGGAACAATCTAATTGAGCTCTGTTTATTCAAGTAACCTAAACTAGCTGACTATTCAAATGGCTTGCAATAAAAAAATAGAGTGGGCTCAGAAAGCCCTCGTGCCTCACGCTGTCCTTGGAAGAACCAGCAGGGGGTTCTTGCTGGAGTTCAGTTGGGGGCTTCTAGGGACTGCGATGGAGAAGGCAATGGCAACCCACTCCAGTACTCTTGCCTGGAAAATCCCATGGATGGAGGAGCCTGGTAGGCTGCAGACCATGGGGTCGCGAAGAGTCGGACATGACTGAGCGACTTCACTTTCAATTTTCCCTTTCATGCATTGGAGAAGGAAATGGCCACCCACTCCAGTGTTCTTGCCTGGAGAATCCCAGGGACAGGGGAGCCTGGTGGGCCGCCATCTATGGGGTCAGCAGCAGCAGCAGCAGGGACTGCAAATCACTTAAGGGGTTTTAAACCAGCTCAGGGTCTCTGCAGAAGGACTAGTGTGAAGAGCAGATCTTAGAGGAACTGGAATACCCAGTTTATCTGTCCTACCGTCAAATCCAGAGGAAGAGAGGAGAATCTGGGTGTTAGAATAAGGATTTGCCTGTGACCATTCTTGGATCAGAGTTCTGGGCTTCCTGTCCCAGCGGCAGACCACAGTGGGCAGGAAGAGTGTCTGTCTAGACCCTGGCCACCTTCACCACTCCCTAAAGTTCTCTGATAGAATCCCTTGCGGCACTGGACTCTTCCTACACGCACACTCGAGTAAGCTCCATTAGCACCCTGGAAAGTGCATTTGTTTTCCTAAGTTCACTAGAGCAAAAACCAGCTCAGAGTCGTCAGTGAACGTGCCCCAGGTCATGCATTTGTGTTAGTATTCAATACATAGCCATTCTGGAATTAAATCCATGTCTATCTAAGACTAGACATGTACTTTTACTTATACTGTATAGCTTTTGAGAAAAAAATAGTATAACAAGTCAATGTTCTGAGGCAAGGATAAAGTGAGAGTTGGCTAGTAAGATAAGCGATACCATTAAGAAATTTGAAAAACAAAACATAACAGTGTTTGCCTAAGAGGCTGCCCTGAGTCTAAGCTGATGATCCAAGCACTCTTGTTGGGGTGCGTGCTTCACTGGGTGATAAGTGTACTTACTGACTGATAAATAGTAAGGCTGTACTTTTGCAATCACTGCAGCTTGTTAGGTACACACAGATTTCAGGAAAGAAGTGAGCAAAGGCAAGTTTGCAAGGACTAGAAGTTCACTCATGAAAGCAGTTTGAAGAAGAGCAAGTCTTAAGTCAACACTCACTCTGGGTTCACGTGACTACCCACCAAACCCAGGCTGGTGGGATGGAGCAAATAAGAGACAGGAAATATTCTTTAGAATGTGATCAAAAATAAATTCACAGGGGTGCAATAATCCTAGCGATATTTCTTAAAGGGAGAATTTAAAAAAATCAGTCACTCCTTTGCCAGTGTGCGTAGATCAAGAATCAACGAAAGGGAATCCTGTATCACTTGGTTTCAGGAGCCCAACCCTGCCTCCTATGTCTCCTTATATTCTTCAGGTTGGACCAATCTAGAAGGAGAAAAATAAGGGGAAGAGAGTACTTTTATTGGAATTCTTTATCACCTCTTTGTTCTGCTGGTGACTCAGCTGCCTCTACAAGTGCACTTAATAAGACAAACAAGAATGACCGTGGACAGTTTTCCTTCTGAGGTCATTCTTTTTTTTTTTTTCTTTAACAAATGTGTGTAGCCTTGGGTAAACGACAAGTTCTCCAGGCAGTGTTTGCTCAATGAGTACTTGCACTTGATAAAGAAGACCACGATTTGCTGGGGTTTGGTGCTGTAGTTTGAGTACCCAACACCATCTTTCTACACCCAGACTACTGCTTCAGTGCTAAGTCCTCTGGAGTTTATGACAACTCGGCTGGGACCTCCACTGTACATAATTAGCCAATTTTCTTTGCTCAGTTTTTCCACAATAACTAGAATGTTTGGCAAAAAGGTACAGTTTTGCAATGGGAAGGATCTCAAAGTAAAATCCTAGTTGTTTACCCAGTTCTGTTAATAATAAGTACCTCAAATGAGTCCTGAGAATTCTCCTAGGCTCTCTGCATTTACACCATGTAGGAATGGGGGTACTGATGGAGAATCAGGGTTTTACTTTCTTCTGTATGGTTACCAGAGGTAGAAACTATATGGATGCGTAGAGAAGAGTTCTGGAACATTATAGATGAGTTATCTCATAATAGCATCACTAAATGCTAAACCAAATAAAGAGCAAGAAAACATACAATGTGGACCCAATGGGCTGTACCAGAAGCGAGGGACTGAACTTGGGAAAAGTGGGAAAGAGGCTTTATGAATGCTCAGGATCCAAAATATTATGGCAAGAAACTTTAGAACAATGAAACCTTTAAAGAGGGGACAGTTTGATGGAACTCGGATGCTTTAAAAGTAATGCCTGTGTCCAGCAGATAAAATGAAACACGTTGCCTATACTTTGATATCTCCATTCCAAGAAGAAATATACTCTTCTGTTGACTGGATGAGGTTTTTAAAGCTGAAGTATGTAGCTTACCAGTGTGTGTGTGTGTGCCAGTACATGCTCAGTTGTGTCCAACTCTTTTTTTTTTTTCTAATTTTATTTTATTTTTAAACTTTACATAATTGTATTAGTTTTGCCAAATATCAAAATGAATCCGCCACAGGTATACATGTGTTCCCCATCCCGAACCCTCCTCCCTCCTCCCTCCCCATACCATCCCTCTGGGCCGTCCCAGTGCACCAGCCCCAAGCATCCAGCATCGTGCATCGAACCTGGACTGGCAACTCTTTGCAATCCCGTGCACTGTAGCCTGCCAGGCTCCTCTGCCCATGAAATTTTCCAGCAAGACTACTAGAGTGGGTTGCCATAACCTTCTCTAGGGGATCTTCTCGACCCAAGGATTGAACCTGCATCTCTTAAACATCACCTGCACTGGCAGGTAGATTCTTTGCCACTAGTGCCAGCTGGGAAGCTAAACTATGAAAACCAAAGGAAAAAGGGGCTCTGGTAGCTCAGATGGTAAAGAATCTGCCGGCAGTGCAGGGTTTGATCCCTGGTTCAGGAAGATCCCTTGGAGAAGGGAGTCGCAACCCACTCCAGTATTCTTGCCAGGAAAATCCCATGGACAGAGAAGCCTGGCAGGCTACAGTCCATGAAGTCACAGAGTCGGACACGACTGAGCAACTTAGCACAAGGAAAAAGGTAGAATGATCCACTACTTTTGTGTTCTCCAATTAATCGTTGAAATTATTTGGGGGTTATGACAGCACTTTCTGTAGTCTATCTTTTTTTTTTTTTTGTCTGCACCAGGTCTTTGTTGTACAGACTTGTCTGCCTTGGGGCATGTGGGATCTTAGTTCCCCCAGCAGGTATCGAACCTGCGTCCACTGCCTTGCAAGGGGACCACCAGGACCACCAGGGAAGTCCCTGTACTACTGTATTTTAAATAATCTAAATGTGACTCTGAGTTTTGTACTCAGACAACTACTGTGTACAGATTGGCCACTGGATGGAGATGGGGTCTGTGACCACAGACATCTCACTGTATGGCCTAGAAGGTCACTCGTGTGGTTGATTTAGAGTTAACAACCAGAACACAGCAATAGAGGACGTAAGTTAATTCAATCCAGCAGGTAGCACGTGGCCAGATGAATGACAGGTTTTGTAAGGAAGGTGGGATCATTCCGGCTGCAGTAGCCTGGAGGTGAAAACTGTACTGTAGGAACTGCATTCCTATTTACCAGCCATGTGTCAAGAGTGAAAAACAGGCATAACCATATACCTTTCATTGATGGAAATTGCCAAAAAACAGGTCACTTACTAAGGTGGGTCTGAAGTGACCCAGGAACGAAATGTGTGTATTTAATGTGCAGTGTAAGTCTGCACCCACAAGGGCTGAAGCAACAAAGCCCAACTTGAATAAGGCAGGAGGAAGCCGGATCACCACTGGATCCATGTCTGTAGTGCTTTGAGACTCACTGACTCCCAGGTCATGCTGGGACAGGGACTTGGAACTACCGACAAACCCTGGAGGGTATGGGGTTAAAGGAATGTGACCGGCCTCTATGCAGTTCAGTTCAGTCGCTCAGTCGTGTCTGATTCTTTGCGACCCCATGGACTGAAGCACGCCAGGCCTCCCTGTCTATCACCAACTCCTGGAGTTTTCTCAAACTCATGTCCATTGAGTCGGTGATGCCATCCTGCCATCTCATCCTTTGGCGTCGCCTTCTCCTCCTGCCTTCAATCTTTCCCAGCATCAGGGTCTTTTCAAATGAGTCAGTTCTTTGCATCATGTGGCCAAAGGACTGGAGCTTCAGCTTCAGCATCAGTTCTTCCAGTGGATATTCAGGGTTGATTTCCTTTTGGATGAACTGGTTGGATCTCCTTGCAGTCCAAGAGAATCTCAAGAGTCTTCACCAACACCACAGTTCAAAAGTATCAATTCTTCAGTGCTCAGCTTTCTTTATGGTCCAACTCTCACATCCATACATGACTACTAGAAAAACCATAGCCTTGACTAGATGGATCTTTGTTGGCAAAGTAATGTCTCTGCTTTTTAATATGCTGTCTAGGTTGGTCATAGCTTTTCTTCCAAGGAGCTTTTCTTCCAAAATCAACTGTCTTTTAATTTCATAGCTGTAGTCAACACCTGCAGTGATTTTGGAGCCCAAGAAAATAAAGTCTATCACTACGCAGAGTGCCTCTATGCAGATTGTTGGGCATTTCCTATGTCTAACTGGGTATATATCTTCCCATCTGACAAAACTTGATTTTACAAATGCTCTAGGAAATGTCCACTTGGAGCTAACAGATTAGGAAATTGTGCCTATATTTACATTAAAAATTTTTTTAAATTATATGTTAAAGTTTGACAATTGCCTCCAAAAGAGCTGGAGACAGAGAAATAGGGTGACCAACCATCACAGTTTGTCTAGGACCAAGCAAAGGCCCAGCATATGAGATTTTCAGAGTTGATGCTGGGACAGTCTTGGAAAGCCGGACTGACTTGTCTACAGAGGATTCACTTGAAGGAAACACTTTTGTTAAGTGACATTTCCATTTGTGCATAATTTTTGTGCTGTCCCATTAAAGAAGAATGTGAGAAAGCCCAACAGTGGCTTCAGTGTTTTTCAGAGGAACTCTTTTTAGTTGGGAATGGTGGTGGAAAGCTGGAGAAACCTCCCGCGGGTGATGGCCTGGGAACCCTGAGGAGCAAGAGGAGGCAGGGAACTTGGGACTTCCTAGAAGAGCCCGCAGCCAGACGACCTGCCAGCCAGAGGCTGGACTTTGTTCCACAAGACCCAGTTTAAAAACCAAGACGTGGACACAAGTTTAAGAGCATATGCACTTTGTTGTATCCTAAAATGACTTATTTTTAATTGAAGTATAGTTGATTTATAATACTGTGTTAATTTCAGGTATGCAGCAAAGTGATTCTGTTATACATTTTCTAAGATTATAATTGTGATTAGCACATACGAACTACCATATATAAAACAGACGAGCAACAAGGACCCATTACACAGCAGAGGGACTACCCTCGATATCTCACAATAAGCTGAAATGACTTACAATTTAATTGTTCAAATGTTATATAACAAATGCACCCACAGTGATTACATTTGACATTCATTGGAGTATAGTTATTTTACAGTGTTGTCTTAGTTTCTGCAGTATAGTATAGTTCACCAGCCATATGGATGTATATATATATGTATGTATATGTATATATCTGTGTGTGTACATACAGATATATATGTATCTCCCCTCCACAGATATATATGTATCTCCCCTCCTTTTGGATTTCATTCCCATTTAGGTCAACATAGAACATTGAGTGGGGTTTCCTGGCGGCTCAGATGGTAAAGAATCTGCCTGCAATGCAGGACACGTGGGTTCAATCCCTGGATCAGAAAGATCCCCTGGAGAAGGGAATGACTACCCACTCTAGTATTCCTGCCTGGAGAATTCCACAGACAGAGGAGCAAAGAGTCACACAGCTGAACGACTTCCACACACACACAGAGCATTAAATAGAGTTCCCTGTGCTACACGGTAGGTTCTTATTCAGTTCAGTTCAGTTCAGTCGCTCAGTTGTGTCCAACTCTTTGTGACCCCATGAACTGCAGCACACCAGGCCTCCCTGTCTAGCACCAACTCCCGGAGTCTACCCAAACCCATGTCCATTGAGTCGGTGATGCCATCCAACCATCTCATCCTCTGTCGTCCCCTTCTCCTCCTGCCCTCAATCTTTCCTAGCATCAGGCTCTTTTCCAATGAGTCAGCTCTTTGCATCAGGTGGTCAAAGTGTTGAAGTTTCAGTTTCAACTTCAGTCCTTCCAATGAACACCCAGGACTGATCTCCTTTAGGATGGACTGGTTGGATCTCCTTGCAGTCCAAGAGACTCTCAAGAGTCTTCTCCAATACCATAATTCAAAAGCATCAATTCTTCTGCACTCAGCTTTCTTTATAGTCCAACTCTCACATCCATACATGACTATTGGAAAAACCATAGCCTTGACTAGATGGACCTTTGTTATCAAAGTAATGTCTCTGCCTTTTAATATGCTGTCTAGGTTAGTTATAACTTTCCTTCCATGGAGTAAGCGTCTTTTAATTTCATGGCTTCAATCACCACCTGCTCATTAGTTATCTATTTTACACCTAGCAGTGTGCAAATGTCAATCCCATTCTCCCAATTTATCCCACCCCCTCTTTCCCACTTGATGCCCATATATTTGTCTATGTATATGGGGAGTTGGTGATGGATAGGGAGGCCTGGCGTGCTGCTATTCATGGGGTTGCAAAGAGTCGGACACGACTGAGCGATTGATCTGATCTGATGTCTCTACTGTTGCTTTGCAAAATGAAGCAACTGAAAAGGATTAATTTTCAAAATATACAAATAACTTATGCAGCTCAATACCAAAAAACAAACAACCCAATCACATGCACTTTTAAGCCATTCAGGGAGGGAGATTTTCCTGTTCTTTTCCAGAGCTCTTCCTTTAGCCCAACAGAAGTAACTGGCCTTATCACAAGGGCTGTGGACAATTTTAAAAGTCAGCTCAGCCACAGGGCCAGATTCTCTATTAGGATCCTTGAAAAACAGTTACTTGACCTTATGTACTCAGCACTGTGACTTAAAGTAATTGGTTTCTTAAGCTCCTAGTCAGACTTTGTTGTTGATAACTTCAAAACTTCTCAGGTCTTTCAAAGAATAGCCCCGTTCCTCACCCTAAGTAGTGCCCTAAAACTTAACATCTGTGGCCATGATTGTAACAGCAGAGGACCACACTTAGGTATCTGAACCTTCAGTTAGGAAAAAATATTAAGTGGCCTTTGAGTCCTGTGTTGGGGCAAACTGACAGGGGGAAGAAGTGAACCCATCAAGGATGGGGTTTTGGCCACGAGACGTGTGAAGAGAGGCGGGCGCAGAGAGGCAGTGAATGCTGGCACCCATCAGTATCCTCACCAGGCAAAATGAAACGGTCCTGGGAGTGTTCTCATAGTCATCGCAAATGTTCTAAGTGTCTCAGTGATCAGCCACGGAAGCACCAAAAGGAAGGACAGACAGCCCTGGAGACAGGGGCCAGCACCTGCTTCCACTCTGAGCTAAATTCCTGGGGACACTGTTCTGTTTCTTACCTAATCTGGTGCAGTGTCCACTAGGAGGGCTTCCCACGCCCGAGGCTTTTAAATAGAAACAGGGACAGACTTTCTTTTTTTGGGCTCCAAAATCACTGTGGAAGGTGCCTGCAGCCACAAAATGAAGACACTTGCTCCTTGGAAGAAAAGCTATGACAAACCTAGATAGCATATTAAAAAGCAAAGACATCACTCTGCTGAAAAAGGTCCATGTAATCAAAGCTATGGTTTTTCCAGTAGTCATGTATGGATGTGAGAGTTCACCCATAAAGGAGGCTGAGCACTGAAGAATTGATGCTTTTGAACTGTGGTGTTGGAGGAGACTCTTGAGAGTCCCTTGGGCTGCAAGGAGATCCAACCAGTCCATCCTAAAGGAGATCAGTCCTGGGTGTTCATTGGAAGGACTGATGCTGAAGCTGAAACTTCAATACTTTGGCCACCTGATGCAGAGAAATGACTCATTGGAAAAATCCCTGCTGCTGGGAAAGATTGAAGGTAGGAGGGAAAGGGGACAACAGAGGGTGAGATACAAATTTTTACACAGGTTTCTGGCACTTGATATGAATATACACGTGTCACTGGAGGGACTAGCTTACCAGAGCATGGTGCAGTGTATGAAAATCTGTGAAATTTCAACTTGAATCGTGGGTTCCAGTCTCTGTAGATGCTATGAAAGTCACTCTCTGTTTGTCACTGTCTTAACTAGGAACATTGCAAAACTGGACAGGGGTATTTCTAGGCTCCTTCAAGGTTTAACCAAGCCTTTGTGATTCTTCTTTCTCCTTGCTTTCTGCAACACAGCCCTTAGTGAAAGTTTCCATTTCTCTCAGAGCCAAGCCCAGCAGAGGAGAAGCTGAGTGGGAAAAAGTTGTTGAGTGCAGGAGGCAAGGCTGCCAGAGGAAGAGAGGAGCCACTTATATGTATGGGAGTGGCAAGGAGAACTGGTGAGGTGCCTTGATGAAAAGAAGTGAAATTTTCCTTGATGAAATTTGAAATTTCTGTTCAGTGACTTAAAAGTCTGATTGGAAGATAGAAATAAGAGAGAACACATTTTGATTCTTCCATTCAAAAATGAATACTATTTACAAAGTGCTATAGACCCTGATTGGAGAAGGCAATGGGACCCCCAATCTAGTACTCTTGCCTGGAGAATCCCATGGACAGAGGAGCCTGGTGGGCTATAGTCCATGGGGTCGCTAAGAGTCGGACACGACTGAGCGACCTCACTTTCACTTTTCACTTTCATACATTGGAGAAGGAAATGGCAACCCACTCCAGTGTTCTTGCCTGGAGAATCCAAGGGACGGGGGAGCCTGGTGGGCTGCTGTCCATGGGGTCACATAGGGTTGGACATGACTGAAGTGACTTAGCAGCAGTAGCAGCAGCAGCATAGCAGCAGCAGCATAAACCCTGATGCTGGGAAAGATTGAGGGCAGGAGGAGAAGGGGACGACAGAGGATGAGATGGTTGGATGGCATCACCGACTCAATGGACATGGGTTTGGGTAAACTCTGGGAATTGGTGATGCACAGGGAGGCCTGGCGTGCTGTGGTTCATGGAGTCGCAAAGAGTCGGACATGACTGAGCAACTGAACTGAACTGAATGTTAATACTGTTAATGTTATAGCAGAAAGTGAAGAAGAACTAAAGAGCCTCATGATGAAAGTGAAAGAGGAGAGTGAAAAAGTCGGCTTAAAACTCAACATTCAGAAAACTAAGATCATGGCATCCCGTCCCATCACTTCATGGCAAATAGATGGGAAAACAGTGGAAACAGTGGCAGACTTTATGTTTTTGGGCTCCAAAATCACTGCAGATGATGACTGCAGCCATGAAATTAAAAGACACTTACTCCTTGGAAGGGAAGTTAGGACCAACCTAGACAGCATATTCAAAAGCAGAGACATCACTTTGCCAACAAAGTTCGTCTAGTCAAGACTATGGTTTTTCCAGTAGTCACATATGGATGTGAGAGTTGGACTGTAAAGAAAGCTGAGCACTGAAGAACTGATGCTTTTAAACTGTGGTGTTGGAGAAGACTCTTGAGAGTCCCTTGGACTGCAAGGAGATCCAACCAGTCCATCCTAAAGGAGATCAGTCCTGAATATTCATTGGAAGGACTGATACTGAAGCTGAAACTCCAGTACTTTGCCCACTTGATGCAAAGAACTGACTCACTGGAAAGGACCCTGATGCTGGGAAAGATTGAAGGCAGGAGGAGAAGGAGACGACAGAGGACGAGATGGTTGGATGGTTGGTTGGTAATGGACAGGGAGGCCTGGCGTGCTGCAGTCCATGGGGTCACAAAGAGTCAGACACGACTGAGAGACTGAACTGAACTGAACTGAATGTTAATAAATAAAATGTGACTGCTTTTCATCTGATATTATTAAGAAAAGAGCAACTTTTGGTCCCATGTGGCCATACTAATTTAACCTGTATTATTTCATGCTTAATGAAACACCCATAATGGTTCTGTGCTTAAACCATTTTTCTGGATTTGTGCTGTCTAAGGGTAAAGCTGTAACATCAGGCTCCACCATTGTTCAACTGACCCAGAGTTCAGATTTCTTGGCTCCTTACTCTTCACCATTATTTGTTCTGTTTCTTTCTCTTGGAAAGTGTACAACTCTCCTCTGACTCCACCTATGGAAATCTTGTCAGTTGAATCTGTTCCCTCTTCTGAAAGCGCATCTTAGAACTCCCAGTCAGAATTCACTGCCCTTCCTATGGGAATATTTTGACCATACACACACGACATTGCATTATAGTCAGCTATTTGCCCATCTTTCTGCTGAACTGTAATTTATGCCAGGGTGGTTAAAGTGTTAGTCACTGAGTCATGTCTGACTCTTCGAAACCCCATGGACTGTAGCCCACCGGACTCCTGTGTCCTTGGGATTTTCCAGGCAAGGATACTGGAGTGGATAGCCTTTCCCTTCTCCAGGGGATCTTCGCAACCCAAGGATCGAACTCAGGTCTCCTGCATTGCAGGCAGATTCTTTACCATCTGAACCATCTAGGAAGAGAGTGGCAAAAAGAAGGCATTCATCTTAGCTATTAATCAAATTAAATTGATGTGACATCCATCACAGTGGGTTCTATTAGTAACAGAAGGCTATGCTGTGGACTTCCCGGCACTTTGAACAACTGACCATCAGCACAGCAAGGCTATGTGCATCTAAATCAAATTCCAGAGTTAGTGCTGAGATTCCCTAATTTTGTTTTGGTCAGAAACCTGCTGTCATGGAGGGGGCAGAAGAGGCTTTCGGAGTGAGGGAGCCGAGATAAGGGGATGGTGCTGTGCCAATGGAAGGGAATCATTCCAGAATCACAGGATTCATGACTTTGGCCAATGTGGTGGTCTTCCCACATCCCCTTGGCCTGGAGTGCCTGCTGCCATCTCCCCGAGCCTCCCCTTGGGCCCTGGGAGCCTTTTCTTGGCAGATGCAGGATTCCAGAGCTCTTGGGAGCTTGCATAGCCTGGCACTCTTATTCTTAGCAAAGGCTGATTGGGACAAGAGCATGAAAGCCCTGTTACCTAATCACCCAGTACCCAATAAGTACCTTTTCCTAAGATGCTACCTTCACTCCAGAACTCCCTCCAAAATCAGGCAGGGAATTGGCTGTGGCCTGAAATCTCAGTGTCACGTGACTTCTTCCTTTCCCCCAGTTGGCTTCCCCCACTCCCTGGCTTCCTCGGAGAAATCGTGCTTTAATAAATTGCATGTGTAACGGTGTCTCAACATCTGCTTCTGGAGCATCTTCTTCGAGACAGAATTCCAACTGATGGTTTTCTAAGGGAAGCTTCTCGCTGGAAAGGTGAAAGGCAAGTGGGACCCTGCCTCTGGCCTGCAGTGTCCTGAAATGCTGTGTATGGGCCCCTCCACCCTCCACAGCACCCTCCTTCCGAGGGGACTTTCCGCCAACCTGTCATGGGGATTGCGGGTGCAAACTGGAGGCGGCCACCGAAATCCCACCTAGGCTGTGGAGGGTGCTTTAAGTGGGCGGCACCATAGGAGGTTTCCAGAAGTTTCAAAAACTCACATAGTCCTCCATAAATAGTTCCATATCTAACTCAACTGAAATAGATTTAGTCAAAGGTAAAATGTATGTTTTTTCCTCTCATCACACTACAAGGTTTTTTAATGTCTCGATTCAAGCCAAGATGAAAATTGGAAGCACTACAGGCTTTTTTTTTTTCCTTTTTAGGAAATTATTCTTGGGAAATGGTTCTCTTAAAAAAGCTGGTTCTAGTGAGTTTTTTGTTTTTGTTTTTTTTTTGCCCAGTTTTCAGACATCCCTTTAGAACTTTAGATAAAAGTCCAGACTCTAGATGTATATTCTTTTCAAACTGGACAACATAAGAGTCTTGCTTTCGGTGAAGTGAGAAGAAAGATAGAAAGAGAGAAGACAGATGACTTGCTGAAGAGTCACTCACGTTATTTTTTATTTTAGGCTAAAGGATCAATAGCATCGACCATCTTCCATTACAAATTAGCTGTGTTCTTTGACGAAATCTCAAAAGGTAGATTGCAGAATCCACTCCGTAGAACCTGACTGTGTAAAAACATTTGTTCACTGGATGAGAGGGAGCTGAGGTGACAAAAAACATATTTTGTCAAGACTAGTGATTTGCCCTGGTCCCCTTATTTGCATGCATGCTCAGTCGCTTCATTCGTGTCCAACGCTTTGCAACCCCATGGACTGTAGCCCGCCAGGCTCCTCTGTCCATGGGATTCTCCAGGCTAGAATACTGGAGTGGGGTTCCTTGCCCTCCTCCAGGGGATCTTCCCCACCCAAGGATTGAACCCATGTCTCCAGTGTCTCCTGCATGGCAGGTGGATTCTTTACCTCTGAGCTACCACGTAAGCCCCATTCCCCCATTTACCCTCAGAAATTTCCAGAAATGCTTAGATTATCCACTTATTAAAACATGCATAATAAAGTCTGTCCCCTGTGACAGAAATCTCATGGATGCTGATTCTAGAATTTTCGTTCTCACCTGTCAGCTCTTTAATCATGCCTTTATGATGCCTCACCTTCTCTTGTGAATTCTATCAGATCTGCAACATCATCTGATTAGTAATATTTCCCCAAATGGAAAAAAAAAAAAGAAAAAACAGGTTAACATCACCAAAGTGAAAAATATTGTCTTAAAATTTAAGTTACTTCGTGTGTTCATCCTCTTTTTACTCATTTTCTTCTTTCATCATTTTTAAAGACTGACTGAATGAATCTAATCTCTACTGTGTATGGTCCTGCAAGAACTAACACTTGCCAGAGTATTAGCCTGTGATTAAATTTGTGCAGTGTATTACTTGATACTCAAAGGAATCTACACGTGTACATCTATGCCCATGGTAGACTAACTTGGGAAAAATGTAGCCTAATGAAAAATGCATGCACTGAGCATGAGAAGAGCTGTGTTGAGACTCAACCCACCTCTTTCTAGCTCTGAGGCTTTGAGAAAATCACTCACTGTCTCTGGCTTCCACTTCGTCAACCCTAAGGTGCAACTAATTATGCCTTTTGGCTCTGAGCATCCAGTTAATCACATTTCTGAAGAGCTTTGTAAGCCAAGACATGTTAGTGTCAGCCTCTCAGTCGTGTCTGACTCTTTTGTGACCCCGTGGATTGTAGCCCTCTAGGCTCCTCTGTCCATGGGAGTCTCCAGGTAAGAATACTGGAGTGGGTTGCCATTCCCTTCTCCAGGGGATCTTCCTGACCCAGGGATGGAACCGAGGTCTCCTCATTGCAGGTGAATTGTTTACTATCTGAGCCACCAGGGAAGCCCTATGAGCTGAGAAAGAACAGTCACATATTAGTTTACTAATAAGAGCTGAGACTGGAAATATGCATTAAAATAATAAGAATTAAAGTTCATTTGTAACAAACAGACCATCCATTTATAATCTTTCGTAGATCTACCTGAGAATTAATTTTCTGAGGGGCTATGATGTGTCAGGCATCCCTCCAGAAACTTGTGGGGAACCAGACAGGTGTGATCAAGTTCTGCAGTGAAGCACAGACAGTAATTGATAAAACATGAGGATTCATGTAACTTATCAGTTTAGACCATGCTAAATGACATACAAAGTGAGAGGGAATGAAATGGTACCATGTGGGCTAAACCTGGACCCTGCTGAGGGGTCCAGCCAGCAGACGAAGACCTGAAGGAAAAGACTGCAGACAGAAGGGACAGCTCATGCAGACCCTCAGGAGGGATACAGTCAGGTCTTAAAGGCTGCATTTTTCCCTTGCTCGTTCTTCTTCATCTTTGAGTTTACCTATTTTATTAGGGGGCTTTTATATCCAACCTCCTGGGAGGTCTATCTGAGTCTACCCACCTGGAGGAAGACCAGGTGGACCTGAATAACTCCTCACCCTTTCCTGCCTTCATTGAGTTCAAGATCCCTAAACAGCAACAGCTGAACCCAGGATCAAGGAGAGGGGATGCACAGGAGCCTGGAACCCAAAACTCAGGAAGAGGTCTGGACCTTATGTGGCTTCTTCATTGTCTCAAGTCCTGAACCCCTGGAGCCCAGGGTCTTTTCTTGGGGCGGGGGGGCGGGCACATACTCTTCTGATTGAAGAGGAAAGCTTTGCTTCATGAGAAAGAAGAGGACCCAAGGATGGAGGCAGATGCTTGTTCCCTCTGGGGAAGTGATCAGGGAACGATTATGCCTTGGCTCAGAATCAAGGGGAAAAGTAGGAGAAAGGGGCAGGTCTCGGACCTTTCCCCCCAAAGCAGAATAACTCCTCACCCTTTCCTGCCTTCATTGAGTTCAAGATCCCTAAACAGCAACAGCTGAACCCAGGATCAAGGAGAGGGGATGCACAGGAGCCTGGAACCCAAAACTCAGGAAAAGTTAACACATCACTTTTTTTCATCAAATCAAGTCACTCCCTGGTGTCTCTGATGTGAAGCAGCTGCAGGGCCCTGGGCTCTGCCCAGGTTCTGGGGTAGGGGACTGTGTGAGCGTATCAGTGTCTCCATGGTGACAGTCTTTGCATCCCACCCGGTGTTGCCTCTGGACCAGCATCGGGGAATCTCACTGGGGAAAGTGCCTGTGGGAATCTTATCCCTTAGGATTTACCAGGGTCCACAGGGCAGAAAAGCCTGGTGGGCTACAGTCCATAGGATCACAAAGAGTCTGACATGACTGCAGCGACTTAGCATGCACTCGGGTCACAGGATGGGGGTAACTGACAAGAACCACGGACTGGTCTCCCTAGGTGTGATGACTACCAGAAACTGGTGGGGTAGGAAGGACACACTAATACATTCCAGGAAGAAGCCCACTGCTTCCATTGCCAGAGGCTGAGAGATCACCCCTTAGACCCTGGCTTCAAGGACGGAGTTCTGACTGTTTCTCACAGAAGTGCGAAACCCTGTGGACTGATGCTGGCCAGTTCCAACACTGAACTTCAAGTACAACTTCCACGCTGTGAAAGAAACTGGTTTTACCCGTGTCTATCCACTTTTATGCATTTTGATCAAGGAAAACAAAGGCTATAGGAACAAATCAATACGGCCGTAAGAGGGGCTGAGTTGGAAACACAGTGTCCCTCTGCCACACTTGCATATATGAATGCCTGATAAAGACTGAGGGCGTCAGAGGATGAGGTGGCTGGACGGCATCACCGATACAGCGGACTTGAACTTGGGTAAACTCCGGGCCATGGTGAGGGACAGGGAGGCCTGGCATGCTGCAGCCCATGGGGTCTCAAAAAGGCAGACACGCCTGGGAGACTGAACAGCAGCAACGTATTTGATGCTTGCGTGTGTCTATATGGGTTCATTCCAATTTTCCCAGGGGAGAGGATTTTGTTACTCTTCACCTGTAGAGGAAAGAGGGGAGAGGAGGGGAGAACAGGAGTGAAGGAGAGCTTGTGAGAAAAGATAACCCGGTTATTTATTTATAGTTTATTTCCGCAAAGGGACCTTTGCAAGGGCTTTGATAAGAGGGGCCAGAGTTTCTTAAAGATTAACCGGCCTCCTTTAAGAGGGCATTGGCCTTCTTTCACGCAGGTGTCTGGAGGATGCAGGACTGGGTGGCCCTCAGAACCTTGCTGGTCTGTAGATCCCCTTAAGACACACTGCTGACATCATGGCCTCCTTTCTCAGATTCCCCTCTCTCTCTCTCTCTCTCTCTCTCTCTCTCACTTTTCTCTCCTTCCCTCCCTCCCTCCCTCCTTGCCCGTCCCTCCCTCCCTTCGCCCAATCTCCCCCAGTCTCCTTCTCCCTCTCTTCAGCTCCTTCAGGTAAATCCTACTCCAACTTGCACCAACTTGTTTTTGACTGACAGTGAACAGCGAAGAGAGCTTTCTTGCTTTGGAGCACACCTCAGGACCCAGCCTTCCCCAGGCAGCCGGCGTGGACGGTCCCTTCCCTGGCCTTGTCCTAAGTCCACATCTAGCCAGGCATCTGCGTTCACCCGTCCTTGCAGGTAAGAGTTGCAAGCTTGTTGGTCATTACTGGAGCGTGCTGCACCCTGAAGGAATTTCTGAAAAAAAAAAAAAAAACAAAAACAACTTTCCTTCGAAAGGTAATGAAAAAAGTATGACTCTGTTGAAACTGACTGAAATCATTCAAGACGTCCAAACTTATCTGAGGGAATTTACAAGTGCTGTTTGCTGTGGAAAACAGGTTTTTACTTAATGATGGGGCTAAAAAAAAAAAGGCTTTATTCATGCCCGTAAAACAATATCCAGATGTTATCTTGTATACTGTGGGTAGAAGCGCTCTAGATGGAGGGAGAAGGCTTACTCTCTTTGCAAGGTTTTTTTTTCCCCCTTCTAGTGTCTGTGAGAGCAAGTTTGTTATGGATTTTCAGTGATTATATAGTGTTTTGTTTTGTTTTGCGTCGTTCTTTGGTAGTTATTTTCCTTTGTCGGTGGAGAAATCAGTTTAAGTTGGCGTAAGGGGAAACCACTCCAGAATATTTTAAAATCTTTTACCTATCCTTACGAGAAAATAGTTATGTAAGTTTTCCATGGTAGGTATGAGGAATGTAAACAGTTCTGACTATGGCAACATTAGGAACCTGGTTCACAACCCATGGCTAATGTGTTTTATAGTCTGTGTGTAATTTCATGGGCGTCTAGACTGCTGTCGGCTAATCAGTGTTATACTGGGTGCAATTTCCATATTGTTCTTGTGAATCTGGTTTTTTATCTCCTCTCTCCACTTCCGCATTTAGTTGCCCAAAGGAAATAAGGACGTGTTGTTCAATAGATGTCTCTTGACCTCATGAGTTCTTTAAGTCACAGGTTAGGAAGCTTACAACAAATGCAGTGTTCCATTCGGTAAAACCAAGGACCAAAATTTGGTCCTTCAAATTCAACTCAAACCTTCAGACTGAATTCTTCTTATCAGAAAATATCTTAATCTTTTTTTTAACCTATAGGAAGGATTTTGAAAAAAAAGTGACAAGTGATTCTTGAAGTTCTTTTTTTGAGATTCTCAAAATCACACTGACACACACACAGTTAATCCTAGATCCTATTGCATTCTGCCTTCTCTCATAAATGTTTAAACAAATATGGAACAATCAGCAACAGCCTTAGGTGATCAATTCTTTCACAAAATTGCCCTAAAAATCAAAAGAGAAGAGTCAAATGCAATCATCATGCATATTCAGATGCCATCATTTTATGAAAATTTAGGAGATTTCCAGCTGAACAACTAAGCACTTACCTTGCACACAGCTCCCCTTGGTGCTGTTCTTGTTCTGGGTTTTATTCTGTAGCAGTTTTCCTTCTTCCCTAGTGATAAATATAATAAATGGCCAGGCAGGGAGTGACCCAGAGGTCGTATGACAAGTCTCTTTAAAAGTCTAGAAGGTAGAAGAGTTTCACCAAATCCCCGGTAGTGGTGTCTCAGAAATACTAATGAAATAATGGGCCTGACAGGTTCTCATTGAGTTAAATAAATGCCCAAGTCATTTGGGGGTTTCCTAGAAGTAGACTTAGCTGGATTTCGTGATTCTGGTGGCTTAAGGAAAACATAACTTTAAAAAGTCCTCCCGCCCTCTCATCCCTCCTCCCCCAGTCAACCGTTGTGGTCATTTTCCAGAAAATGCTCCTTTCCCCTATTTCCTCTCCTGACACTTAGAGCCAGTGCAGACAGCCAGTGTTTGAGGGGGAAAGAGACAGAGCGAGACCCCAGGCTTCCCACGCCCACCGTCCAGAAGAGCCAACAAAAGCAGCGCTGCCGGCTCCTTCCACTCTCTCTCTGCCCTTGCGTGGAGGAACTCTTAAAGGGATTGAACTTTCTTGTTTGGGGATGTGTGCATGTGTAATTATATACCTGAATGACAACATGCCTGGTACAAGGAAAACCACCACTGTGTGGCTTGAGGCAGCCGAGAGAGGAGAGGCAAACTTTTTCAGACTTTGTCACTAAATGTCAAGACTCTGAAGCCTCCTTTCCTGCCACACCCCCCTCTCATCACTCAGAGACACGGGGCAGCCACTGACTTTACTTCCTGACTCTGCTTCAGGGTTGTTTGTCGAGTGTGTTTGCCTGGTGGATGCATCAGAACCTTAGAGGCGGCACAAAAGGCCAAAGAATGAGGCATGAGCTTGCTAGAGTCGCTGACGACCGGCCCCTGGGGACGCTTGCTTAAGGCATATAAGCCTCCCTGATCATTTCCTTCAGCCTTCACTCTGTAAGGAATTCAGCTCCCGTCTTCTCCCCTGCAACCTGTGAAGCACTTCATGCCAGAGTCGATCAGGTACTGCGCCAATCCTGCTGTTTCCATTCTTCTTTCAAGTAAAAAGAATTCTGCTCCTCAAAGCGGTAGTTAGCTATGGCCAGGGTTAAGGTTAGCTTATGTGCTTGTGAAGCAGAGTGTGTTGCTTATTAATGGGTACATGAGATGCATATCAGGGAGAAGCAGTTCTTCGTTCTCCTCTCTCCTGCTCTTCACCTTCCTTGGATGCAAACATCTTGGGAGTGGGGCTGGGGTGCCTTGGGAGTGGCTGGGGGCTGGATACAGAGAGGGAAGAGGCAGGAGAGGCGTGGAGTGATACAAGCAGGAGGGGAGCTTGCTCTGGGCATCTCAAGGAGGAGGTGGCACTGTGGAAGGGGGCAGGTTTGAGCCCAGACGCCTTGCTCTTTGCTGCCATGCAGGTGGCTTCCTGCGTCAGTTTTAACGACCAGGGAAAGCCTACGGTGGCCAGAAGCAGTAGCTCCAGAAGTGACAGATCCTCCCACAGCTAAAGGAGTGAAGGGCAGCCTGCTTGGCCACCTGGAGTGGAGAATTGAGAGAAGAGAAAAATAACTTAGAATCTAAAAGCAAATGTCCCGGGAAAGAAGCTTTATTTGCTAAATGTGACTTTGTTAGGATGAAAGGAGAAAAATGAGCACATACTCATTCCTGGTGGAAGACAAAACAAGATAAGGGAGCCTGGGGGACGCCCTGGTGGCCCACTGGTTGAGATTTCATCCTTCCAATGCAGGGGGCCTGGGTTCAATCCCTGATTGGGGAACTAAGATCCTACATGCCCTGCAGCATAGCTAAATGGTGTTTTTTTTTTAATTTTTTTTTTTAAAGTGGGGGAGGCTGAGAATCTGTCCTCCCTGCAAAATGCTGGTTGAGCCAATGCAGGCAGTGGTGTGGGCAATTTTGCTCACAATGCAGCTGAGTCCACATGGAGGTTCCCACCGTATCCCCAAGGCTTTTTACCCAAAAACATTTCTGCTCTTATAAACAAGGTCAGAGCTTGTGAGGAGCCTGTGTACCTGACTTCCCTTCAGCTGGTACTGTGAATTAACTGGTGAAGGCATCCATTAAACAAGAGTCACCACAATCCAACTGGACTCTACAAGTTCACACCTGGCCTAATTCGAGAATAGTTCTTCCACACCTAAAACTCTATAGCACAGAATCCCAGGTATTTCCATCATGCTTCCAAGATGAGCCAGGGTTTCCTGATCAGGGTTCACAGTATCAGAAGACACACGAGAAGGACAAGGTGTTGATTTGCAGCACTAAAACATACCTGTCTGTAGGAACACACCTGTCCACAGGAAAGAGTGAAGTAGAAGAGCATGTCTGTGCTACCTGAGGGCTGAGGACTCGGAGGACTTCAGTAATCCCTCTTAAAAGGAATTATCGAGCAATAGAATAGGGCTTCCCAGGTGGTGCTAATGGTAAAGACCTATCTGCCAATGCAGCAGACATAAAAGCCCATGGGTTCCATCCCTGGATCGGGAAGATCCCCTGGAGGAGGAAATGGCGACCCACTCCAGTACTCTTGCCTGGGAAATCCCATGGACAGAGGAGCCTGGCAGGTTACAGTCCATGGGGTCGCAAAGAGTTGGACACGACTGAAGCAACTTAGCACGTAACGATAGAAGAAACCCAGTTTGGTTCTGTTCTTCCGCATGACCCTACAGCTCAGCTTCAGAGCAATCTAAAAGCATATTGATCCACATTAAACAAGGCAAGCAGTTCCTTTCCTGCAGGAAAGGAATGTGTCTGAAGCCACATGGCTGCATTGACTATGTAGGCTCCCATTCAGGGTTCTGAGTTCAGAGAAATGACAGCCAGGGCCTGACCCTGTCCCTCTGATTACAAATCACACTAATCCTCAGAGTCACCGTCAGAGCTGTCGGAATACAAAGGAGGTGGCTCTGAGGAGGAAAGCTGCAGAAAAGGATTCAGTATTTGGGGTGTTTGGAGGGTCCAGATGGCTGGCTTTGGGTTTCAATCCACAACCTGTTTCAGCAGAAATTACCCTGCAGTGGGGCTGATAACTATGAACTTCTTGTGAGTTGAGAAAACTCTCCCAGGACCAGAGGCTGATCAAGACTTTATGGACCTTCAAGATTATGCAATTTAGAGGGCCCTCCTTAAGAAAAAGGAATGCAAGATTATGACTATAAATTGGGCACAAGCTCTGGAGAGAGTTGGTGCAGGGAGGAGCCCTGAAGCTCGCATTTGTCACGTCCGACTCTTTGTGATCCTATGGACACTAACTTGCTCAGCTCCTCTGACCGTAAGATTCTGCAGGCAAGAATACTGGAGTGGGCTGCCATTTCCTCCTCCAGGGGATCTTGCCAACCCAGGGAAGGAACCCGTATGTTTTGCATTGGCAGATGGATTCTTTACCACTGCGACACCTGGAAAGAAAGATCTTTTGTTGTTGTTGTTGTTCAGCTGCTAAGTTGTGTCCGACTCTTTGTGACCCCATGGACTGCAGCATGCCAGTCCTCCACATCCCTCACTATCTCCTGGAGTTTGCCCAAGTTTATGTCCATTGAGTTGGTGATGCTATCCAACCATTCATCCTCTGAAAGGCATCAATAAAACACTTCGAACAGGCCTGAGGCTTTGCCTAGCAAAATATCTATGTGTCTGTCTAGGGACAGCCTCTTCTATTTCTATGAATGCTGTGTTGAATTCCAATAGTAGTTATCAGTGTCATTTCTCAGTGTGAATGCTGGCTAAACCCAGGCCTGCCAGGTCAAATAATGCTCTTACTCAGTAATGTTTCCGTCTTCAAATATTTGCAGATTTGTATCTTGTTCATCTTCATATCCTTTGCCAAAGAATGTAAGGTTGGCTCTCCAAATGAATCTGGCTTTCTTACTTCCTGAGTTATTCTTTGTCTACCTTTCAAAAATATATTTGAGAAGCTTATCATTAGCTTTGAAATATCATGAAATTTGACATCATCTCTACTCTTCCTACCAACCTCATCCCCAAATACTTGCAACAAGTTAAAGAAAATATGTGAGCACAGGAGCCCCTGGATCCTGTGTCAAGAGCCATCTAACAACTAAAGAATGTCTTCTTCCTATTTTCAAAAGTCCAAAGGAATGGAACAAATGGAAGGAATCTATGTATAAGCGAAAAGTGAGCTACATCACTTGCAGACATATATTTGCAACTGACAAAGGCAGTGTGTGTGTGTGTGTGTGTGTGTGTGTGTGTGTGTGTGTGTGTGTGTTTAGCCATGGTGGCTCAGATGGTAAAGACTCTGCCTGCAATGTGGGAGACCCAGATTCGATCCCTGGGTTGAGAAGATCCCCTGGAGAAGGGAACACACTCCAGTAGTTTTGCCTGAAGAATTCCATGGAGAGAGAATCCTGGAGGGCTACAGCCCATGGGGGTCACAAAGAGTCAGACATGACTGAGCAACTAACGCTTAATAATGAAACTGACGGTGAGATATAGAGGGAATATTCAAGTGCCAACAATGTCACAATACAATGGGGCTTTGCTTTCAAAATTTTGCCTTGCTTGTAAATTTCAAATCTATAGTTAGATTAAGTGTTTAACAATTGCCCTCTGAACAGTGCTTCCATAGTGACGTTAGTCTCAGCATCCCTCTTTAACAAAGGAGGTGGTTTCATGTCATGTGACTCAATTCTTGTTGACATGGATGGCATGATAATCTGAGCAAGAAACACTCAGGGGTTCAGCTCTTGAATTCACAGCCTCCCTGACTCCTACTGCCTTGGGGAGATTAAGGGAGTGAAGGCTCCTCTCCGATGCCTTTGTGACTCAGTCTCTTGGAAACTTGAGAAAGATCCCTCAGAAGCTGGCTGTCTATTGCTTGTCCTAGGAGTCTAGGGAAAGGAGAAATTCCCTAGCCAGAAGGCTGAAGGGAGCATCCCAAAACACAGTCAATACAAGTAAGGCAGCATCTCTCCTGGTAAGCTCTACTGGTCAGCAAAGGGTCCTGGGGAGAGTTTTGTGTGCTCCTTGCCCTGTAGGAAATAAGAAGGTCTATACTCTGATTGGGCTTCCCTAGTGGCTCAGTCAGTAAAGAATCCACCTGCAATGTGGGAGACTTGGGTTTGATCTCTGGGTTGGGAAGATCCACTGGAGGAGGACATGGCAACCCACTCCAGTATTCTTGCCTAGAGAAACCCCATGGACAGAGGAGCCTGGCAGGTTACAGTCCATGGGGTCGCAAAGAGATGGACACGGCTGAGCGACTAAGCAGATACTCTGAAAAGGGAGAGGCTACCCACTCCAGCATTCCGGCCTAGAGAATTCCATGGACTGTATAGTCCATGGGGCTGCAAAGAGTAGGACACAACCGAGCGACTTTCACTTTCATTTTTCTTTCTGATAAGTTTGGGAAATTCATCATAGTCTATAAAGTTCCCTTGGAAGGTCCCAGTTATCATTACCATAATGAACAGTCTAAGAGATCTGGCAGCAAAGACATCCTTTAACTTTGAATCCCAAGATGTTTAACCATTCTGGACTACAAAGCCGCCTGCCACCTCCTTCCACCTCCTTGCAACTCCTATTCAGTCCTCTGACTAATATTTCGCATGACCCCATCAAGGACACTTACGCAGACTCTGATTGGTGTGGGGTGGAGAGGTTCCACATGGTCCAAGGGAAAAACACGTTATGACTTTGATACTCCACTTGGCTGTGAGTTGTACTTTGGGGACGTGCAGGTGACTGGCCAGCTTTTGGGATTTCAAAGTGGCCTCAAGGACTCAGCCACAAAAAAACGGATTTCCTTTTTGTTTCTTTGTATCTTTGAAGTGTAAGTCATTCAGTCGTGTCCAACTCTTTGTGACCCTATGGACTGTAGGCTCTTCTGTCCATGGAATTCACCAAAGAATACTGGAGTGGGTTGCCATTCCCTCCTCCAGGGGATCTTCCCGACCCGGGGATCGAACCCTGGTCTCCTACACTGCAGGCAGATTCTTTACCCCTAAGCCACCAGGGAAGGCCCTTGTTTCTCTTGTGCATCTCATTCCCAGAAGGATTAGAATGAGTCTGCAGAGATACACCCACACACCCTCACACAGATTAACATGAATTAATGGTAGATGGAAAAGAAAATAAAGGTAAGTCTCAAAGAAGCAGTCTGATGAAATCATTTACTTACATGAGTTTTCATCTATTTTTTAGAAACCACAAACTAAATGTACACAGACCTACAGAATTGTGTTTGTGCTTCAGAATTAAACGTATGTTTTAAAATATGTTTTATGTTTGACCCTGGAAATCAATTAGGCTCTCCCTGAACCTAGTTTTACTCACACCATGTTTTATAATTCTTTTGAAAGAATTATAATGACAATTATAATTAAAAGAATTATAATTAACAATATTAATTCTGCCTCTTGAGATCCCTTTCTTCTTTTCTGTTGCTCATTAGGGCTATGATTTAACTGTCTATAAGTGAGGTTATAAGCTTTCTTCATCCAGAATGTAGCTGACTGATCCCACATCACTCCACTTTACAATGGTCTGTCTATTTGCCTCTTTCCCCTACCAGGCAGTAAGCTCAACGTCAGTGGAGATTTTACCTTATTCTGTCTCTGTGCTCCCAGAGCTGAGTCTAAATAATTCCTCGGGCAATGCTTTTGAATCAACATGCATTGACGTGAAGGCATGATTTCTGCTATAATTACATCTTCAGTTGAACCATGATTTACACCCACCCCATCCTGCAAACATAGAGGACAGAACCCTGTGCCTGAGGTGTTTTGAAAATACATTTATCTGAAAACTCCTGACTAGGGCATTTTCTCCCTTAATGATATTTGCAAAGTGGTAGATTAGCTGTTGGAATTGCTTAACGGGGGTTATTAAAGAGCAAAACGTATTTGTATGAGGGAGAAGAAGCAGGCCACCAGTAGCTGTGGCAGCAGTTGGGTGAACCCACGCAGTGGAAATAGGAAACACACACACAGTGTATTTTGGAAAGAAGAAAATTGAAATAAAGCAAAAAAAATAATAAATATGGAGCCAGCAGTGCTCTGTGTGGGCTGAAAGTTTGATCCTGGGGAAGAGAATAATGGAAAGGAAGGACAGAAAGAATTTACTGCGATCTTAGTAGGCAGGAAAGGGTGATTTGATCCATGGCGAGACCCATCCAGGAGACAGGGAATTCACATCATTTCAGGCTCCCTCAAATGCTATGTTTAGATACAGTCTGTGTTAGCATACCTGTGGCAATGAGGGTATTTGGCTCACAATGTGTTTTGAATTTTAAGATGAAGAGAATTTCCTAAGATTTGCCCATTTTAAAGATGAAATATTATAGGACTAAAATTGAGAAGAGCCACTTTTCTGTGGTTACAATCAAATGCGTATCATTCTGACTGGGGGTAGTGCATGCCTGTACATGGTGTTTCAGAATCCGCACAAGGGTATGGATAGTTAAACCTACATTTTGTAACTGTGGGTATTAACTTATCTAAAGTCCAATATCCTGGGGATGCTCTCTTAACTAGCCCTTTGGCACAGCGTTTTGCTTTGTTTTCAATATGTGAAGAAATGATCTGTGACCTCCTAGCACTGTGGTTGGTCGAAATATACATTTAATGAGTTTCTTCACCAATGCCCATCAGTATTTTGGTTGGTTAGGCTCTGACACTCCGTTCTGTCCACCTTGTACACATGTGCTGGCAACTCGCTCTGCAGGAGGCTGGGTGATGGTGTCTCAGATGATACAGGAGGAGAGGACTGTCTGTGATCTCAAGGAATCTGCATTCCCCTGCTGGGAGGCCACGTGCATGTGGATGGAGGGGCAAAATTGTAAAAAAAAATGATAATAATATTCATACTCAAAACCCATGAACAACCGTGGCACCAGGCAGAATGTGATGAGCGTTAAGTGAGGCCTTAACAAAGGGCTGAGGAGAGTCCAAGAGGGAAAGACTAGGTCCATTCGGGGATCTGAGAAAGACCTTGGGCACTGGAGACAAACCTGGAGAATGAATAGGACTTTAATGTCAGGATGGGGAGGAGCAGCCTTCAGAGGTCAGGAGCATGGCAGACACAGGGGTGCACCCGAAGGGAAGGCAGGGAGGCCCAGAGTGGGCAGAGGGGTTGAGTCTGGCATGGGCAGCGTGGGAGTCGGGAGAGATGACTGGAGTCCAGGTGATACAGATGGTGGAAGACACTTCTGAGCACTCACCAAAGGCTGAGTCACTCTAGGTGCCTCTGAGTTCTCGCAACTACTGGCTCTCCAGTGAGCTTTCTTATTCACCTTGTTTGAGAAATTGGTCTGTAGAGTCAGAGCTATGGTTTTCTGGTAGTCAAGTACAGCTGTGAGAGTTGGACCGTAAAGAAGGCTGAGTGCTGAAGAGTTGATGCTTTCAAACTGTGGGGCTGGAGAAGTCTCTTGAACTGTAAGGAGATCAAACCAGTCAATCCTACAGGAAATCAATGCTGAATATTCATTGGAAGGACTGATGCTGAAGTTCCAATCCTTTGGCCACCTGATGCGAAGAGCCGACTCATTGGAAAAGACCCTGATGCTGGGAAAGATTGAGAACTGGAAGAAAAGGGGGTGACACAGGGTGAGCCAACTGTGGCTCAGATCATGAACTCCCTATTGCCAAATTCAGACTTAAACTGAAGAAAGTAGGGAAAACCACTAGACCATTCAGGTATGACCTAAATCAAATCCCCACGATTATACAATGGAAGTGACAAATATATTCAAGGGATTAGATCTGAAGAACTATGGAAGGAGGTTCATGACACTGTACAGGAGGCAGACATCAAGACCATCCCCAAGAAAAAGAAATGCCAAAAGGCAAAATTGTTGTCTGAGGAGGCCTTACAAATAGCTGAGAAAAGAAGAGAAGCTAAAGGCAAAGGAGAAAAGGAAAGGTATACTTATTTGAATGCAGTGTTCCAATGAACAGCAAGGAGAGATAAGAAAGCCTTCCTGAGGGACAAGGTGCGGAGGGAGGTGGGAGGGAGGGTTAGGATAGAGAACACACATACACCCATGGCTGATTCATGTGAATGTATGGCAAAAACTACCACAATATTGTAAAGTAATTAGCCTCCAATTAAAATAAATTAAAAAAAAAGAAAGCCTTCCTCAGTGATCAGTGCAAAGAAATAGAGGAAAACAACAGAATGGGAAAGACTAGAGATCTCTTCAAGAAAATTAGAGATACCAAGGGAACATTACATGCAAAGATGAGCACAATGAAGGACAGAAACGGTATGGACCTAACAGAAGCAGAAGATATTAAGAGGTGGCAAGAATACACAGAAGAACTGTATAAAAAAGATCTTCATGACCCAGATAATCACGATGGTGTGATCACTGACCTACAGCCAGACATCCTGGAATGTGAAGTCAAGTGAGCCTTAGGAAGCATGACCATGAACAAAGCTAGTGGAGGTGATGGAATTCCAATTGAGCTATTTCAAATCCTGAAAGATGATGCTGTGAAAGTGCTGCACTCAATATGCCAGCAAATGTGGAAAACTCAGCAGTGGCCACAGGACTGGAAAAGGTCAGTTTTCATTCCAATCCCAAAGAAAGGCAATGCCAAAGAATGCTCAAACTACTGCACAATTGCACTTATCTCACATGCTAGTAAAGTAATGCTCAAAATTCTCCAAGCCAGGCTTCAGCTATACCTGAATGGCAAACTTCCAGATGTTCAAGGTGGTTTTAGAAAAGGCAGAGGAACCAGAGATCAACATCTGTTGGATCATCTAAAGAGCAAGAGAATTCCAGAAAAACACCTACTTCTGCTTTATTGACTATGCCAAAGCCTTTGACTGTGTGGATCACAACAAACTGTGGAAAATTCTGAAAGAGATGGGAATACCAGACCACCTGACCTGCCTCTTGAGAAATCTGTATGCAGGTCAGGAAGCAACAGTTAGAACTGGACGTGGAACAACAGACTGGATCCAAATAGGAAAAGGAGTACGTCAAGGTTGTATATTGTCACCCTGCTTATTTAACTTATACACAGAGTACATCATGAGAAACGCTGGACTGGAAGAAACACAAGCTGGAATCAAGATTGCGGGGAGAAATATCAATAATCTCAGATAGGCAGATGACACCACCCTTATGGCAGAAAGGGAAGAGGAACTAAAAAGCCTCTTGATGAAAGTGAAAGTGGAGAGTGAAAAAGTTGGCTTAAAACTCAACAATCAGAAAACGAAGATCATGGCATCTGGTCCCATCACTTCATGGCAAATATATGGGGAAACAGTGAAACAGTGACAGACTTTATTTTGGGGGCTCCAAAATCACTTCAGATGGTGACTGAAGCCATGAAATTAAAAAACACTTACTCTTTGGAAGAAAAGTTATGACCAACCTAGACAGCATATTAAAAAGCAGAGACATTACTTTGATAACAAAGGTCCATCTAGTCAAGGCTATGGTTTTGCCAGTAGTCATGTATGGATGTGAGAGTTGGACTATAAAGAAAGCTGAGTGCTGAAGAACTGATGCTATTGAACTGTGGTGTTGGATAAGACTCTTGAGAGTCCCTTGGACTGCAAGGAGATCCAACAAGTCCATCCTAAAGGAGATCAGTCCTGAATATTCATTGGAAGGACTGATGTTGAAGCTGAAACTCCAATACTTTGGCCACCTGATGCGAAGAGCTGATTCATTGGAAAAGACCCTGATTCTGGGAAAGATTGAAGGTGGGAGGAGAAGGGGACGACAGAGGATGAGATGGTTGGATGGCATCGCAGACTCAATGGACATGAGTTTGTGTAAACTCTGGGAGTTGGTGATGGACAGGGAGGCCTGGTGTGCTGCAGTCCATGGGGTCACAAGGGGTCGGACATGATTGAGCAACTGAACTGAACTGAACTGAACTGAGGATGAGATGGCTGTGTGGCATCACTGATTCAATGGACGTGAGTTTGAGCAAACTCTGGGAGATAGTGAAGGACAGGGAATTCTGGCATGCTCCAGTCCATGGGGTTGCAAAGAACTGGACACAGCTTAGCGAATAACACCAAAGCAATGAAAAGTCACTGAAGATTTTGCTTGAGCTGCACTTGAGTATCATCCCAGCAGGAAAGTTATGCGACTTGTCAGAAGGGTATTTTGAGAGTCTGGGAGAAGGGAATGGGGAACTGGAGCAGAGCAGGGGCAGGAGAGAGGGAACGGGACACCCAGGAGATGCACTAAGAAGGTAGGACGCCTGGGCTGAGTCTAGATTAGGCAGGAATGAGGGAGTGTCCGGACAGGCAGGTGGGAGAAGGGGACACCATTGTTTGGACCCCGAAATCAGAAGTAGTTTGATATATGGAGAACAATGGAGCCAAGTTTTGGACTAGTTTGTTCTGAGCAGTTCTCTAAGGGAGGTGAACCAGGGGATGCTAGAAGCAGACTGAATCTCAGAGGGAGGAGCCACAAGTAAAGAAGTGGGGCCAGGGATGGCCAAGAGAGTAAGGCCAAGGATGCTGAGAGAGCAAAGAGAAATAAAGGAGGCTGCAAGTAAGACCCTGGGGGATATGACTGAGGGTGGGAAGGGGAAGAACAGAAGTCCACCAAGCAGAAAGCGAGTGGATAATCAGGGCAGCCCCTGGAAGACTACACAGTCTTCTGACCCAGTAGCAACAGGCAGAAAGAACTTTCTGAAGACACTGCCACTAATACCCCTCTGGCCCACATGTCAGAGAACACAAGAACTTGTGTGGAAGCTGAAGGAGAGAAGCAGCGGAGAGTCTGAAGAAAAGATGGGGGAGAAGGGCTGTGTAGCTCCCTCCCAACTCACCCTCCAGATAAAAAGTCAGAGGAATTGAGATTATCATTTGACTGGTAAATCAGAGTCTCAGAGGCTTGGAGAATGAGTGAGTGAGTAAGTGAAAGTCACTCAGTCATGTCTGACTCTTTGTGATCCCGTGGACTGTACAGTCCATGGAATTCTCCAGGCCAGGATACTGGAGTGGGTAGCCTTTCCCTCCTCCATGGGAGCTTCCCAACCCAGGGATCGAACCCAGGTCTCCCGCACTTCAGGCAGATTCTTCACCAGCTGAGCCACCAGGAAAGCCCAAGAATACTGGAGTGGGTGGCCTATCCCTTCTCCAGCAGATTTTCCCAATCCAGGAATTGAATTGGGGTCTCCTGCATTGCAGGCAGATTCTTTACCAGCTGAGCGAGGGCTTGGAGGATGGCTACTTCTAAATCAGTTAATGGCACAAGTTTCTTTCCCTTTATTTCCTGGTTTAAGTATGCTTAACCCATTCCCTTTCCTTTTAAAGCCAATCAAGTTATTCCATAATTTAACATACATCATGATTTTAAAGTGTGTTAGTTGCTCAGTCATGTCTGACTCTTTGCTACCCCCTGGACTGTAGCCCACCAGGCTCCTCTGTCCATGGGATTTTCCAGGCAAGAATACTGGAGTGTGTTGTCATGCCCTTCTCCAGGGGATCTTCCCAACCCAGGGATCAAACTCCGGTCTCCTGCCCGGCAGGCAGACTCTTTACCATCTGAGTCTATGCTTAGCTTCAAGATTGGTTATATGTGTACCCAAAGGAAGATTATATCAACTCACAGCCCCTGGGAACAGCATGAATACCTCGTCTTTGCAAGTTCTGTGATTTAGCTTTCTGAGACACTCTGGATAAAGTACAAGTCCTTTCTTGAATGTATTTCCAGTAAAAAAGAAAAGATAATGCAGTGTCCAGATTTGCTAATTACTGCCATGATTAAAGCAAAACTTTTCAAGTTGATTTTTTTTTTTTTTATAAGATCAGCAACCTTTTGAACACAAACAGGACCTAGCAGATGGAGAAGGCAATGGCACCCCACTCCAGTACTTTTGCCTAGAAAATCCCATGGACAGAGGAGCCTGGTAGGCTGCAGTCCATGGGGTCGCTAGAGTTGGACATGACTGAGCAACTTCACTTTCCCTTTTCACTTTCATGCATTGGAGAAGGAAATGGCAACCCACTCCAGTGTTCTTGCCTGGAGAATCCCAGGGACAGGGGAGCCTGGTGGGCTGCCATCTATGGGGTCGCACAGAGTCAGACACGACTGAAGCGACTTAGCAGCAGCAGCAGCAGGACCTAGCAGATAGTCTCAATGATGCAGAGAGAGCAAGCAAGCAAAGCCAGGTCCTTCAGAACAATTCCTTGCCGCCGGCTTTGAACTTACAGTTTAAAGTTTGTTTTGCTGGGAAGATCTTCTACTTTTTTTTGGTGCTGTAATAGGATTAAGCAAAACTTGTGCGTGTCTTAGTCACTCAGTCGTGTCCAACTCTTTGCGACCTCATGGACTGTATCCCGCCAGGTTCCTCTGTCCTTGGAATTTTCCAGGCAAGAATACTGGAGTGGGTAGTCATTCACTTCTCCAGAGGATCTTCCTGACTCAGGGATCGAACTCAGGTCTCCTATATTGCAGGCAGATTTTTTACCATCTGAGCCGCCAGGGAAACCCCAAGCAAAAGTTAAGCAACACCTAAAATGCTACTTTATAGTAGTTTTGAAAAATATGTGAGTAGATTTTTTTTAAAAAATCAAAGTCTTAATTTGTTTAGAAAAAAATCAAGTGAGTAATCTTTTGGAAACTCCTGGATAAGAGAATATGAATATCTGATAACTGTTCTTTTTTTCAACTTTTTTGTTGATGTATAGCTGATAACTATATTGAACAGTAAAAGGATAAACATGAAGATGTAAAGGAGGACCTCAAAATCATAAAATGTAGGGGAGGGGAGGGAGAAAATGCAGATTTTATTTTTTTCCAGAGTGTGTTTGAGAAGAGTTCTTGAAGCCCTAGAGAAAAAATGATGAAAGGGAAGTGAGGAAAGCCTCAAGGCAAATAATGTGGAAACCTGAGAGAGGCCACCTGTGAAGAGGGCCAGGCAGTCTCAGGAAGAGATTTTGAACTTGGTACTGACACTCTTGGATGTGAATTTCAGGTGTGCAGACTCCCTCGGGTGAGGTGCCCTAACCATCAAAGCCTCAGTGTATCTTACGTGGCTTACGGGAAGCAATCAACAGAGGCTGGTCCCTTCTCTCCCCATTCCCCACTCTCCTCCACTGATCCCTTACCATCACTTCCCACCCCAAGGGCAACACAAGGTTTTTCTTTAAGGCAGCTGGTGGAAAAAAAATACATAAATAAAAAGCTAGACTTGAAAGTGGAATCCCTGCGTTGGAGTCCTCACTTCTTGGAGTCCTCACTTCTGGGCTGTGTGGTCCTCTGAAAGTTATCTAACCTCTTAGCTTCTTATCGGTAAACCTGGAGAAATTCTGACTCACAAGAAGAAAACAGGAGAGCCTGATGAGCTGGTTTTTGTAAAAATGTGGGGAAACCACGTCTGGTTCTATGAATCAGTAGGGAACTGGCATTCTCAAAATGACCCTCCATTCCTCCCTGAGGACCTAATTCCCTTTTTATACAATTATGCTTTTGAAAAACTTACTTTATAAAGAAACTCACCATTCCACAGTCTAGGTTATCCCCCATACAAAATCTGTAGGCTGCTTTTTACTTTTTTTTTTTAATTTTTAAAAGGGACTATACTCCTGTAACAACTCAAACTTTGATGGAGGAGAGTTTGGTTTCGGCAAGACTAGTTTACTGTGCCTCCCTCTAGAAATGACTGTAGTTCTCAATGCAAATTAAACTAGAAATTACTCTTGTAACTTTTTTGGAGATCCTTCATTCTTTTCTTTTAAAAGTACACAGACACATTCAAAAGGTAACTTTCTCCTAGGTTTTACAAGCAGAGGAGAATGACAGAGAGAAAGATTATGAACTTGGCATACCATTGAACTATGCCCTGGAATTTGGGTGGGTCTAGGAAAAAGTACAGACTTCAGTGGAAAACATACATGGGTGTGGGAGAAGCCTCTGTGAACTATAAATTGACTACATACTGCACAGGCTGAAATGGAAAGAGACCGCAAGTCTCCCAAAATCCCAAAAGAGGAGACAGAGTGAATTTGGCAGGGAAGGAACACCAGGTGCCCTTGGGAGATGGAGATGTTCACAGTCAGCAGTAGTCCTAACTGGCTCTGTGGGACCCGGTAGTCAAAAGCGTCTACGATGGTGCCCGGCAGTTACCTGTTCTAGGACCTGCTTATCAGGGTCTCCAACACCTGACTTCACTCCCCGTTTTGTTGCTTCTAGATTTCATTCCACCTTGTTGCCTTTGTCTGCAGGGTCTCTTCCCTGAAAACTCTCAGAATCTCATTATCCATACTTCACGACTCTTCAAGGCATGTTAGGCTCGGGTTTTCCCTTCCCCCCTTGAGCCTGACCGCTGCATGCTTCCTAAATTTCATTTTCTTGAGGCTGAATCAAACGAAGAGTGTATCCCTGCCACTAAGACCTAATCACATATCAGTGTCCTGATGTGGACATTTGCTGGGTGCAGTTCCTGCCTTCTTCCCCATCAGATTACCAGCCCCGGGACTGTGGAGGTCACGCCACACTTGACTGAGTAAAAGCCAGCTGACTACCCTCTGCAGAGTCCTATTTTCACCTTGAATTGGGCACATTCAGCTCACTGTTTGCCATCCCAGTCTGATGCCAGGTGAGCTTTATCATCTCTCTTTTGTAAAAAAAGGAAGCTGAAAATCAAGGAGACTAAGCCCCTTGTTCAAAGTCACCAGCCCAATCACTTTTCGTAAGGCATCTCACTTCCTCACCAAGGTGACCCTGTTAGATCAACCCTGACTCCAGCTTTCAGACTTTAAGTAACTTGCCCCTCCCCGCCACTGTTGTAACCAGAAGACCTGAGATTTGAACCCAAGTCTGTGTGTGGCTCCAACCCTACACATTTACACTTGATCACATGGCTTCCCTGTCATAGAATGCTCCAGACAAATGGACCATGAAATAGTAATAAATGAATACATGATGAATGATCCATCTCACTTTGTCAAAACTAAAGGACTATGACAAACCCCTGAATTTGACCAGAGAAGTAGTATTCCCTTGCCCTCTCTCCACCTTTATTTATATAAATAATTATAAATACATATATAGAGAGTGTATATGTATATGAAGAGTGTGTATATATATGTGTGTGCATGCGTGTGTGTACAAAAAATATATATAAATATTGAAGGCAAAAGGAGAAAGGGCTGGCAGAGGATGAGGTGATTGGATAACGGCACCAATTCAATGGACATGAACTTGAGCGAACTCCAGGAGATAGTGGAGGACAGAGAAGCCTTGCGTGCTGTAGTCTATGAGGTCACAAAGAGTCAGATATGACTTTATCACTGAACAATAATATGAGCATAATAAAAATATAAATATTAAAATTATACATATTATTTTTTCAATACCTTTTTTAGGGCAGCTTTAGGTTTACAACAGAATTGAGAGGGAAGTTCAGAGGTTTCTCATTCACTGCCTGCTCCCACACAAGCACAGATTTCCATATAATCAACATCATTCACCAGATGGTAGATCTTTTTTTTTTTTTAATCAAGGATGAACATACACTGATCCATCCCAACCATCCCCAATCCATTGATGGTCATAGGGCTCACCCTTGGTGTTGAACATTCTGTGCGTTAGGACACATGTGTAATGGTGTGTATCCATCATTATAATATCTTGTAGAGTGTTTTCCAGAAAAGAGAAAGGCTACCCACTCCAGTATGCTTGTCTGGGAAATCCCATGGACAGAGGAGCCTGGGGGGCTACAGTCCATGGGGTTGCAAAGAGTCAGACATGACTTAGCGACTAAACTACCACCACCAGAGTATTTTCACTGCCCTAAAAATCCCTCAGACCTCTCTATTCATTCTTCCCCTCCCTAACTTCTGGCAACTACTGTTCCTTTTCTGTTTCCACAGTTTTTCCTGTTCCAGAATGTCATGCAGTTCAGATTGGCTTCTTACACCTAGTACTATATACACTGACGTTGTCTTCGTGTCTTTGCATGGCTTGATAGCTCATCCTCCTTGTATATTTATGAGAGTATCAAGACAATACTTGACTCTTCACTTTAAAGTAATAGGCTAAAAATATGTATCAACATGTTAATGTTTAAGAGAGTGCGTAACTATTTTATCACCTGAGTCACCATACTTCCATACCTGTCACGTGCCTCATAAAGAATTTCAAATGCACCAGATATGTTTCTATCCCAATTTCTTGAATAACCGAAGATGCTTCTGAGTGGCAGCATGGCTCTCATCTCATGGAGCCAAGTTCCCAGCAGCCCCAGGAAACACCAGAATCAGCAGGTGTCTTAGCTGCAAGAACTTCCATCTTTCTGCATCTTTTCAGTGGCAAAACTGAGCAGGGCAGCCTCCCAGACCGGTGTTCTTATAAAACTGCTGTACATGCTTAGATGAGCACACATATGGAGTTCAGGCTCTCTTTGCTTTATCTTGAAGATTCACTTCATAGAAAGTTAAAGCTTCAGGGGGTATCAGAGAAATCAGTGTGAACTCCTCTCCTATTAAAGATAAGGAAATGGAAGCCTGGGGGTCATGTGACTCACCTGGGGTTTTGCAGCATGTAGTGGAGCTGATGGTGCTTGAGACCTGTCACCAGGGCTCCTCTTATCCCAGGAGGAACCCAAGAGGAAAAGGGGAGCCCAAACTCAGAGGGATGCCGGATAACTGAACTGTCTTATAATTTGGAAACAGAGGAGAGGAGTGAATGGAAAGAATCAGAAAATCAGTTAAATATTTGCCGTTTTTCTATAAAAAGAGGAGTCCTACTTTTCCTAAACTGTTGACATTTGTCAACATGTCCTTCTCTGAACTCTCATTCCGAACAGAAGTCCTATAAGACATGTCATTGTTCAGTTGCTAAGCTGTGTCTGACTCTTAGCAACCCCATGGACTGCAGCACACCAGAATTCCCTGTCCTTCACCATCTACTCGACTTTGCCCAAACTCATGTCCATTGAGTCGGTGATGCCATCCAACCATCTCATCCTCTGTTGTCTCCTCCTCCTGCCCTCAATCTTTCCCAGCATCAGGGTCTTTTCTGATGAGTCAGCTCTTCTCATCAGGTGGCCAAAGTATTGGAGCTTCAGGGTTGATTTCCTTTAGGATGGACTGGTTTGATCTCCTTGCTGTCCAAGGGACTCTCAAGAGTCTTCTCCAACACCACAGTTTGAAAGCATCTCTTTGGCGCTCAGTGTTCTTAATGGTCAAACTCTCACATCCACACGTGACTACTGGAAAAACCACAGTTTTGACTATAAGACATGTTAGTCTTTTTTCTAATCGGGAAGTGGTCAGCCTGTGTGCTATGGCCCTGGATGCTGGACCTGGTCCTTGTTACCATGTGCAGATTGTCCACATCCTGTCCTGAGGTCACTGTGGGAATGAACTGTGCAGGGAAGAAAGGTCTGTAGAATGCACTGGGAGGTCCAAGTAAAGAAGGTACGAAAGATCCAGCCAACGTCACGGGAAGTTTCTAGCACGTTATCATTTGTTTGAAATATTTATCCACCACAGGCGTCTGTGTAGTTACCTGACATTTTAAAAGCCAACTGCAAAACCTGTGGCTTAGTGCCAGGATCAGACCCAGGAGGGAAAGTATGAAGCCCTAGGACAGCTCTGAGAGCTGCTAAAATGTGAGGTTTTCCCAGGTAATTTCCCAAGGTCCCAGAACCCTCCAGATATAAATCAAGAGAGAGCAAGAACTCCTGGTGTCCCCTAGCTCCTCTGAAGAATAAGACAACCCTGTGCTGCCCCCCCGGAGAAGGCGATAGCACCCCACTCCAGTACTCTTGCCTGGAAAATCCCATGGATGGAGGAGCCCAGTAGGCTGCAGTCCATGGGGTCCCTAGGAGTTGGACACCACTGAGCAACTTCACTTTCACGTTTCACTTTCATGCATTGGAGAAGGAAATGGCAACCCACTCCAGTGTTCTTGCCTGGAGAATCCCAGGGACGGGGGAGCCTGGTGGGCTGCCCTCTCTGGGGTCGCACAGAGTTGGACACGACCGAAGCGACTTAGCAGCAGCAGCAGTGCTGCTTCCCAGGCCTCGGTGGTGGTGCTGCTCGGCAGTTATTTTTGTCAAATAGGGCTTCCCTGGTGGCTCAGACAGTAAAGAATCCACCAGCATTGCGAGAGACCCAGGTTCAACCCCTGGGTCAGGAAGATCCCCTGGAGAAGGGAATGGCTACCCACTCCAGTATTCTTACCTGAAAAATTTCATGGACAGAGGAGTCTGCTGGGCTACAGTTCATGGGATTGCAAAGAGTAGGACATGACTGAGCAACTCACACTTTCAGTATTTCAGCTTAAAAAAAGTCTGGGGCTGTATCAGATATAATTATCTTATGACGCAAGGGGACAGTATTTTATGCACACAAACCAAGCCTTGTGTTAGATGCATTCCTGGCCCACGGGCTCTGTCCTTGGAGGTGAGCTGGGGCTGCTGGGGTGGGGACAGAGGCCCCTGTTCCATGTCCAGGTTCCGCCTCCAGGGTGGAGGGCACTTGTGGCCCACGCCCTGGGCTCTGACGTCAGCAGAAAGCCTAGAGGTGTGGATCAGAAACCAGCCTCCTGGCACCTCACACTTCCTCTCTGCAGAGCCAGGCTTCTTCATCACTTCCCCAGATGGCTGGGATCTTGAGCTGAGCTGGGATGGGAACCTAGACTCCAGGTAAGACCCCAGAGTGCTTTCCACTGATCACCAGGGTGGTAGAAAAGGAAGGGAAAATAAAACACCCTCAAAGGACCAGGGGATTTCTGGAAGATCCAACCAGAGTGATGGACCTCAGGCACGATTTTTTTCCCGTACTCTAATTTTAACTTGTATATATCTTACTGATTTGAAGAAAACTCTCACTTTGGAAACTTCCAGTGCTTAAAAATGAATAAGCACTACTGTGCATGCTTGCTCAGCAGCTTCTGTTGTGTCTGACTCCTCTGCAACCCCAAGGACTGTAGCCTGCCAGACTCCTCTGTCCTCGGGATCTTCCAGGCAAGAATAGTGAAGTGGGTTGCCATGCCCTCCTCCAGGGTATCTTCCTGATTCAGCGATTGAACCTGCATCTCCTGCATTGCAGGGGGATTCTTTACCCATTGAGAAACCTGGGAAGCCCACGCGCTACTCTGTGACGCTGTGAATAAAATATTCATTTTTGTCAGAAAAGCTAGCAATTAAGACTTGTATCCTATATTGTAAAACTGAAATCTCAATTTATTTGCATAAACAAGGACCTTGGTATATAAAACTAAAATACAGTTCCCCAGGCCAAAGACTCCTTTCAACGGTACTTCACTGAACATGCTTTCATAAAGAGCAATTAGCTATTAATCCAGATAATATTTATAAGTAAATAATTTGCAGGGTTAGTGCTGAGTTTTAACCCTTAAAGACTTTGATTTCAGTGAAAGATGCATAAACATGCAACTGTTTGAAAAAGCACAGATACTTAGGCACATTTCTTTCAAGATCATGTGTATACATGATTGTGTATACTTGTTATTTGCAAGTTGCTCACTAGTACCCTAGTGATCACATTTTAAGTTTTCAGAATCCACTCAAGCTCTCAGTTCAGTTCAGTTCAGTTCAGTTGCTCAGTCATGTCTGACTCTTTGCGACCCCATGGACTGCACCACGCCAGACTCCCGGAGCTTACTCAAACTCATGTCCATCAAGTTGGCGATGCCATCCAATCATCTCATCCTCTGTCGTCCTCTTCTCCTCCCACCCAATCTTTCCCAGCATCAGGGTCTTTCTGAGGGAGTCAGTTCTTCACATCAGGTGGCCAAAGTATTGGAGTTTCAGCTTCAGCATCAGTCTTTCCAATGAATATTCAGGACTGATTTCCTTTAGGATGAACTGGTTGGATTTCCTTGCCATCCAAGGGACTCTCAAGAGTCTTCTCCAACACCACAGTTCAAAAGCATCAATTCATCGGTGCTCAGCTTTCTTTATAGTCCAACTCTCACATGCATACATGACTACTGGAAAAACCATAGCTTTGACTAGATGGAACTTCATTGGCAAGGTAATGTCTCTGCTCTTGAATATGCTGTCTAGGTTGGTCATAACTTTTCTTCCAAAGAGCAAGTGTCTTTTAATTTCATAGCTGCAGTCACCATCTGCAGTGATTTTGGAGCTCCCAAAAACAAAGTCCTTCACTGTTATCATTGGTTTCCCATCTACTGCTGTGAAGTAATGGGACTGGATGCCATGATCTTAGTTTTTTAAATGTTGAGTTTTAAGTCAACTCACTCTCCTCTTTCACTTTCATCATTAAAGATTATTAAACATTTATCTTTAATATTGATTATTTTGTTTATTATTAGTATTATTTATTATTAAAGACTAAAGATTTGCTCAAGGTCTGGCTAACTCTTTTTCATAAATTTTGAGAGGGATAAAAATGTTCCTATATATGGCACAGGGAACTATATTCATCATCTGGTGATAAAACACAATGGAAAAGAGTATGGAAAAGAATGTGTGTGTGTATGTATGTGTACATATGTGAATCATTTTGCTATACAGCAGCATTTAATACAACCTTGTAAATCAACTATACTTCAATAAAATAGATATTTAAAATAAGATCCTACAGATATTACTGTAAATTAATTTTAGCTCTGAAAGACAAGTCATATTTGCATCACTTTATCTAATATTCCTACCTATTATCACCCTAGTATTTGAAAAGATCCTTCTCTCTCGCTCTCTCTCTCAATACCATTTGACCAATATTTCTCTCTTTTCTTCCATCACTCACAAAGAAATTCCCCAGGTTTGCAAATATTAGAACTCATTTCTAATCATTTTCTAGTCAGTCGTATCAATGTCCTATAAAAAACCTACCAATTACACTGCTCACCTACCCATGACACTTGCAATTTCTCCCACCACAACTGAGTTGTGTATTTTCACAGATCAACTAAGGGTTTTGTGTGCACAGACCTAACCAAGTCCTGTTTGCTCAGCAGCTGCATTTCCGAACACTAACAGTTAAACATTAGACGTAGACGTTAAGGGAGGAAATTAACTTTCAGAATTTCACATGTGCTCTCAGGATCAGTACTGACCGTGCTGGGAGAGAACTCTGAGGTCATTTTGTCCGAACCTCTCATTTTACAGATGAGGAAAACAGGACTAATTGATAGCTAGCAATACCAAATTACAGCTCTCCTAAAACTCGATAGCAGAGTTCATAGGCTTCTTAATGTGCTCAATTACTATCTGGACTCCATGAGCTGATGAGTCTGCTGTGACCTTGAGCATTTCCATTCTGTGGGTTTCCAATGCTTATGTTTCTAACATGGTTATTTGTCATCCCGAGTCCCAGGCACCACTGGAGCTCTTGCCAATACCTAACTCAGAGCACCCTACCTCTTCCCACATCTCAGCCAGCGCCTCCAGGCTGCAAAGTCACGACAAGTGTCACCGAAGATGCCAGCTTGTGCTTGAGCAGCATCTAGGGCCTTTGCAGCTGGTTGAACTTCTTTCTCCAGTCCTTATCACTTCTCCCTGTGCTTCTCAGGAGGCAGCCCAGGACTGTTCAACATTTTTCAGCCTTGTTCCTCTTATGCCATAGGACTGAAGCATCAGTGCTTGGACTAAGGGCCTAATTCCTCAAGTTTCATTCTCAACTGCTCAAAAAATTCTTATAACTTTCTCATCTTTTTTTTTCTTCTCTACACCTGGACCAGAAGCTTCATGGAACAAGCATCTTGTCTGTACTCTGTATCCCCAGCATCTAGGTGAGTCTGGAAAATAATAAGGGCTCTTGACATGTACATGTGTAATGAATGTAACCTTTCCCCCTTCCTTCCTCTCTTAGGGAAGCAGGTACCCGCCTCCAGTCTCATACCTAACCCCCTGGGAGCATCAGTGCCTCCTTGTTCACCTTGAAATCTCTGACCTCTGGATCATGTCCTCATTTTTGATATCTTGCCTCCTTAGTCATCCCCTTGATGAGTATCCAGAACTGTCTCACCAGCTGGTGCTCTTCCTCCAGTTACTTTGTTAGAAAGTTCTCCCTGTCTTCAATACAGGCAGTCCCCAAGAGTCTAAACTCAGCTGCTTTCTTGTATTGGTTTCTTTTCTGCAGAGCTCTTTGGCTCATGGTGGTCAATGTCTACATCTTATACAGTGATCTCCGAATCTCCATTGCCAGTCCCCAATTTCTAGGGATGGACTCCTCAAAGGAAACATGCTCAGAGCCAACCTCGACATGTTGCCCCCAACAACCTCTGCTTCTCAGGCAGGGCCACCTCTTCATCCAGGGGCCAGACTCAAGTCATCTAAGCTCTTAAACCCCACCCCCACTTCACATCTAATAGGGGTGTGAGGCTTACCTGTTGGTGAACATAGGTGGTGGTACCCCCAGATTCGTGCATTGCTTAATGAATTCAACAGCCTCCTAAATAATCTCTTTATAGCTATTCTTTCCTTCTCAATCTATTTAGCTAGATGCACCTGGCTTCTTTTTGCCTATTGAAAGGTCAAATTTTTCAGTTTGATCTCCATGGCCTTTTAAAATCTGTTGCCCATATAGCTTCCAATCTGGCTGCATACTAGGAGCAAATGAGGTGCTTGGAAAAAGCACCCAAATTCTGGCTCCTACTCACGTCTCCCCACCACCCCACCTCCCTGAAATAGTCTGATTCAACTGACCTATGGTGAAGCCAAAGTATTTTAGTGCATTTTACAATTTCCCAGGTGTTTATTACATGCAGTGATAGTTGATAGTCAGGATATACCTTTTGATACAATCTAGTGAGGGCAATTAAGAAAGTACTTTACTACCACCCCATATTTTGCTGGAAAATTCTTCTTGAGGGCAATTCTCTTTGCTGTCTGCTTCTTCCTACAGAATATGCATAAAGACTTCTGTGATTCTTCTCACTGGAGTCCATCCTTTTCCCGGAAATCTTCAGTAACCTTCCTGGAAGAGTCCTTGTCAGATAAGATAAATGGAGTGTTAGAATAAGACAAGGTCTCTGTCTTTTCACTGCTTCCCATCTTTTGGGACGAAAGACACAAGAAACACATAAAACACCAAGTATTGTAAGTTTCACGATAGAAGTATGGAGGTGTTCATGAGACAGTGTTTAGGCATAAAAATCTCTAACAGTTTATGTGCAGTAAATGATGACATATGCATACATTGCTATTGTTGCTCAGTCATGAAGCTGCGTCTCTTTGTGTCTCCGTGGACTGCAGCCCGCCAGGCTGCCCTGTCCTGCACTGTCTCCTGGAGTTGGCTCAAATTCATGTTCATTGTGTTGGTGTCACGCTCTAACCATGTCATCCTCTGTGGCCCCCTTCTCCTTTTGCCTTCAGTCTTTCCCAGCATTAAAGTCTTTTCCAATGAGTCTACTCTTTGAATCAGGTGGCCAAATTACTGGAGCTTCAGCATCAGTGCTTCCAATGAATATCCAGGGTTGATTTCCTCTAGGATTGATTTATTTTATTTCTTCGTAGTCCAAGGGACTCTTGAGATGTATTTCAAAGACCACTTTTTTCTTAAAATAGTGTAAATGTCTGCTGAATCAATGAATGAGTGAACAAGTGAATTAATAATATGTTAGTGATTAGGAGTCATTGGGAAATACTTGCAGCTTCAAGAAAAACAGTGCCATAGTTTACTGCCTGCCCAGGGTGGAGGGTGTCCCACAGGAGTTCAAAGACTCACGTCATCATTTTCAGTCCTAAGCCATGTGTGGGTTTCAATTTCCCTCAACCATTTATTCCATAGTCTATTTTAAATGGTAATAAGAATAGTGTATTAGAAACTAGGTCCATTCTCTTAAGACTAGAAGGTGGTAATGGTCTGTCCTAAACAATACTTAACCTCTTTGAATTTAATAAGCAAATCCTAGAGATCAAATGTGATGGTTTGATGGCTAATGGGAAGAACTGGGGTGGAGGTGGGTGGAAGAAACACCTGCCCAGCCTATAGGTCCATGAGAATTTCTCCTTCCCTTTTGACCTTGCTATGGTCTTTAAGTCCTTGGGTCTCTTAAAGATGTTGTTGAGAAAGCTGCTAAAAATGGACACCAAATGAAGGACTTCCCTGGCTGTCCAGTGTTTAAGACTCTGTGCTTCCAGTGCAAGGGCTGTGGGTTCAATCCCTGGTCAGAGAACTAAGATCCCACATGTGATGAAGTGTGACAATAAAAAGTGTCCAAATAAAAAGAAATAGCCACCAAATGAATGAAATCAAATCAGTTAGTTCAGTCACTCAGTTGTGTCTGATTCTTTGTGACCCAATGGACTGCAGCACACCAGGCCTCCCTGTCCATCACCAACTCCTGAAGCTTGCTCCAAATCATGTCCATCAAGCTGGTGATGCCATCCAGCCATCCCATCCTCTGCTGTCCCCTCCTTCTCCTGCCTTCAATCTTTCCCAACATCAGGGTCTTTTCCAATGAGTCAGTTCTTCACATTAGGTGGCCAAAGAATTGGAGCTTCAGCATCAGTCCTTCCAATGAATATTCAGGACTGATTTCCTTTAGGATGGACTGGTTGGATCTCCTTGCAGTCCAAGGGACTCTCCAGAGTCTTCTCCAAAAAAAAAAAAAAAAAGTCTTCTCCAACACCACAGTTCAAAAGCATCAATTCCTTGGCACTCAGCCTTCTTTACAGTCCAACTCTCACATCCATACATGACTACGGGAAAAACTCAAAATGAGACAAATAGGACCCTGCAGTAATTTTCAGGCTAATTGGAGGTGGGGTGGGGGACAGAATTAAGCAAGTGAGGAACCAATGCACATGTGAAAGTCATTGGCTTCTCCAGTAGAAACCTCTAATCCTTCAAGTAATCAATCATACTCTAAGAAGTAAATCATCCTTGGGGAGAAATCAGTATCTGAACATCCATGTACTCTGAGGATGCTAGTGAACTGCAGCATCAAGAGTCATCAACTGAGCGAGCTGAAAGGGTTAGCCCAGCTTCCGGGAGCGTCTGACTCAGATAAAAGGAAATGTTTCTTAATCCAGAGGATTTCAACACTATGGAAACTCATTTCCCACAGAGTTACAACAATGTGCAAATATAAATCACTTCAAAGAAGCCATTTAAAAACTTCGCCTGGCATGATACACGCGATGAAACTGCTCACATGTTCTGGGCCCTGTCTTTGACATTTATTCATCCTTTAATTTATGGATAGACTATTAATCCACTTATTTATTCATTGACTCATTTATAGAGTCATGAGTATGAGTTATCATTTTCTATTTTTTTGGTTTGAGCATCTGCTGCTATATGCCAGGGGCTGTGTTACTGAGGGTAAAACGATGACTGTGGTCCAATCCATGCCGGCATGTAGAAGGGGAGAAGAAACACGGAGAGGAAACCATGATACTGTGGTGAGTGTATTCATATGACACTTTACAGTGGTAAAGGAGAAGCGGGATCTTAAATGAAGAAGCAGTAGGGGAGTTTGGCAGGGGGAGAATCCAAGGGAACATTGAGGGATCTGGTTCTAGGATAGACTTTGCAGGCAGGAGGGACATTGGGAGCAAAAGCAGCTGTAAAACGGTGGGGTGTCGTATCAGGTGGGAAGAAGGGAAAGTCACTCATCATTGTCAAAGCCTGGACCATGGAGGGAACATCCAGAAATGTGACTGGTAGCTGGAAGATTCAGACACTGGGAAAACAGATTATAGACTTTAACATGTGAGACCCAAAGACCCACCTGAGAACTGGCACGGGGCCCTGACTTGGACACGTTCTACTTGTTGCAAGGTTATGGTTGCGGTTAGGGAGATCCTGGCTCTGAATGGGAGGCAGCGTGGAGAGGCGTCAGGAGGACCCAGCAGGCTGCTGAGGAGGGGGAAGCCGTGAAAGGGCAGGGGAGCAGGAGGGGGAAAGAGGGCTCACTCAGGAGATAAAAAGGCACAACGTGCGGCCATGGAGGAGAGGGACGGGGAGGCAGACGCTGGAAGTAAACAACACAGGGTGAGGAGCACTTCCAGGTGAGGCTGCGGGCAGGGCGGTGCAATGCAGCTTAGGAGCACTGACTCTGTAGGCACAGAACCATCCGTGTCTTCCAACGGTAAACACTGGACTGCACAATAAGGGACTGAGGCAAAGTAATTTTCCCTCCACTTAGCTCATCAATTCAACTGATAGATAGGAGCTTTTTTTTTTTTTTTTTTGGAGACCCCAAGCTGCTTTTCCAGAACTTGAAGATTCCAAGCTCGCTTTGTTGTCATTCATGCATTCACTCATTCATACATTCGAAAACACTAAGCCCCTGCCAGAACCTAAGCACCGGCGTAAATCAGGTAACATATGATAGCTCACATTCTAGTGAGAGGCAGTGGGGTGTGATGGATAGCCAGCTGGCTTTTGAGTTACAGACCAGGATCTGGATGTTGTCGCCAGTTCTAACCAGTTATGTGACCTTAGGCAAACTCTCTAACTTACTAGAGTCTCCATTTACTTATTTTGACCAGTGTTTTACCAGAGTTGCTCAGAAGTTCAAGTAAATGAACTGGTGACATGTCTGTTCTCTGCTACTGGTAGCTATTAGTTTGATAATTATTATTGCAACTAGACATATGCATGGGTCCATGCTAAGTGGCTTCAGTCGTGTCTGACTCTTTGTGACCACATGGACCGTAGCCCACCAGGCTTCTCTGTCCCTGGGATTCTCCAGGCAAGAATACTGGAATGGGTTGCCATGCCCTTCTCCAGGGGATCTTCCCAACCCAGGGATTGAACCTGAGTCTCTTACATTTCCCGCACTGCAGGCGGGTTCTTTAGTGTTAGTGCCACCTGTGAAGTCCTAATTAGATTTCCTGTCTGACGCTGGGGCCCCAGTGATAGCCAGCCAGGCTCCTCTGTCCATGGAATTCTCCAAGCAAGAATATTGGAGTGGGTTGCCATTCCCTTTTCCAGAATTAAACATGTACAAGTAAGCAATTCCACTACACTGAGATAAATACTCTGGGAGACAAAACCACAAAGAAAGCACCTAACCCGTGAGAACAGGTAGGGAAAGCACCTACCTAGAAGCAGCAATGCTAAAAAAAAAAAAAAAAAAGATACGACTTATTAATAGTGCTGCAATGAACAGATGGGGAAACAGTGTCAGACTATTTTTTTGGGCTCCAAAATCACTGCAGCTGGTGACTGCAGCCATGAAATTAAAAGACGTTTACTCCTTGGAAGGAAAGTTATGACCAACCTAGATAGCATATTCAAAAGCAGAGACATTACTTTGCCAACAAAGGTCCGTCTAGTCAATGCTATGGTTTTTCCAGTGGTCATGTATGGATGTGAGAGTTGGACTGTGAAGAAGGTTGAGCACCGAAGAATTGATGCTTTTGAACTGTGGTGTTGGAGAAGACTCTTGAGAGTCCCTTGGACTGCAAGGAGATCCAACCAGTCCCTTCTAAAGGAGATTGGTCCTGGGTGTTCTTTGGAAGGAATGATGCTAAAGCTGAACGTCCAGTACTTTGGCCACCTCATGCGAAGAGTTGACTCATTGGAAAAGACTCTGCTGGTGGGAGGGATTGGGGGCAGGAGGAGAAGGGGATGACAGAGGATGAGATGGCTGGATGGCATCACCGACTCAATGGACATGAGTTTGAGTGAACTCGGAGAGTTGGTGATGGACAGGGAGGCCTGGCGTGCTGCAATTCATGGGGTCGCAAAGAGTCGGACACAATTGAGCGACTGAACTGAACTGAATTGAACTGAACTGAATGAATAGTGGGATGAATGCATCTTTTTGAATTGCGGTTTTCTCCGGGTATATGCCCAGCAGTGGGGTTGTTGGGTCATATGGTAGTTTTATTCCTAGTTTTTGAAGCCATCTCTGTTCCCTTCTCCATAGTGCCTGTATGGATTTACATTCCCACCAACAGTGCAGGAGGGTTCCGTTGTCATACTTAGAGATCGGACTTGTGGACACAGCAGGGGAAAGAGAAGATGGGATGAATAGAGAGAGTAGCGGTGACATATATACCATGTGTACAATAAGTAGCTACTGGGGACCTGCTGTGCAGCACAGGGAGCCCAGGCTGGTGCTCTGGGATGACCTGGGAGAGGATGGAGGTGTGGGGGAGGGAGGCTCCACAGAGAACAAGTGTATATATATATATATATATATATATATATATATATAATTCTGGCTGATTCGCATTGTTGTACAGCAGAAAGCAACAAGACATTGTAAAGCAATTATCTTCCAATTAAAAAATTTAATTTATAAATAAATACATATGAGAAAGCAGAAGGAAGGGGGCTTTCAGCAGGTGGCCCCCAATGCATTGACTCTGTCAGTAGAGGACCAACCCATGGGGACGACAGAAAGCCATTCAGCAGGGAGCAGACTGCAGACCAGCTGGTGTCAAGGCTAAGGTTTCCTATGCCCTGTTCACAAGGTCAGGAGCTGGGGCTATGCTTTGTACATTAGCAGTCCCCAACCTTTTGGGCACCAGGGACCGATTTCGTGGAGGATAATCTTTCCATGGACCAGAAGTGGTGGGGAATGTTTTGGGGATGATTCAAAGCACTTTCTATTTATTGGGCACCTTCTCTCTCTCTCTTTTTTTTTTTTTGTATAATTACATTTTATTAAAAAGCCTCTAGAAGGATATATATCCAAATTTCGACTGAACTGAACTGAATTATTTCTCTCTCTCTCTCTCATATATATATATATATATTTTTTTTTTTTTTTGTAAAAGCTCATTGGAATACAACTCGTATCAGTTGTATGACCGAACTGAACTCAGATCGGTTCGGTCGCTCAGTCATGTTCAACTCTTTGAGACCCCCCTGGACTGCAGCTCACAAAACTGTGTTAATTTTATGTATCTTTAAAAAACCTTTTTATTTGGTTTTGGGGTATAGCTGATTAACAAACAATTGTTGTCACAGTTTCAGCAAAGAGACTCAACATTTTGGCCCAAATTCCCCTCCTATCCAGGCTGCCACATAACGTCAAGCAGAGTTGCCTGTGTGCATCTGTTTTCCAATCTAATGCTGCTACTAATCAGATAGGACATACCTATCCACAGCCCAGAGTTCCTTTTCCTCTTTGTTCTTCTTCACTTTCTGCCTTTAAGGTGGTGTCACCTGTGTATGTGAGGTTAGAGATACGTCTCCCGGCAATCTTGATTCCAGCTTGTGCTTCATCCAGCCCAGCATTTTGCATGATGCGTATAAGTTAAATAAACAGGGTGACAATATACAGCCTTGACATACTCCTTTCCCAATTTGGAACCAGTCTGTTGTTCCACGTCCAGTTCTAATTGTTGCTTCTTGACCTGCATACAGGTTTTGCAGGAGTTAGGTTAGGTGGTCTGGTATTCCCATCTCTTTAAGAATTTTCCACCATTTGCTGTGATCCACACAGTCAAAGGCTTTAGTGGAGTCATTGAAGCAGAAGTAGATGTTTTTCTGAAATTCCCTTGTGTTTTCTATGATCCAACGGATGTTGGCAATTTGATCTCTGGTTCCTCTGCCTTTTCTAAATCCAGCTTGTGTATCTGTAAGTTCTTGATTCACATACTGTTGAAGCCTAGCTTGAAGGATTTTGAGCATTACCCTGCTAGCATGTGAAATGAGAGCAACTGTACGGTACTTTGAACTTTCTTTGGCATTGCCCTTCTTTGGGATCGGAATGAAAACTGACCTTTTCCAGTCCTGTGGCCACTGCTGAGTTTTCCAATTTTGCTGGCATATTGAGTGCAACACTTCAACAGCATCATCTTTTAGAATTTGAAATAGCTCTGCTGGAATTCCATTACTTCCACTAGCTTTGTTTGTAGTAATGCTTCCTAAGGCCTACTTGAGTTCACAGTCCAGGATATCTGGCTTTAGGTGAGTGACCACACCATTGTGGTTATCTGAGTCATTAAGACTTTTCTATACAGTGCTTCTGTGTATTCTTTCCACCTCTTCTTAATCTTTTCTGCTTCCGTTAGGTCCATACCATTTCTGTCCTTTATTGTGCCCAACTTTGCATGAAATGTTCCCTTGGTATCTCTAATTTTCTTGAAGAGTTCTCTAGTCTTTCCCATTTTATTGTTTTCCTCTATTTCTTTGCATTGTTTACTTAAGAAGGCTTTGTTATCCCTCCTTGTTCTTCTTTGGAACTCTGCATTCATCTATACCACTTTTTTCAGATTCCACATATAAGCGACTTTATATATTTTTTTTCTCTTTCTGACTTACTTCACTCTGTATGACAGGCTCTAGGTCCATCCATGTCTCTCCATCCATGACCCAGTTCCATTCCTTTTTACGGCTAAGTAATATTCCATCATATACATACATACATACACACACACACACACACACCATATCTTCTTTATCCATTCCTCTGCTGATGGACATTTTGGTTGTGTCCATGTCCCAGCTATTGCAAACAGAACTGCAATGAACACTGGAGTGCATGCATCTTTTCTGAATTATGGACTTGCCTGGGTATGTGCCCAGCAGTCGGATTGCTGGGCCACATGATAGTTCTAGTTTTAGTGTTTTAAGGAAACTCCACACTGTTCTCCATAATGGCTGTACCAATCTGCATCCCCACCAACAGTGCAAGAAGGCTCCCTTTCCCCCACACCCTCTCCAGCATTTGTTTGTAGATTTTGTGAGGATGGCCATTCTGACCAGTGTGAGGTGATACCTCATGTAGTTTTGATTTGTGTTTCTCTGATAATTAGTGATGTTGAACATCTTTTCATGTCCTTGTTGCTCTGTATGTCTTCTTTTGAGAAATGTCTATTTAGGTTTTCTGCCCATTATTTGATTGGGTTGCTTTTTTTTTTTTTTTTTTAATATCAAGTTGCATGAGCCATTTGGCTTTGTGATACAAGGTATCCTCCTTGTCTCTCCCCACATCCCAAAGAGAGGTGGTTTGGCCTTTTTCATTTCATGACTTTTATTACCAATAATTAAGAGGAAACAAAAGATGTCAGCCAGAACAAATAAGAGGGCCATGCCCGGGTCTTTCAACCAGGGCCCCTTAAAATGTCAGCTCTCAAAATTGGCTCTCTCAGCTGAAACAGGACTGAAGATAGGTTCAGAGTAAAATATTAAGAATTGGCCAAGTAGGTCTGAATTTAGGGCCCAACTCATCTCAAGTGGACAACATAAAGGCCCCTTGGCACGTGCTCTTCATCCTCACGTCTCCATTTTCATGGTTAATCTTGAACATGTACTCTATTGTGTTGATGTGGTCAGAGGCTGAGTCCTGTTAGGATGCCTTATGTTTGTATGGACGGCAGACCTCGTCAGAAGAAGCATCTCTAATTCATTGATACATAACCTTTTTGTGGACACAAGTTACACAGTGGAGAAGATGTTAGATATTCGAAAATGTATTTATAACCACTTTTGCATAGTAAACCAGCTCAGAAATCAAACTAAGGCATATGGTTCATATTAGACTGAAGTAGTCTTAATAAAACTGTATGGGACACCCAAACATGAATTGCTGGGTAGACTTTGCGAACTAGGGGAATCAATTTATTTATCAATAATGTGTATGCATGTGTGTGAGACTGTGTATGCATTCGTGCTCAGCTGTGCAGTCATGTCTGACTCTTTGCAACCCTAGGGACTGTACCTGCCAGGCTCCTCTGTCCATGAGATTCTCCAAGCAGGAATGCTGGAGTGGGTTGCCAGTTCCTCCTCCAGGGGATAATCTCAACTCAGGGATTGAGCCTGTCTTTATTATGTCTCCTGCATTGGCAGGTGGATTCTTCACCACTTACCTGGGAAGCCTATGAGTGTGTATATTCACTCACAAATATTCACCAGCGGACTATATGTGTATCTGTGTCATTTTTCTCTTCTTCTTTTGGATGGAGAATGTCTGTAACACGCTGACTCAATATCAGGGTTGATACCCTGAGTGAGGGTATATGGAGGTGGCCCTGATTAGCCAGAAACTCCAGACTCAGCACTCTGCCACGTAAGTTAGCACCCCAGGGTCTTTGACCATCAGAAGTGGTCAAGACCTTGGTTTCCAGCTATGTTTCTCATAAAGGAAGTTGTCACATAGAAGCCAAACACTGAGCAAGAAATGCTGACCCCAGGACTGTTTTATAAAACTGATGGTGATTTTAAACAGTGCTTTTTTTTTTTTTTTAATGAAGTCAGCTAGTGCCTGAACTTTCTCCAGTAGGTAGTCATGAGCCAGCGTGCTGCAGTTCACAGGGTTGCAAAGAGTCAGACATGACTGAGCGACTGAATTGAACTGAAAAGCCATGTGCCAGCATGCTTCTCGGAGGTCCCTTTCTCCTAAATCAGCCTTTGTGGCCCTGAGCTTCCTCTGCTTAGAATGAGTTATTGTCTCTCCTCTGCTCTCAAGCGACGCTAGCCACGGCTCCCCGTGGGAACCACCAGAAAACAGTGCCGGCACCACCATCCGTGTTCTGTGCTGTGTAGTTCAGAGGAGGCCCTGGGGTTGCAAAAGGCGGGCTGCCACTCCAGGTGTAGCTGCCTCCAGCCTCAGCAGCACATCACCCGGGAGCTTACTGGACATGCCAATTCTAGACCTCAGTCCAGACCTTCTAAATGAGAATCTGCATTTTAACATGACCCCTAGGATATCTGCCCGCACATTACAGTTTAATATGCACTGGTCTAAAGCAATGGATGGGGCTCCCCAGGTGGTGCCAGTGGTAAAGACTCACCTGCCCATGCAGGAGACATAGATTCAGTTCCATCTCTGGGTCGGGAAGTTCCCCTGAAGGAGGGCATGGCAATCCACTCCAGTCTTCTTGCCTGGGGAATCCTATGGACAGAGGAGCCTGGTGGGCTACAGTCCATACGGTCATAAAGAGTTGGGCACAACTGAAGTGACCTAGCACACAAGGCAATGGATTCAAAAATGCACAATCACACACACACACACTCATGAACACTTTGGGACACACATGTAAAGTATATAAATTTTTTGTTCTTATGAATATATAATGTATGAGTTAAAGTATGCACAAGATACAAACATTTCAAAGGATAAAGTAGAAGCTAAATTTGAATAATTTGATTGCTTTCTTAATGTACCCTTTTAGGTTACTGGGGTATAATACTTTGGAGACCCCTGTTCTAAGGAAGGAAACACAGAGCTGAAGGGAATCTTAGAACACTTTGTCAGGGTGCTGCAGGGAGCACAAAGCACGCACAGAAAATAATCTGTGGGGCTAAATTTGAATATATTTATGCCTCCCATAGGTAAACCCATATGCCCAGCATATGCATTCATGTTTGTGAAGTGGAAGTGTTAAAGTGTTAGCTACTCAGTCGTTCCTGACTCTTTGCAGTCCCATGGACGATAGCCTGCCAGGCTCTCCTGTCCATGGGATTCTTCAGGCAAGAATCCTGGAGTGGGTTGCCATTTCCTTCGCCAGGGGATCTTCCCAACCCAGGGATCAAACCCAGGTCTTCTGCACTGTGGGCAGATTCTTTACCATCTGAGCCACCACATGTTTCACACATTTGTATTTAGCGCTCATCAATTTCATCAGTTGAGAAATGCAAAACTCTTTTCTCTCTTCAAGGTAAGATGTTGTAGGATATTCTTTGCACTATGAGTCAAAATAGGAAGTCTAAATCTTTACTTCTAGTTCAGTCATTCAAGTCAATAATATATTTGGTCTCCCCTGTTCTCCAACGTACCTTGCTTTGGTGAGGTTCCCTGTGACCTAGAACATAACTGATGAATTACATCAGTTATTAAATCTGGATGGTTCTGAGGTCACTTGAACATCGTCTCTGCCCATCCTCTTCCTTCCTCACACAGTGAGTCCTTCCCATGTGGCAAGTCTCGTGTTGACATTGGGATTAAAAGACAAATTGCCCACCCATGCCACAGAACCTGGTTTAAGGAGAAAAAGAAGCTTTAAAACAGATCATTATGGCAACACATAAGTATTGCCATCAGGTGTGGACAACTTGCAAAAGGCAGAAGAGGGGAGTAAGAGGAACTCCCTCCGAAAGCTGGAGGAGGTGACATTTGAGCTGGGCTTCAAGGAATGCATAGGAGTTTGCCAGACACAGGGCACAGAGAAGGAGTCTGAGGTAAAGGGACCTTCCTGAGCAAAAGCATCAGGCAGGAAACCTGCTTCATCAGCATTCCTCTTGGGTGAAGGACAAAGTCTTCTAACTCAGTCATTTAAATGAAGTGATTTAAATTGATGTGTAATAATAACCCAGTGCACTTACTGAACAGTAGGCTCTTGGGTTTGCACATTCGAAACAACTCTGAGAGTAAATGATTTCGTATGGTTTGGCCACGACAGCGTGTGGAAAGTTTCTCAGCACAGCACGGTGAGTACTTCTCATTTACAGTAAAATCTGGAATGTTTGGGAATGGTCTGGGTTAGGAAAATTGAATTTTCAGATTAGCTGCATAAAAATGGAAAGTCTGGTTTAAAAAAGACCTTCCTAATTTTGTTTTCCTTTGAAGAGATTAACTGCTGTTTGTTAACATTTTAATCTTATCTAAAGAAAGAGAAAAGTAGAGCACTTATCCTGTCCTTTCAGCTAAATGCTTTTCTAAAATTTAACGTGGTTAGCATTTTGTCATGACTTTTAAAGACTACATAGTATTTCAGCTTATAAATATTTTATAAATTTAAAATCGGGTCCATGTTACTGATAATCCAGGTTGGCTTGGAGGTTTCAGTATTATAACTAATGTAGAGAGCACGCTTGTACATAATCCTGATGCATACTTTATTAATTCTTAGAAGTAAATTGACTGGGTCAAAGATTAAAAATAAGTAATTTTAAACTTTGGTTATGCACGGTCAAGTTGTTGCCAGAAAAAAGCTATGCCAAATGACTCAATCTGAGGCTGTGTACAAAGCCATTTATCTCTGCACACTTGTGGATATAGTATGTTGACACATCTTTTAAAATCTCTGATTATTTGATCAGTAAGCTGTGTTTCTTGGATCCCTGAGTCCTTCTTGGTCTGGTTTGCCAAGGCCTTCCACTCTGCCTGGCCCCTGGGCTGCTCACGCCTCAGTCTGGGGCTGCTTCTTTCACACCCTAGGTCTAGGAGAAGCTCATCCATTTCCATGTCTCACTCTATTTGTAGACTTAAACAATAGAGGCATCCATCCTGCCCAGCCCTCTCTGTTGGGCATCATCAGGTCCATCAGCTCAGACCCCAGTTCTCATCGGAGCCTACCCTAGTGCACCCCCTCGAACCTCACCTCCAGATCAGGATCCTGTTTCTGTACTGAGATTTTGTACCAGAGTGAGCTCCACATTGATCAATATCAAAACCTTCTAACAATGTGGGTATCTGATAATGCAGGAGTGGTTTTTAGCTACAGGTGAAGATCCTGTGTCCTCTGCATCCGCAGCTCGCCCACACCCAATCCATCTCTTTCTCATGTCAGGAGTCATCTCTGAGACCTCATCCACCTCTCCGCTCACCCCCCAGCACCCAGCTGTCAGAGATGCATATTGCTTCTACCTGGAGTGTGTGACTCTGAGCTCCTGGCTCCTCTTGGTCCACTGACACCATGCTTGTCCACACACACATCAGTGATTTTAGCTTGGTTTATAGAAAGCGCCTGATAACCAGACTTCCAGCATCTATGCTTGCCTCTTGATGATTTTGGAAAGCAAGTCCAATCCTTTCTCTTCCTCGAAGGAAACCCGGAGATGTTTCTCGTTCACCTAGGAAGATGCTGATGGTCCTCAGTGGGGCCCACCAAGCCCTGCATGGAGTGGTTCAGCCCTAAGCTCCTTCCCACACCCCCTCCACTCTCCCCAACTCACTTCCTGGAAGGTGAAAACTCCAAGCCTTGGCAAATGCCAAGTGGCCCTCTGCCCGAACACTCATCCTTCTCCCAGCCTGCCTGCTAACCTGCCAAGTGCTCATCCTTCTTGATGTCTCCACCTTAATGCCACCTCCCCCAAAGAAGTCTTCCTGGAACCCCGTGCTAGGACATGTTGTACACCCCATGTTCTATTCTAATGACTTATTTAGTACTTTCTTCCCTGCTCTGTTGGACACTCCATGAAAGCAAGCAGCGAGTCAGTCTTTTTGCCTGCTGGATCTCCAGGCCCCTCCACAGTGCTGCACGTAGGAGGTGCTTCATACACTCTTGGTGACCGAATGAATGAATAACTGTTGAAATAGCTTCCAGTGCGTTTATTTGAAATTGTTTATTTGTAAATGTTACTATTTGGGGGAAAAGGATTTCTATTGACTTACAAGAACTCTGTCCTCGGTGGTAAATTGTCTCTGGGTAAGTCACATTTTGTGTGTTTTGTTCATTGCAAGCATATGACAGTAACAGCTAACTCATATCATCACGAGTGTGAACAGGTGGAGCTTTAAGGTGCTTTTTATGTTTAACCTCACACCACCCTAGCATAAATCAGCATGATTATTAGCACTGCTGTGCAGAGGAGGAAACTGAATTTCAGAGGGTTTAATTAAGTTGTTGGAAGTCACACAGCAACTTTTAGCAGAAACAGGACCCTATCCTCTTTTATATGATTTTTTTTCTCCTCTTTAAAGCTTTTTGTTTTGTATTGGGATGCAGTCGGTTAACATTATTGTTATAGTTTCAGGTAAACAGCAAAGGGACTCAGTCATACCTGCACATGTGCCCATTCTCCTCCAAACTCCCCTCCCATCCAGCCTGCCACACACCACTGAGGAGAGTTCCCTGAGCTGTATGGTGGGTCTTTGTTGGTTGGGCATTTTAAAATAGAGCAGGGTGGACGTAGGACCCTGTCCTCTTAACCTTTACACGACGCTGCCTCTGAAGAAGGGTTTATTTATTTATTTTAAGTACAGAGGAGGTAATAATCAACCTGCCATTTGAAGAACAGGTAGAATTTGACAGAGAAGGAGAGAGCAGGACAAGTGCCCTTAGGAAGGGGCAGCTGCTGGTCATGGAGCCACGAATGCACTGAGCGGTCAGGAAAAGGCAAGTACACACTCAGGCTACATTCTGGAGGCAACAAAGCTGAAGAGGATAGACAGCCAGGGCTTAGAAGAGCTTTCTGCTTTGTGAAGGTGATCAAGATCTATCCTGTTAGCAGTAGAGGCTGCTGGAGGATTTATGAAGGTGTCTATTGTCTACAATACTCTCCAGATAAGTAAGCTTTCTTTTTTCCTGGTAAGAGTTATGATGAAATCATGCTAGCATATAGTTGCATGCAACCAAATAGTGTTTGGTTAGCAAAAATTCACCTTTCCAGTCCTGAGAAATCAGCCGTGAGTTCCAGAGGAGGGGATGTTGGACTGTCTCTGTGGGGGGTATGCTTGCTCCAATGATGTGAGCACCAAAGGAATGGTCACTGCCAATGCTAGCGCCCACAGAGATGTCTTACCAGAAAAGGAGTCCACGGTGATTTCAGCTGTGAAATATCCCAATTCTTCTTCCAAAAGAAATAGAATCTATCTGAAAAAAGAAGAAAGTGAAAAAAAGTGTTAGTCACTCAGTTGTGTCTGACTCTTTTGCAACCCCATGGACTGTGTCCTGCCAGGCTCCTCTGTCCATGGGATTCTCCTGACGAGACTACGGGAGTGGGTTGCCATTCCCTCTTCCAAGGGATCTTCTTGACTCAGGATCAAACCTGGGTCTTCTGCATTGCAGGCAGATTCTTTACTGCCTGAGCTACCAGGGAAGTTATCTATCTGAAAGGCTGCTGCTACCGCTACTGCTAACTCACTTCAGTCGTGTCCGACTCTGTGCGATCCCATAGACGGCAGCCCACCAGGCTCCCCCGTCCCTGGGATTCTCCAGGCAAGAACACTGGAGTGAGTTGCCATTTCCTTCTCGGATGCAAGAAAGTAAAAAGGGAAAGTGAAGTCACTCAGTCGTGTCTGACTCTTAGCTACCCCATGGACTGCAGCCTTCCAGGCTCCTCCATCCATGGGATTTTCCAGGCAAGAGTACTGGAGTGGGGTGCCATTGCCTTCTCCATCTGAAAGGCTAGTCATTATCAATGGCAAGAGAGTGTTTACAGGAAATTAATCAAGAAGGATTCAATAGGTTGGCCCAACTGACATGATCAGATGTTAACATTATCAGATGTGACATTATTGACATTATCAGAATTACTGTCTCACCCACAGCAAGGTTTACACCCAGGTCCATGAAACCTGGAGAAATGAGGGGTAGAATCAAGCATGTCTGTGACCTGGGATGGTGGGGACAGATGAGGTAGGGCAGGGGAATATCACCTGTAGCTAAAATCTAGACTTTTATTTTTTTTTTTTTACTATGAATGTGTAACACACCACCATCATTTTAGTCCCAAGTGTGATTTCATTATAGTGGAAGTCACGGTATTTCAACACACAGTTGCTTCAGAGATCTTGAAATAACATTTCAGCTCACCACCCTTTCTATGGAATTCTCCAGGCGAGAATTCTGGAGTGGGTAGCCTTTCTCTTCTCCAGGGCATTTTCCTAACCCAGGGATCGAACCCAGGTCTCCCACATTGCAGATAGATTCTTTACCAGTTGAGCCACCAGGGAAGCCCAAGAATACCGGAGTGGGTAGCCTATTCCCTTCTCCAGTAGATTTTCCGGACCCAGGAATCCAACCTGGGTCCCCTGATTTGCAGGCAGATTCTTTACCAGCTGAACTACCAGGGAAGCCCTTCAATATGGTGAGCTCTTCCTAATTAATACTTGCAAAAGAAGCGCAACTTTGTTTTTAAAATAATTGATGTCTTTTGTAGTCATACTTGTTTTATTTTTATGTATTTAAACACATTCTGAGATGGCAGTCTTAGGTCTTACCTGTCTGCCAAAAAGGACTATAATGCAAAAATGGTTAAAAAATCCCTGCTGCTGCTGCTGCTAAGTCACGTCAGTCGTGTCCAACTCTGTGTGACCCCGTAGACGGCAGCCCACCAGGATCCCCCGTCTCTGGGATTCTCCAGGCAAGAACACTGGAGTGGGTTGCCATTTCCTTCTCCAGTGCATGAAAGTGAAAAGTGAAAGTGAAGTCGCTCAGCCGTGTCCGACTCTTCTCGACCCCATGGACTGCAACCTACCAGGCTCCTCTGTCCATGGGATTTTCCAGGCAAGAGTACTGGAGTGGGGTGCCACTGCCTTATCCCAGAAATCCCTGAGCCATGTAGAAAACAGACTCGTGGTTGCCATGAGGGAGGGGGAGGAATGAAGTGGGAGTTTGGGGTTACCAGATGCAAACTATTATACACAGAATGGATTAACAACATATCTATAAGATCCGACTGTATAGCACAGGGAACCGTAGTGATAAACCATAGTAGAAAAGTATATGAAAAAGAATATAAGCATCTGTATAACTGAGTCACTTTGCTACACAGCAGGAATTAACACAACATTGCAAATCAACTATACTTCAATAAAAGGCATTTTTAAAAGAATCCCCGAGCTGAAATATTAAAAATGAGGCCAGCTTACTAGATTGACTGGACTTCCTGACACCTTCTGGTGCATCACACATGATAAAGCTTTCCTCCCATTAACGTCTGAGTTGTTTCCAGGACTCCTAGTACTGGGAAAGTATGGGTTGCTCTTCTTCTAAGAAAGTTGTCTGTGCTTTGAACCTTGTCTGAGTTTTGTTTTTTTTTTTTTTTTTTTTTTTACTTTCTGAGCTTCTCTAGAACATTGGTCTGCTCTAACCTAGGGTTCCCAGGTTTAGCAAATAAAAATATAGGACTCCTTTTGACTCTATCTATATGGTACATATATGTGGATTTCAAATAAACAATGCCTAATTTTGAGAATAAATATTGATCAAGTACTGAATGACATACTTAAACTAAAAATCATTTGTTGTCCATTTGAAATTCAGTTTTAACTCACCATCTCATATCCTATCTGGCAACCCTAAAAACACTAAAATTGGGCCAATATTCCCCAACAGATGATTAGAATGTGTTTTCTTACTCTGTTGACTGATGGAGGTTAGTTAACTGCCAAAGATCTCAGACTAAATGTGATGCTATTAATATTTTGAAGTCTGAAATTTTCTTATTATTACTCAGTGATCACAAACACCTATATTTTCAACTTTGGGAAAAGTGGACAACTCAGAAATATTGCCAGACCTTAAAGTACCTTGACCACCATCCAAGAATTTTAGTTTTGACTGTGTCTCCTTGAGATCTCATGATAATTCATTTTCTATATCAGAGAAATGTGGTCAAAGTTTAGACTGACAGTGAAACTGAATTTCAAAACCTTTGACACTCATTCTATTGTTAAATAACTCCTTGGTTCTAAATCAAGGAATAGTCATAATTTCCTTTGTCTGGGATGAGATTTCAATCATGACAATGAAGAGCATAGAAATGACCGAGGAGAATTTCACTCTTGCGTCCAGGGGAATCACACCAAAACCCATTAATCATTAATTGTTCAAGGCCAAGAAGTCCAAATTTATTTTGAACAGAAGAAACTAGTCAACATGAAGCCAGAAAAACAAGCCAGCTGAAATTCAGTACATATATTTATAATACGACACTCTTTTTATCAGCAGTGACTCATTGGTCAAAGAATCCACTTGCAACATAGGAGATGCAGGAGACATGGGTTTGATCCCTGGGTCAGGAAGATCCCCTGAAGTAGGAAATGGCAACCCACTCCAGTATTCTTGCCTGGAGAATCTACTTGACAGAGGAGCCTAGTGGGCTACAGTTCACAGGTTGCAAAGAATTGGACATGACTGAGTGGCTGAGAATACACACACACACACACACACACACACACACACACACACACACACGCACACACACTCTTTCTGTAAATCTGTGCCTTCGTCATAGTAAAAAATATATTATAAATGTGAGACAAAGAAAAATTGTTATTGTTAAAGGCGGTGGGTTCGACGTCTTAGTGAGTGAGACATTTTAGGGAAAAGTCAGTCTGAATATTTCAAATTATATACTGATGCAATGTATAAGTGCAGTGATCTAGCCTCAAGCAACTTTTGAAGGCCAGAGATGGGGGCTTGAGAAAACAAACTTGCTTTCTTGCTTTCCATTTTTTTCGTCCTCTTTTAGAGCTATGACGATACCCAGTTTGAAGTTTCATTGAATAGAATACACTAAATACAATATTTGTTTCTCTACAAGTATCATCTGAAAAAAAACCAGTACCTGCTGTCCTGAATTATTTCCAGGTTACCAGTTATGATCAGACACACCCGAACACTCTATATTTTCACCTCTTTATCTCAAGTTTGGAGCCATCTCCCCTGTGGCACATTTGAATGAATCCAGACAAGAATAGAAAGTAAGATTCCGCGGGCTACTTAAATCTCTTCCCTAAAGACAAAGTTGGAAGCAGTGCATTAGGGCGTCTAGTGCAATCCAGTTGGCCTTGTTTTTTTTTCCCCTCAGACATAAATTTTCCTGTTTTGCCAGTCATCTTACAACAATGCATGTCCAAACCATGCTGTGATTAGAGGGGAGTATATGCTTATTACCCAAGTTCTTCACATGTCGGAGCATGGAGAGATCAAGGGTGGTAAACCAAAGGAAATTTCCATTTGCTTTTTAGCTGCTGCACATTTTTACTCTATAGGAAAGTTAACTGTTAGTAAGTAATGATGTTCAGCTGAAGTTGGTCACTCGTAACAACAGACAGATGTATAATGTTTTATTTGGGTTAGCCAGCTCTCTCCCAAAATAAAGGGCCTGAAATTAAACTGTCTTTAGAAAAATATTCAGCAAATGATACCTTATTCCAGGGCTCGGATTCTTTGCCATGGAAAATGGAAAATGAGTCTGCTAGTGAACTCAGTATCTGTTTAAACCTGTCTTTATCCAGAGAAAGCTTGATATTCTACAGAATTAAAAAAAAAAAATTTAGAAGAGCCTACATTGAGGGGCAAAGAGCATAACTATGCAAACCGCATGGAGAGATGGAAAAGGATTTTTTAGTTACTTATGGAATTTGAAACAATAATAATGGAATGGAAACATAGGAAAAAGGCTAAATATTTGACCACAGAGGCAAATTGGATCATTAGAGACCCACATGCAATGTCAAATGTGGGATTTGTCTTTAAAGCAGTACTTGATGCTTTTCCAACATACAATAAGGCACAAAAGACTTTGCCAGTTCTCCAAGCGAGAACCTCCAGCCACATAATCCTTTCGGAAGTCGGGTGTTTTTAAGACACTGGTTCTGATTCAGTGGCCCAAGCAGAGGACCACTTTAGCTGGCACTTCTGATGAACATTTCTAAGTGATGCTGGTGCTTCTGGCCTTCTTTTATATGCTGCCCTGTCTTCAGGGTCCAGGGTGATGGATAGCTCATCTCAGGATATTTCATGTCCACAATGAGAGCTAGACATCCCCCCATCAAATGGACTAAGACTCACAAAGCCTTGTTTCCAGCCCTACTTCTGCCACTGACTCAATGACCTTGAATAAATCACTCAACCTTTGTGATCCTCTTTTTCCCTGGATACAAAGTGCAAAGTTTAAACCAGATCAGCCCTCCTTAGGGTGCTCTCAAATGTTGGCCAAGTGGAGGATTTAGAGGGTTAAGCGTGTTTCTTTGCTATAGAATTCTCAGACCCTGTACTAAACAGATGTGCAGTGTGAGTCTACAGTAGGTAGAGACAGTGGGGTACTTGAGGGTTCGGGATGCAAGGCAAGTCACTTTATTTGTGGAGCACCTCTACCAGTTATCTATGTTAGTCGCTTAGTCCTGTCTGATTTTTTTGACCCCATGGACAGTAGCCCGCCAGGTTCCTCTGTCCATGGGATTCTCTAGGCAAGAATACTGGAGTGGGTAGCTATTCCCTTCTCCAGGGGATCTTCCCAGGGATCGAACCTATGTCTCCTGCGTTGAAGGTGGATTCTTTACCATCTGAGCCACACACTTAGGGGAAGCCTGAGCAAGAGGACTGCTAAGGCCCTTCTAGCTTCAGCTCTCAGTCCTAAGCTCCAGGATCTTTCCTCCAGCCTCTGGTGTTCTTAGCTTGTGAATCCTCAAGTCTACTGTAAGATGGTATCCATCATCCTAGAAAGAAAACTTGGAGAAATTTTAAAACAGTTACTTGCATTTCCCCCCAAATTCTCATTGTCCCCCTCAAGACAATTCATCTGAACTTCTAAACCCTAGGAGGCCCTTTTCTGGCTAACTGAAAATGCCACCCAACAGCTATCATATATTTGTATTCTTGGCCCCTTTAACTTGCTATTCCTTCGCACACCCAAGGGCCCACTCCTTTGCTTGAAAGCAACAGGACTGAACTTTTAGGTAACCTAGTTTATGTGCTTGTGAATTTCCCACAGATTCTATATAACTCTAATCTCAAAGTATCGTCTCTAGATGAGCAGCCTCAGCATCACCTGGGAGCTCATTAGAAATGCAGATTTCTAGGCTCTCCTCTAATCCGAGGGGCTTCCCAGATGGCTCAATGGTAAAGAGTCTGCCTGCCAAGGCAGGAGATGCAAGAGACACGGGTTTTATCCCTGGGTCAGAAAGATCCCATGGAGGAGGAAATGGCAATCCACTCCAGTATTTTTGCCTGGGAAATTCCATGGGCAGACAAGCTTGGAGGGCTGCAGTCCATAGAGTCACAAAGTCAGACACGACTGAGTGACTGAGCACTCTAAACCTCCTGGGCAGAGCCATGTGTATTTTAAGGCCTCCGGGTGATTCTGATGCTCGCTGAAGTTCTAGAACTCATGTTACAGAGGTGAGAAATGAGGATTACAGACTCAAACAGACCTTGTGCTGGATCTGTTCTTTACCTGGACGCCTGGAATAATGGCATTAATCCTTTCTGAATCTAAGTGAGAGTTAATACACGGCCCCTTAGATAAGGTGTGCACAGGATAAGCAATAAATCAATTATAGCTGTTGTTCTCTAAGGACTACTAACATGTAATGAGCCAGAACTCATTTTACAATGTGCTGCACAGAATTGCTCAACAGTGAGAGATGTCTACTATGAGTTAGTTTTGAGGACAGTTAGTTTTGGTTAGACAGGAGCACAGGTGTGAAGACAGGTCTGGCTTGCCAACAGGGTCCTTTAACTTTTATGAACGCGTATAAATGATTGAATCTCTCAGTTTAGTTTCCTCATTTAGAAAATCGAGAAAACACTTTCTTCACAAGGTAAAGAGAAGGATTAAATAAAATACTGTGTGTGTGTATGTTAGTTATTCAGTCATGTCTGACTCTTGCGACCCCATGGACTATACCCTGCCAGGCTCCTCTGTCCATGGAATTCTCCAGGCAAGAATAGTGAAGTGGGTTGTCATTTCCTTCTCCAGGGGATCTTCCCAACCCAGGGATCGAACCTGGGTCTCCCATATTGCGGGCACATTCTTTACCATCGGAGCCACCAGGGTTTGAAAAGGGCCCAGTCCCTTTTTAAGCAGCGCCCAGCCCACATGAAGGCTACTAATGACATAAGGTCTGGTATGCTGGGCATCACAGATCATGGTGCTACATGATCCTTAAACACTGGCTTCTTGCGCCACAGAAATAAGAACAACAGGATCTGAGGCTCTTACATCTTACCCTGAAAAATCGCCTTATCCTGAGAAATTTAAGTCACAATGTCAAACTATTGGAAAGAGAAAAATTATTCACTTTTTCTATGCTGTCCTTCAGGATCAGGCAAATCTTTCTTCTTGTTGAAATCTTAAGAGGTTTATATTTCTTTTCTTTATTTTTTAATTGGAGGAAAATCACCATGCTGTGCTGGTCTCTGCATTACTACAATGAAAATCAGCCATAAGTACACGTGTCCCCTCCCTCTTGAGCATCCCTCCCACCCTGCATCACCCATCTAGGTCATCGCAGAGTGCCAGGCTGGGCTCCCTGTGTTATATAGCAACTTCTCACCAGCTATCTATTTTACACATGGTAGTATAAATATTCTTTTCCTATTCGGTGTTTAGCCATAGACCAACATTTGAAGTTCACACTGAGGGCTGTTTCAAGACTTAACCTGTTTTCTTTAAATACAGTACCTTTTAGATCAGACACTTAGTCCTGAAATACAAAAATATGTACTAAGAGTATCGCTGCAGTCAGACTTTCACCAGGTTGTGTCTCAGTATCAGACAAGGGGCTTCCCTTGTAGCCCAGTCTGTAAAGATTCTGCCTGCACTGCAGGAGACCTGGGTTTGATCCCCGGGTTGGGAAGATCCCCTGGAGAAGGAAATGGCGACCCATTCCAGTATCCTTGCCTGGAAAAATCTCATGGACAGAGGAGCCTGGTGGGCTGCAGTCCATGGGTTCGCAAAGAGTCGGGCACTACTGAGCGACTAACACTTACAGTATCAGACAAGTCCAAGAACTCAACAAGGTCACGGGACTCTTTTCTTTCCCGTGTTACGAGTCAGCCTGAGTTCAGCTGCAGCTCACTTCTCCCCACCCCAGTCCCCATCGCTGTCAAGAGGAAGAAACGGTCCACTCCGAGCCTCCCCTGAGAGCAGGGGCAGAACCAGAACTGAGCCACCCTCACTCCGTTCAGGTGAGACTTGGGTCCCCGCAGCGGACACGCCATTGGCCGAAGCAGTCACGTGACCACATCTGACCCAGAGGATGAACACACATCCCCCAGCAGAACCGCCTCGGGTAAGGAGGCTCATAGACTGACGATGGGCCCCCCAGAGACTGGAAGCCACAACCACCACAAGGAAAAGCGACCGTGGCTCCCCCAATGAGGCTCCAAGTTCCTCTCTTCAAAGACAGCTCATTAAGATACAGGACACCGGGTGGTGAATTTGCCGTAACCTTAACCAGATCCTCATATTCCTCATGGAGGAGAATGTCCAACGGCACAGCCTCTCAAACTTGCCAGTCCTCCCAGCCACCCTTAGTCCTCAGAAGGGTTTGCAGGAGGAAAGCGTCATTTCCCCGGCAGATAACAACCAAAGGGGCACCCTTGGGAACCTGTTGAGGGGCCACTCGGGGCACCTTGTTGTCGTTAATGAGCACGCCCAGTTCTGAGGCCACCTGGGCAAAGCCATCCGTGCCCTCAGCTGACGCGGAGGAAGCCAAGAAGCGGATTCAGAGAAGGAGGCGCAGCCGCTGGAGCGAGGCCGAGGCTGCTCGGAAGAGCGGGGGGAAGATGGCGGGAGGCCAGCGCCAAAGGCCCCCCCGCGTGTTTATGTGACCACAGTCACAGGACCCAAAGACAGGATAGCTAAGCCTCGCTGAGTTTATTTTCCATTACGTTTAAACCTTTGGAGTGCAGTGAACCCCAACTACATTCTTGTCAAGCACTTTTTAAAAAACATATTTCAGCACTTAATATTTAAACCCATGTACCCTTCAAGTAAAATATCAGCCAGGTGTTTCGGATTCGTAGCAAAGAGAGAGATCATCAAAAGTTTGCTTCGTCAGAAATATTTGACACCTGAGAAAGCTTTTAAAGCAACTTTTCTTACAAACAGACAGCTGTTTTGCCAGCGTTCTCAAGTCAGAGTCCCTCAAATTCCAATTCTAGTCTGGAAATCAGGAAGTTGTAGTTGGATTTGAATTTTACTTTAAGCCTCGCCACCCCGTTTGAAGGTATGTAGAATGATATCACTGGAGGCGTGATTGAGAAGCTCCAGGTTTAGGGAGCGACTGTCTCCTCATTTTTAAATTATTGTTTTCTGCAACTGCATGCATTCTGTTAGCCCACCATGGAACACAGAACTTTTTCCCAGGATGGACAAACTGAAAACTTCCAAAATTTGACTCAGCAGAGTTCTAAATTCTTAGAAGTTCTCAGTGTTGTACTAAGAGAAAAAAAAAACCCTTCTTAAACCATATTTTCTTTTCCTAACCAAGTGTTACATGATAGTTAGCACGATTATCCCATTTTTGAGAGTCAAATACTCTGTAAACACAGTTTAGTTAGTAAAAGTTGTGGGTGAAAGTCTATTGTGGAAATGAAAGACTTGCCTATGCTTAATGTTGGCTAATTTGTCTACTAGCATTATTTATATTCCATTAAATATTTAATGTAATATAAATGTTTACTGTATGTTTACTGTAAATATTATATAACAAATTTTATTATAAGCATAAATTGTATAGTAAACATAAACATGTTTACTGTAAATGTTATATAACATAAATTTTATTGCATATAATGCTTACATATTCTGTAACACAATATGTATATGACATTTATATGATGAATATAGATAATGTATTATAGTTTTGATCAGATTCTCCATATATTGCTACTTTAAAAAAATAATTTTATTTATTTATCTGTCTTCCTTTTGGCTGTGCGGGGTCTTTGTTACTGAGCAAGCTTTTCTCTAGTTGTGAAGAGTGGAGGTGACTCTCGAGTTGCGGTATGCAGGCCCCTCACTGTGGCGGCTTCTCTTGCTGTGGAAACAGGCCCTCGGTGCGTGGCCTTCAGTGGCTGCAGGTCCTGGGCTCTAGGGCACAGTCTATTTGTGGTGGCTGGGTTCAGTTGCTCTCTGACATTCAGAATCTTCCCTAATCAGGGATTGAATCCGTGTCTCCTGCATTGGCAAGCAGATTCTTTGACACTGAACCACCAGGGAAGCCCTACTGCTCCTTTAAAGAATTAATACTTAGCCGTGGGCCACTGGGTCACTGGCTTTCCTTTATTTATAAGGATGGTGGAGACTGGGAATTTCTGGAAAGTAATAAACAGATGTTCTCCACGTCTATATGCAATAGTGTTACTTCAGGACTCTAAGGGCGAGTTGGGGATAGGATATTCACCAAGAGGGGAGAGCTGTTAAGATGTTGATAATGATTCAATTTCTGTATCCAGTGTGTTGGTTCTCAAAGTGTGTTCCTGGAGCAGCAGCATCATCTGGGAACTCTTCAGACCTGCAGTTTTTGGGGGTTCCACACCAAACCTACCAAATCAAAAATGCCAAGCCTGCCAGGAAGTTCTCAGGCACTTAGGGTCTGAGCGTCTTCGTCAGGCTGGTCAAGAATGTGGGCACAGGGGCTTCACAGGGACCCTTCTGCCCAGTGCCAGCTGTTGAGAGCTTGGATTTTCTGTGGCCCTGTTTCCTCCTTATGGGGATGCTGTGAGGGCTAATTATGGCCACACATGAAAAGCACCTAGGAGAGAGGCTGGTCCCTGGCTCTAGTGTTATCTGTTTATGATGATGAGTACTGTAATTGGTGATCTGAAGCTTTAGTGTTGTTGCCACTCACCTGAATCTTCATTACTGTCGTTTTATTTTCTGTATCCTTCCCACTTTGGGCTTCCCTGATGGCTTAGATGGTAAAGAATCTGCCCATAATGCGGGAGACCTGAATTCGATCCCTGGGTCAGGAAGAGCCGCTGGAGAAGAGAATGGCAATCCACTCCAGTATTCTTGCCAGGAGAATTCCATGGACAGAGTCTACAGTCCGTGGAGTCACACAGTAAGATATGACTGTGACTAACACTTCCCAATTTGGACCATTTCTGGCTCCGTCCTTACTCTGTTCTTGCTTAGTGTTTGCATATGTATTTCTCCTAATTGGTCAGGGTCTCTCTGTCCATTTACAGGTAGGTTTCTCTTTGATGGGATGGTGTGTTCCAGCTCACAGTAGTTCATTTCTTTGATCTTCCATTCTTACCATATATATATAAGTAGAGTTTAGTAAAAACTATTTCAGAAAAGGAGCATGCCAAAATGCCAAAGAGCCTAGTGACATCAGAACAGATTGCATTAAACTTCGGAGGTTTAAGAGGGATTTGTGTGCTGACAAGAACGCTGGTCTAGCTCCCAAAGACTTTGGAGCTTGTTCGTTCTGCCATGGGCAAGACAAGTCACTGCAACCTCCCAGGTCTCCTCATTTGAAAACCGTGTGTCAGATGCCTTGGTTCTGACATTCTTTTAAACTCTAATGTTCTATGACTCAACAGTAATAATGCATTTCCACAGGCGGTAAAAATATTCTAGACTCTTCCCTTCCAATTCTCACTGTTTACTTCCTCTGCACTTCCCCTTCCTGCCTCCCTGTTTGCCGGCCAGTTGATAGTGGGCTTCTGTGGGGGTGAGTTAACCCACTCTTTCCAGGGTGTTTTACTACTGAGCTCCCTCCAGAGGGTGGGAATTCTACAGTGAGGATTGTGGCTGGGGCTTCAGTTTCATTCCTGAAACACTCCTTGAGCTTTGATCTATTCTGGGCACCCTGCCAGATCGCCAGGGGGTGCGGGGGTGGAAGGTGAACGCTGAGGGTCAGTTTCACTGGGTCAGTTTCTTAGTAAACACCTGTGAGCTCCACGTGGCCCTCTTTCTTTCAGGAAGTAGCAGAGTCCCATGGTAGCCAGGTGGGCGAAGGGGAGTGAGGACCATCCACCTGCCTTGGAGAAGACACCATCTGACCCGCCTGCCAAGTGAGCCCCCAGGTAGCATGCGGTTCTGGGGGCACGGGGTGTTGGGAGGGAGGGAGTGGGTGTTTAGCCTTGGGGTGCTGTCCACCAGCCACTCTTTTCCACAGTGAGAGGCTGATCCCAAGGCCCTTATCCCCATCCATCTAGGTTTTCTTCCCCCGTATATGACCCCCATCCTCAGATGGCCGTTGGGGTCATTGATTCCAACAACAGTTGTGTAAAACTGTAGCACAGGAGCTTTGGGGAGAGAGAGGAGACAGAGTCAGCTCATCCCTAGCCTCTGCCCCTTTGAAGGAGAGGTTAAAACAGAAGCGTCGTGGCCCTGCCTTTGTAACAACAGGGCCAAGTCTCCCAGCCTCTGGCAGAAGGCTGAGCTGGGAGCTTCGTTTGTGCCGCAGGACAGTTGTGTACCATGCGCACAAGAAAACTTAAGCTTCTGTTTTCACTTCGGTGGGTTGAATGGCATGCACTTGCCCCTAAGAGCTTTGTTTTATTTTAAGCTCGTGCAGTTACTTGTCCGTAAGCTACGTTTGTCTTTGCCAGCGCCCATGTTCTGAGCTTGACTAGGCACTTGGGCATGCCAGCCTGGCATTATGTTTCCAAACTTCCACTGTGGTCGCTTTCCTCTTGATTCCTGAGAGGGGCTGCTGAGGGTCTGATAAAGCCCACACTAAATTATATCCTGTACTTTTCATCTAAGTGTTAGCCACTCAGTCGTGTCTAACTCTTTACAACCCCATGGACTGTGGCCCTTTAGGTTCTTCTGTCCATGGGGTTCTCCAGGCAAGAACACTGGAGTGGGTTGCCATTCCCTTCTCCAGGGGAGCTTCCTGATCCAGGGATTGAACCCGGGTCTCCTGTATTGCAGGCAGATTCTTTCCTGTCTAAATCACCAGGGAAGCCTACTTTTCATCTAGACTGGTCCCCAAATTAGTGGGATAGGCTTCAACAAGAAAAATAAATTCTGGATAACATAGGGCCATTCTTTGCAAGGAAAATGAAAAAGAGACTCCCCTTTTCTGAGAAAAAAAAAAAAAGATCATTTCAAGGGGCAGGCAGTAAATGGCACACTTTAACAGTGCAAGAGGAAAACTAAAAAGCCCAACAGATTAGCCGTATCCTCAACAGGTGTTAGCCTTTAATGGATACAGTTTCAGATTCCTTGAAGGGATTTGCCCAGAGGATTATTTTAGAAACTCTGCTGAGAAAACATTATTCCAACAGCAAAGATTACTGCATGAATCATAGACCACTGTATACCAGTGTCATTTTAAAGGGAGAAATTTTTTATTATTATTAAAATGCCACTGAGGTGGAAAATCATGCCAACCAGGTGGTTACCCTGTAATCATTCACATTATCTTTTCCAAGGAATGTAGGGGTAACTTATCTCAGTCACAAGGCAGGCATTATAAGATGCTGTGTGGCCTCACCCCAGCTTTTCCCTGTCTGTAAATGCGGAGCGTTCTCTGGGGCTCAGCATGGCAGCCTAGTACCTCTTGCAGGTAAGTCTGTTCTGCTACATTGTCAGATGCCTGTACTCATGTATTTGTTCACTAGCTCTTTAAAATAGATACTTAGGCTGGTTCTACTTAGCTCGAAAGAAGTAAGGCAGGATTTTTGTGCCTTACCTAAATGCCACGCCTAATATTCTATATTGATAACTTTTATCTCAGCATAACCAGCTATTAATAAAGTTTGATTATTTGTTCTAAGTTTGTTTTTGGCTGTTGGATAACTTGATCTTTCCCATTGTAATCAAAAACTGGGACAGATCAAGGATTCCAAATAATTCATCAGACTATGGGGGGAAATCAATGGCTATTAATGGCTATTGCTATATCATGCAAAAGAACAGCTTTAAAAATTTTTTATGAATAGTACCCAAGGTTTTAAAGTTTGTGCTAACATTTTCCATCACTATATCAAAAAGTATCTTGTGGATGGTGCATTTTATTTATATCAGTACTGGCCCTATGCTAAGTCAACTTATTTTTTAATTTTCTATACTTGAAAATCCTTGAAAGCAGAATATACATAAATATTCATAATACTCTGTGGGGTGGATGCTTGTGAGTATGATATCAGAAAGAGAAGATTTGCATTTGAGTGTGAAGTTCTGTTTTGACACTTTACAGCCATTATCTCATTCAACCATCACAAAAACTCTGAGAAGTAGACTGTATTCCTAGTTCACAGATTAGGTAGCTGGGGTCCAGAGAGGTTAAATAGCATGCCCCAGTCACACAGTAAGTTGGAAAGAAAGAATTTAACCCCAGTCTCTTTGTCTCCAGTCTCTGCTCCACACTCTCTCCTACCACCATCCCCAGGTACACATCCATGAATCTGGCCTTCAGTCTTCACCTTTCTTGTGAACTTCCGTGTACATTCACTTTTATCTCATAGGAGTATCCTGTTTCTACTTTCTGGACACGTGACAGTAAGGGGACATCTTCCTTTGTCCTTTCCTTAGGTGGCCCTGTGAGCTGGTCTATGGACCCGATTCACATCAGCATGGCCAGCGCGCCCCTGGTGAAGCACACTGCTGGTGCTGGCCTCAAGGCCAGCAGACCCCGAGTCATGTCCAAGAGCGGGCACAGCAACGTGAGAATTGACAAAGTGGATGGCATATATTTGCTCTACCTCCAAGACTTGTGGACTACCGTCATCGACATGAAGTGGAGATATAAGCTCACCCTGTTTGCTGCCACGTTCGTGATGACCTGGTTCCTGTTCGGGGTGATCTACTATGCCATCGCCTTTATCCATGGGGACCTGGAGCCCAGTGAGCCTCCTTCCAATCACACCCCATGCATCATGAGAGTGGACTCCCTCACTGGGGCGTTTCTGTTTTCCCTGGAATCCCAGACGACCATCGGCTACGGAGTCCGTTCTATCACCGAGGAATGTCCTCATGCCATCTTCCTCTTGGTGGCCCAGCTGGTCATCACCACCTTGATTGAGATCTTCATCACGGGCACCTTCCTGGCCAAAATCGCCAGACCCAAAAAGCGGGCGGAGACCATCAAGTTCAGCCACTGCGCCGTTATCACCAAGCAGAACGGGAAGCTGTGCTTGGTGATCCAGGTGGCCAACATGAGGAAGAGTCTCCTGATCCAGTGCCAGCTCTCGGGGAAGCTCCTCCAGACCCACGTCACCAAGGAGGGCGAGCAGATCCTCCTGAACCAGGCCACCGTCAAGTTCCACGTGGACTCCTCTTCTGAGAGCCCCTTCCTCATCCTGCCCATGACGTTCTACCATGTGCTGGATGAGACAAGCCCCCTGCGGGATCTCACCCCCCAAAACCTGAAGGAGAAGGAGTTTGAGCTGGTGGTCCTCCTCAATGCCACCGTGGAGTCCACCAGCGCCGTGTGCCAGAGCCGCACATCTTACATCCCGGAGGAGATCTACTGGGGCTTTGAGTTTGTGCCTGTCGTCTCTCTCTCGAAAACCGGCAAGTACGTGGCTGACTTCAGTCAGTTTGAACAGATCCGGAAGAGCCCGGATTGTACCTTTTACTGCGCGGATTCTGAGAAGCAGAAACTCGAAGAGAAATACAGGCAGGAGGATCAGAGGGAAAGAGAGCTGAGAACGCTTTTGCTGCAGCAGAGCAATGTCTGACGGCAGTGGTGTCGCCTCGGCTTATCTCCGAGCGGCTTTCGCATCTGAGATCCCTTCCAACACAGAGATCACCAGGGAACTGAAAATGTGTGGACACACCCTGAAACACTGCGCGTGTTACAGACCTGTTCCTCTGATCTGATGGCTTTAAACAACCTTTGCCACATCTGAAAGGGTTCCTTTCTTCAATGCTCTGTCTGAAGCGAACTCCCTAAATTCAAATTTTCCAAAAGGGGGCTGCATTTCAAAAAAGCTGGTGGAGGGCTATGGGAACAATGTCCTGCTGAGTGGACAGACATTTCAGGATGCTGATACTGAAAGGAAATGTACTTCTTATACAAGGACGTCAGCTATAATATGAGGTATTTATTCAGTCCAAGTATGAAAGACATCACAACCAAGAGCTGAAATGTGGTTCGGTATCCACTTACATTGTTGCTTTAAAACACACTCGTTTTTTTCAAGCAGAGAAAACAGTATTTATAATGGAGGCTATCTGGTCAAACATAAACTGGGGCAAAGGGACTCTGTATTCACAAAGTATAATTCCGTTTTTACCTTTTTCAGTGAATGTTGTTGTATAGAGTGAAATTGATCAAATTAGAAATGAACTGTTGTAAAAATATGCAAATGGAGCTGATGTGATTGTTCACATTAAATTTTTTGTTGAAATGTACTAGCCCCTTTTTATTTAAAATGAAGTTCACAAGCAGCACCCATCAGCATCATCCAGGAGCCTTATTAGTACATTAGCCCCACATGGGCTTAGAGAGTCATAGTCTGTATCTTAACAGAATTGCCAAGTGATTCATGCAAAAATGAAATTTTGAAAAGCTTCACTCCCAACAGAGTTTCTGAAGTAACTTTCTGAAGCCAGGGGACTCTGCTCATCCCTTATCCCGTTCTTTATTATGGCCCAATATTCCTTTCAGGGGTTTCCTTCCTTTCTGTTAAAATACCTTATCCACAGAGGAACTGGCATGGACATTTCAAGAACAAAATAACACTCTTGATAGTAATGGTTGTCTCTCTCAAGTCAAGTACATGCTTGTTGATTACAATCAGCACAAAAGAAAATTTCAGCTTCATAACAATCGAAAATTTGCTCCTACTTTGAAATCCAGGAGTTTGGCTGGGGCCATGAAGAACAGGAGGAGCCAAGGCTAAGGGGTTCAAATGCAGATGACTCCTTAAAGCATGAACAAAGCTTGATACCTGATAGCATGTAAAGGGTGCTCTCAGTATTGAAATAAGTCTCATACAACTCAGTGTTACAGAGTAACGTTTGGATTTTGGCAAGATTTAGAGCATTTCTTTGGGGGCGGAGAATCAATGCGCTAGGATTAGCTAAATCTGCGAAAGGTGAACTCTCATTTCATTCAGACAAGGACAGATTTGAACATTCATTCAAGAAGAATGGATGTGTGCGTGACCCCATGTGTATGCATACACTGACCTGCACACACATAGACCTAAACACACACACACACGCATACACAGGCATGCTCCTCCTGGCTCTTCTGTCATGGTTGTGGAAACCATCCACAAAGACATTTGTGATTAAGACAGCAAGTCTTCGACAAATGTGCTCATGTTTATTTGGTTCTTTAAGAATGGGAGCGCTGGGACTCGGAGCAAACAGGGCCTGTAATCTGGATTCAGGTTTTCTGTGAAACGGTGTCATATCATATGTTACCATAATCTCAAGTCTCCCTCCATTAAACAGAAAATGTGCCTGAAACCTCTGACCCAGAAGTGAACATTTAGGTATGAAAACAATGGAGTTGAAGCTGTAAAAGTTTAAAAAACAATCCTAGTGCACAAGAAGTTATTGTCTTCAGTTATTCAGGAAGTTTTTTTTTTGTTTGTTTCTGTTGATCACTTTATGGCAGTTTGTTTTAGATCTTCATTCTTCTTAAAAAATCACGTTAGTGTAGTTAGATATTAGCCCTTTCAATTATTAAACTTTTTAATTGTATAATGTAGTGAAATCACAGGAAAATAATGCCTCGGCATGTTTACAATTTTTTGCTTGTACCATAAAGTTTTTTCACAGATTTACATCAGTGCTAATTTAAGTGTGATGAAGATGGGGAATCTTACATACTTATATTGTATATGGTACAATGATATGGCATAAGATTGAAAAGTCTTTCTTTATGTTCACTTTGCATATCTGTTTTGGCCAAATATGGAAGACTTGATCATCTGATCTGCAATACATACAAAATAAATATGTAGTTTCTCAAAACCCAATACTTGTACCAGTCAATAAATCATGTTATAAGAAACTATTCAATAAATAGCACTAAAGTTGTGTCTGATTTGAAGCTTAGTATTTTCCAAGCACACTTACTTATTATTACTTTGTACAAAATCCTTTCGTATTAACATGCTCACAAAAGGATTCAGGTGGCAAAATTATTTGATTATATCTGGACATGAATCTGACTGAAACAGACTCATACTCAACATCCAACTAAGGACAGTCAAACTAATAGAGTGTTTTGACCCATAAAAAGGGTTTTTGCATTTTGAAACATTTCCAGGGCATCAAGCCTTCTTAGTGCAATTGTTCAGAACTATCCTGTTCCATTTGAGAAATCACAATGTAAACAGCAGCAAGTCAGTGTAATCTGCAAGCCGTGTCTTATGTAATAAAATGCATTGTAATGGTAACCCACTCCAGTATTCTTGCTGTGGATAGAGGAACCTGGCAGGCTAAGTCCATGGGGTAGCCAAAGAGTCAGACACAACTTTGCAACTAAACAACGACAACAGCATTGTGCTGACGTGGCATCCAGTAGGCAATGGCACCAAACAGTCCAGTAAAGATTCACTCAGTGACCAAGACAAACCATCTTTGGTTTTCTTTCTTACTTATCAGGAAATTACAGCCCAGAAATGACTCCAGAAACCTAAAAGAACTGGTTAAAAGTAAAACGAAGATCATGGCATCCGGTCCCATCACTTCATGGGAAATAGATGGGGAAACAGTGGAAACAGTGTCAGACTTTATTTTTCTGGGCTCCAAAATCACTGCACATGGTGACTGCAGCCATGAAATTAAAAGACGCTTACTCCTTGGAAGGAAAGTTATGTCCAACCTGGATAGCATATTCAAAAGCAGAGACATTACTTTGCCAACAAAGGTCCGGCTAGTCAAGGCTATGGTTTTTCCTGTGGTCATGTATGGATGTGAGAGTTGGACTGTGAAGAAGGCTGAGTGCCAAAGAATTGATGCTTTTGAACTGTGGTGTTGGAGAAGACACTTGAGAGTCCCTTGGACTGCAAGGAGGTCCAACCAGTCCATTCTGAAGGAGATCAGCCCTGGGATTTCTTTGGAAGGAATGATGCTAAAGCTGAAACTCCAGTAGTTTGGCCACCTCACGTGAAGAGTTGACTCATTGGAAAAGAGTCTGATGCTGGGAGGGATTGGGGGCAGGAGGAGAAGGGGACAACAGAGGATGAGATGGCTGGATGGCATCACTGACTTGATGAACGTGAGTCTGAGTGAACTCCGGGAGTTGGTGATGGACAGGGAGGCGTGGTGTGCTGCGATGCATGGGGTCGCAAAGAGTTGGACACGACTGAGCGACTGAACTGAACTGAACTGAACTGAAAAGTAAAAAGTGCCATGAATGAGTGGACTAGATATTTAGACAATTATTTCGTCTGATTTTTCTCTGAATTGACTGATTTCAATCCCATAAAAATGTAAATTTTGTTGTATTCAGTCTCTCAATCATGTTTGACTCTTTGTGACCCCAAGGACTGCAGCATGCCAGGCTTCCCTTATCCTTTGCTATCTCCTGGAGTTTGCTCAAACTCATGTCCATCAAATCAGTGATGCCATCCAACCATCTCATCCTCTGTCACCCCCTTCTCCTCTTGACCTCAGTCTTTCCCAGCATCAGGGTCTTTTCTGAAGAGTCAGCTTTTCATATCAGGTGGTCAAAGTATTGGAGCTTCAGCATCAATCCTTCCAATGAATATTCAGGGTTGATTAAATGAGTCAGACTTTTTTAAAAAGGGACACTTCTGCAGGATGACTCTTTCTTCCTTCTTGAATCCTCAGGACTCCATCTGGAGAAAGAAGAAAAGAAAAAAGCAAAGTCAGGAAGACCTGAAGCCTTTGCCCTGGTACCTCAGTAAAGGAGCAGCCTCATCTTCAGGCATGGTTCTGTACCTGGTCTCTGGTCAAAGAGTTAGACATCCAATGATGTGACAATAGCAAACCGTCCAGCCTCTCGCTCTTGGCTTTCATGCATCTGTTAAATATTTGAAATAGCTAGTTTTGAATGCAGGCTATTTTATCATAGCCTTCTGGAAGGGATTTTTTTCTCAAGTGAAAGGTGGCAGCATTTCAAGTCTTAATTTCCAAGTTCTGCACTTTGCATGTGTGTGTCAGCAATTGACTCTGTGTAAGTCCAAGGTGCACTTAATTTTCTTCCCTTAGAAAGACTTAGCCCTGAAGGTCTAAAGCTTAACATTTCACTTCTAATTGATTAACTATTAATACATACACTTTGCCTTTTGTGAATTTCAGTTTATCTTTAATCAGAATGTCCTGCCAACCCGTCCTTGGGTTTCTGGGCAGCAAAGAGTGGCTTATTCTCTCAGAGTAAGGTACCTTGTAAGAAGACTTTGAGTCTCCAGAGTAAGAATTTGCAATGAAAAAGTATAATTAGAGTTTAATTTTATAATTAGATTAAAAAAATAAAGCAGTTACTTAACTTCTTGAGGCATTTGTATATTCTTTGGTAGACTTTTTCGTAATTGCTGTTCTGTTGTTTTGATTTTTTAAAAGAAATCTGAAACAAAGTCTTTGTCTTCAGAGTAAGGAAGGCAGTGAGAAAGGTGTAAAAAAAAAAAAGCTAATAGTTGACTTAGCTAGGCTTCCATGTAAACAGACTTCTGCCAGTGAAAAAGAACTTCAGAGAAAATATTGCTCATTCAGTCTCACATTACAACAAACCATCATCATATCCTTTGGCTTCCCAGGGGTAGCAATTTTCCTAACTCTTAAGAAACATTGATGAATTAAGTCCAACATTTTTTTCCAAAATTTTTCCACTAGATACATAATGAGAGAGAAACACGAGGCAAAAATAAAGCTCCAGGCATTTCACTTCATCTTCATCCTCTGTCAGCTCTCCTGAGTCAGTTTCCTCTCAACTGCCCATGTGCTTGGTTGTCTATACCTCATCCTTGCCAACCATTCTAGCAAGCCAAATAAACCCGTGGGTTAAAAATAAACAATCCAAATTAGTAGTAATAATTTGTACTAGGCATCTATTTAGATGCCTAAAAACTGGGGATAGGAACTCTTATCTTTCAATGAGTACGTTGCTAGTATGTTAAAATAGAAGACAGAGAAAAAGTGTTGATTGGAGTGGATAGTTAATTCCTAATAAAATTACAAGAATTGATTATGGAAGTCAAAAGGTGTAATTGGCACATGAGCATAAATGCCAAAGGTGTCATATATGTGGATAAAGGCCATGTGACTAGTAAAGGTAGTGCAGCGCATGCGAGCTCAGTCGTGTCCAGCTCTTTGTGACCCCAAGGACTGTAGCCCACTGCCCTCCTCTGTCCATGGGATTCTTGTCTTGCTCCAGACAAGAATACTGGAGTGGGTTGCATTTCCTCCTTCAGGGGATCTTCACAACTCAGGGATTGAACCCATGTCTCCTGCATTGGTAGGCAGATTCTTTACCTCTGTGCCACCTAGAAAGCCCCCTAGTAAAGATAATTTCAGCCAAATGCAGGGACTTTGGGTAAATTCTGGGCATGCTCTTTGTTTATCACAGAAAGGCTGGGAACAATGGGCACATCATTTTGTATTACTAACCACCACTAGATGGGTAAAACCAAAGATAAAGGCATCTGCCTAAAAGCCCATTACCACGTTTTTTGTTTAACAGCTCCAACCTTGTGATGTACTTAGCTATGATCTTATCTTTCCTCAAGGCTAAATCTTATCTACTATACATGCCTTCACAACAATCTAAGATATCTAATTTCACCCCTCAAAAATATTCATGTTAGACATAGAACCTACTCAAATTTAGACTCTAAGGGGGCTACTACAATTGATTGCATAGTACACATTCTCTTAGAAAAAAAATCAGAAGCTGTTGATTTCGAGCTAAGATGTATGACCTTTTAGCTTATTATTCCTATGATTGTTATTATTGCTAATGTCTTTAATATTGCTGAAAAAGTAAAGAGTTCCAAGAGCATGATTGGATGGGAGTTCAAAGGAATGACTTTTTTTTTTTTTGTCCGTTTACTATAAGGTAACCATATTCTTTCATCTGCAATCAAATCTTAAGACTAAGGATGTTGCATGAAATAAAATCATTACAGGAAGTATGACGGTATCAGGGACTTTTTACAAAAACAAACTTCCAGATCACAAGAGGAAGCTGTGTTTGTGTGCTGACAGAAAGTATTTAACAGCAGTCAGGAGAGGAAGGCAGGATGACAGCCAACTTGGATCTATTTTTGAAGAATTATTTCTGTAGAGTGTCATGGAATTGTAAGTTACAAAAAAGAATGCTTTGGTAAACAGTCTTCTCCATTCCAAAAGGACTCACTCCAAAATACCACTTAATGAAATTCACGGGAATGTTATGAAGATGGAAATCCCAAATGACAGGCAGACTTTACAAGCGAACAGTCCTACTTTTTGTAAATCCTGGCAGTGTGCATTTACCAAAATCTCCGTCACACCATGCTCTCTTGCTATATATAGCACTCCATCTGATCTGATCGCTATACCATGCGGCAAGATGCATGTCCTTGCTTTCTTCTGATTTTTAACTAGTCTTAAATTTGTCTTAGCGTAGCAGTGACTCCTGCTTCTCAAGGTTGAGCTACTATTTGGTACATTTTAGAAATCTCAAATTAACGTGTGTGTACTCAGTCACTACTGAACCCAATGACCAATCAGCTTTAAATAGGTCTTTTAACTTTCTATGGATTCATCCCTCTATTTATCAAACCATTTCTTGTTTTTATATGTAACTCTATCACCTGTCTTTAATTATATATATAGAATCACTCTCATCTGTAAAATAATAGCAAATACAATAAAGCTAATTTTGAAGTCTTGAGTTTCTTCTCATTTTATTGGAAGGGTTATGATGTTATAGTTCATGCTTTGATGGACAAGGATTTAATATTTTCCTAGAGAGCTCAGAAGAAAATTCTCATTTGAAACATCTTTTTCTGATGATGGTAATTACAATAATTTGGGGATAAGCAGGTACTTTTTAAGATGGTATTTTCTACCAGGGCCTAAAGGAATGTATTTTGTTTCTTTTCTAATCAAAGAAAAGAATATGAAATTTCTACCTTATGTCTTTCTTTTGCCGTGATGTTCTACTTGCTCATTTTATTTTAGTCAATGATTAAAGATCAAGTTAACAATTTAACAACATCCTTTCTGCACCTTATTTCTTACTAAAGTTTCTTGTACTCCATTGCCTTTTTACTTTTATGGGTAAAAAGAAAGCACATAATTATATAAGCCTTAAAGGTATCAGTATGGGTGTGACCGCAAAGCAGCACAGCTGTTTAAGATCCACACTGTAGAGATTTGTACCCAAGAGACAGCCACGGTCCTCCTATGGGGACACCACACACACACACACACACAACAAAGTGGCTGCCACAGCTCCAAACTTTCTACAGGTGTTTCTTGGAACTGCTCTTTTGAAATCTTGGGTGATTCATTGTGGTATTTTCAGTGATGGCAAGATAAGTTTCTTTTAGTGAGCATGTGATAGGTGGAAATATAAAAGGCTGGTGCATATGGTAGGAAGTCAAATTGGAGGATGCTGTTTGGGCCAAAAAAAAAAAAAGTTTTCCAGAAAGTGCACAGTAATCTGGAATACAGTAATAAGGCTCATCAGTTTGGAGGACATTTTATTAATTTCAATTTGCATGAAATTTCTCAGACACATATCATCTATTCCATTATCTCAAGCATCTGCTTGCCCTCGTGGGATGACCTTGGCCAAGAACTGAGCTGTCTATGTTCAAGACATGAAAGAGGTTTGCCTCCACCACACCATGTCTTTGTGGCGGTGAATGTATGGGGCGTTGTCACAGCAGCACGGGAGCTTTGCTCTGGGCTGGAAACACAGCATCCTGGCAGCCATAATTTCTCTTCTCAGAAATCCTTGATTTCAGATAAACAAGCTTTGTGGTTTAATTTTTAATGCAAAAGTCCATATTCTTTCCAGAAACTTCTACCTAATTTGAGGTTTTAGTCCCCAAATTTTCTATCCCTTTACTTGAATTTTACACTTCCTCTATAGTACCTCATGCTTTTGGTCAGTCGCTAAGTCACATCTGACTCTTTGTGACCCCATGGACTAAGTAGCCCACCAGCCTCCTCTGTCCATGGGATTTTCCAGGTAAGAATACTGGAGGGGGTTGCCATTTCTTTCTTCAGGGAATCTTCTCGACCCAGGGATCAAACCTGTGTCTCCTGCATTGACAGGCAGATTCTTACTGAACCACCAGGGAATCTCGTATTTGAATGTCCCACATGTGTTCGCACCAGCCTCTAGAGCTGTTTTCTGTATCTTTCTTGTTTACCTCTATTAATCTGTCAGATCTCAGTTTATATGTGGTTTGAAGATCTGCATGTGATTTAGAGATCTGCCATAAGTCTGCTGTAAGCAACAGACACCCCATTCTGCACCAACATGGAACTATATGTGGTTTTCCTAACCTTCATTCCCACCATCAATCGGGCTGACCTGGTACATGGGAAGCATGTTGTAGCGTGTTCTGTTGCAACATGCCTCTTCTACTTATATAAGCCACACACACACACACACACACATGCACACAATCCCCAAGCCTTCCAGTCTCAACTTGGATTTGCAGAGAGCAAATAAGACACACACTCATAGGTTCTTAATGCTTTAAGCCACTTCAAAACACTTACTGGTCCATTTTATAGCCAATGAAGGAAGTGTAGCATGTCTAGTTTCTGTACTTTACAGAAGACCCTACAGCGAACTGAGGTTCAATGTCTCATCCCGTGTCACCCAACAAACCAGTGCAGTGATGTAGGTCTCTCCCTTCTGGTCTAATAGTCCATCCCCTAGATTTACAACATGGGAATTTCACCATGGAGCTGGTTTCTCCATGTGATGGGTCAAAACCAGAGCTTGGTGATGATAGAATAGATCAACCAGGGAAAGCATGAATCTGGGAGCCTGGAATAATTATATGGAGGTCCTGAATGCTACCAGGGGTCTGTTACTCAGAGGCTGAGCATATGGGATAAGTATTCAGAAGGTAGAAATGATATTAATCCATCAGGTGAAAGAAAAGAGCACAGGAATATGAACACTGCTCACTAAGATTTAAACAAAGCCAACAAACCGACTGTTTATCTGAGTAGGGATGAACAGTTGGCCGAAGAATCGACAGAGTGGTAACCAGAATTAAGAAATTCCAGAGGAAGATCTTGGTGGCCAAGTGTATGTAGCTAGTTCGCTTCTAAGTTCCTTACATCCATTATGATTGAGTTGTATCTCCTTAAATCAGGTAAGCATTGTTGTTGTTGCTGTTAAGTCACTAAACCATGTTTGACTCTTTCATGACCCTATGGACTATAGCCCGTGAGGCTCTTCTGTCCATGGGATTCCCCAGGCAAGAAGAGTGGAGCAGGTGGCCATTTCCTTCTCCTGGGGATCTTCCCAACCCGGGGATTGAACCCACATCTCCTGCATTAGCAGGTGGATTCTTTACCACCGAGCTACCATGGAAGCAAGTGTGTCACGATCCCCATTTTATAGGTGATAAAACTGAAGTTCAGAGAAGTTAAACAACTTGGCTAAAGTCACATAGCTAAGAAGTGACAGAGCTGGGAGGAAAACCCAGGACTGACCAAAGTGAAAGTCCATCTTCCTTCCTAAGCTCTTTTCCTACAAAGGAGCCTAGAGGATTTGGTGGTTGATATTCTTGGAACAAAGGAGCCTGGAGGATTTGGTAGTTGATGTTCTTGGAACAAAGAAGTCATTGTTCAGCTTTCATGTGTTTTTGTCAAGTGAAAACAAACCACAGTTGAGTTGCTATGTTGCCACAAACCTGACCCCTGGAAGCTAAACTAATACTGAAGAGCAGCAAGGCAAATAATAAGGGGTTTGTCCAAGTGCTGCCAATACCATTAGAGTGGTAAGTTTCCAAGGGGTTATTTTGCTGAGTTCTGAAAACCTGACTTGCAAGAATTTATACTGGGCTTTTCAGAGAACCTCCAAGAGATATTTGGAGATCATTTTAAGATCTTGGCTGATGGAGAGACAAAGAGTGCTGTGTAGAGATGAGCAATCACTACAGAACCGATAGATACCCTAGAATTTGATCCTGAGTGTAGGTGACCTAGTGGGGACAAGTGAGTGGCCCTGGAAGATGCAGTCACTGCTACCATAATGACCAGGGTTAAGCAGGCAGGCTCAGAACCCAGACACCAAGAAAAGCTAGAAACACAGGGCAAACATGCCAGGGAAGTTGACTGTGGAGTGAAGTTCTGACAGATATGTCCTGATGCTCAGGAAGACCGAGCTGAAAATCTCCCTATTTCACACACAGGTGGGTAAAGAGAGGAGCAAGTGAGAGAGACATAGTGAATAAATCCACCACAAAGAGGGGAGATCAAGGGAGTGAACTTCAGGACCCAAACCCACGGCAGGCAAATCAGAGACAGGACCCAACTCCCAGGAAGAGTCAGTGAAGAAAGGAAACAAGCAAAACCTTGTTTCTGGGTCTAAAATCTAAGGCTGGAAGTCAGGCATAAAAAGGCTGACCACAACAGGAGTTGCTGCTCACTCAGTTGTGTCTGACATTTTGTGACCCCATGGACTATAGCATGCCAGCCTCCTCTGTCCTCTACTATCTTCTGAAGTTTGCTCAAATTCATGTCCATTGAGGTGGTGATGCTATGTAACCATCTCATCCTCTGCCGCCCCCTTCGCCTTCTGCTCTCCATTTTCCCCAGCATCAGGGTCTTTTCCAATGAATCAGCTCTTCGCATCAGGTGGCCAAAGTATTGGAGCTTCAGCATCAGCATCAGCATCATTTCTTCCAATGAAGATTCAGGGTTGATTTCCTTTAGGATTGACTGATTTGATCTTGTTGTCGGAGAGACTCTCAGAGTCTTCTCCAACACCACAATTTGAAAGCATCAGTTTTTTGGTGCCCAGCCTTCCTTATGGTCCAACTCTCACATCTGTACATGACTACTAGATAAACCATAGCTTTCACTCTACAGACTTTTGTTGGCAAAGGGATATCTCTGCTTTTTAATACACTGTCTAGGTTTATCATGGCTTTCCTTCCAAGGAGCAAGCCTCATTAAATTTCATGGCTGCAGTCACTGTTATTGCATTAGAGGATAAAAGCAGATTCCTGGGAGGGCCATGCTATTTGTATTCTTTCCCTAGGGCTGCTGTGACAGATTACAAACTTGATGATTTAAAATAGTGGAAATTTGTTAACTTAAAGTTCTGGAGGCAAGAAGTCTGAAGTCAGCATAGGCAGGGTTGTGGCCCTCTGAGACCTGTAGGATGGGGTTCTTCCTAGCCTCCTCCAGCTTCTGGTATCCCCAGAAGCTCCTTAGCTTGAGGCAGCATCATGCCAACCTCTGCCTCCATGTTCCCATGGTCTTTTCCCCTTGTCTTCACACTGTCTGCTCTCTCTGTGTGTCTGTCTCTGTGTTCAAATTTCCTCCTTTTTGTTTTTATAAGGACAAAAGTTAGATGAGGGACCTCTCAATGAGTTCATTTTATCTTTGTAAGAAATTTATTTCCAAATTAGGTCCCATTCCAAGGCACTAGGAATTGGGACTTCCTTGTGTTTCTTTGAGGGGACACAATTCAATCTATAACACTTTTCTTTCCTTTCTGCTTCCTCACCAGCTTGGTTATGCTCAGCCTCCTTTCATTCCCCCTGAAAGAGATGAAGGGTCCCTCTGGTGATGGTGATTGTCCTTGGTTCCCCAGTTCTTCAGAATAGACAGGCAAAGCAAACTTGCAGCAGATGCTCTGTTGTTAAAAGCTATGCCAGTGGATGCTTTTAGATACTGCTGAGAGGGCTTTCCGTTCTCAGTGTAGAGAACAAAATGTCTTCTTCCTCGGATGTTCTGTCCACTATTTCTGTACACAGGAAGACTTTTTAACCCTGGTTTTCAAATAGTCAGAGGCTAGTTTTAGCTTCCACGAGTTAATCATACACTGGGCTTCCTCTTCCAAGTGCTATCCACCAAGAGTTTGCTGATTTCCCAAGACATGAAAGTACTTGACTTTTAAATGCATTTCATAATTCTGTGTCTGTCATTCTGGGGCATTTCATGTCTCCTCCTGCAGAGATTACTAAAAACCCTTCCTTCAACCAAGACATGCTTCTTGGAGATGGCTCTGTAGCCATTGCCAGTTCACATGCTGTAGTATCCTGGAGTTCGCCCATGCTTGCTTCATGCTGCTGAATCAGATAGCACCATGTCATTCAGGGAACAATGCTCTTATATCCTGTTATCTTGCCCAAAGCATCTCCTCCTCCAGCGCAGGAAACCTGAGACCCTCACTTGTCTTCTCCTGCTCCCTCATCACCAGTATCTAAAGCATTACCCACCCCTGTCTTTCAGTTCAGTTCGGTTTAGTTCAGTTGCTCAGTCATGTCCGACTCTTTGCAACCCCATGAATCGCAGCATGCCAGGCCTCCCTGTCCATCGCCAATTCCCGGAGTTCACTCAAACTCACGTCCATTGAGTCAGTGATGCCATCCAGCCATCTCATCTTCTGTCATCCCGTTCTCCTCCTGCCCCCAATCCCTCCCAGCATCAGACTCTTTTCCAATGAGTCAACTCTTCGCATGAGGTGGCCAAAGTACTGGAGTTTCAGCTTTAGCATCATTCCTTCCAAAGAAATCCCAGGGCCGATCTCCTTCAGAATGGACTGGTTGGATCTCCTGGCAGTCCAAGGGACTCTCAAGTGTCTTCTCCAACACCACAGTTCAAAAGCATCAATTCTTTGGCGCTCAGCTTTCTTCACAGTTCAACTCTCACATCCATACATGACCACAGGAAAAACCATAGCCTTGACTAGATGGACCTTTGTTGGCAAAATAACATCTCTGCTTTTGAATATGCTATCTAGGTTGGACATAACTTTCCTTCCAAGGAGTAAACGTCTTTTAATTTCATGGCTGCAGTCACCATGTGCAGTGATTTTGGAGCCCCAAAAAATAAAGTCTGACACTGTTTCCACTGTTTTCCCATCTATTTCCCATGAAGTGATGGGACCAGATGCCATGATCTTCGTTTTCTGAATGTTGAATTTTAAGCCAACTTTTTCACTCTCCTCTTTCACCTTCATCAAGAGGCTTTTTAGTTCCTCTTCACTTTCTGCCATAAGGGTGGTGTCATCTGCATATCTGAGGTTATTGATATTTCTCCTGGCAATCTTGATTCCAGCTTGTGCTTCTTCCAGCCCAGAGTTTCTCATGATGTACTCTGCGTAGAAGTTAAATAAGCAGAGTGACAATATGCAGCCTTGACGTACTCCTTTTCCTATTTGGAACCAGTCTGTTGTTCCATGTCCAGTTCTAACTAACTGTTGATTCCTGACCTGCATACGAATTTCTCAAGAGGCAGGTCAGGTGGTCTGGTATTCCCATCTCTTTCAGAATTTTCCACAGTTTATTGAGATCCACACAGTCAAAGGCTTTGGCATAATCAATAAAGCAAAAATAGATGTTTTTCTGTAACTCTCTTGCTCTTTCCATGATCCAGCAGATGTTGGCAATTTGGTCTCTGGTTCCTCTGCCTTTTCTAAAACCAGCTTGAACATCTGGAAGTTCACGGTTCACATATTGCTTAGGCCTGGCTTGGAGAATTTTGAGCATTACTTTACTAGAGTGTGAGATGAGTGCAATTGTGCGGTAGTTTGAGCATTCTTTGGCATTGCCTTTCTTTGGGATTGGAATGAAAACTGACCTTTTCCAGTCCTATGGCCAATGCTGAGTTTTCCAAATTTGCTGGCATATTGAGTGCAGCACTTTCACAGCAACGTCTTTGAGGATTTGAAATAGCGCAACTGGAATTCCATCACTTCCACTAGCTTTGTTCGTAGTGATGCTTTCTAAGGCCCACTTGACTTCACATTCCAGGATGTCTGGCTCTAGGTGAGTGAGTGATCACACCATCGTGATTATCTGGGTCGTGAAGATCTTTTTTGTACAGTTCTTCTGTGTATTCTTGCCACCTCTTCTTAATATCTTCTGCTTCCATTAGGTCCATACCATTTCTGTCCTTTATCGAGCCCATCTTTGCATGAAATGTTCCCTTGGTATCTCTAATTTTCTTGAAGAGATCTCTAATCTTTCCCATTCTGTTGTTTTCCTCTATTTCTTTGCATTGATCACTGAAGAAGGCTTTTTTATCTCTTCTTGCTATTCTTTGGAACTCTGCATTCAGGTGCTTATATCTTTCCTTTTCTCCTTTGGTTTTCACTTCTCTTCTTTTCACAGCTATTTGTAAAGGCTCCCCAGACAGCCATTTTGCTTTTTTACATTTCTTTTCCATGGGGATGGTCTTGATCCTTGTCTCCTGTACAATGTCACAAACCTCATTCCATAGTTCATCAGGCACTCTATCTATCAGATCTAGGCCCTTAAATCTATTTCTCACTTCCACTGTATAATCATAAAGGATTTGATTTAGGTCATACCTGAATGGTCTAGCAGTTTTCCCTGCTTTCTTCAATTTAAGTCTGAATTTGGCAATAAGGAGTTCATGATCTGAGCTATAGTCAGCTCCTGGTCTTGTTTTTGTTGACTGTATAGAGCTTTTCCATCTTTAGCTGCAAAGAATATAATCAATCTGATTTTGGTGTTGACTATCTGGTGATGTCCATGTGTAGAGTCTTCTCTTGTGATGTTGGAAGAGGGTGTTTGCTATGACGAGTGCATTTTCTTGGCAAAGCTCTATTAGTCTTTGCCCTGCTTCATTCTGTATTCCAAGGCCAAATTTGCCTGTTATTCCAGGTGATTCTTGACTTCCTACTTTTGCATTCCCATTCCCTATAATGAAAAGGACATCTTTTTGGGGTGTTCATTCTAAAAGGTCTTATAGGTCTTCATAGAAGACCCCTGTCTTTACTACCCCTGAAATGGCTCTCAAATCAGTTTCTTTGCTCTCATTCTAATTGTTCCTCCCTTAGCTCAGGCCACCATCCTCTGTTATCTGTGTCTTTGAAAAGTTTTACACTTGGCTGTACCACCTCTAGTCTTTCTCCCTCCCACTCCATCACATTGTGCCCATGCTAAAATTCATCATATTAAAATCCAATTATATGATTTTCTCACTTAAAACCTTATCCTTCAAAATAAAGGTCACCTGTCCTAAAAATCAATGATTTAAGCTCTAGCTTCAAGAAGTTTTAAAAACAAAACTGAATTCAAGATGAATTATAAAGAACAATGAAATAGAAAAATCCATATATAACAATTTTCCTTCTGGTAACAAACTTATCCTCCACAGATAACAGCTGGGTGGGGCTGGGAAACATATTAAATCAACTACTCAACTCTTTGGAGTGAACAAAGGCAAGGAAACATTTGAGGAAAGTTGAAACTCGTAGGAAGCAGTGAGAAGGGGGGAATATCCCCATCTTTCCAGCTTTGCCCAAAGGAAAATTGCAACTGTGGTGTTTCATGGGTCAACTAAAACACCAATGGAAAGTTAGTAAGTTTCTGGCTCAGGAGAAAAGGGAAGGTGCCCAGGGCAATCAGAGCTACTGGAGGGTGGGATCAATCCAAGAAAGAAAAGAGCACATACTGTGAATCCTGTCTGTACATAAACTCCAGAAAAGTCTGTGGGTGACCACTGAACCATACACATGTAGGGCAGACTGCAAAGTCTAAATTGAGAACATAGCTACTAAATAACCACAGGTGAAATCAAGTTTGAATTTTAACTCTGAACAAGTTGATTGCCTGCTCAAAGAAAAAGAAAAAAAAAAAAAAAAAAACATTAGCACACTGTGTAAGAAGAGAACAGAATTCAGATTATCTACAACTTGACTTAGAAAATGTTTAGGATACAATTCCAAATTAAATGACATATGAAGAACCAAGAAAATGTGACCTAGTCTCAAGAGAAAAGACAATTAACAGGGGCCAACCCTAAGATGACAATTGCTAAAACTATGGTCAATGAGGTAGAGAAAATACGACAATGAATGAAAAAAAAAAAAAAGATAAACCTTACTACAGGCATATAACATATAAATCAGGACTGAGAAGAAATTTTGGAACTGAAAAATGAAATATCTGAAATTTAAAAATTCACTAGATAGGTTGAATAGGACAATGGATATGAAAAGGAAAGGGTGAGTGAACTTGAATATATATCAGCAGAGTTATCCAAACTAAAGAAGAAAAAGAAAAAAAGACTTCAGAAAGGTAATAAGTCCCAGGGATCTGCAGAATAATGTCAAATATATAATGCACAATTAAGCTGAGAAACAGCCATTCCATTCTTAGGAATTATCCAAGTGAAATGAAAACATATGTCCACTCAAAGGCTTATTCTTAACTGTTCATGGAAGTTTGATTCGTAATAGCCAGTAAATCTATGAACAGCCAAAATGTTCATCAGTAGGCAAATGGATGAGAAAATCTGATCTACCCATTGTTTCTGTCATTCAGTCACCCAGTCATGTCTGAGTCTTTGTGACCCCATGGACTACAGCACAACAGGCCTCTCTGTCCCTCACATCTCCCAGGATTTGCCCAAGTTCATGTCTATTGTGTGTCAGTGATGCCACCCAGTCATTTCATCCTCTGACACCCTCTTCTTCTGCCCTCAGTCTTTCCCAGCATCAGGGACTTTCCCAATGAGTCAGCTGTTCGTATCAGGTGACCAAAATACTGGAGCTTCAGCTTCAGCATCAGTCCTTCCAATGAGTATTCAGGGTTGATTTCCTTTAAGATTGACTGGTTTGATCACCTCGCTCTTCAAAGGACTCTCAAGAGTTTTCTCCAGGACCATAGTTCAGGGGCATCAATTCACTGGGGCTCTGCCCTCTTTACGGTCCAGCTCTCACAGCCGTACATGACCACTGGGAAGATCATAGCCTTGACTCTATGGACCTTTGTTGGCAGAGTGATATCTCTGATTTTCAACATACTGTGTCTAGGTTTGTCATAGCTTTCCTTTCAAGAAGCAATCGCCTGCTGATTTTATGGCTACAGTCACCATCTGCAGTGATTTCAGAGCCAAAGAAGAGGAAATCTGTCACTACTTCCACCTTCTCCCTTTCTATTTGCCATGAAGTAATGGGTCACTTCATGGAAAATAGATGGGGAAACAGTGGAAACAGTGTCAGACTTTATTTTGGGGGGCTCCAAAATCACAGCAGATGGTGACTGCAGCTATGAAATTAAAAGACGCTTACTCCTTGGAAGAAAAGTTATGACCAACCTAGATAGCATATTGAAAAGCAGAGACATTACTTTGCCAACAAAGGTCCATCTAGTCAAGGCTATGGTTTTTCCAGTGGTCATGTATGGATGCAAGAGTTGGACTGTGAAGAAAGCCCAGAGCTGAAGAATTGATGCTTTTTGAACTGTGGTGTTGGAGAAGACTCTTGAGAGTCCCTTGGACTTCAAGGAGATCCAACCAGTCCATTCTAAAAGAGATCAGCCCTGGGTGTTCTTTGGAAGGACTGATGCTAAAGCTGAAGCTCCAATACTTTGGCCACCTCATTTGAAGAGTTGACTCATTGGAAAAGACTCTGATGCTGGGAGGGATTGAGGGCAGGAGGAGAAGGGGACAACAGAGGATGAGATGGCTGGCTGGCATCACCGACTAGATGGATGTGAGTTTGAGTGAACTCTGGGAGATGGTGATGGACAGGGAGGCCTGGCATGCTGCGATTCATGGGGTCACAAAGAGTCAGACACAACTGAGCAACTGAACTGAACTAAACTGAATGGGGCCGGATGCCCTGATCTTAATTTTTTAATTTGTTTTTGTTTAATTCAAAAAAATTTTTAATATAAATTTATTTATTTTAATTGGAGGCTAATTACTTTACAATATTGTATTGGTTTTGCCATACATCAACATGAATCCACCACGGGTATATACGTGTTTCCCATCCTGAACCCTCCTCCCACCTCCCTCCCCGTACCATCCCTCTGGGTCATCCCAGTGCACCAGCCCCAAGCATCCAGTATTATGCATTGAACCTGGACTGGGGATTCATTTCATATATGATATTATACATGTTTCAATGCCATTCTCCCAAATCATCCCACCCTCTCCCTCTCCCACAGAGTCCAAAAGACTGTTCTATACATCTGTGTCTCTTTTGCTGTCTCACTTACAGGGTTATCATTACTGTCCTTCTAAATTCCATATATATGTTAGTATACTGTATTGGTGTTTTTCTTTCTGGCTTATTTCACTCTAGGTTTTAAGCTGGCTTTTTCACTCTCCTCCTTCACCCTCATCAAGAAGTTCTTTAGTTCTTCTTTGCTTTCTGCCATTAGAGTGATATCATCTGCATATCTGAGGTTGTTGATGTTTCTCCCACCTATTTTTCTTCCAGCTTGTAACTCATCCAGTGGGGCATTTCTCATGATGTGCTCTGTGTATAAATTAAGAAAACAGGGTGACAACAGACAGCAGATTTACCCACACAATGGAATAAATAAAAATTAATGATATAGTATTAGTTAATGAAGACAATGCAGGTGAATCTTAAAACAAACAAACAAACAAAAAATATAAGTAAAAGAAGCTAAAATAAAAGAGTGCATACTGCATGATTTCATTCATATAAAATTCTAAAATATTCTAAAAAATCTACAGTAACAGAATACTAATCATCAGTTCACTGGATTCAGGGATGGAAAGAGAAATGGACCACAAAAAGGCATGAGAAATCTCTTGAGAGTGATGGTTGTTGTTCAGTTGCTAAGTCATGTCCAACCTTTGCAACCCCATGGAGTGCAGCATGCCAGGCTTCTCTGTCTTTTAGTATCTCCTGGAGTTTAATCAAATTCATGTCCAGTGAGTTGATGGTGCCATCCAATCACCTCATCTATCGTCCTCTTCTCCTCCTGTCCTCAATCTTTCCTAGAATCAAAGTGATTGGAGATCATGTTAATTTTTATTATGATGATGGCTCACAGGTCTATATATCACAAAACTGAATTCTAGAGATCTGCTCTGTGATATGGGCTTCCCTGAGAGCTCAGTTGGTAAAGAATGTACCTGCAATGCAGGAGACCCTAGTTTAATTCCTTGGTTGGGAAGATCCGCTGGAGAAGGGATAGGCTACCCACTGCAGTATTCTTGGGCTTCCTTTGTGACTCAGCTGGTAAAAAATCCACCTGCAATGTGGGAGACCTGGGTAGCTATAGTTAACAATACAGTACAGTGCACTTTCAACTACGTTAAGAGAATAAATCTCATGCCAGGTGATTTTCCAAACATACCCTGCACAATTACACAATAGAACATAAGGACATTTCTGGAAGTGACTGGTAGTTTTAGTACTTGGTTGTGGTGATGGCATATCAATGTGTACTTATCAAGATGTGTACATTAATGTGTGTGCAATTTTGTATATCAATTATACCTCAATAAGCTAAACACCAATCAGGATCATCTAAACACACAGTTATTATTTCTTAATATAACATAATAAAATTGGATTAAATAATTGATATAAGTGGTAATCACCAAGGAGCTAGTTAAAATGAAGGGTCTAGTTCATTAAATTTGGGCTACCCCTTGAGATTCTGTATTTTGTACAAGCTTCCAGTGACACCCAAGAGATGGTCTAAGTTCCACATTTAAAGGAGCCTCCTGCTGCTGCTGCTGCTAAGTCACTTCAGTCGTGTCCGACTCTGTGCGACCCCATAGACGGCAGCCCACCAGGCTCCCTGGTCCCCAGAATTCTCCAGGCAAGAATACTGAAGTGGGTTGCCATTTCCTTCTCCCATGCATGAAAGTGAAAAGTGAAAGTGAAGTCGCTCAGTCGTGTCCGACTCTTAGCGACCCCATGGACTGCAGCCCACCAGGCTCCTCCATCCATTGGATTCTCCAGGCAAGAGTACTGGAGTGGGGTGCCACTGCCTTGCTGCTGCTGCTGCTGCTGCTAAGTCGCTTCAGTCGTGTCTGACTCTGTGCGACCCCATAGACAGCAACCCATCAGGCTCCCCCGTCCCTGGGATTCTCCAGGCAAGAACACTGGAGTGGCTTGCCATTTCCTTCTCCAATGCATGAAAGTGAAAAGTGAAAGTGAAGTCGCTCAGTCGTGTCCGACTCTTAGCAACCCCATGGACTGCAGCCTACCAGCCTCCTCCATCCCTGGGATTCTCCAGGCAAGGGTACTGGAGTGGGGTGCCATTGCCTTCTCCAGCCACTGCCTTAAAGGAGCCTAATACTCAACTATTCAATCTAGATAAGATACAGCCGAAGAGCATTTTCTAAATTCTCTCTCCATGTGTGATTAGCATCACTGGTCTCATTCTTATAGAGCTGTGTCATGTCTCATAACTTCCTCTACAGTGTTATCCAGCCACGAGACTTCTAAGGATGATAACCATCACATCTGGCATTTATTAAATACACATGAGTGTTGGGCATTGTTCTCACAGCTGAGTATGAATTTATTGATTTAATCCTCAATGCAAAGGCAGGTAGTACTATTTATCCCTACTATTTTAGCAAACATCGAAAACCAAGCACAGAAAATTTAAAGGACTTGCCCAAGGTCATGATTGAAATCAAGAAGAGGCAGATTCAATCCCAAGCATCACACACTTAACCATTGTGCTCTTTGGCTTCTCTTCAGAGCAATCGTCATGCTCCAAATGTGGCGGGTTCTGGCCCTGAATTCAGAACCACTAATCTGTGTCCAAGAATCTTCCAACTTTGCTGTTCTTTATGGAGGACTTGACTGTTTTAACATTCAATATGTATTCAGCACTTGCTCTGTATCAGGCCTTGTCCACAAGATGGGCCAGCTCTTTGTGTTCTCCTGATTACATACTGTGCTGTGTGCTTAGTCACTCAGTCGTGTCTGACTCTTTGTGACCCCATGGTCTGTAGCCCACCAGGCTCCTCTGTCCATGGGGATTCTCCAGGCAAGAATTCTGGAGTGGGTTGCCATGCTTTCCTCCAGGGGATCTTCCCAAACCAGGGATCGAACCCAGGTCTCCTGCATTGCAGGCAGATTCTTTACCATCTGAGCCACCTTTCCCAGCATCCAAGCAGTGTCTGTTTACCAAGAATGCAGACTGGTGCTCCCTACACCCTCCTCTGTTCAAGGTGTCCTGTTCCAGCAGAACCAGCCCCACACTTTGCCCTGGTGTCTCCTCAAATCAGAGAACCCCCACCATGAGCGATGCATGCCATAAGCCTCTGGGGACTTGGGCTGCCATTTCAGTCTCTGGCTCCCAAAGGAATGGAGTATTGTTCAGATATCCCTGCAACTTGCAGAAATTCATTGAGACTCTTAGGGCAGAAGTGACTTTGGCATTCCATCCTATTAGCCCGTCAAACATTCCCTTCAGTCAGTCTGTGGGGAGACAGCTGGTACCCTGGGTTCATCATCCAGCCTCCAAGAGGACACTGGTGGGGCAAAGTTTAAATCTTCCTGTTTTCCAGTGGCCTCAGCATCCCCATGAACAGGCTGTGAGCATCCCATTCAGGTGACTAGGTATGGTCAGGAAGTCAAATTTTATAATGAAATTTGCAGCAATGTAGATGGAGCTAGAGATTATCATATTAAGTAAAATAAGTCAGACAAAAAAGACAAATATCGTATGATATCACTTCTGCTGCTGCTGCTGCTAAGTCACTTCAGTCGTGTCCGACTCTGTGCGACCCCATAGATGGCAGCCCATCAGGCTCCCCCATCCCTGGGATTCTCCAGGCAAGAACGCTGGAGTGGGTTGCCATTTCCTTCTCCAATGCATGAAAGTGAAAAGTGAAAGGGAAGTCACTCAGTTGTGTCCGACTCTCAGTGATCCCATGGACTGCAGCCTACCAGGCTCCTCCATCTGTGGGATTTTCAAACAAGTGAACTTACAAAATAGAAATAGGTGCATAGACATATAAAATAAATCTATGGTCACCAAAGGGGACAGGGAAGGGGTAAAATAGGAGTTTGGGATTAACAGATACATATATAAAATAGATAAACAGGAACCTACACTGCATATATGTAGGTGTACATATGTGCTATGCTAAGTCGCTTCAGTCATGTCTGAGTCTTTGCAACCCCATGGACTATAGCCTGCCAGACTCCTTTGTCCTTTGGATTCTCTGAGAAAGAATACTGAAGTGGGTTTCCATGCCTTCCTCCAGGGGGTCTTCCCAACCCAGGGATTGAACGCACATCTCTTATGTCTCTTGCACTGGCAGGCAGGTTCTTTACCACTAGCACCGCCTGGGAAATCCAGTGTGTGTGTGTATCTGAATCACTTTGCTGTACACTTGAAACTAACACAATATTGTGAATGAACTGCACTTCAATTAAAAAAAAGATATCCAAGGATCTCTGAGTAGTGCACGAACAGTGTCCAGAAAGGTATACAAGCCTTCCAGGGTGGCTAGAAGGAGGTACTTCCTGAAAGGAAGCGTTGTTGATGACAAGAATGGATTAACAAAGAAAACAGAGCTAAACAGGAGTAATCAGGGCTCTCAACGCAGACCTGCCCCGAGGCAGGGGCTGGACCATTGACCTTTCTGGGCCCACACATGTCTGTGAGCCTACCTCAAGCAGTGTCGAGTCGGTTAGGACTCTGTGGGTTTCATGTTGAAGATCAACCGCCCGTGAAGCTGATGGCCATTGGCCAAGCCCACTTCCCAGCTGAGGAAAACACGGCTGAAAGCAGCCTGGGCAGCTTCCTGGGCAGCCCATTGCTCTTACCGAATCATATTTTGATGAACTGAGTGTAAATGAATGAGAAACACATGGATTTAATTTCCCTTGAAATTAGGGATGGGTGAGCCCAGCCACAGTTTGGAATTGCTGAAAGTCTCCAACTCTTTTTTTTCCCCAAGTGCTTTTGGTTCAGAAAATCCAAAACCAGTGTTCTGCAAAGCACATGTCCCCTCATTTGTATGAGGCTTCACGTTCTTTAAAGGGAATTTGATCTGCCTATTTCAACTTCTTTACACCTCACTTATCAAGATGTTTAATGCAATTTCCTGGAAGGGTGAGAAATATTTTATAACCTTTTTCAATCTTTTTCATTTAGGGAAAGAAAACAATGGAGAAGGTTGAAAATTGTATATGCCAGAAAATGTGGGGTTTAAGGCCCAGAATTACATACATATGAGGTATGCAGTCAAAAATGTGCTAAAGGAATGTATTTGAAAATCTCTTGAAAAGTGAGGGAAAGATGGGTCCTTTCAATAAGGATAGGCTTGGGGGAAATCTGGAAAATACAACATCGTTTTAAATACATGGTCCAGATTTTCTCATCTATCTCAGGCAGAGGAACTCTAGTAGCCACTGAAACGTGGGGGAGAATTATAGCACCCTAGCATCATCTGCCAGCATGAATCTCCATATCTCCATGTATCTCTACTTTTTATAAGATGTATGATGAAGGAGCTGCTGTGGAATGCTTCATAATCAGAGAGGGTAGAAGAAATGTGTTGCAGGAGGTGGGCGTATGTGGGGCGGGGGAACCCTCGGGGCCATCTTTGTTTCAGAGGTGTGGCTCAGAGCACAGATTCCTTCGTGAGTTCCAAAGAACCGTTTTCACTTAAAGGTCATCCCGAAGTTCCAGGGCACAAAGTAAGCCACAAACAGGAAAGCAGCAGTTGTCCCCAACCCTGGGACAGTCTGTTTGCCTTGTTCAGGAAGCACAAAACTCATCACTAATGGCCCCGCTTCTGTGCAGAGTGGGATGGGGAGTTGGTGGAGCAAGGGACACTGCCCAGCAGGAGAAAAGAAGGAAATGGTGGACTCTTTGGGAATCTGATCAAGTTTGTCTCAGGTGCCTAGGAGACATACCCTGGGAATTCCCAGGAAAACAATTTGTAGTGGGAAGTTTATGCAGGAAGCAACAATAGAATAGGGTTTATTATGATTAGTATATTCTCCATTTTAATCCCCAGGCTGGTGTAACATAGGTTACACATCTCTTTAGAACTACGGATTTAACTGTTAATTTTGATAAAAATTTCTGGCTTTGAAAGTAGAAGACTAAAGTAGGGCCATTGTAGGAACAGTGACAATAGCAATGACCAATATTCCTTGGAAACCTGACATTGCCCAGTCTCCTTTGTAGTTAGGCTGAGGACGTGTGATTGGTTCTGGCCAACAGAGTTCAAAGAAGAACTAAACCTCTACTCTGTTAAGCAGCTGGAATTTGTGGGTGGAGGGAAGCTTGTTTATGACACTAGCCAGTGGTAACCAGCCCGATTAACACACACTGTAAACCTTGAGTTGCTGATTTAAAACACATCATTGTGATGCTCTGATAGTAATAAAACTGATGATTTTAGGCTAGACTCTTTGAAGTTTCTGAGACTGTAATGATACCTTGTATTGGTTATCTTATTATTGCATAAAAACTGATCTTGGAAAGTGCTGGTTTATAGCAACAAGCATTTCTTATCTTGGTGTTTTGATGGTCAGGAATGTGGGAGTGGCTTAGTTAGGTGGTTCTGATTCAGCATCTTTATGATATGCAAGCAAGGTGTTGGCAGGACCCTTAGTCATTTGAAGGCTTGTTCGGGGCTGGAGAATCCACTGATAATAGGTAGACTTGATTTCTCACTGGTTATTGGCTAGAGTTTTCAGTCTTCACCACATGGGCCTCTCCATAGTCATTCTCATGATATGAAAGCCAGAATCTTCCAGAGAGAGTGATCCAAGAGAGAAAGCAAGCAGGAATCCACCGTGCCTTCTCTTGCTTAGCTTCTGCTGTTGCACTGTGTCACTTCTGCTTTTTTCCCCCTGTTTATTATTAGTAAGTCACTAAATTCAAGGCAGGGGGGATTGACTTTCAAGAGAGTATCATAGAATTTGTGGGTGCATTTCAAATCACACTATTACTCCAGAGCAGGCTTGTAGGAAGCTGATGGGGATGGAATGATTGATTGCACCTAAGATTGGAAAGAGGGGCTTCAATGATCCTTCACAGAGCAGGCTGATGGAGTGTAATGATATAATTGCTCCGTTCTTACAATCCTCCCTGGTCTCATGAACGAGTAAAAGGAGCCTAACCTGTTCTATTCAAACTATGTGGACCAGACCCCTGTCCTAAAGCTGCATACTGAGATGGCAAGGTGAGCATGAAAGCCTTCATGCTTTCCAGGTCATTTACTGCAGTAAGTTGCAGGCAGCTTTCTACACGAAGCAGAGGAAATTTATCCTCATGAAACAGGGGCCCTGGCTGTGTAGGTGGAGATGCAGCATCCTCCTCTGATGCAACCACCACCTGCCGACCTCCTGGTTTGCCCAGGTGGCACAGCATGCCAATTGCTGGTACACACTCTGGGTATTTGCATAGAAGGATAGGAGTTGGACCATAAAGAAGGCTAAGAGCCAAAGAATTGATGCTTTTGAATGGAGTGTTGGAGAAGACTCTTGAGAGTCCCTTGGACTGCAAGGAGATCCAACCAATCCATTCTAAAGGAAATCAACCCTGAATATTCGCTGGAAGAACTGATGCTGAAGTTGAAGCTCCAATACTTTGGGCACCTGATGCGAAGCGCCAACTCAATGGAAAAGACCTTGACCTCAGGCAAGATTGAGGACTAGAGGAGAAAGGAGAAAGAGGATGATACAGTTAGATGGCATCATTGACTCAATGGACATGAGTTTGAGCAAATTCCAGGAGATGGTGAAGGGCAGGGAAGTTGTAGCCCATGAGGTCTCAAAGAGTGAGACACAAGTTAGCAACTGTACAACAACAATAGGATAAAATCGGATAAAATGGAAAAGAGAGAAACTCTTCCCTCTGTATAAGACACAGTGGGCAGATGAAGTGGATCTTGATTTAAGCCAAATTTCAGGAAATGGCAATAGCACCGTCAATATTGGCTCTGAGGCCTGGGATGTTTTTTCTCCTGTTTCCATAGTGTCTATGAAAGTTATTGTATGCTTATACAATAAACTCCTTACTGAATAATTTTCTTTAATTTATTGGGTGAATCAATACCATGCAAGAGAAGGTAGCAGAACTAGAGGGTGGTGGGAATTCAAGATTTGTCAGGTTTCTGATGCTAGAAACTTCCATCCCTGTCACGGTGATGACAGGCTGGCACCCTGAGGAAAAGGTCTATCAGGGTCCAGTCCAATTCACGCCTGAGCCCCTGGTGGGACCTATGCCAAGACGCAGAGCAATGGTCAGAGATGAAGGCTCAGTCAAGCCACAGAGTCTCAGGCGGGTGATGTTTCAGGAAGCAGACACCATACTTCTTGCTTCATCATCCATAGAAAGCAGCCAGCGGAGACGGCTGGAAAGTGTGGTCAAGGTGAGCATGTCACAGCAGCCTGCCAGAAACATACAGGTAGGGAGCCAGGGGAGGGGTCAACCTCCTTCTCATCTGGGTGTGGCTTCTGGGTGAAGTAGGACACCCCCACTGAGTTACAGCTTTACTCTAACTTAAAAAGGACTTTTATTTATTTTTTAATTTTATTTTGGACACCAAGAGGAGAAAAAAAATATAGTGAATGTCACAGAAGCCAAGGTCAGGGTTAGCAAATGGAACTGAAAAAAAAAAAAATGAAGACAAAATGTGCCCTTTGAGTTCACTGTTATGGAATTTACTGAGGATCATGGGAGAACAGTGCTGATGAAGAAATTGATGGGTGGGGTGGGTTGAGTAGAAAATTCAGGTTAGGAAATGGAACCAATGATTATAGACAACACTTTCAAGAAGTTATGCTCTAAAGAAGACCAGAGAGGGATCTGAATAGCTAGAGATTCTAACAGGTTGTTGAAAAAAGGTTTTGGTTTATTTATTCATCTATCCATCTATTCATTCGATCATTCACTTATAAATTCCATTTATTTTTGTTCTTAATATACACATATATAAACATTTTGAATATGATTCAAAATTTCTATGTCTGTTTTACATCAACTTCTTTTTATTTTTACTTTTTTACCTTTCAATCTTCTTCATCCATTTCTCTCATCTCCTCATCCCCACCTCTGGAAACCATCAGTCTCTTCTCTGTACCTATGAGCTTCTTTTCTTTTCTTTCTTTTTTTTTTTTTTTAGATTCCACATGTAATAGAGATCATACAATATTTGTCTTTCTTTGTATGACTTATTTTAGTTAGCATATGTCCTTGAGGTGCATCCATGTTGTCACATGGAGATATATGCACCTCCATGTTTATTGAAGTAACATATACAACAGCTAAGTTTTGAAAATTATCTAAGTGTCCATCAATAGATGAATGGACAAAAAGTATGATAAGGGAGGGATCCTACCCTAGAGTTATGGGAATGGCCAAACACAGAAAATTCAACAGTTGGAAAATGAGACCAACAGCAGTTTATCAAATATATACACTCATATATGCTCATCCCCTGTCCTTCATTATCTCCCAGTGGAGGAAGATAGGGCTTGAACTGGGGCACAGAGGGAACAAACTGGCTTTGTAGTAACAAGAGGGTAGGGTAACCCCTGGTTCCTATAGGTCTGAGGATGTGATCAGCTTGCTTGAATAATTCTGTAGGCTGGCAGGGAACTGAATAAAACCCACTACTCAAGGAAGAGCAAGAACTACACTTGGTCTGTTTGATAAGGAGGGTTGCTTGGCTATGGGGGTTGCTTAACTGCAGCAGCAACATTCAAAGGGAACTAAAACCAGAGGCTAGGCCATTTGGGGCCCTTCTGATGAGAATAGACATCATCTGTTGTTGTTTTTCAGTCACTAAGTTGTGTTTGACTCTTTACGACCCCATGGACTGCAGCACACCAGGTTCCCCTGTCCTTCATTATCTCCCAGGGCTTGCTCAAATTCTTGTCCGTTGAGTCAGTGATGCTATCTAACCATCTCATCCTCTGTTATCCCCTTTTCCTTTTGCCTTCAATCTTTCCCAGCATCAGGGTCTTTTCCAATGAATTGGCTCTTCTCATTAGGTGGCCAAAGTGTTGGAGCTTCAGCTTAAGCATCAGTCCTTCCAATGAATATTCAGTGTTGATTTCCTTCAGAATTGACTGGTTTGATCTCCTTGCAGTGCAAGGGACTCTCAAGAGTCTTCTCCAACATGACAGTTCAAAAGCACCAATTCTTTCATGCTCAGCCTTCTTTATGGTTCAACTCTCACATCCGTACATGACTACTGGAAAAACCATAGCTTTGATGATATGGACCTTTGTTGGCCAATTGATATCTCTGCTTTTTAATACACTGTCTAGGTTTGTCATAGCTTTCCTTCCAAGGAGCAAGCACCTTTGAATTTCATGGCTGCAATCAGCACCCATGGTGATTTTGAAGCCCAAGAAATAGGATTGGTCACTGATTCCACTTTTCCCCTTTCTATTTGCCGTGAAGTGATGGGACTGGATGCCATGATCTTAGTCTTTATAATGTTGAGTTCAAGACAGTTTTTTCACTCTACTCTACCCTCATCAAGAGGCTCTTTAAGGAAGACAAAATATTGAGTCTTAATTTTAGGTCTAACTTATTACTGAATTTTAGTTAAATTAACTAACTAACTTCATCATCAAAACACTCTTATGGAATATTACCATAGCATTTTACATATGGTGGATTCAAGGCTAAAAGCACTAGTGTCTAGTTCAGTGTTGGCCAGGTAGTAAGTGACGGAGCTGGTATTCAAATCTGGGCTTGCTAATCCCAGAACTTAACTCCATAAACCATGGCTTCCAGGACAGATGTAACAATCCATCTTAGAAATGAACTAGGAGAGGGGAAGAGAAAGAAATTAAGGAGATCAGCAAATACACCTCATCCCCATAGACAGAAACCTCAGTTAAACAAGCATGGTTACTTTCATGGTTTATCACTTGACTATCTGAGTTCCACTCAACCTTCTCCCAAGGCAAACATGTTAATAACACAGTCCCACTGACCACTAGCAGCCAGGCTCTGCCTCTGATATCCAATCTTGTACTTTAATCTGTGGTCCCTGAAATGTCTACAAACCCAGCCAGTCCAGACATATTTCTAATTACACCCCACTATACAGTCCATGAAATTCTCCAGGCCAGAATACTGGAGTGGGCAGCTGTTCCCTTCTCCTGGAGATCTTCCCAACCAGGGATCGAACTCAGGTCTCCTGCATTGCAAGCAGATTCTTTACCAGCTGAGCCACCAGGAAAGCTCTCTGATTACACAGTCCAGAGGAAAGAACCCATCCAAGCAGATCATGTAGCTCCCAGGTGCTTCAAAATCCCAAGCCCAGACAACCCCAAATTAGTTACCCTCCTGCACATGCATGCTGGGTATGCCAATGGGGACTGGAGTTCTAGAATAATTGCCTTTGCACTGAAGGACACCTTATATATCATCCAATTCAACCCCCAGATTTCACAGTTAAAGAAACTAAAGCTAAGTGGCATCCCCAAGGTCACAACACTGGTTGGAGCAAAGTTTACTTGAGTCCCTTCCTTACTCTTTACTGACACCCTCCTCCCACACTCCCCTCTGCTCTAAGGGTCAAAGAAGCCAGACACTCTCTTTTTCAATGTCCTTTGCAGTTAAGGTGACTGTATGACCCATTTCCAGATGTTGTGCCATGAAGAACTCTGCTGGGGAGAATCTGGGAAAGACTTTTCCTCCTGACAGAGGGAAGAGGAAAGCAAAGAGAGCTCTATTGTTTCCCCAGCCCATCTGTTATGGGCTGAATTGTGTCCCCCCAGATGTTGAAGTCTTAACCACCCCATACTTTGGAATATGACGGTACTTGGAAATTCAGCTTTTAAAGGGTTAATTAGGTTAAAATGAAATCACCAGGGTGAGCCGAAGTCTAACATGACTGGTGTCTTTATAAGAGATTAGCATTCCATACACATGCATTAATATGTGATATTTTTCTCTTTCTGACTTACCTCATTCTGTATGACAGACTCTAGGTCCATCCACATCTCTACAAATGGCCCAGTTCATTCCTTTTTTATGGCTGATATATTCCATTGTGTAGCATTGCCATGTATACACTATCTTATGTAAAATGGGAAGTGGGAAGCTGCTGCATAGCACAGGGGGCTCAGCTCAGTGCTCTGTGATGAGGCAGAGGGGTGGGATGTGGGCGTGGGAGGGAGGTTCCAGAGGGAGGGGATATATGTATACTTAGAGCTGATTCATGTCATTGTACAGCAGAAACAAATACAACATTGTAAAGCAATTATACCCAAATAAAACTAAATAAATAAGAGGAGATGAGGACACAGACATGCAGAGACAGAAGACTACAGGAGGACACACGGAAAAGATGGTCATCTACAAGCCAAGAGGAGACGCTTCAGAAAAACCAACCCTGCCCACATCTTATTGCTTGGACTCGCAGCCTCCAGAGTTGTAAGACCATTCATTTCTGTGTTTAAGCCCCCGATCTGTTCTCCTTTGTCATGGCAGTTGGTAGGATGGATATACCATCTCCTGCTCCCTGGGTTCTATCGTGGCCTGGGAGAACATGAATCTTGAAACCAGAGAAGGCGTCTTTCAACCATAAGAGGAACCCCAGAGCTGCTGACACAGCCATGGAGGCCTGAGTCTCTGCATTTCAGAAAGCTCCCAGGGGATCCCCATGCTGCAGATGGTGCACAGACCGTACTTTGAGGAGGAGCCCATAACTTCCAGGTGTGTTTCTGCAAGTCCACTTCCCAGCCAGTAGATTTGCATTGACATCACACCCAGACCTTCTCTCTGTACTCATGAAATGTCATTCCTGACATCCCAGCAGCATGGCCATCAGGCCTCTACTCCTGCTTCAAGCCCACAACCCACACCTGCTTCCCAGGTTCCAGAGATGATTACAATCCCAAGGTCACCCTCAATGTTTCGTGGTTCAATCAAATCACACTGAGCTTGGTTTACAATAAGACAGGAATTAGGAGGAAACATGAGGGTCTATGGAGGCTGAGTTCAACACAAAATACAGGGATTCATGCACACCAGGATTTCTGGAGCCACTTGGGGGCTCTCAGCTAAACCTTGATCCAATGGTCCATGGACCAGAATCAATCAGTCCCTTTGTCCCAGCACTGTGCCCCAGCCCTGCCACATGCTCAAAGCCTGCCCTGCTGCCATTCACCAGCCTGCCTGTACACCTGTCACCTGCCTATGCCAACCACCCTACAACCACCCCTCCCACCCACAGAGAAACTGGGTGCTGAGCACCCTGACAAGGTTATACCTACACGCATTGAATTAATTTTCTTGAAGTTATTATTGCTGCTGCTGTTTAGTCACTAAATAGTGTCTGACTCTCTGTGACCCCATGAACTGCAGCACGCCAGGCCTCCCTGTCTACCACCAACTCCTGGAGTTTACTCAAACTCATGCCCATTGAGTTGGCGATGCCATCCAACCATCTCATCCTCTGTCATCCCCTTCTCCTCCTGCCTTCAGTCTTTCCCAGCATCAGGGTCTTTTCCAATGAGTCAGATCTTCACATCAGATGGCCAAAGGATTGGAGCTTCAGCTTCAGTTCTTCCAGTGAATACTCAGGACTGATTTCCTTTAGGATGGACTGGTTTGATCTCCTTGCTGTCCAAAGGACTCTCAAGAGTCTTCTCAATCTCCACAATTCAAAACATCAATTTTTCAGTGCTCAGCCTTTTTTATCGTCCAACTCTCACATCTGTACATGACTACTGCAAAAACCATAGCTTTGACTATACTGCTATTATTACTATTTGTAGTCTTACAATCCATATGTTAGAGAGATAGTAACAGGGGCTTAGGGTGGTTAATGGGAATACTGCCCAAGACTGCACAGCCAGGAACCCATGAAGCCAGAATCTCAGCTTCTTTCTACTTCTAGAAAGAGGGCTCAGAAAGTACCAGCCTGATCTTTGTTTTTTCATGTCTTCTCCATCTCACTGGCACACAGAGTGGTGTGAAGATAGGAGTTTCTGGTTAAAAGAGCAGACAACTGAGATCTTTGAGCTCAGTCTGCCCCTACCTTCCCTCCACCAAACTATGTGCTTGTGCACCAAGAGCCCTGCATCAATACCAGCTTTTAATGGTCCTGGGATTTTAAATCTATTCAGCAGGCAGCACCCAGGGTATTGTTTCCAATACTTGGAGATATCTACATATGCAAGTCTCATGCAGTATCGTCTCTTAAGACAGTGTGTGATTGGGAATAGATTTTAGATGATGTGTTTGGTATGCGTGCATGCGTGCTCAGTCGCTTCAGTCATGTCTGACTCTTTGCAACTTTATGGACTGTAGCCCACCAAGTTCGTCAGTCCATATGCTGTCTAGGTTTGTCATAGCCTTTCTTCCAAGGAGCAAGCAACTCTAGAAGTTCCTAGTTCCCAGAGTGGGGAAGTGCTTCTCCCAGGGAGAGAAGATCGAGTCACATTGGAATTTGTGCAACAGCTGTCTTCCAGTAGCTTCAGGCTCCTTATGCCCAAGAGACTTGTGGGTGAGGAAGGGGGTGGCCACGCTGTCAGTGGTGAGTGGCTTGATCTTTGGAAGGTGGTCAAGCTGCTGCTACATCAAGGACACAGGATAGAATATGTTTGACACTTGGGAAAAGGCTTGGGCAGCTCTTCATGCTCTCATGCCCAAACCAAACAATGAAAGTAAGCATAGCTTAAAAGGGTGTTGGAAACAGGGACTCAAATTCCTCATAGATAAGAGTTTGCATCAGCCTATCAGACTGAATGCCCCTACCTGCAGAGATGGGCCAAGGATAAGGTAATCAATACAGGATAGTTGATAGGGGGGATGACAAGTATGAATTCAAGACCAGCTGAAGCAGCAGAAATGCTAATGGTTCTGAAAGTGCTTCTCATGTAATTGCCCAGAAAACAGAACACACAGAATCCTGTGAAAGTTTTTCCCACTCTGGGCAAACTTACTGTAAGAAGAAAGTAGATCTGGACAGCACAAGGGGTAATGATGGTCTTAGTCCATTTGAGATATGACAAACGGCATTAAAAATGTAAAAAATTAAAAATGGTATTAAAAAGACAGCATATTAAAAAACAGAGACATCATTTTGTTGACAAAGGTCCATAGTGTCAAAGCTATGGTTTTTCCAGTAGTCATGTACAGATGTGAGACCTGGACCAGAAAGAAGTCTGAGCGCCAAAGAATTGATGCTTTTGAACTGTGGTGCTGGAGAAGACTCTGGAGAGTCCCTTGGACTGCAAGGAGATCAAACCAGTACATCCTAAAGGAAATCAACCCTGAAGAACTGATGCTGAAGCTCAAATCTTTGGCCACCTGATGAGAAGATCCGACTCACTGGAAAAGACCCTGATGCTGGGAAAGACTGAGGGCAGGAGGAGAAGGGGGCAACAGAGAATGAGATGGTTGGATGGCATCACTGACTCGATGGACATGAGTTAGAGTAAATTCTGGGAGATAATGAAGGACAGAGAAGAGTGGTGTATTACAGTCCATGAGGTCTCAAAGAGGCACATATGAGTGAGTGACTGAACAGCAACAATAACAGAAAACCTTAGATGAGGTGATTTATAAACAATAGAAATTAATTTTTCACACTTACGGAGGTTGAAAGTCCAAGACAAGGTTGCCAAATGGCCGGGTTCTGATAAGAGTCCTCTTCCAGGTTGCAGACGGCCAATACCTTCTCTCTGTGCCCCCACATGGTGGAAAAGTGCTGAAAGCAATATGAGGTCTCTGTTACAAGGGCACTAATTCCATTCACGAACGCTACACTCTCATGACCTAATTACCTACCTCCTCTCTCTCTCTCTCTCTCCATACATACACACACACACACACACACACACACATACACACACACACATATATGTTAGTCACTCAGTCATGTCCAACTCTTTGTGATCCCATGGACTGTAGACCACCAGGATCATCTGTCCATGGGATTCTCCAGGCAAGAACACTGGAGTGGGTTGCCATTTTCTTCCCCAGGGGATCTTCCCCACCCAGGGATTGAACTCAGGTCTTCCGCATTGCACAAAAATCCTATTTTTTTTGGTTAAACAGAGACATTGAACCATAGGCTTCCTGTCTTTCCCTATCTGATAGAATTTCCTGTTACCTGATGAATCTTGGTATTAGAAATAGTGTATCTGGACCTATATTGTGATGTTTTGGATATAGAGGAGTTAAAGTAGTTTAGGTCCTTGTTACTTGTTCTTCTAAATGTAAACAGAATGCTTTGTGATTATTGAATTCCTCAAGATACAGTGTGCAAAGTGTGCGTGTAAAATTTTTATGAGATTCCTTTTAGAGTTTGTGTGTTATACTCACAACTTTTTGTGGTTAACACTTATCAAGTCACATCACATTTATTCTAATTACCATCCATCAACACCTAATTTCATCATATAGAATATTGTATATTCTTATTTATTACCAAGAAATAGACTTTTTCAAGTTTATGATGAAAACATTTAGATGCTAACTTATAAAACACATACATGGAGTAGAAAGATTTCTCATCCTTTTTTAAAGATGTATATGAACAATATAAGTGTAACTATCAATAGAAAAAAATAATACCACTCATAGGTTCCCATGTTCTCAAGCCTTTAGTAAATAAAGACAAATAGGAGGTCAAATTGTGCAATGAATATCCCTCCACATGGGGCAGAGAAGAAGCATCACCTCCCCTCAGACATGACAGCTACATAATTTAGATTTTTCTGGGTAGACTCCAGATCCCAATACTCTGATCTGTTATCCTTAGATTAGCATGTAGGGCAGTCAGATAACTTGTCCTCTTTGGGGGAGGAGCATGGAAACAAACACCTTCTTGCACAACCTACAGAGCCTCGAAGCACAGAGGCTGCAGTGTCCTTGACTTCCTGGCCAGGTGCTCCTGGCTGGCCCTTTCCCTGGCAGTTCCCAGCAGACCTGGTTCCTGGCAGTCACGCCTTCGCTTTCCTTTCAGGTTTATTTTTGCCCAGAGTTGCAGATTCCCCACTGCAAGTCTCCATTCTTTCTCCCCAAGGACCCTATCTGTTTTCATAAAGGAGGGTTTTCCTGGCCCACTCCTGGTGCCTCTGAGTCACAACCAGCATCCTTGCCTGTGGGCCATCAGCCCACTTTCTTAACTAACCAACAACCTTGTTTTGCCTCTGAGAAAAGTCCCTCGTGTGATCACCAGAACTTCAGCCAGAGGACACATGTGGGCAGAGCCTAGACTGAGGGCCAAGACAACAAGCCCCAGGCAAAAACAGAGATGTGAAGTCATCTCCAGTGACTTCTGAGGCTCCAGACACACCCTTGGTAGAGCCTGTGCTCTCCCCGGGGTGACCAAGAGTTCTCACTCCCTTGATACAGCAAAGTCAAGTGTCTCAGCCTTGGAGAAGTCGGGAGGCTTAAATGGACATTTTCTCTGTTGAGCCTTCATCCATGTATCTTCATCCTTGAGGTTATACAAATATTGAAGTGTGAGACGTTTCATGCTGAGATCTCATATATTCTATATCAAAAGGTATGAAGCCTGATAGAGTTCTGGGAAAATGCATACCGTTGTCTGTGGTAGCCATGTCTTCAATTAATTTTTGCCGTGTTGTTCCAGGGAATAGCATTTTAATTCAGTGAAGGCAAGGACATCCCTGTTTTATCCCTGATGCATAGATCACACTGCTGATACCTAAACAAATACTGATGGAATGAATAATCAGTCTGATTTGAAAGGGCATTTATCAAGCTTTTACACCATCAAACACAAAAAATCATTGATGATGACCCCTTTTGCTCTAACTTTTCAGAGTTTGCAGAGATTTCTTTGCAGGACTTCATCACCACCCCAACAGGATAAAGGGGTCACCTTCATCCAACTCACCTATATTACCTTTCATCCCAGGCACTTGTGCTGTCCAATGCTTCTAAAAGAAGACTCTTTTCAAGGTCAGGTAGACCAGGAGGATTAGAAAATCCCACACCCCACTAGGTAAACCTACTTCTACTAGGTTCATGAAAGGATGAACTTATACTCATTCTTTGAACTGTGGTGTTGGAGGAGACTTTTGAGAGTCCCTTGGACTGCAAGAAGATCCAACGAGTCCATCCTAAAGGAAATCAGTCCTGAATATTCATTGGAAGGACTGATGCTAAAGCTGAAACTCCAATCCTTTGGCCACCTGATGTGAAGGACTGACTCATTGGAAAAGACCCTGATGCTGGGAAAGATTGAAGGCAGGAGGAGAAGGGGATGACAAAGGATGAGATGGTTGGGTGGCAACACTGACTCAATGGACATGAGTTTGAGTAAACTCTGGGAGTTGGTGATGGACAGGGAGGCCTGGCGTGCTGCAATCTATGGGGTCTCAAAGAGTAGGACACGACTGAGCAACTGAACTGAAATTTTTTCTTTCTAACTGCCCCCTATGTTCTGCCAGGCCAGCCTCAGAATACCTCCAAGAGCAAATGGTACCAGGTCTTCATCCAAAGAGAAAACTTTAAATCTTTACCACCAAGAGTTGGGTCTCTGAGTACACTACTCATTAACCAACTCACTCTCTCATATCCAATTGTAGCACATGGTGGGAGCTTTTCTAGTATCTTCGCCAGTTGATCTCCAAGTGTGAATAGGAGTATGGGGAGAGGTTCAGCCCCAGAACCCCTAAGCTGGTAAGGAGCAAAAAATACCTCCGTAACCATCTGCTCAAATTCCTTTTCATTCCTCTCCCTTCAACCTCCTCACTTCCCTGAAACAACTGTAGAAAAGAACCATAATTGAGGGTTAAAAGGGCTCTGCAGAAACTAACACAACATTGTAAAGCACCTGTGTGTGTACTTAATCGCTCAGTGGTGTTCAGCTCTGTGTGACCCTCCAGGCTCCTCTGACAATGGGATTTTCACTTCCTTCTCCAGGGGATCTCAACTGGGGAAGCTTTAAATTTGCTCTTGTTTTTACTCCGCTCCTCTCTGCTCTCCTGGGCTCCCAATCTGAAAGTCTGCATATATATTCAAGCCCCAGTCCATGGTTTTCAGACAGTCAGAAGATTATGTCAACTGGACTTGAGACTGATCTTCATTTTCCGCAAGTAGACACAGCTCCTATCAGCTGGGCACCTGGCAGCCTCTGTGACTCACACTGTTTTCTGAGTCTCAGTTTTCCTGCCAGCAGTCTCCAAATCTCTCCTGTAATCAGCATTCAGTCTCCTGCTGGGGGACCCGCACCAGTGGACACCACCCAACCAAAGTGACCTTGAGACAGGTCAAATTTGGTGAAGCCAAATTAAAGCTTCACCCAGTGGTTTGTCACTTCCTTCTCCAGGGGATCTTCCTGACCCAGGGATCAAACCCGCATCTCCAGTGACTCTTCCATTATAGGCAGATTCTTCACCCACTGAGCCATTGGGGAAGCCCAAAGAAGCTATAGCCCAGTTTTTTTTTTTTTTTAAAAAAAGGTCTCTGAAGCACCCAGGCTGTCAATATAACATATTCATAATCATATGTATAACTATAGAGTTTTGGTCTTGCATTTTCTTCAGAGATGCTGACCCTTCAAATGCCCCCAAAGCCTTACAGTAGGCTAGAGAGAAGTAGGTCTTCTGAGAATGGCAGGAATGGTGTGAAGTTGAAAGAAGCAGTCCCTTTCATCTGATGGCCTCAATAACTGGAACTGTGAGACAATCGTTTTGTTCAGGCTTTCCCACTTCATAACAATCAAATAGTCCTCAGCCTCCATGAAGTCAAACTCAACAGCTTCACATGAGGCAAAGGCTGCCATTGACTCAGGGGAGCAATGCCCTTGTGGCATTGTCTGTGCAGGCAAACCCAGGAGCGAGCTGGAAACCCACCACCCCTGACACTAGAGCGGTGATTTCTGCTGACATTGCAGTGACCCTCTCTCCCCAGCACACTTCCTCTGCTGTGTTATCAAGTAGAGCGAAGCCAGGAAAAAGTCAGTGAATCAAGTGTTTACTTGGCTGGTGAGTGTTGATAAGCTGTTGGCCTCTGTGTAGTTCTGGACCCCGCACACACTCCACAACCCCACCAGCTCCGGGCTACAGAGCGTGCTGAAGAGCAGGTGACGGTTCTGAAACAATACCCACTTCCGGTTTTCAGCCCAGTCCTGGCTCACTTCTCCCAGGAGCTGGACTCACCCCTGTTTATGCTGAGTCTGTCTCGGGGTCACTGTGGTTGAATGGTGTCCACTGGTGCGGGTCTCCCAGCGAGAGACTGAACCCTGATTACAGGAGAGATTAGGAGCCTGCTGGCAGGAATGCTGAGACTCAGAGAACAGCCTGACTCACAGAGGCTGCCCAGCTGATGGGAGCTGTGTCTATTTGCAGAAAATGAAAATCTTTTCGAGTCCAGTCTTGAGTCCACTTGACATAATCCTCTGACTGTCTGAAAACCATGGACTGGGGTGTGGAGATATACTCAACCTTTTAGATGGGGAGCCCAGGAAAGCAGAGAGGAGTGGAGTAAAAACAAGAGCCAATTTAAAGCTTCACCCAGTTGAGACTTTTGTTGTTGCTGTTGCTTGCTGTTTAGTCACTCGTCATATCTGACTCTTGTGACCCCATGGACTGTAGCCCCAAAAGGCTCCTTTGTCCTGGAATTTTCCAGGCAAGAATACTGGGTTGGGTTGCCATTTCCTCCTCCAGGGGATCATCCTGACCCAGGGATTGAACCCGGGTCTCCTGCATTGGCAAGCAGATTCTTTACCACTAAGCCACCTGGGAAGTACTTGTTAAGATGAGAGCCCATCTTTCTAGAGCAGCAAATAATAATAATAAAGGTGATCATAATCATAATTATTGTTATTATTATAATGATAGTACATTAAATGAACATCCACTGAGCTGTTTGCTCACTTCTGCTGGTGCTGATACTTCCTTGAGGTTCACAGGAGTAATATGGCAAAAATAGATTCTTGCCCCTTCTAACCCCAAAAAGAAAGCAAATTATCTCGAGTTTTATAGCCTGAGTAATCTAACTGGACCATAAAGAGAATCTAGATATATACACCAAAGTTAAGCCATCACACCAAAGGTGAATCTCCTTGAATGACTGACCTTCTTAAAAACCAGAGGAGTGAAAAGACCTGGGTGTTGAGAAGCTTGTGTTTTCCTCCAGCTCTGCGGTGAGTTGGCACCATGGCCTTGAGCATGGCGCTGACCTCTGTGTGGCCTCTTTGGTCCAGGAAGGTATTGCTACCTGCTGAGCCCACCCTGATAGGAGAGCTCAAGCAGGTGGGGAAGCCCTCTGAGAAGGACCAGGTGCAGAAGAGAAGCCAGGTCCCTGGGGGTGTGGTTCCTATCACTGCTGGGTCTTTTGCAAGGATTTGCATTATGCAGTCATTCAGCTGTGTGAAAATGAGACTTAACGGAATAGGAATTGTAGGTTGGAAGAAGAACGATTCTAGTGGAAAAGGCTGAGGCAATTCCTTTGACCTTTGCTTTTGATTTTTAATTACTTAGGCCCCACAATCACTCTAGTGCCAAAAGGTATCACGGATGATGAATTCCACACCCCCAAATGCACAGCTCTTCTGGATTGTTTGGCTACATAACACTAGAGACCCATTTCGGAAAAGACCTTCCTGACTGCTCAGAGATCTAGGTGGCTTGGTGGTGAAGAATCCACCTGCCAAGGCAGGAGATGCAGGAGACGCAGATTCAATCCCTGAATTGGGAGGATCCCCTGGAGGAGGAAATGGCAACACACTCTAGTATTCTTGCCTGGGCAATCACATAGACGGAGGAGCCTGGTGGGCTACTGTCCATGGGGTCACAAAAGAGTCAGACATGACTGAGCGACTAAGCCCATGATCTAATAATCAGGGAAGAGGTAGGCACAAGGGAGGAGCCATCATCAGCTCGGCAAGGAAAGCAGGTGGCCCAGAGGAGCTTGGTAGATACAATGCTACCTGCCCACACTTCTAATGAAGGACACTTTGCCCCAGCTGCCAGGAGGGCCACCAGCCCCTTCTCAGGTGGCCTCAGATGCAGAGACAGGTCTGACCAGGGTTCCCACCACCAATGACAGGTGGAGGAGGGAATACGGAAGCCTAGCATTTGGCCATTTTAACCCCCAGCGTCCCCATAAGGTCAACTGATGCTGTCTCCCGTCATCCCACACATGCGTTTCTTCTTGACCCTTGACAGGTGTCAATCTCCAGGGTACTCATTAGTAAACATCCTATACTTTAAACTCCATTTCAGAGTCTGCCCCCCCGGGGACCCAATGTGTGGCAACTAGGAAATAGAACAGGAGAAATTCCCCAACAAAGAGTGAGAATGAAAAGACAAAAGACCAATGTGCCTTCTTTCATACTGCCATCACTTTTCCTGGTCTGGGTTTCTGCTGGGACAAGATGCCAAGGCAGAGTGGAAAGAATACAGGAGTTAGGTTCCTAGGGCCTCCTTCTCGTCTGGGCTTGGCCAGTCATTACTTATATGATTAAGATAAATCAACCTGCCAGGGGCCCTGTTTTCTCATTGGCAAATGGGGAGACCAATGATGCTACCTGATCATCATGAAGGTCTATGAAGATAATGGTTGTGAACAGGAAGCCATAAAATGCCATCTGTTACTGATCACTTCTCTCCCCTCCAACCAAAGCTTGGAGAGCCAGTGGTAGCTTGAAAACAGCAGCCTGAAAGGAAGAGTTTCTACTTGACTCCTCTATCTGCAGGCTGGTGGAGAGATCGCAGGGAAGAGTTAAGAGCCAGAAGTGATGGAAGAAGGAACATGTCTCATAAACCCTCATACAGCAGGTAACATTGAGTTACACAACAAGCACCATGCCAGTCCCTGTCTTCAAGGGGCTCACAATATAGGGGGGGGGGTATCATGCACATTGACTAAAAAAATCCCTAAAAACATCCCACAAAGAAGTAAAACCTCCCACAGGGAAATGAGCCAAGTAAGAGTTGTCAGAGAAGGCCTGCCCAAGGAAGTGATGCTTGAATTGAGAAATGTATGATGGGTAGGATTTATGTCAATAAAGAGAAAGGGAAGGTGATTCTGAAATCTGAGAAAATGCAAGTGCAAAGAGGCCCCCGTGTTCACTTGTGATCAGTGGACACAAGGCCTGGAAGCTTGAGGGTGACACCTGGAGAGTCAGGGGAGTGGGGGTTGGAGAGGGTTACAGAGGCAGGTGAGGGCCACAGCGATCAATTCCTGGCAGATAGATTAAAGGCCACCATCTTTATCTTAAGTGCAATAGGGAACCATGATGGTCTCTAGGTAGAGCAATCAGATGATTACTCAGGCTGCAGAGGGAATGAAAGATGGGAGGGAGGAAGGAATAGATACTATTAATGACAGCTTGTACTGATTGAGTTACTATGTACCTGGCACAGTTTCACATTTAAATGAAGTACAGGCACCCAGTAAGACAGGTACTCTGGTGATCCTCATTTTAACTAGGAAGAAACTAAAGCCCAGAAAAAAACAACCAGGATCCCAACCAAGCTGTGTAGCTGAAAAACCATACACTTAACAACTACACAGTACTACACTAGGGGTAGACCAGATGGTTGGTTATTTCAGTAACCTAATTTAGGTGATAGCAGTGAAGCTGGGAAGGAATGGATGTATTTCTGAAGATACATAGGAAATTAAAAGACAAGGCAGAATCTATTGTAAATTGGTCATTGAATGTGGGGGAGATGGCCTCAGGGATGGCAGAAGCAAGAAAGGGGTACCACTCACTGAGATGTGGGCACTGGAAGAGAACTAGGGTTACATGTTTCCTGGCTGGGGCAAGAGGCTGTGGACAGCATGAGTCCACTTGGATCTGGAGAGTACCGAGATGCCTTGGTGACATACTGGGTTGTATTGAATTCTTGGAAGGAGATATTGCTCTGTCCTCCCAGGAGACTGCAGCTCTTTCTACTTGGTTCTGATCCATCTGATACATGCACTTGTTAACACAATATACCTCATGAGAACACAGGGGAAAGGGCCACTACCTCCCTTAAAGTCTCTTTCCAGAGGCCAGCAAGTCCCCCATCCCTCCCTCCTCAGGCCTGGAATCAGCACCAAATCGTCCTCTAAAGCAAAAAGCATCTACCATGAGGACAGGCAAGTATGAGGGATAGTTAAGAGCATAGATTGTCATCTGTGTGGCTTTGAAAGGTGAAAGCGAAAGTCTCGCAGTCATGTCTGACTCTTAAAGTCCATGGCGTTCTGCAGGCCAGAATACTGTAGTGGGTAGCCTGATCCCTTCTCCAGGGGATCTTCCCAGCCCAGGGACTGAACCCAGGTCTCCCACATTGCAGGCAGATTCTTTACCAACTGAGCCACCAGGGAAACCCTTTAATTAAGTTTATTTATTTTTAAAAAACTATTTCTTTTAAGGAGCATAGACTTTAAGTCAGATGCTGTAATAACAGTCCTTTTAGCCAGCCATGCATGTGTGCATCTCAGTCACTCAGTCATGTCTGACTCTTTGCAACCCATGAACTGCAACTCTCCTTGTTATTCTTTGAAACTGCATTCAAATGGGTATGTCTCTCCTTTCCTCCTTTGCCTTTCACTTCTCTTCTTTTCTCAGCTATTTGTAAGGCCTCCTCAGACAAACATTTTGCCTTTTTGCATTCCTTTTTCTTGGGGATGGTCTCGATCACTGCCTCCTATACAGTTTCACGAACCTCTATTCAACCTGAGTGCTGAGGAATTGATGCTTTTGAACTGTGGTGTTGGAGAAGACTCTGGAGAGTCCCATGAACCACAAGGAGATCAAATCAGGCCATTCTAAAGGAAATCGGTCCTGAATATTCATTGAAAGGTCTGATGCTGAAGCTGAAACTCCACTACTTTGGCCACCTGATGCAAAGAGCTGACTCATTGGTAAAGACCCTGATGCTGGGAAAGATTGAAGGTGGGAGGAGAAGGGGATGACAGAGGATGAGATGGTTGGATGGCATTACCAACTTGATGGACATGGGTTTGAACAAGCTCTGGGAGTTGGTGATGGACAGGGAAGCCTGCTGTGCTGCAGTCCATGGGGTCGCAAAGATTAGGACATAGCTGAGTGACAACTGACTCACTCACTCACTGACTGAACTGCAACTCACCAGGCTCCTCTGTCCATGGGATTTTCCAGGCAAGAAAACTGGAGTGGGTTGCCATTTTCTACTCCAGAGGATCTTCCCTACTCAGGGATTGAACCAGAGTCTCCTACACTGGCGGGTAGATTCTTTACCACTGTGCCACCTGGGAAGCCCTCAGCCAGCCATGGCAAAATACGAAAGACCAGGTGGCTTAAACAATAAATATTTGCTTTCTGACAGTGTTGGAAGCTAAAAGCCCAAGACCAGGGTGACTTTGTGGTCAGTTTCTGGTGAGCTCTCTCTTTCTGGCTCATAGATGGCTGTCTTCTCAATATGTCCTCATGTGGACTTTTCTCTGTGTGCATCATGGAAAGAAGAAAATCTCTACTGTCTCTTCCTGTTTTTATAAGGACACAATCCCTATCAGTTTAGGGCTTTTCCTTTAGGTCTCATTCAACCTTAATCACCTCCCCAAAGGCCATACGTCTGCAGACAGTCACTCTGGGGACTTAGGGCTTCAACATATATTCTAGGTTACATCATTCGTGAGCTTAGATCATGTCTTTGCAAAATTCATTAATCTCTCTAAAGTTCAGGTTTTCTACCTGTAAGGTACGGTTACTGGGGGAATGCAATGAGAAAATATGTGTAAGACATATATAGAGAGAATCAATGCCTTTGAACTGGGTGCTGAAGAAGACCCTTGAGAGTCCCTTGGATGGCAATCCTTTAGGATTAAACCAGTCAATCCTAAAGGAAATCAGTCCTGGTTGTTCATTGGAAGGACTGATGCTGAAGCTGAAACTCCAATACTTCGGCCACCTGATGGGAAGAGCTGACTTATTTGAAAAGACTCCGATGCTGGGAAAGATTGAGGGCAGGAGGAGAAGGAGAGGACAGAGGATGAGATGGTTGGATGGCATCACTGACTCGATGGACATGAGTTTGAGTAAACTCTGGGAGTTGGTGATGGACAGGGAGGCCTGGTGTGCTGAAGTCCATGGGGTCGCAGAGAGTCAGACACAACTGAGTGACTGAACAACAAAATAGAGAGACCGGAAGCTGACATGCAGCAGCCAAGTAGTGGTAACAATTATAATCTCTGGAGGCAGTCACAGAGGATTTTCATGCAACAGAGCTTGAATCCTGGAACCGTAGGAATCCGCCCCCTCCAATTACTCCCATCCTTACTCTTGTCATCCTGAGGCCTGTCTTGCATGGAGCGTGGTTGTGAATTATGAGGGCAGTGCCGAAATGTCTTCTCATGCATCTCAGAGACGTTTTGTTCCTGTTTAGCTGCAGCAATGTTTGCCATTTGTTTCCTGGCACGAGAAGGAAGCCCCACCTATGAAGTTTGCTTAGTGAGAGCGGGAGGGAGGGGACAGGAAAAGGAGCTTATCTGAAGACTTGGAAACCTAAAGGTAGGGTTTTTACACATGAGTGATGGATGGAGCAATTCTCTTTGTAATAAATCCTTCTCTTTTTCTCATGATTGGTTTCAAAGAAAAGAAAATGTCTGCACTCTCTGTGACCCTTGACGAGCCTCTTCTTGAGATACAGGCAGAAGTGATGGCTTGCCTCCACTTAGGAGCTTTCTTCACTGAGGCCTCCCAAAACACCACCTGACTCAGAAGGTGGTGGGTCCCACATGCCGCGGCCTCTCGTGGGGTGATTGCAAAACAGGCAACTGAGCTACACACTCTATAGCCACTCAGGACATGGACCAGCCCTCATCCCAAGGGTAAGACAAGAAAGGGGGCAGCTAAGTTCCAATAGTTTGGGCACTTCATGCAAAGAGCTGATTCATTGGAGAAGACCGTGATGCTGGGAAAGATTGAAGGCGGGAGGAGAAGGGGACGACAGAGGATGAAATGGTTGGATGATATCACCGGCTCAATGGACATGAGTTTGAGCAAGCTCTGGGAGATGGTGATGGACAGGGAGGCCTGGAGTGCTGCAGTCCATGGTGTTGTGAAGAGTCAGACATGGCTTAGCGACTGAACGGCAAAAGCCCTTTAGACCTTGAATTCACAGTCTGATGTTTGGAGGAAATAGGGTTCCCAGGTACTGCAGATCCTGAGGGGGAGAGGTCTCTGTGTATGAACACTTGTGGGGCACAGTCATGCCTGATTTGGAGACAGGATTTCTTCTGGAAAGGGTGGCTTCTACAGACAGATCTTGCCTTCTTCTCTGCAGCCCATGGCACCAGCAACCCACAGAGAAGGCATGCGGTGTCTTGGCTAAGATGCCTTGAGATTCTGTCACTGTTTGTGTTACAAATAAGTAGCTAAGTTTCCCAGCAATTATTGCCATCGATGCTAAGAGAGAGGAAAAACTCATGTGAGCACAGTTTTATTTTTTTTAATAAGAGACAATTGTTTTCTTAAGAGAAAAGAAAAACAAGCAAAAAAGACTAAACTCATACTTTCGCGTGTACTAAGAAGAGAAGACAGGAGACGAAGAGGAAAAGGAAGAAAGGAGAGGAAGATGAGGGGAAGGAGAAGGAGAAAGAAAAAGTACACCTGACCCCTGGGTCCCCTTTCCCAGGATGGGAGGGTCATGTCTGGAATCTCAAAAGCTGGGGCTTCAGAAGGCACCCCTGCATCCTTGTTTCCTGGAATCTACTAAAAGAAAATGGCAAACCAGCCAAGATATTCGACTGAGGTTTGTTAAGAAAACACACCCTCGGTTTGGGTTGTTTTCTGAGAGGAGGGTCGGAGAGATGTGGTTTAAGTACGAAAATTGCTCGTGGACAGTTATGGAAATAATGACTCTCTCCACGGCCCTGCATGCCACTGGTGTAGCTATAGGAAGCGACACGAGACAGTGGGCGAAAATCACCCGGGGACGTGAGCGGGATGGGCCACTGACGGAGGTGGGGCCCAGGAAAGCATCTTCTGTGTCAGTTACCCAGAAAATTCTGTAGCCAGAACATGTGTTTACTTATTTAAGTGGAGGGCAAGAAGCTTCTGATTTCTGGAGCCTGGCTAGACTGTGAAACGGAATAAGAAAATCTACTTCATGTGATCTGTGGTCTACACTCCCCAGAGAAGGCACAGCTCGGCTCTCTGATGTCTCCCCTTCAGGAACCTCAAAGGACCCATTTTCATGTCCTTTTAATGTCAGTTTATGACACATTAACCAAAGTCTAAACTGTTTGACTTGACCTTGGAGATAGTTTTAGGCAATTACAGCCCACAGTATAAATGCATGAATGTTACCCAAAAGCTGGGTTAACCTCTTGGTGGGTGTCAAGCCAACAGACATAACCAAGCCAGAGATGAGAAGAAGGAAGGACTTACTATTATTTGCAGCAATTAAGGAGAATACTAAGGATCTTTCCCAAAGCAATGTGTGCCCCAGCATCACAACTGGGGATATTTTAAGCTCAGGGTACATGCCTATTCATGAAGGGTTTGAGCAGAGGAGAATGCAAGTTGAATTGGGGCAAAAGTTGACAGAGTCCAAGCTATAGTTGATTGATGCCAGGAGGGTAAACATTCTACCATCCTCCACCCAGGTGGGAGCCTTAGTTTCAGCAGAACTCAAAGACATGTTGTGGTTGAGTCGCTAAGTTGTGTCCAACTCTTTGTGACCCCATGGACTGTAGCCCACGTGGCTCCTCTGTCCGTGGGATTTCCCAGGCAAGAACACTGGAGTGGGTTGCCATGCCCTCCTCCAGGGGATCTTCCAGACCCAGAGACTGAACCCACATCTCCTGTGTCTCCTGCATTGGATTATTTATCACTGAGCCACCCAGGAAGACTCTCAAAGACATTTTATCATGCATATACCTTGAGGAGGAACCAGGACTTGGCTTTTTCATTGCACTGCTGTTTGCCTGCCTTTTCTCTCTTCCTGCTTACTTTGTTCCCTTAAGACCACTAACTTCTGAGACCTGTTCAAGGGCAAGCACTGTGGCCAGGCTGAGATAAAATAGGTTAAGCCAAAAATGGCTTCTCTTATGTCAAGAAAGCCACGCCTGGTTCTCTTTCTTCAGGAATCCCCTACCATTATCTGCTTACATTTGAACAGCTTCCATTGCTCTGCATTAACCCGATAAATAATAATAATTCTAGAAAGCAGACGATTTTGGTTGCTTGACCATCAGAATTAGTTCTTTCTCTTTGATGTATCTTTGTGTTTACCCGTTATGGTGTTATGTGTCTCTTACCCACTATTTAGGGAAAGATAAACTAGAGTAGTGTTACACTTGACCTTACATTTGGAATTAAAGATTCAAAAATTCTACCTAACTATCTTCAGTAATCAGTGAAAGGTCCTAAATTTCTAGATCATGGTGCTCACATGCCAGTTCAGTCATTTATATGTGGTCATTTGTTCAAGAATTCATGCATTCCCTCAGCCTATCAACACGTGGTCCGTACCTGCAGAATCCTGACCCCACCTTGAATACAAAGAACTTTCCAGGGACACAGCAACATGCTAACACCATGGGAAGCCAGGGGAGGGCATGGTTACTTCTCAGAGACATCCCCAGAAAGGGAGAGTGTCGCTGTCAGCCTGCCTAAAAGGATGGGAAGCATTTTGGCAGGGAGAAAGAAAGGGCTTTTAAGAGGCTGTAGGTAGATGATTTTCCAAGTTTGAGCAAACTAAGGAAGGAAGAAATGAGAAAGACTGAGTGATCAAAATGACAGTTGCCAGTGTGGACTGAAAAAAAAAAAAAAATTACAACCTAAAACTTGAGAATGTTTAATTTGGCCAACTTGCTAAGGACTTAAGCCCAGGAGACGGCCTCTCAGGAGGCTCTGATGGACTGCTTCTGAAGACATCTGGGAGAAGCCAGGATATACAGGAATTTTTACAACAAAAACCAGGTCATCGAAACACCGAAATATTGCTGTTAATTAAAGAAATCCAGACATCATCTCAAGGTGGAGAATTTAGTGCTCTTCTATGTATGGGAAGGGGCCAGAGTATGGGCCCACTGCAGTGATTCCTCGGACATACATCCTAACTCTCTGGCGCCAGGATCCTTTTTTGCCCTCCTGAATCCCCGCAGGGTGCACAGCTGGGGGTGGTTTCATTGGCTGATGGCTTGATGGCTTCAACATTCCTTGTTTCTGATAAGGTAGGTGACCTTCTTCATCGGCACCTGAAGATGCCAGATGAAGTGACGACAAATGAGCGGATGACAAAACACAGTAGGCTGGAGTTTGGATTTTTTTTTTTTGTAGCAGCTGGGAACCACAGAAAATGTGTGAGTAGGAGCAGAAAAAAAAATTAAGGATCTGGGGAGAAAGTGTAGTCTGCTGTCAGTGTAAAGGACTAAAGAGGTAGATGAGAAATGCAGGGATGAGAGACGGGCCAGAGCAGGAATCCTAGAGAGAAGCAGTGAGGAGCCAAGGGGAGCATCATGGGCAGAGGGAAAGAAGAGGTGGCTCTGAGTGAGGATTGCGGGGCTGGGGGGAGGGCTTTAGACCAGGGATGCACACCCCTGGGCTTAGTCCTGGCTCTGCACTCGACAGGAGGGCCACCAAGATGTAATGTATCCAGCCATCAGTTCCTCCAAAGTGAAGGCAAGAGATAGGAGGAATCTCAGCCTTCCGTACAGAAGCCTCTCCTGTGAGCCAGTGGAGACACTGTAGGGAGGAGAACTTGACTGATTGGGAAAAAAGAAAGTTTCAGAGCCAGGGTTGACCTTGGTGATGCTGGTTCTCAAACTTGAGTGCAGTTCAGAATCCCTGGGCAATGTGTTAAGAGATCAATCAGCCATCCCTGGAAAGAAAACTGTGAAAAACCTGGACAATGTATTAAAAAAGCAGAGATACCACTTTGTATAGTCACAGCAAAGGTCTGTAGAGTCAAAGGGATGGTTTTTCCAGTAGTCATGTACAGATGTAAGTTGGACCAAAAAGAAAGTTGAGCACCCAAGAACTGATGCTTTCAAATTTTGGTGCTGGAGAAGACTCTTGAGAGTCCCTCAGCCTGCGGAGATCAACTCTGAACATTCATTGGAAGAACTGATGCTAAAGCTGAAGCTCAATCCTTCAGCTACCTGATGGAACGAGCCGACTCATTGGAAAAGACCCTGATGCTGAGAAAGATTGAAGGTGGGAGGAGAAGGGGACGACAGAGGATAAGATGGTTGGATGGCATCATCGACTCAGTGGACATGAGTTTGAACAAGCTCCGGGAGATGGTGAAGAACAGGGAAGCCTGGTGTGCTGCAGTCCACGGGGTCACAAAGAGTCGGACACAACTGAGCAACTGAATGACAACAGCAATTTGCGGTTCCTTTCCCACTGCACAACACTGTGTGAAACGCTCATCTCACATCTGGAGTGTTGGGAGGAATCTGAAGCCCAGAGGGGCTGAGCTGGTGTCCAGCCTCAAAGGGACACACCCCCAACTCTCTAGAGAGGTGACCCCCTCCAAGAGGCCACAACTTCTGGGGCTCTCTTTTTCCACCAGTCCATCTCCCCAGGATGGGACGAGAGCCTGTTGAACTCAGAAGATCCCAACAGCCCAAACAAGAAGCTACAGATTTCAGAGCAGCTGGACTGAGATGGCCCAGGGGCTGCTGTTCAGCTGCCACCAACTGCTTCACGCTTGTCAGACCTCATCACCCTCAGTCAGCAGCCCTCACTGGGCCTTCATCAGAGCTTTGAGACTTGGCTAGGGCACGGGCATGTTAAATGTTGACACCTCCTCATGCCTTGCTATCTAGAGCATCATTCAGTAGAGGCTTCTGAGCTTCCATGGTGGCTTAGATGGTAAAGCGTCTGCCTACAAGGCGGGAGACCCAGGTTCGATCCCTGGGTCGGGAAGATCCCCTGGAGAAGGAAATGGCAACCCACTCCATTACTCTTGCCTGAAAAATTCCATGGACAGAGGAGCCTGGTGGGCTATAGCCCACAGGGTCGAAGAGTCAGACACGACTGAGTGACTTCACGTTCACCCACACTCATGCTGAGATCCTGTTGGAAACAGACAATCTCGGGCTCACCCTCCTCCCAGGACTTGGAGTCTGTATTTTCACAAGATCCCGAAGTGATATATCTGTGCTGCGTGCATATCAGAGTTTGAGAAGCTCTGGTTTCTGTCTCCTCTGCTGTCTGTACATTCCTCTCCCCAAGCCCCTACCTAAGATAAAGAAAGAAGAGAAAGAGAAGGGAGGTGAGAGAGGGGAAGGAGAGAATAAAGCAAGGAAAGGAGGGGAGGGAGGGAAGGAGGAGACTGAGTGGTTGGGAGGGATGAATAGAGAGAGGGGACATAAAGGAAGGGAGAGAGAGGTTTAGAATCATTTGTTGCTGCTCAGTCACTCCCCTGTCCATCACCAACCCCTGGAGCTTGCTCAAACTCATCTCCATTGAGTCAATGATCCCATCCAACCATCTCATCCTCTGTCGTCCCCTTCTCCTCCCGCCTTCAATCTTTCCCAGCATCAGGATCTTTTCAAATGAGTCGGCTCTTCACATCAGGTGGTCAAAGTACTGGAGTTTCAGCTTCAACATCAGCCCTTCCCATGAATATTCAGGGTTGATTTCCTTTAGGACGGACTGGTTTGGTCTCCTCGCAGTCCAAGGGACTGTCAAGCATCTTAACCAGAAAGTGAGGTGAAGTCGCTCAGTTGTGTCCAACTCTTTGCGACCCCATGGACTGTAGCCTACCAGGCTCCTCAGTCCATGGAATTTTCCAGGCAAGAGTACTGGAGTGGGTTGCAATTTCCTTCCCCAGGGGATCATTCCAACTCAGGGATTGAACCCAGGTCTCCCATGTTGCAGGCAGATGCTTTACCATCTGAGCCACCAGGGAAGAGTCTTAACCGGAACTACAGTTCAAAAACATCAATTCTATGTCAGTCTTCTTTATGGTTCAACACTCACATTCGTTGGGCTTCCCTGTGGCTCAGCTGGTAAAGAATCTGCCCATAATGCAGGAGACCTGAGTTTGCTTCCTGGTTGGGAAGATCCCCTAGAGAAGGGAAAGGCTACCCACTCCAGTATTCTGGCCTGGAGAGTTCCATGGACTACAATCCATGGGGTTTCGAAGAGTGGGACATGACTGAGCAACTTTCACCTCTCACATCCGTACATGACTGCTGCTGCTGCTAAGTCACTTCAGTCGTGTTTGACTCTGTGCGACCCCAAAGACAGCAGCCCACCAGGCTTCCCCGTCCCTGGGGTTCTCCAGGCAAGAATACTGGAGTGGGTTGCCATTTCCTTCTCCAATGCATGAAAGTGAAAAGTTAAAGTGAAGTCGCTCAGTCGTGTCCGACTCTGCGTGACCCCATAGACTGCCACCTACATGACTAACCACTGGAAAAAACCATGGCTTTGACTCCAGGGGCCCTTGAGTCAGTGACATCATTAGAGCCGGCCTCTTAATATCAGCCCAGCTGCAGGGCACACCTTTATGTTTCCTCATGTGAGCTTTGTTGGTGCTGAGTAGGACCAGACGGTGAGGATTTTAAGAACGCTGGAATCAAAGACCTCTTGTATTTGCCTTCCATTCCTAACAAGGGAGGCCGTGGTCCCCATTCCTGTAAGAGATATTAAACCACGTGGATTATGGCTGATTCATCACACAGCCATTTGGAGCAGGAAGTACATTAAACCCAGAGCTTGTCTGCACGTAGCTAATTGAAACCCTCAATTAATCGGATTAGCTTCCACCTTTAAGAGAAAAGCAAATACTGAGAAAACAAAGCAGCACCTGGGATTAATCTTTCCTTCTCTCTGCACAGGCAGGCACCACCCGCTCCGGTTATCCTCTGAGATGGGTGGTTGGGAGGGAGTTGGCAGTGAAGCAGGGTTGGCGCCCCAGCACCACCCTGCATAGGCTGCGTCAGCCTGGTGAGTTAGCTCAGCTCCCCAGGCCTGTGCTTTGGGGATTAAAAATTTAAAAAACCTATTCAGTGGGGTCATTGTCCAGGGGATCAGGCGCTTGTGGGACTGCTTACCTGTAAGCTTCTCAATAGGAATAGGTTCTCTGTCTTTTCTAAAATGTGTGGTGTGTGTGGTTGAGTCACATTTGATTCTTTGTGACCCCATGGACTGCAGCCTGCCAGGCTCCTCTGTCCATGGGATTTCCCAGGTAAGAAGACAGCCAGTGGGAATTTGCTGTGTGACTCAGGGAGCCCAAACTGGGGCTCTGTGACAACCTAGAGGGGTGAGATGGGGTGGGAGGTGGGAGGGAGTTTCAAGAGGGAGGGGACATATGTACACCTATGGCTGATTTCATGTTGCTGTATGGCAGAAACCAGCACAATACTGTAAAGCAATTATCCTCCAATAAAAAATTTAAAACAAAAAAGAATTGCCTCTTCCATGGGATCTTCCTGACACAGGGATCATTGAACCCGAGTCTCCCTCATTGCAGGCAGATTCTTTATTGCTGAGCCATATATACATGCTTCCCAGGTGGTGCTAGTGGTAAAGAACTCGTCTGCCAATGCAGGAGATGCAAGAGACACGGGTTCGATCCCTGGGTCAGGAAGATCCCCTAGAGGAGGGCATGGCAACCCACTCTAGTATTCTGGTCTGGAGAATCCCATGGACAGAGGAGCCTGGCACACTACAGCCCGTAGGGTCACAAAGAGTCAGACACGACTAAAGCGACTTAGCAGGCACAAATGCATATCCATATATATGTGTATGTATATATGTATAAATATATACAAAAAATTAGAAACAGTGTACCTCAACTACATGTGTAAAACAAGCCACGTTTCAAATTTAAGCTGAACAACCAAACTGTGAAAATTCAGTTCAGTTCAGTTCAGTTGCTCAGTCATGTTCAACTCTTTGCGACCCCATGGACTGCAGCATGCCAGGCCTCCCTGTCCATCACCAACTCCCGGAGTTTACCCAAACTCATGCCTGTTGAGTTGGTGATGCCATCCAACCGTCTCATCCTCCATCATCCGCCTCTCCTCCTGCCCTGAATCTTTCCCAGCATCAGGGCTTTTTCATGAAAATCGCCTCACTAATATTTGCTGTTATTGAGAGCACTGTACATACTGTCAATATTTTAAACGTGGATATCTATTTTTCACACCCTTCATCCCCTCCGGGCCAGGACTGGGTTCCCTGCCTTCATCCCTGCATAGAGTAGCCCTTGTCCAACACAAAGGGGAGCCCTGGGCTGGCCCCGCGGCCTCAGAGCCCTGCACGAAGCTAAGAAAGCTTTGATTAGGACCTGCTGGCTGTGGTCTGGCTAACACCAGCAGAGCCGGGTGCTTCCCACCGTGGGGAATCCCAGTCAAGGTCTCCCATGTTTTGAAGCAACCAGACAGACAAAAGAGGAGCCTGCAGACAGGAGGGGCAGCCTTGCGTGGAAAGTAGAGGTGAGATGCGCTGGGTCTCTTTTACGAAGCACCCCCGCCATCTGCTGGCCGAGGGCGGGATTGGCGCGAGTCCCTGGTGGGTTTCAGTTCAGTTCCGTTCCGTCGCTCAGTCGTGTCCGACTCTTTGCGACCCCATGGACTGCAGCACGCCAGGCCTCCCTGTCCATCACTAACTCCCGGAGTTTACTCAAACTCATGTCCATTGAGTCGGTGATGCCATCCAACCACCTCATCCTCTGTCGTCCGCCTCTCTTCCTATCTTCAATTTTCCCCAGCATCAGGGTCTTTTCAGAAGAGTTAGTTCTTCATATCAGGTAGCCAAAGTATTGGAGCTTCAGCTTCAGCGTGAGTCCTTCCAATGAACACTCAGGACTGAGTCCTTTAGGATGGACTGGTTGGATCTCCTTGCAGTCCAAGGGACTCTCAAGAGTCTTCTGGGTTTGGCGAGTCCTTTTCATTCCCTCAGCTTTGGTTTCTAATTAGAAACCCAGGGCTTTTTCCCAGAGATGCGTTCTTCATTATTTCTTAGGAAGAATCTTGCGTATCTTTATTCTCCTCTCTTCCATCCCAACATTTCTTTTGCTCTCGTTTCACTGGACATTTGACGGGAATCTCCAAGCTGCCGTCCTAGTTCCTAAATATATACATCAGTCCAAACCTTCAAAGAAGGACTTCTCTAAAAGGATTAGGTTTATCCTCTCAACACAGAGAGCCTTCCTGCTTCCGTCTTAGCAGAGGCATCGCAGTTCCCACCCCAGGCTCTGCCGCTGGACTGCCAGCGTCAGGCAGCGTTAGACCCCCGCCCCAGCTCAGCCCTCTCTCCTGTGACCTTGGGCCACTTCCTGACCCTCTCGGTGCCGCCGAGCCTTGTGTGGAACCTGACGCGGGCTGCAGAACCCACCTGGAATGCCTGTTCTAGCATTAAGTGAGTTAACACGCAAAGCGCTGCTTTAGGACTGCTGATGGCAAGGAGCTGGGCGTTTGCCAATCTTGGTTTCAGGGCTATTCGTGCAGTATTTACCACACTGGGATGTGAGTTCCAGGCCAGTGTTTCTGCAGAGCATGTGTGCAAGCAGATTATGTCTGGGCCAGACATCATTAGCACACAGACACGGGGATTCCCGTGCAGGTGGTCTGCCAGGTGGACTCACCTGAGCCCTAGGCAGTGACCGCTCCATCATCGGCCTCCCCACCACCCCCACACCTGTGTAGAGTGCACACCTGGCCCCTCGGACTCTCCGCTCACGGCAGCTTCCTTCTCCATCTCTTCTGCTAACTGGTTTTGGAATGAACAAATGCCAGACCGACTCAATACTGAGTTAAAACAACAGGACATCTCAGAGCCCTTTAGAGTCTGAGTCCGCCTTTTGTGTTCTCCGTTCAGAACACACACAAGGGGGCTTTCCTGACGGTTCAGTGGTTAGGATTCCCCCACTTACCCTTCATGTGGGCAAGGGTTCGATCTCTGGTCTGGGAACTAAGATGCCACATGCCGCACGGCCAAAATACGTAAACAAAATACATTTTAAAATAAATTTTTAAAAATAGAACACATGTGAACACATGCTCCCTCTTAGATCTGAGCTGTTTTTATGAACGTTACCTGGAAAGTAGGTGAAATAATAAATGAGTCTCTCAGGACACAAATATGTAAAAACAGATTATTGGTGAGAATGACAGGGCGTCTGGCTCGGAATTTAACGATGCTTTTCTACAAAGGGATGCTCTTTCCCTGGCGCATGAACCACCAAACACATCTTTAAACTTCAGGACATCAGACGGAGAGGAGGAAACATCAAAGCCTCCCTTCCCGGGTGTGTGACAGTCAGTTCAACCGCTCAGTCGTGTCCGTCATTGAGTTACGAACACCTCGATTTTTGTGAAGGACTTGCAAGCAGTTACACTGGGGGCGGGGAGGGGGAGTGTGTCTGTGCTCTTACCAAAGATTCATAGGAGGGAAGACTGCTCTGTCTTCATTCGAGAACAGGACTGCAGCCGTCACCCTGCACCCCTGGCCTGGCTGGCTCTGCCCTTGGCAGCTGACCCCTCACCCTGAGATGCTGTGGAACACAGGGGTGATGGAAGGGGCTCAGAGGCTCCCAAGAGGACCATGCCCGGGTTTTGAAAGTCAGAGCCAGGCCAGAGTCTGCGGGAGGCCCCAGGGGAGGTTGACTCTGATGTTCCCTCACCCGAGGGTCTGCTCTGCTGACCCGAACCTTCCAAAGCTGGCTCTTCTCTTGGGGACCAGCTCCAGTATTCTCCCCATCAGGAGGCAGTGATAAGCTGAGCGGATGTGGGAAGAGCTCTGAGTGTGCAGCCCACAGAACACACACACACACACACACACACACACACACGAGGACTTTTAAAAGGAGAAGTATGTGCTGACTTGATTCAATCTTGAGATCTCTCCCCGAGTCCTTCCCAGGCTTGCAGGGGAAAACCGGCTCGAAGCACGATCGAGGTGACCTCACAGCTGACCTCTAATTTCTCTAGAGAAGAGTGAGGCTTGAGGAACACCCGGATGGAAGTGCAGAAGGCGAACCCCGGGGCAGAACCTGGGTCTCACGTTCCCGATCACCGAGCGCCACCTCGTGGACGCACGGAGACTTCCGGCGCTTTCGCTGACCCGCCCAGCCTGCCCGGCCAGAGGCCCTCCTGGCCCCGGGTTCCCCAGGCCTGGGGATCGCGCGGCATGTTCCAGAAATACTTCTAACACTGGTCTCCTTTGGGGCCCCCTCCAGTCAAGAGGGGAGCGACTGCAAACTTCTCCACATCACTGTGAACAGAAAAGAGGGCTCAAAGGGATTGGAGCTCTGAGACGGCAGTGTGCAGAGCACACCCATGCAAGGATACACAGAGACACACACAGGGACACACACAGGGACACACAAACAGGGACACACGTAGTGACACACAGACACAGGGACACACACACAGGGACACAGCCAGGGACACACATACACACAGGGATACACATACACACAGGGACACACACACACAGGGACACACGTAGAGACACACAGACACAGGGACACACACAGAGACAGGGACACACAGACACACAGGGACACACATACAGGGATACACACACACACAGAGACACACGTAGAGACACACAGACACAGGGACACTCACAGGGACACACACACAGGGACACACAGAGACACACAGACATACATATGCACACGCAAAGAGACACATGCGGACACATAGACACACGCATAGATACACAAACACATACAGATATACACACAGACACACACAGAGACACATGCAAAACACACACAGGGACACACACAGAGACACAAGCAAACACAAACACACAGACATGAGGACACACACAGAGACATACACACAGGGACACACATGCAGACAGACACACACAGGGACACACACAGAAACACATGGAGACACACACAGGAATACACAAAGAAACACACAAATACACACAGACACACACACAGACACACAAAGAGACACATGCTGACATAGACATATACACACGGGAACACACACACACAGGGACACACAATGCACACAGACACACAGACACGCAGACATACGCCTGGAAAAACACACAGGGACACACACACCTACACACACAGTCACACAAATACAGGGACACGCACAGGCATGGAGGTTCAAAAGGAGCGCGTGCCCACAACATCAGGGCCCCGCGTCTCTGCAGCACCGCCCGCCTGCAGCACACCACCTCCGCGGATCCCACTCCATCCCAGTGGGAGGAGGCACTGTCCAACCCCGTGGCCCCTGGTGGCCGAAGCTGCCTAATCAAGGGCCTGCCCCTGTTGTGGGTGTTTTTTTTAAGTCTCACTTTCTGCCAAGCCCAGATAAGAATGCAGGTCTGGGCCTCCCAGGGAACAATGGAACAAACCAGGAATCCTGGGGTGGGGGCGAGGCAGTGAGGGTTTACTCTCTACACGCCCTGATCGCTGGCCCTAACCAGGGTGACCAACAGCCCGGGGCTCGGGTCACCCACCACCCACCCTCTCTCCAGGGCTGTGGGCCCGCCAGGTGGTGGAGACTTTCCTGGGGAGGGTTGGTGAATCAGGAGCTGATAACACAACTCAGAGGCTCCCAGCACCTTCCCTGGGGAGAAAAAGAGAAAGTCAGTGATGACCTGCGCTCCAGGAGACACACGGCTGCCCTGCGGGAGCCGATGCAAAGTTAAGTTCCAAGCTGCCAGGGAAAGAGGATTTAGAGACGAGGAAGGAACAAACAAACAGGCAGAAAGAGCCAAAAGCCTGCGAGTCCTGGCAGCTGCAGGGGAGGAAACCGGGCTCCCTCCTGGCCGGAAACCTCGGCTCTTCAGCCCAGGCTGTGAATCTCAGGGCTTCTGAGCTGTGTGACCTTGGGCAGAACCACTTCACCTCTCTGAGCCACAGCTTCCTCAACCATAAAGTGAAGATTCTGACAGTGTGAGCCTCGGGATGGAGACCCAATTAGTCAACAGTAGGTGTTTACTTGAAGAAGAGTGGCTTCTCCTTTTAGAGTGGCCCTTCATGGTGATCTATCTAAAAGACCTGGAGTTGAATCCACTTTCTTTGAAAATTCACGTGTGGGTCTTTACTGATCGTCATTAGAAGGGAGGTGGTGAGGCAGAGCCACAGAAAGCACAACACAGCTGAAATTACTAAAACAAACCAAGAGACCGAGCTTTACTCACCTTGCTGAAGTCCTGGATGGTGGGCAGCTGTCCCAAACTCCTCCTCTCTCTTCAGCCTCACTTCTGTCCCCGAAAAACGCCTCCAAAAATATTATTGCCCTTTCTTAGCACTCCCCACTCAGGCTCATAGTTCCCACCCCTGGCTGCCCGTTACATGCACCTAAAAAAACCTTTTTATATTCTTATAAAATATATGCATACATGTATATTCCAACATATGTATTTATAACTGAGTCCTTTTGCTATACATCAGAAATTAACACGACATTGTAAAGTAACCATACTTCAATAAAATTACAAAGGAAAAACCTTTTTAAAGGACCAACCCCTGGTCCCCACATCAGATGACTGAAATCTGAATTTCCGGAAGTTAGGTCTCACGATGACTCACTTGTAGATGCTCTGAGTTGATTTCGTTTGCATCGAGGGTAGAACTTGCTCTTCTAGGTATTTTTAGAGCTATTCCTTTTGCATGAGTCCGTTGACCACCTCTGGCTTCTGTCAATTCTCCTCTGTGTGTCTGTGATTGCTCACTCACTGTTATGTGCATGAAAACAGGTTGAAAACAGCCATAATTCCTTCCTCAGGGAACAAGTCAAATATAAATGGCACATCCAAGCAACAGAAACCACCACGCAGCTATGAGAAACGAACCAGGAAGTTTTCTCTGAAAGGATGTGGAAAGTCTCCGGGGTGCATTTTTAAGTGAAAAAAAGCAAGGTAGACAGCAGTGCGCAGGGAACATACCCTGCCATCGTTCCCATCGAAAGGGAAGAATGTAGGTGTTTCTATTCATGTTGTCTTATATATGCATTTTTTAAACTGTAGAAAGATACACAATTGAACAATAGTCGTTATATGTTGAGGGAAGGCTGGGAAGGAGGAGACCAGAGTGAGAAATACTGTGTGATATTTGGTATTTTCAAATGCCAAACAGGAGATCCTGTTACTTATGCAAAAGTTGAGATAAAATGAATTAAACAAGAGAACAAATCAAGGCAGGGGGGAAAGCCTAAAACTTGCTCCAGGCCTCCCATCAGGTGGGAATTGCAAGCAAGGGAGTCTCTTCCCTGGATGCGCTTCCCTTGGGGCGAGGGAGGCACGGTGAACATGCAAACAAGTAAACGCAGTGAAGGTGACTTGTGCGATGGACGGAGCAACCGGGCAGGCTGTGGGGTCAGGGGTCATGGGTGGGGGTGGTGCAGGTTTTAGCAGGGTACACCTGAAGGAGTTGGTATTTGAGGACAGCCCTGAAGTGAGGGACTGGAGCTTTGAAGATACTCAGGCAGAGAGAACAGCATGTTCAAAGGCCCTGAGGCGAGGGTGTGTTCTGAGGATCGGCAGGGTGGTCAGTTTTCCCTGGAGTGGAGTGAATGAAGGGGTGGTGGGTGAGGAAGTCTCAGAAGCGGTCGAGGCTGGTGGTCAGGTTCTCCAGGGCCTTGCTGGTCACTATGAGGAAGCTGGTTTTCACTCTTACTCCAAGAGGACCAGGCAGCATTGGGAGATTTGAACAGAAGAGCGATGTGATTGGATGGAGGTTTTAAAAGGACTTTTCTAGCCACTGAGTTAAGAATGAAATTGCAGAGAGGTTGGGGAGACTAGAAATAGGGAGATGGGTTTGGAGAGATGGTAGATTGTGTTACTGTCCCTTTACTGTCCCAGGAGTTTCCTTTCTGGGCTTACCTGCCTCCCCCTTGCAGAGTAAACTCCCCCACCCTGTTGACATTGCACTTGACCATGTGACTTGCTTTGGCTCAAGGGCCATTGGTACATTCTAATTCTGTTTTATGGTAGAATCCTGACTGATTCGTAGCCCAAGTCCAATGTTGCTTTGCAATGAATACTCTGGAGTTAGAGCATCTCCCTTTGACCAGAATAAACACACATAGTGGAACGATATGAGACGAGGATGCTGAATATCCTGATACCATGGATGCCACACCAGCCCCAGACTATCTTCCCACCTTTGGAGTTTGACATGGAAGAGACACAAACTTCTCCTTTGGTTAAACCATTGTTTTTCTTCTCCTATAGTCAATTATAAGTGACTTTCATTTAACCAATAGAGAAGGAAAGACAACTTCTGAGACACTAAATTCTATAACCAAGTTCAAACAGCCAGGAAACGGTAGGACTCTGTATGCCCAGAGAGCTGGAAACCCACACTCTTTCAACTACAACCTGCAAAACCCAGACTCTTAAGTTTCTGTGTGCTAAGCTATGGTTTTCCAGTAGTCGTGTACAGATGGGAGAGTTGGGCCATACAAAAGAAGGATAAAGGAGAAAGGGGCGACAGAGGATGAGATGGTTGGATGGCATCACCGACTCAATGGACAGAAGTTTGAGCAAACTCAGGGAGATGGTGAAGGACAGGTGAGCCTGGCGTGCTGCCGTCCATGGGGTCACAAAGAGTCCGACATGACTGAGCAACTGATCAACAACAAATAACCCTTTTTATATCTGTGGGAAAAGTATTTCTTTAAGTGATATTATTTAATCCAGAAAGCCTATGAGGGGACCCATAATTTGTCAACATAATGACAGAAGAGCCAGCCAAAGATATTTCAGAAGCAGAGGGGTCACTAGATCTGAGGTCAGCTTCAACTAAACCAGCTCAGCCATTCTCACAGTCTAAGGCGATATGGTAGGTCAGACAGAACCCATAGGCGGCAATGTTGAGAAAGTCAAAGTGTTAGTCGCTCAGTCGTGTCTGACTCTTTGCAGCCCCATGGACTGTAGCCCACCAGGATCCTCTGTCCATGGGATTCTCCAGGCCAGAATGCTGGGTTGCCATGCCCTTCTCCAGGGGATCTTCCTGACTCAGAGGTCGAATCTGGGTTTCCTGTGTTGCAGGCAGGCTCTTTACCATCTGAGCCCCAAGTTGTATTCATTATCTATTGCAGTATAATCAATTTCCCGGGCTTAGAACAACACACATTTTTTACTGCACAGTTTCTGTGGGTCAGGAATTCAGAAGGGGCTTAGCTGGATGGTTCTGAGACAGGGTCGTGAGATTGGAGGCAAAATGTTGACCAGGAATGGGCTCATCTGATGGCTTGACTGAGGCTGGAGGATTGGTTATGGGTGGGAATTCTCAATTCCTCACCCCACGGCCCTACCACTGGGTCATTTGAGTGTTTTCCCGGCACACAGTTGGCTTTCCCTGGATTGAGTTATTCCAGGGAGAAGGCAAGGAGAAGGTCACCAGGCTGTTTACCACCTAATCTGAGAAATCACACACTGTCACCTCTACAACTTTCTACTGATTCACTGAGTTCAGCCTACACTCAGAGGGTGGGGAATTAAATGCTATCTCTTGAAAGGAGAGTGCCCACAGGAGACTCGTGTGAGTGACAGGCAGAAGGATACAGAGACATTCAACAATAACTAACCAACAGAGAGCCTTTGGCAGAGGAAGTCAAACCTGGGGAATACCGAAACCCGCTGGACTGAAAGTGAACCTTCAGCGCCCCTGCAAGAGGAAACAGGGCATCCTCTACAGGGAGCAGTTGGAGGGCAGCGCATTTTGCAATGCTGCTGAACGCTGCTCCCACAGCATGCTGCTGGCAGGCGGGGAACCATGGCTTCCTATGTGTTTATCCATAGCCCTTAAAAGACATTTGCATTGGTACAGAAGAGTGTGTGACATGAACATACAGAGCAAGAAAAGAAATAGCTCCCACGATGGAAAAAAAAGAACATGTCCTTAAAACACCTGAGCATCCCTCCTTGACCCCATCTCTCTTCTCCCCATTGAGAGGTAATCACTGTCTCGGCTCTGAGATGATCAGCCCCTTGCTTTTGTTCCTACTTCTTTAGAAAACTTTTGCATGACCTCTGAACAATATGTTGTTTGTCTTTGCCTGCTTTTGAAATCTAAATAAATGAAACCACATTGTATATGTTTTCCTGATATTTATTTCTTTGGCTCAATATTAAATTTATGAGTTTCATTCATGGTCGTCTGTATTTCCATGATGTGGATGTACTAAAATTGGCTTATCTACTCTAACATGGATGGATTCCTGGGTTGTTTCCAGTTGTTATTATTACAAGCATATTTGTAGGGACACTGTGGTTCATGTATCCCAGGGGACTTGTGGAGGGCTCCCGGTTTCCTTTGGAATTTCCCTAGCAGGGTTTTGGGTATACACTTTATCTGTTCTACTGTGAATGCCAAAGAATGCCAAACTGTTTTCCAGTGAAATTGTTACCAATCTCTGCTCCTACCAATAGTGCATGAGAGCTCCCTTTGTTTCGTTATAACCATCATGCTCTTGACTGGACTTTTTAATGTTGGCCAATATGGTGGGTATAAAATGGATATCATTTTGGTTTTAATTTGCATGTTCTTGATTACCATGCGCTTCATCACTGTCTATGCATTTATTGTTCATCAAATTTCCACTCTTAAGAAGTGAGCTATTCAATCTTTTTTACATATTATTCTATTGCTTTTACTGTCTGAGCCACCAGGGAAGCCTATTCTATTGCTTTTTTCTTACTGATTTACAATTGTTATGCAATCTAGATACTAAATAATTTGCAGGTGATGTGGCTTACAGGTGTCTTCTTCCAGAGTGTAGTTTGTCTCTTCACTTTCTTTAATGATGTCTATTACGAAAAGTTCTTAATACAAAAAAACTTTATCAATATTTCTTTAGCTGTTGTAGTTTTTGTTGTTGTTGCATTTAAAAATTGTTTTGTACCTCAAGATCATGAAGATATTTTTCTGGAGGATCTCTGAAAATGTTTATACTTTTGCATTTTAAATCTTAGTTAGTCCTTAACCACATTTCATTGATTTTTGTGTGATATTATATAACACTCTATCATATTTTTCCAAATATAGATTTCTAATTGTTTTAGCTTACTTATTAAAAAGTCTATTCTCTCTGCACTGATCTTCAGTATCATTTATGATTATATCAGATATTCATATATGTTGAATTTGTTCATGGACTTCTATTCCATTGATCTATTTGTCTCTTTTTGAGCCATCTCACACTGTGGTTTTTAATTACTATACTTCATAAGATTCAGTATCTGGAAGGATGAAAACCATAAAACATAGACTATTTTTCTTCAAGAGTGTCTTGGTTAATCGGGCCTTCTACATAAATTCTAAAATCAGCTTGTACAATTAAAAGGAAAAAAAAAAACTTGGGAGTTTTTGATAGGGAGTGCAGTGAATATCCAGATTTTCCAAATTATTCCAAAGTGCAGTAATTTTCCAAATTAACAGACATCTTTATAACACTGAATCAACTCCATGAACATGATTCATCTTTTTATTTATTTAGATCTTTGATATCTCTCAATGAAGCATTGGTCTCAGAGAGTCAGACATGACTAAGCGACTGAACTGAACTGAACTGAACTGAATGAAGCATTATTACTTTCCTATAGAGATTCTGCATATCTTTAGTAGATTTATTCTTAAGATACTACATGGCAATCCACTCCAGTACTCTTGCCTGGAAAATCCCATGGACAGAGGAGCCTGGTAGGCTACAGTCCATGGGGTTGCAAAGAGTTGGACATGACTGAGCGACTTCACTTTCACTTTCAAATAATATTTTAAGGTTTATTTTTCTAAGTGTAATTGTTAGTATGTAGAATGCCATGGACTTTTTATTTCAACACTTTTGCTAAGACTTTCATAAAGTCAAACAACCTTTAGAATTAATTTGGATTTTCTACATAAACAGCCATATTTTTTGTGATGAATGAAATACTTGTTTTTTTTCTTTCCAATATTATAACTTTCATTTCTTTTTTCTTGCCTTAGTGTTCTGGTGAGAACCCAAAATTATGTTGAATATAAATGGTAATTGTAGGCATCTTTATCTTATTTTGGACATCAAGAAAAGGCTTTCAACTTTAAACCTTTCAGTCTGACATTTGCTGTATGTTTTTATAGATAGACTTTAATAGATATGCTTTCTATTCTTAATTTGCTAATACTTAATAATATATACCTATTTTATTATATTAAATAAATTTTGTGTCTATCAGATGATCACGTTTTGCTTCTATAGTATGCTCATGTGGGAGTTACACTAATTGATTTTCCAATATTAACCCAACTTTGCATTATATTGATAAGTCCAACCTGGTTATAAGTACTTTCTTATACATGGCTAAATTCTATTAGCTAGTATTTTGTTTAATATATTTGCATCTCACATTCATAAGCGTAATTGTCCTTTTTGTACTACCTTTGTTAGCTTTTGCTATTTCGTGCAATTTGTTATGTTACCATTACAGATTGTATTGGGGACTGTTTCTTCTTTTTATATTCTCCACAGTGCTTGTGTGAGTGTTAAGTCGCCTCAGTTGTGTCCAACTCTTTGCGAACCCATGGACTGTAGCCTGCCAGGCTCTTCTGACCGTGGGATTCCCCAGGCAAGAATACTGGAGTGGGTTGTCATTCCCTCCTCCAGGGGATCTTCCCGACCCAGCAATCCAGCCCATGTCTCTATGTCTCCTGCATTGGCAGGTGGGTTCTTTACCACCATCGCCACCTGGGAAGCCCATTCTCCACAGTACTTTGGGTAACTGTGGAACTGTTCGTACCTTGAATATCTGGTTGACCTCACCGATGAAGTTGGTTGGGCTTCCCTTGCGGCTCACCTGGTAAAGAATCCGCCTGCAATGCAAGAGACCTGGGTTCAATCCTTGGGTTGGGAAGAGCCCCTGGAGAAGGGAAAGGCTACCTGCTCCAGGACTCTGGTCTGGAGAATCCCATGGACTGCATAGTCCCTGGGGTCACAAAGAGTCGGACAGGACTGAGTGACTTTCACTTTCACTGATGAAGCCATCTGACTTGTAGTGGAAGCCATCTGACTTTGTGGGAAGATATTTTTTTTACTACTTGTTCAATTTCTTTAATGATTGTAGACTATTTGAGCTTTCTATTTCTTCTTGAGTCATATGTGATCAGTTTTATATTGCCCAAGTATTTGTCAACTTAATCTAATTTTCAAATGAATCAGCATAAATTGGTTTGCGATAACTTCTAACTTTTAAAAAATTCTCTACAGCCATAGTTTTATCCCTGTTTCCATTCTTAATATTATTTTTTTGTGGCTCCTCTCTCTTTATTACCAATTTTACTAGAGATTTGTCAATCTTATTAATCTTTTCGAAAGAACCAACTTCTATTGTTAATGCTTTATATTTTAAATCTGCTTTTCAACTCACTAATTTCTGCTTTCATGTTTATAATGTCCCACTTTCAACTTTGCTTTTTTGTTTGTTTTGCTGTTCTTGTACAATTTTTAAAAAATAAGCCTTACTTCACTAACTTCTATTCATTTTTCTATTTCAATATAAACATTTAAGACCATAAACTTTGCTCTCTGTTCTAACTACATGTCACAAATTTTGGTATGTATTATTATTTCCTGTGTGTGTGATCAGTTGCTCAGTCTTATCTGACTCTTTGCAACCCTTTGGACTGTAGCTTGCCAGGCTCCTTATTTTGCTAAGTCATAAATATGTTGTCAGCGACTAAGTTCAGTCGCTCAGTTGTGTCCAACTTTTTGAAAGCCCATGGACTGCAGCATGCCAGGCTTCCCTGTCCATCACCAACTCCTGGAGCTTGTTCAACCACTCATGTCCATCAAGTTAGTGGTACAATCCAACCATCTCATCCTCTGTCCTCCCCTTCTCCTCCTGCCTTCAATCTTTCTCAGCATCAGGGTCTTTTCCAATGAGTCAGTTCTTCACATCAGGTGGCCAAAGGATTGGAATTTCAGCTTCAGCATCAGTCCTTCCAATGAATATTCAGGACTGATTTCCTTTAGGATTGACTGGTTTGATCTCCTTGCAGACATGTTTCAGCTTCAATCATAATTTCTTTATTTGGAAATGCTAGTATGTTTCTTGAATACAATTTTTTTTTGCTTTGCTTTTGAGTTCTAGCGTTGCATTGGGTCAGAGAAGGGACTGTGTCATTGTAATCCTTTAAATGTGCTGAGATTTGCCTAATTGGCCTCTAAATGAAGATTTTTAAACAAATGACTCATACATGTTTGCCTCCAGTAATCACTGTATTCCAGTCTCCTGCTGACCACCCCCCTACACACAGAACTGGGCATTGCATGCTAACATTCAGTTCAGCGTTTCTCCAACTGTCTTCCCCTCCTACTGGCTTCTTCCTGCCTCACCCATATTCCTGCCATCATATGAGTGATAATTTACTTACCCATCCTATGGTCTTACTCTTAATTCAGCTTTCTCCAAGAGGTAGAACAGCATAGTGGCTAGACACAGAAACTTTGGAGTTCGACCCTAATTCAAATCCTGTCCCTGCCACTTAAACAGCAACATGAACTTGGATAAAATGACCTTAACAAGTGCCCAGTCTTCAATGAGTGAATGATACAGGACGTCTGTTAGCATTTCCTTCTTAACTGGAATAAGGCTGCTATATTGAGCATGGACCAGACAGTGTAGGTTTGAAAGCCAATGACCTTTGCATAATCCCACTTCAAAATATGCCATATAATTGTGAATAGAAGAAACATAGTTGGATGCAAAATCTCAGGTTAAGAAATATGATGAGAGCAAGGATTTCTTGTAAGGAGAACTGTTGTATTGACCAATCTGAGACAAGTCCCATTGTTAGGGAGGAACCATTATTCCCCACTACATGTTTCCTTGTGAGGGCCTTCCCCAAAGTTAGTCTTGCTCTCTCCCCACCCCTTCCAGTCTCTCCCACAAGAAGAGGTGGGGCTTATCCTGCTGGAAAATGATTCAGATTGTTCTTTCCCTGGGTATCACCTTTTGTGAAGAAGGCAGGTTGCTTTGTTCTCTGCTCACTTTCTGCCAACTTGTTGGAATATCCTGGCCTTCTAAACAAGAGACCTTACCAAATGGCTTCATAACTTCTAGCCCAAACTCTTTCTTACATTGTGGTTGTTGTTCAGTCGCTCAGTCGAGTCTTATTCTGTAACCCCATGTACTGCAGCACACCAGGCTTCCCTGTCCTTCACCATCTCCCGGAGCTTGCTCAAACTCATGTCCATTGAGTCGATGCTGCCATCCAACCATCTCATCCTCTGCCGCCCCCTTTTCCTCATGCCCTCAATCTCTTCATACCTTTCTTTCGTATTTAACCTCTGCTCCCATCTCTCCTTAGCATATGAAGTGGAAAGTCACCCTTGTCCCAGCCTCTGATGCCTGCTGGGAGGTGGAAACGCTTTTAGTCTGGAGCTGGGTAGGGGTGAGGCTCACTGGGGCTTCCATATACTCTTTCAGCTGAGCCATGACTGATGCTGAGCAGGCTGTGACCAACAACCTCCACGATGCATGCCTTTATGGAAGAGTGTTGCAGTGGGGTGTTTTTCTTCTTAAGTGAGAAAATGTGGAGGGACCTTCAGTGGTTCCCCCCAGCCAGCTGCCTCTTCCCAGTCCCCAGAACCCAGCAGTGTGGAACAGACACGATGCATTTTAACCTCCAAGCAAAGTGGGCTCAAGTCAATCTGGAGATCAAAGACACAGGACAAGCAAATTTGGGGGGATTCCAGCGTCTACATATTTAACCCCAAAATGAGCTCCTACCCTTGGGACTGAGTGATACTGATCAAAAGTGAGGCTTTCAAGCCATCTGTGCATTTCAGATCCTTTTGCCTGATCTTCTAGGTACATCTGTATGACATTTCATCATTTTCCAAAACGCAGATTGCAAAGAACTGGAAAAAGATCTACATAGCTAAGTAGTCCACCTACTGACTGCTGCTAAATATCTGGTGAATAGTCACATGGTCTATACCTGAGCACCCAACATCCAGCAACTGCTCGACAAAGGATTGGCCATTCCATACAGAGTGCCTCTGTTAAAGAGTTCTTCACTGAGTCTGGCCAATGGGCATCCACACTGAGTCCACTTTTAGTCCAAACAGTTATCTTTTTGAATGTTCATTCATACTCACAGGTTTCCTAGGTGGCTCAGGGGTAAGGAATCTGCTTGCCAATTCAGGAACCCCAGGGGACATGGGTTCAATCCCCAGGTTGGGAAGATCCCCTGGAGAAGGAAATGGCAGCCCACTCCAGTGTTCTTGATGAGAGAATTCCATGGACAGAGGAGCCTGGTGGGCTACAGTCCACGGGGTCGCAAAGAGTCAGACATGACTGAAGCGACTTAACATGCATGCCCACATTTGTCCTCACAGCTGAAGAAATTTACTGACAGCTCAGTGCTGCATTCACCGTGTTGGGGGCTGAATTGACAGTGAATGTGATCCTACTTCCAGCAGGAACACTGGACAGGCCCTTCAGCTATTCTTCCATGCCATAATCTTGGGTTCCCTCGTCCCCCTCATCTCTATTAGGCTAGCTCTAGCTGGTCTATGTACCTCTGCAATATTATATCCAGAACTGATGTTGAAATCAGTTCAGAACAGTATAAATAAGTTACCTGTCACAATCATTCTGAAAAAAGCAACTTACTTTTGGATAGTCACTTGTCTTTCCCATGTCCATCAATATGGACAACATATCTTATCATTAATAGAGGTTTGGGAGTCAGTGCTAGGACAAGCATCAGTTCATGCTCTTACCTTGGGTAAGCTGGATAAATTGCTTAATCTAAGTGTCAGGATTTTTTTATTTTTGTTATCATGAGGACAACCAGAAGGGGTAATGAGACAATGATTTTGAAATGCTCAATGCGGTGTTTGCCTTGCCGCTTGCTCATTAAATATTGTATATTCCACACATCATTGTCATCATCTTCAAAACCCAGATGTTTTCCACATGTGCTTCTGTTCAGTCCAACTCTCAGGTGTCTTGAATGATGCAGCTCCTAACATCATTAAGCTCCAGTAAGTCTATTAAGGGCTTCCCTGGTGGCCCAATGGTAAAGAATCTGCCTGCCAATGCAGGAGATGTGGGCTTAATTCCTGGGTCAGGAAGATCCCCTGGAGGAGGAAATGGCAACCTGCTCCAGTATTCTTGCCTAGAAAATCCTATGGACAGAGGAGCCTGGTGGGCCACAGTTCATGGGGTCACGAAGAGTTGGACATGATTGAGCATACACTCACACAGAATATGTCAAACTTGGCCGATCCCTTCAGTCAGCTCTTTGGATCCTGAAATGGTCATGAGACCTATGTTCCTTTTGGCCCATGGCATTTGGAGTGGTCCTTGGCGTACCCCCTATATCTTCACCTTCAGTCAGTCAGTCAGTTCAGTCGCTCAGTCGTGTCTGACTCTTTGTGACCCCATGAATCACAGCACACCAGGCCTCCCTGTCCATCACCAACTCCTGGAGTTCACTCAGACTCACGTCCATCGAGTCGGTGATGCCATCCAGCCATCTCATCCTCTGTCGTCCCCTTTTCCTCCTGCCCCCAATCCCTCCCAGCATCAGAGCCTTTTCCAATGAGTCAACTCTTCGCCTTAGTAAGGTATGAATAAAGTCAAGGGCAGAGGCCTGGAGCCTGTCCCCATGACCTATCCTCCAGATGGGTATTGATCTTTTAATCAGTACTCTTTGACTGTGCTCAACCAGTCATGACCTTGTAAAACCTCAAAACCGTTTTATGAAGTCCTCTCCTAATGAAATCCTAGCTACCATTTTTGTATTATTTTCTTCAGGCAACATGCTATGTGTATCTATCCATGAGTCATGAAAAATTCCTATCTCTTTTTCCATAAAGTTCTTACATTTAACATGCTTACTGCATGTAAGTCTTTTAATTCAACAAGATCTGACACAAATGATAATCAATTAATATTATGACCTGCTTTAAAAAAACATAATATTTGTCAAAATCTTTTATAAGAAAACAGATGAAGCCATTTCATTTTATAAAATTAAGATAAAAATTATAAGTTAGGAGAGTTTGCACAGTGATTTCCATACAGGATGGTATTGGGCTGCTTTTTCAATAGAATCAAAAGAATATGTAAATACTATGAAAAAATTAGTATATGCCCCTACATTTTCAACATAAATGTTTTCAGACTGGCCAGATTAAGATCTACAGACTTATTCCATGAAGTCTGTATTGCCAGTGGGAGAAGCTGCCACGGTGCCCATGGCTTCAGGCACATAGTGCTGCTGAGAGGGGGTTGGCCTTTTGAGCAATGTGTGTTTTTGAGAGGTTTGATTGGCCAAAGGATTTTAGAAAATGCTAGAAGATAGGCAGAATATCTACGGTTTTAAGCCAAATTCTAAGACAGCTCCTAAGATTCCCAACTCCTGGTATACATGCCTTGTAGAATCCACTCTACTGTGAACAGGACCTGTGAACATGATCAGTTATCACTCCCTTGATTAGGTTACATCTATTGCAAAAGGAGTTTTGAAGATATAACTAAGACCCCTAATCAGTAGACTTCGAGTTAGTAAAAATGGAGATTCTCCTGGGTGGGCCTGATCTAGTCAAGTTGAGCACTTAAAAGCCAGAGAGCTTTGAAGTGAGAGAGGTTCTCATGCTGGCCTTGAAGAAGCAACTGCCTTGTGGAGAGGGCCATGTGGCAAGATCCTCAAGTGGTTTCTAAAACTGAAGTGTGGTCCCTGGTGATGGCCAGTAAGGAAACAGGACTTCAGTTCTACAACTGCAAGGAACTAAATTCTGCTAGCAACCAGTGAGCTTGGAAAAGGACCCCATCCCCAGAGAAGATCACAGTCCTGGCTGACTCCTTGATTTCAACCTGTTGAGACCCTGAGTGGAAGACCCAGCTAGGCTATGCTTGCATGCCTGACCCATAGAAACTGTGAAGATAATAGACGTGTGTTGTTTCCAACTGCTGAATTTGTGGTAATTTGTTACTTACAGGCAGAGAAGGCAATGGCAAGCCACTCCAGTACTCTTGCCTAGAAAATCCCATGGATGGAGGAGCCTGGTAGGCTGCAGTCCATGGGGTCGCTACAAGTAGGATGCGACTGAGCGACTTCACTTTCACTTTTCACTTTCACACAATGGAGAAGGCAATGGCAACCCACTCCAGTGTTCTTGCCTGGAGAATCCCAGGGACAGCAGAGCCTGGTGGGCTGCCATCTATGGGGTCGCACAGAGTCGGACACGACTGAAGCGACTTAGCAGTAGCAGCAGCAGTTACTCACAGGAGATAACTAATACACATGGGTGAGTTAACAGTAGGAAGGAGAGTTGTTCAGAGGGAGCATAACTCTGAATGACACTTTCAGAGTAAACTGGTTTCCCTGATGGCTGCTTTTCATGTGGCCACAGGAAAAAAAAAAAAACAAAAAACAGTTATGACATTGAGATTTCACACTGACCATCCCCACACATAGACACAGATTATCTTTTTTCTGTTGCAGTGACTCCCAAACTTCAACATGCTTCCAAATCACCTGTAAGGTGTGTGAGACCTAATGGCTGAGCCTCACCACCAGAGTTTCCTATTCAGCATGTCTGTGGTGGGACCTGAAAATTTGCTTTTCTAACAAGTTCCAGGTGAGGCTCCTGCAGCCCCCTGGGACCCCACTTAGAGCACTGCTGCTCTATGCTAAGATGAAGACCTTCTAGTTATTTTTAATACTTGATTTCTATAGCCATTTCCCCATTTGACATGAAAACATTTCACCAATATTTTTTAAACCCAGGTTAAGATAAAAAAGAAGGAATGGAAATGTGATATACCTTGGAGTAACCCAAAGTGCTTTTCACTCTCCGAGTCGTCATCTCAGAACCTCTATTTGGGCGGCATGGTGGAAGACAGGTAAAAATGATGCTTCCCTTAAACAGGTTAAAGGTCAGTGCAGTGGCCCGTGGGGCCTCTATGCTCTCCCCATCTGCAATCACTGCCCGCGTCCCAGGTGTCAGCAGTCCCTGCAGCATCGTCCATCCATGGGACGCTGCTCGAGACCCTTGGACCCAGGTGGCAGGAGCTGCAGCAGTGCTGAAGAGCTTTGAAGGAGTGGAAAGCGCTCTACCTGTACCAGTCCTGACAGATCACTTCATCATGAACCCTTCTGACACACAGCAAGGACATCCAACCGGGAGCAAAAATGAAGTCTTGACTGAGATCTGGGAATCCGCAGAGATTCCATCATACACAAATCCCAAAAGGCTGACATTTAAAACAGGAAACAAGGGTCCTATCTCTTGCCAACAGAAGGGAAATTCTGTAGGAATCGTGTGTGTACCTCAGAGCAAATCAAGAGATGGGGGCAGCAGAGGGAAGACACTCTTGATGTCATCATGAATACCAACTGGAGACTGCTTTGGATTTCAGTTCTACAGGAGCAGAGAGTGAATGTTATTTTAGGATATCATTGAGGAATTATTTGGGAGAACTCAGCATTATTATGTTATCTAAAATGATCCCAGTTGCTCATGCTGGTCATAAAGTTTGCTAATAATTTGAATGGGGGGTGGGTGGGAGAGAGAGGTGGGGGAACCATAAATGAGAACATCTGTTAAAGTTGAATATGAGAAGCCTGCCTTGTTTTTATTATTTTGCTCATGACACGATCCTGAAAGAGGGGAACTGAGTGATTATCGGAGTAAATGGCTATTTGTATGCAGAACGTAGGTGTGCTTCAACTTTGCATTCCAAAATAAAAATGAGTGATCTTTTCCATTAAAACAGTGTGGGTCACCCCCGGCTGCCAGCTTTTATGCTTTTACTTATTTATCTTCCCCAAGGAGGCACAGGCACTTTGCAGGCCTTTCCCAAGCTGCCGTAATTGATGAATAGTTGGATTTCTTTTAATTCAAGTAATGCCGAATGTCTGCAGCTTTGGTAATCGGATCCTACCAGCTTTAGAGACCACTGCCAAAATATTCAGAGCTCAGAGGTTTGGCAACGTCATTTAATCATCGCAAAAGGATTACAGAGTGCAAAATAAGCCCCCAGACAGCTCGGAGATGGGCCAATTCAGAAACCGACTAGGGCTGGGGAGCTGCTGAGGCTTGCTCCCTCTCACATGGCCCTGCATCCCGGCTCTCCTTCACCTCGGCTAAGGCTTCACCTAACCACCTTCACCCTGGCTGAGGCTCCATCCTCAGGAGAGAAAAGATGTCAAGGGTGATGGACTTCAGATCAGAGACATAAACAGTATCTGATCACACGTCAGGCTCAGGACTGGTAAAAATCCCAGACCAGGGTACCCAGATTATCCTGGTGTGGGAAGGTCAAGGCCACAGGCTACCCAGTGAGAGCCTCTGACAGAGAAGCCAGATGGTGAATTTAGAAGCCGTCCCTGGTCTCGTTCAAGGGAGACACTGCTGCTGTGATGCTTTATTTACCAACAACAACACAGTTTGTGCAGGGAACAAGCGTGTGTTCACCATGCAATAGACGCTTTAATGCAGGAAGGAAGGGTGATTTGTGACTGGATGAGGATCTGGAGTTTATCAATGACCACCCCAGCTTCAGAGGCCTCTTTCCACTCTGGGCCTGAGTCTGGAGGCTCCCAGGCTAAACCTTTGGTCCTCCTGCTCTAGACAGGGCGAGCTGGCAAGAAGGCCCCGGAGAGGCCCACACCATTCAGGTGCCAAATGTGCTAAGTCCTTGGCACTCCCTTGCACTAGTTCCCAGACAAAGGAAACCTCTAATACCAAACCCACCCCCACGCAGCACAAGTTTCTATTAAACAATCTGAGTCACTTTAAAATAAAAAAGTGCGAAGGCAGACTCCTGTGTAAATCTGATTTGCCATGCTAGGCCAAGCTTATTTTATTACATACATTCTGCATTCTAAGAACTAGTAACTTCATATTGTAAACATTAAGCATACAGAGTTAAAGTTCAAGGCCACATTAGATCATTGATTGTCTCTTGTGTTGTGTATCTTTGGCTGGCCGAGATCAACTCGTAGTGTATAAATGCATAAGTTATATAATTATTATATAAAAAGGAAAAAAACAAAAAACAAAAAAACAAACCACTGACTTGCATACTTCATTCTGACAAACGCACAGCGTTCGCGACTCAAAAGGAAAACTGGAGGCTGCCTCGCCCCCGACACCCAGGCGATTTCAGACTGGGGTAGCCGAGAAGGCTAGCGCTTACCTGACCCCGTGGAGAGCAGAGCACCCCCGCCTAAGGATGAGGTCCTGAATGTTTCTTTTTAAATATCAGACAATTCCAGTTACAGTTTTTCTTTTGATAAACAAACAAAACAAGACAAAAAGAGATGCATGATTTTGTTTCTGCGTTCTCCTACCATCCGTGCCCCGCCCCCATCACGCTGTGTCCGTCTTCCTAACACTGGATTTGGTACAACACTGACCGCACGAAGCCTCACATCTCCTCGGCTCAGCTCTCCGAAGAACCAACACCATCCCAAGTCCAGTCTTCACGGCTCAAGAAGCTCCCTTCCCAGTCCTTCCCTCCTCCTTCCCCCGTTTCTTCCTCTCCCGCCTCCTCCATCCACACCCACGTGCCCTCTCTCCACACACATGCTCAGTCCCGCCCTGTGACACAGAGTTCCTGTCTTATCGTCAAGGAGTTGGAAGCCTCGGGTTGTTCTAAGAATCTGGTTTCACCCAGGACAGCAGATGCTGATGAGTTCCGTTAACAGTGTCCATCGATGGGCTACCATAGTCTCCCTCTCCTCTCTTTCCTGTGTTTGATATGTTTCTCTTTTTAAATACAGGTAGTTTTCATTCCAATGACGTTAGAAATGGCATGTTAGGTCCAGACTGTGTGGTATCTATTGCTTGAGTTTAATCCTCGCTTAATGCACTAGCAGGATTCCCAAAGACTATTCTAAAGGTTTATACACGTCTTCTGAACGTTTTCTTTGGCACTTTGTCCTTATGACGTCACGCTTGTACTTGCAATGTCTTTTACAAGGTCGGTCCACAGATTACCTGTCTGCGTACACAGGTAGCATCCTTTTTATCTCTGTAGTCATGGTTTAGTAAGTCCCTCCCACTCAGAGTCTCTGGATCTCTCCCCCTGCCCCAGTCGGGCTTTCGCATTTCCCTTGAGGCACTTCTGATTCGTGGTCTCGGATAAGAGTTTGTAGTAATGGATGGGTCTCTACACAGGTGCTGGGAAAGGCCTCTCTCAGGGGCTTTAGTAGTAAGTGCCCAGATGCGAAGGCATATGGCTGGCTGGGAGCCTAGCGCTGGGGTAGATCCCTCCCGTGGGTGAATTCCAGTATGGGTTCGGGGCGGCGAAAAAACTGGATGACGTCACAGGGAGGGCCGGAGGGTGGGGGGCGACAAAGTTCATCTTCTGCGGGTGGGCGTGATAGGAGCCCATGTAGGGGAGGTCCGAGGGGTACTTGTACAGAGAGGACTCCGGGGGGTGGGGCTGCAGGGCCTGGGCGATCCCGTGGAAGTCGAACTTGTAGGCGTAGCGCTTCCCGTGGACTTTGGTCATGATGTTCTTGTCGTAGTAGTAGCGGAGGGCCCGGCTGAGCTTGTCATAGTTCATGTTGGGCTTGCTCTTCCGCTCCCCCCAGCGCCGCGCCACCTCGTCCGGGTCGGTCATCTTGAACTCCCCGTTGGTGCCTTCCCAGGTGATGCAGTTGGAATTGGAGCTGTCAGACAGAAGCTCCAGCAGGAACTGCCAAAGCTGGATCTGCCCGCTCCCTGAGGAGGTGGGGAAAGGAAACGGAACATCTGTGAGAACACCGTGTGCACAGCCGGGTCCGACTCTTTGCGGCCCCAGCGACTGCAGCCCGCCAAGGCCCCTCTGTCCATGGGGTTCTCCAGGCAAGAATACTGGAGTGGGGTTGCCATGCCCTCCTCCACCAGGGCACCTAGGTTCTGAACCTAGGTCTCCCACATTGCAGGCAGATTCTTTAGACCATCTGAGCCACCAGGAAAGCCCAAGAATACTGCAGTGGGTAGTCATCCCTTCTCTAGGGGATCTCCCCGACCCAGGGTTTGAACCAGCATCCCTTGTGTCTCCTGCACTGGCAGGTGGGTTCTTTACCACTAGTGCCACCTGGAAAACCCCACGCAGAGTTCCTTTAGCAGGCTGTGTGCCCATCCTTCTGGGCTGGGGGCATTGGCTGCTCTTGTCCCCCAGCACCACCACCCCCTTCTCCAGAGAACTGCCCTTGGCCGAAACTGGAGCTGCCTCAAACCCTTCCCTCCCACCCCCTCAGGTAGCCCACGGCCTGATGGACTGACAAAGAACTCCAGAGGTCAGCCCCCTGGCCTCAAAGAGGGACTGATTCTGTGATGCTGGTCATGCCCGGGACTTAGCATGGATGGGGTCAGACTGAAGCAAGGTTCCAGCTAAGGTCACATGCATGCACACTCAGTGGCTCAGTCGTGTCCGACTCTCTGTGACCCCATGGACTGCAGCCCGCCAGGCTCCTCTGTCCAGGGGATTCTCCAGGCGAGAATACTGGAGTGGGTTGCCATGCTCTCCTTCAGGGCATCTTCCCGATCCAGGGATCAAACCCACGTCTCTTATGTCTCCTCCATTGGCAGGTGGACCCTTTACGACTAGTGCCACCTGGTAAGCCCAGCTAAGGCCACAAGCTTCCTTAATCTCTCCCCTGAGGTCTCCGGCATCCTCTCCCTCGAGAATGTACCCTTCATGAATCACCTGCCCAAGTATGCTTAGCCCAAGCTCCGCATCTAAGGAACTGGCCTAAGATGATGATCCTTGGTGATGACCAGGCAGATCTAGAGGCTGATCCAAGTCCTTTCGGGAATGCAAAGAATTCCCGAAAGGGGCAGAGTTCAAGTCAGTTTCCTTCATTTCTGTCTTCCTTAGAAGAGCAGCCAGGTCAACTTTGTGTTTTGGGGCTGGGAAGACTTAATTTTCCTCTTTTGTGAGACAGAAAGTGCCATTATGTAGCTGGCAATAATGACTTAGTACCATTTATGTTGGCTAGGTCAAGTCGAATAATAAAAGTCAGATTTAGGAAATGAACGTCGAAAAGTTTATGGAAAAAGTAGAGAATGGAAGTAAACACCGTTATTTCTAACATAACACGGGGCTGGCACGCAGAAAGCCATTCTGTCAAAACTTTTCCTAGAACAGAATTAACCCACTCAAAATGAGGAAGTTCAGAAAAAAAAGTTGGCTATGTCTCAAACCAGATCACCCATTTCCAGTATTTAGGCAAATGCATTGTAACGGAAATCCACGTGTTGCCCCTGCGTTGCAACGCCAGTTGGGTTAAGCAGAGTTTTCAGATGAAAACGCTGCAACCATGAGTGAGTGCGAGTCCTCCTGGGAGCAGAATGAGGCTGCAACTGAGTCAACAAGATCTCATTTGACTGGGTGTCCACACAGCTCTCTTGATCCCACTGGGGGTCTAGCGATGCGGCTTTTAGGTTTTATTAAATTCAGAGAAACATCCAGGCACATCATTCTAACCTCTACATTACAATACTTCAGGATGACTGATGGCTCCCTTAGAGAGAGAAGCATGCAAATACCAACAATCAGACTGTGATCAGGAGAAGCTAAGATGCTTTAAGCAGGTTTTAGAAGTTTTGAAAACAGGTAAGAGGCAGGTCTTTCCTACCCAGTTCCCAGATACCACCTTGGGCTTGTTACCAAAGAGATGACCTTTTGTTACACTATGAGTAAATACCAACAGATATGATAAAATGATTAAAGGAACTCTGCCAACTCTTCAGGGAATTGATGAAACGTAAAAATCAATTATAAATTTGCTTTCTCTAAATCCTGTCCACAAGCTCCCCAGATAAATGGCCCAGCTCATAAATCTTTGTTTCCACATTGGCTGTATGCAGTGGATATGTCTGTGAATCTATCCCTACGATAGCATCATGAGAAAGGTCAGCCTTTTCTGAATACGTTCTGGAAAATTAGCATTTTTTCACTCTAGCAACACATTTGAAATGTATTAACAGCTTGTAGTTCACCGCAATGTAAAGTCTTTGCTTTTTGGGGGCCACATATTCAAACTGTTCTCAATCAACTTTTGCTGCCCCCAACATTTCATTAATATGCATTTTTAAAAATACAAAGAGCTGTTTGAGAAAACCATATGGTTTTAGTATACATATTGTAACTAAAGGATTACTACTTGAAAAAAAATTTCATATATGACTTGGGAATAGGGAAAAACATGGATTTTTGATTTAAACAATCTAACATATGTTTCAATATAAACACAGAGTTGTTTGAAAATAGATATTCACTGTCAACCTCCTCCCAGAGAGAGAGCAATCCCACAGATTTTGTATAAAATACACAGACTTTCCTAAACAGCCAAAATTATATTTATCATCTCTTCAAACCTTGGCGTTGTCTCTTGGGAATCTGTCGCTCACTCACTTCTTTTATAAACGTGTGTAAGAGAAAAATGGCAGAGAAAAGTGCTTTCTCACCTCTCCTGTTTCTAAAGAAATAGTAAGTCGGGGGCCTAAGTTCCTTGCCAGAAACTGAAGGGTCAAAGGATGGACGAGGGATGTCTCCTTTGACTATTTTACCATCAGCCCTTAAGACACAGGGGCTTGACCTCTGAGCCTTTCAAGGGCATGTGGGAATAAGACATCTTCAAAATAAAATTCATCTTCTTCCTTACCAAAAAATAACAGCCATAAATATAAATCAATTAATGTTTCAGTCGTTGTTCTTTAGTCACTAAGTCATGTCTGGCTTTTTGCAACCTCATGGACTGCAGCCCTCCAGGCTCCTCTATCCAAGATATTTCCCAGGCAAGAATTCCGGAGTGGGTTGCCATTTCCTTCTCCAGGGATCTTCCTGCACCAGGGATGGAATCCCCGTCTCCTGAATTGGCAGGTGAGTTCTTTACCACTGAGCCACCAGGAAGCCCCGCTGTTTAAGCAGACGCTATCAAGTGCAGCATTATGTCAAGCTCATTAACTGTTCAACGTGATGTAACAACACACACTGCCTTCACAGTCTATAGCAGATCTGCTTGCTCTGCTTGACTGCTCAAGGGGGCACAATATTTGCTGAGGAGTTAGTCGATGGTAAATTAAACAAGTTATTCATGGCTGCAGAATTTCAAAAGCCGTTTATTAAACTCTTCTTTTACTGTCAAAATAGTGAGACTGTGTGCTAAAAGTGTGTATTAGAAGATAGAATAGAGATTCCAAAACACGAATACCTAAGATTTAGGTAGTCTAAGAGTGGGTATCTCACCGGCCAAACCAACAAGTAAAAGCAGAAGCTCTTTTAAGACCAATTGTCCATCCAACAGCCTCATCATCTGCACCTCAAGAATCACCTTCTTTGGAAAAAAAAAAAAAAACTCTTTACATCTCTTTTCTCTTCTATCCTGATAACCTCCTTTGAAACATCAGTAAAGAGTAGCTACTTTTGTCCTAGGTTTGTCCAGGGTAATTAACTAAAAGGCAAGATTGGGGAAAGAGGGAATCCAAGCCTGTTGGCTGCCCACTTACAGGAAGGCCCAGTGGGATGAAGGGGCCTGGAGTGTGGCTTCGAAGAAGACAAAAGGCAAGCCTTTAATTCTGGGAGAGGACTGTCATCTCCGATTCAAAGAAAAGAAGACAGAGGTTCAAAAGGGAGGGGATATATGTATGTATGTGTGTGTATATATATATATATATATATATATATATTTATATAGCTGATTCATGTTGAGGTTTGGCAGAAAACAACAAAATTCTGCAAAGCAGCTATCCTTCAATAAAAAAAATAAATTAAAAAGAAAAGAAGAGAAACACCATAGCACAGAGGTACAGACTGGGCAACAGAAAAGGGCAAAACATCTAAACGGTTTATAAACCACAGAGAAAAGCACAGCTGGGAGTGACTCAGCAGCCATGGGGCAAACAGGAGGGGGGGTCCCAAGGAGGACCCTCGGCCCCCAGCTGATGGAGGGAGAGAGCCGTAAATAAAGCAGAGGGGGGCCCAGCAGGCACCGCAGGGGCCGACCTTCGGGCTTTCTGCAGTAGCTGGAGGTGCTGCAGAAAAACCCAAGTGCACAGCCTGGACCCCCCACCACCACGTCAAGATCAGGGCGGCAGGCGTGTGTCCCAGGTGGAAGGCTTTGTCAGGGCTCAGGGTGGCTCAGACAGGACTGGTGGGGGGTGGGTGGGGGGACAGGGAAGCAGAGGGGCTGGAAGCACCCCTTTGGAATCAGCACCGTCTCAGCTGAATCCTGGCTCTGCCTCTTAACGGGACTTGGGGTGGCTCGCCCGGCTGTCTGTGCCTCAGTGTCCCTGTCTGCAGAATGGGGAGATGCAATACTATCAACATGGTAGTATTATAATACTACCTTGCAGGATCACTATGAAGATAAACTCAGCGCATAAGTGCTCGGATCATGATCTGTCTGAGGTGGAAACCAGGGTTTAACGAAAGGTACCTCCCTTGCCCACAAACAGGAGACACCAAAGGAAACCAACCACCCTCCTTCCTCCCAAAAAATCGCAGGCTGGCAGGACAGAAGCTGGGAATGGTGGTGTTCTCAGGGCTGGCCAGTGTCCCTGGAAGCTGACTAGTACCAGGCATCATTCTGAAGACTTTCCATGTGTTTATTTAATCCCTTGCTTCCCAGAACTATGTGACACCCCACAGCAGGGATGAGGAATCAGAGCCCAAGAGGCAGAGTGACTGATCTTGCTGGAGGTCAGCAAGGGTTGGAACCTGGACTCCAGTCTTGCTTTGAGGCCTGGGTTCTGCACACACCTCCACAAGCCCTTCGGGTCCTTTGTCCCCTCCCTGAACCTGCGGTTGGTAAGTCTCAGTAGAAGACTGGACACTCCCACCTCCTATCCGATGCCAAAACATCCCTAACACTGGTCTCTGGCCCTGCCTGGAGCAGGTTCCACTTTCACGCTCACCATTAAAGACTCCCCAGTGAGCCCCAAGGGAGCCAGTGAACTCTTGTTCCCAAGGAAACACTTTCCCGGACAGGCAATTTCTGTTCATCACAGGAGCCGTGGGAAACACTCAGCCACTCTGATGGGGTGTAAAGGGGCGGTGTTGCTAATATCTGATCCAGGATTCCATAGTGCAAGGACACACTCGTCCCAGCAGGAGAAATGTGGTCCACACTGCACACCAAATGCATATTTGGGAGGGAGATGTGGAGATGCGGTTATCATTTTGGGCATTCACATCACGTGAGGTCATCTTTTCATTTAAAATGGTTTTTAAAGTCTGCATTGTGTGGAGAGCAGAGGCAGCAGTCTCAAGTGGTGAAGGATTTATTTATCAGAGACCGGGCAACCAGAACCAAACAGGAAGAAACATTCTCATTTACAGCAGGGTAAAAGACATTCTTGTTTTAGGAGCAGGGCGCCCCATGAATGTAACTGACATACAGCCTAAGGAGAGACGGAGAAAAGTCGCTCATTCGTGTGCGACTCCTTGCGACCCCATGGACCGAAGCCCGCCAGGCTCCTCTGCCCGTGGGATTTCCTAGGCAAGAATATTGGAGTGGGTTGCCATTCTCTTCTTCATTGGATCTTCCCCACCCAGGGATCAAACCTGGGTCATTCGTGTGCAACTCTTTGCGACCCCATGGATCGAAGCCCGCCAGGCTCCTCTGCCCGTGGGATTTCCTAGGCAAGAATATTGGAGTGGGTTGCCATTCTCTTCTTCATTGGATCTTCCCCACCCAGGGATCAAACCTGGGTTTCCTGCGAGTCACCTGCATTGCAGGATGATTCCTTATCATCTGAGCCACCAGGGAAGCCCAATTCATTATAAACTAAGTAAGAGAAGTCTTTATCTTCAAGTCAGAAGTTGGACGTTGGGATTTCCCTAGCAGTCTGGTGGTTAAGATTTCGCCTTCTAATGCAGGGAGACTGCAGGTTCAATCCCTGGCCAGGGAGCTAAGACTCCATATGCCTCGAGGCCAAAAAAACCCACCCCAAAACATAAAACAGAAGGAATATTGTAACAAATTCAAAAAGGACTTTACAATGGCCACATTAAAAAAAAAAAAAATCTTAAAAAAAAAGTTGGATGTTGCCACTTTCCCCAGACCCAGCAGACACAGTCTTAGTGGAATAAAGTGCAGCCTTGGCTTACGATGCCAGCGTTGCTATTAGGTACCAGGACATCTTCCATTTCCCCAGGCCAGTGAGGGCTCTGCCTACAAGTCCCTCTATGCACTGTGGGCATCCCCAGGCACTAAGCCCTCTGCTAAGGGGCCACAGCTTTCTTTGGCCTCAAGTCACCAACCAAGCGCCACCTTTATCTGTGACACCATGGGCACAGACCTATATACACTTCACTTAACCCATCTTGGGGGGTGAAAGGGCCGGACTGGTCTTGTTTATGCTGCTGGACAGGTTCCTGCCCTCTATCCTTGACTGCAGCCCCATCCCAAGCCCCGAAGCAGCTGTTTGAATGGCAATCCTTCCTTTCTTTTCTCTGGGTCCTCATTCTCCAAGAGCTCCCTCTTCCATGCTCGCTCAGTGGCAGTGGAGGGGCCGGAAAATATTAAAGCAGATTTTGGAGGCAGAGAGTTGGGGTTCAAATCTGGCCTCTCTTCTGGTGGGCTGCATGACCCAGGAGAAGTTAGCTCATTCATCGGGACCTCTGATTCCCCTTCTGCAGGAGGAAGACCATGGTGTTCCGAGACAAGCATTTGCCCAGGCGTGATACGGCCGGGGGGGAAGGGGAGCTATTGGATTGTTATTTCACATTATTGTATGAACGTTCCCAGAGCGTTCCAGCTTCCGCCCTTTCCCCCTTTCTAATCTCTCCTGAACGCTCATGCCAGATTAGTCTTCCTGAAACCTGACTGATAATCATCATCTCAAAACACAGTAATGGTTTTTATGTGACTGGTTATGGATGAAGGTGGAAGAGGAGAGTGAAATAGCTGGCTTAAAACACAACACACAAAAAGCTAAGATCATGGCATCCAGTCACATCACTTCATGGCAAATAGATGGGTAAAAAATAGAAACAGTGGACTTTCTTTTCTTGGGCTCCAAAGTCACTGCAGATGGTGACTGAAGCTATGAAATTAAAAGACGCTTTCTTCTTGGAAGAAAAGATATGATAAACCTAGACAGCATAATAAAAAGCAGGGACATCACTCTGCTGACAAAGGTCCATGTAGTCAAAGCTACGGTTTTTCCAGTAGTCAAGTATGGATGTGAGAGTTGGACCATAAAGAAGGCTGAGCACCAAAGAATTGATGCTTTTGAACTGTGGTGTTGGAGAAGACTCTTGAGAGTCCCTTGGACTTCAAGGATATCCAACCAGTCCATCCTAAAGGAAATCAATCCTGTATATCCATTGGAAGGACTGATGCTGAAGCTGAAGCTCCAATAATTTGGCCACCTGATGTGAAGAACTGACTCATTGGAAGAGACCCTGATGCTGGTAAAGATTGAAGGTAGGAGGAGAAGGGGATGACAGAGGATGAGATGGTCGGATGGCATCATCAGCTCAATGGACATGAGTTTGAGTAAGCTCTGGGAGACAGTGAAGAACAAGGAAGCCTGGTGTGCTGCAGTCCATGGGGTCGCAGAGTCAGACAGGACTGAGTGACTGAACAACAATGGAGGCAGCTGCAAACAGAAGCTGCGCACAGGTGTAAGAACCAACCCAGGAGACGCAGTCACCAGGTGGATGCCGAGGAGACCTGTGTCCGTGGAACAGACCCAGGGGACGCAGCCACCAGGTGGATGCCAAGGAAACCTGTGCCCGTGGAACAGACCCAGGGGACGCAGCCACCAGGTGGATGCCAAGGAAACCTGTGTCTGTGGAACAGACCCAGGGGACGCAGCCACCAGGTGGATGCCGAGGAGACCTGTGTCCGTGGAAGCTCCTTGAGAGTCAAGGAGAGTATCTTGTTACTCCTTGAATTCAGTTATTTGGCAAATAATTTTTGAGCACCTGGGCTATGCCTGGATTTAATGCAATAAACAAAACAGACCCGTTCAATTCTCTGCTGTTTAAAAAACATTTACTGCACTAGTTACCATTAACTAAACTTCAGCGTCAAAGATGCAGAACTCCCAATAATGATATTTTATGTTTTCCAAACTATAGATTCCCTTGTGGGGATTTACACAGAATCTACATTTTCCCGTTTCTAACCCTGTTTTGGCCTCAACGTTTAGGCAATACACATTCCAGCTGGGATTTCCAACATGCCTGTGACATCTTGGCATCTGAAGTTGCTGTTGAGAATATGCAGCATATGCTGTGCACTTCTGAAGTGGATGCCAGCACAGCTGGTTCTGACCCGAACACAAACAAATCAAACAACCTGGCTGGCACCAAGGCATGGTGCCAGGTGACAGCCCTTGGCAAGGGACGGGCTACAACTGGGCGATTAAGGATCTGTGCTTTCTTCTGGCATCTGAGTTCAGACACAGGCCATTCAATGACCACGAGCCTAAGTTTGAAGTCTTATGGTTGTCATTAGGTTCTTTTTTTTTTAAGATATTATTTTATCTGCTGTGTGATGGGCTGAAGTGTGGTCCTCCTCCCCGCTAATTCATATGTCGGGTTTGCTCAGTACCTTGGAATGTGACATCATTGGGACTAGGATCTTTAGAGGGGTAATCAAGTTAAAGTAATGTCATTTGCATGGGCTCTAATCCAGGTTGACTAGGGTCCTGGTAGAAATGGGAGTTTGGGCACAGAGATAACATACAGAAGTAAGGAGATACAGGCAAAGATGGCCATCTGCAAGCCAAGGAGAAGTCTTGAACAGATTCTTCTCCATGGCCCACAGAGGGAAAGAACCCTGACAACTTGATTTTGGACTTCAGGCCTCTAGTACTTCCCAGGTGGCGCTAGTGGTAAAGAACCTGCCTGCAGATGGGGAGACGTACGAGACTTGGGTTAGATCCCTGGGTTGAGAAGATCCCCTGGAGGAGGGCATGGCAACCCACCCCAGCATTCTTGCCTGGAGAATCCCCTCGGACAGAGGAGCCTGGTGGGTCTCAAAGAGTCAGACACAACTAAAGGGACTTAGCGCACATGCAAGCCTCTAGAACCAGGAAACAATAAATGTCTGATGTCTAAGCCCCCAGCCTGTAGTACTTGGTCAGAGCAGCCCCAGGAATCTGAAACAACTTGGATTAAGTAAGGATGCTCTTCCCTGAAGCTAAATCTTAAAGTTTATAACCCAACCCTTTTATTTGCCATTTAGGCAAGTAATCCAGTGAAACTTACAACTTAAATTTGTTCAGTGGAAGGGATTTCTTTGCCTACTCAGGTTCAACGTTCAATATCGCTCCTGCCCAAAAGATAACTTTGTAAGAGCAAAACCATGAGCAGTGTCTCACCTGGATTCGCAAGGCGGCTACTTGTGGGTCCAAGAATCTGGTAAGGATCTGCAGCAAAAAGAAAAGACATGGTTGGGAGTAGGTGGCATGTAACTGCAAGAATGATGCTGACCTGCTGGTGTTTTCAGATTTTAGAGCTGACAATGCCTCTCACACCAAAGTTCCCCAGCACCACTTCCTGTATTAGAGACGATGCCACACGGATCTGAGACAGGCTTCGAGGTAAACTCCTAGCTGGTGGCTGAGCTCAGATTTGGTCTGGGGTTCCTGACATCCAGTCCAGGCCTCTCTCCATCCCAGAACATAAACAGGACAAATGTCCTCAGTCCCCCACGGTCCCCAGGACAATACTGGCTGCGTTGCTCAGCGTGCTGGCAGCAGAAACATTCCACTGCATTTCTGGGCTGATGTTGTTGTATGTGGTCTGGAAGGTAAAAGTCAAATAATTCCCAGGACACAAAGAAGCTGGGTGCAGACGGAATGTATTTTCCATATTTACTGCATGGATTTTGTAAATGGTTTAGCAAAAACTCAATCATTTCCAATTGAGTAGAATGGTAGTTTGCTGCCCGTTTTACATATGGAACAGTCCCAAAGAAGACAAAGGAACATTAATTTCATTTAGAAAGTGACACATTTTAGAAAGATGCTGCCAGACCATTTCTTCTTTTATGACCATAATGAGGCTCCCTGAAACATACCTAGCTGAGGACGCTGGTCTTCGGTTTTGGGCACTGTGGAAGGAGACGGCTGAGCAGCTGAAAATCCAAAAATGAAAGAGACAATTAGCCATAACTTGTGTTTGACTACTAGATTTTGGTGCTGCTGTTCATCATTCTACCAGTTATCTTAGTTATGAACAAAAGAGTCCTATTCTTATGATAAGAAGCATCTTAGGGTAAGGAAAATTTTTCCAAAAACAAAATCAAATGTAAACGTAGTAGCAAAACAAAGGCCCTCTAACTTATTTTAAAATTTTATTTGTGCCCCGTTTTTTCCAAAACTAAAAAGAAAATTTGAGATGGTTTACAAAACAAATGAAAATGAATCGCCCTCTAAAATAAATAGATAAAAGGAAATTACTAGGAAAATAAAATAAAGCAAGGAATACTTTAAACATGGCCAAGATTGGGAAATGACCTTGCGTTGAATCTGTACTCAAAGCATCCCATGAGACATGTATTTGTTCATGTGGAAATACATCACATTGTTCACTTCTTTCTGTTCTAGAAATACGTCTAACCCCTGAAGAGAATGAATCATTGCATTTAAAGATCAGTTGCACTTTGGGGCCAAAGGGACACATATGTTGTATGTTGAAAAAGCACAAACTGGCTAAAGAAATGATCATGTACTCCATCAAGAGTTACCCACTGCCTGGTGATGAGAGGGTTCAAGGCAGCAGGAACCAACACCGTACCTTTCGACTGGGGGGCGGGGTGGCCATGGCTGGTCCAGGCAGATCTCCTGGGTGGTTCGTAAGGTAAATCTGTAAAGACAAATAAAATGACTAAAAGATCAATGATGTGGCTTGATAATAGCTATTTTGTATGCTTTTTAAAGTTTGTGTTTATTAGAAGAAGTGAGAAAACCCAGTGATCCAAAGAAACATTCAACCTGGGTTTCATGAGATTTATGTTTCATTTACAAAAGATAACTCTGTGTCTTTTATCGATCTAACCCATTTTCACCCATTAATCTGAGAACTCCCATGGACAGATTCTCTCGGAGCTGGTGGACTCCCCTAAGATAACTCACTACAGTCACAGTCAAGACTGTATCAAGTTTCTTACCATCTATTAGTTTTGCTTCCAGCTTGAGCTGACTGAAGTCCATCACCCTGTTATTACATGCATGACCCGTCTGAAACACAGCCTGCGGTATGGATGAACGAACTGATACCTGCTCGAGGCCGGACCCTAAATCCACCAAATGGCATTCGTGTTCCTTCCTCTTCTTCCTCGGAAACGAGTACTGCCTTCTTTATTTGCCACCTGCCTCTCTCAGCCACCCCTCAATCCCCCTCATCCACTTTTATTCAATCAGTCTTAAGGGACTAGCTCTTTTTCTGTGCAAATGTCTACTTTTTCTCCTGCTCCAAATGAATTTAGTATTTCCCTAAAAGGAATCGCATGAAGTCATCGGTAAGACTGAAATAGTATTGCCCCCACAACATATTAGCAGTGATCATAGAACTGAAGTATATGCCAATGATTTTTTTTTGTATTTATAATGTATTGTCACTTGTCCCATAAACCTTCATCACACTTTGCATATGTAAATCGAATAATTATATTTCAGCACCCTCCGTGCAAGCTCTATTATGATTATGACTGTAAGTCGTTTCAAGTTTCCTTTAAAATATATTCCAGAAATGTTATTATGCATGCTCTTACTGACTGTGCCTATGTAAAGCTATTGGTGTATGCAGTCTTATGACAGAGCCATTTCACATCTACATCTTCCTGGATTGGTAGGTCTCGGTTCAATGCCATGTGTCACTGGGCCAGCTGAAAGCCATACCCACGTCCTGGAGCAGGTGTCCTGCTCCAGACACCTGGAGATGGCTATAAACTCTCACATGGAGAGATTTTAAACTTGGTTCACAATTGGCCATTTGGTGGGTCCGTCTTCAAAAAGCTTGATTATGTTTCAAAAGACATGTCTCTTTCCATTTTCCTGTCCCAGAGAGACAAGCAGTGAAATGCAACGTGAAATCCAACACAGAATTGCCTTAATTCATTTGGTCTGTTTGGCTACGACCATCTCGACTGGTGTGGTCTGTGAAATCCTACTCTCCAGAGCTTTGGTTGAGCTTGATCACTTTCTCTGCTGCTGCGCACCACTCCCTCTCCACTGGCATTTTTGTATTTTGGGACTGGAAGCGGTTCCCACCCAGTGCCTTGGATTCTCATTTTTATGATGCTGGGATTACACAGGGGAGTTAAATCTTCAGCTGCTATCAATTTACCACTAAATTTCAACTTACGTCGCTGGGGGTATTTGCACACAGATTCTCAGTGAGTTGCATTTGGTCTAGATAATGGTTAGCCAGAGTTGCAATTTGAGAACTGTCTCAGAAAGAAAAATCTAGGAGGGCAATTGTAACAGTATCTTAGCCCACTACAGGAGCAGAAAGTCACACCGACAACAGGGCTTCTATCTGGAAGCCCTTTCACTTCTAACAGGAGTGAAAAAGCAAGAGAATCCAGAAATATGTTCCAGGTCCTCGTTTCTCCACAGACCAGCAGTACTGGTAACATCTGGGAGCTTGTTATAAATGCAGAATCTCAGTCTAGATCTACTGAATTAGAATCTGCATTTTACCAGATATGACCCTGCAATCCCACTCCTGGGGATATGTCGGGAGAAAACCATAATTAAAAAAGATACGTGCACTCCACAGTTCTTAGCAGCACTACTCACAACAGCCAAGACACGGAAGCAGCCTAAATGTCCAGTGACTGACAAATGGATACAGAAGACGTGGTGCACGTGTGTGATGCAGTATGGATGCTGCTTAGTTGCTAAGTCGTGTCTGACTCTTTTGCAACCCTGTGGACCATAGCCCGCCAGGCTCCTCTGTCCATGGGATTTCCCAGGCAAGAACACTGGAGTGGATTTCCATTTTCTTCTCTAGGGGATCTTTCTGACCCAGGGATCAAGCCTGCGTCTCCTGCATTGGCAGGTGGATTCTGTACCACCGAGCCACCAGGGAAACACACAATGGAATATTACTCAGCAATAAAAAAGGATTAAATTATGCCATTTGCAGTAACATAGAAGGACCTAGGGATTAGCACTCTACTGAAGTAAGCCAGACGGAGAATCCCAGGGACGGAGGAGCCTGGTGGGCTGCCGCCTGTGGGGTCGCACGGAGTCGGACACGACTGAAGCGACTTAGCAGCAGACAGAGAAAGGCAAATATATGATATCACTTACATATGGAATCTTAAAAAAAATGATACAAAGGAGCTTATATACAAAATAGAAATAGACCCACAGACATAGAAAACAAGCTTATGGTTTCCTAAGGTGGGGGAGGGATAAATTAGGAGATTAACATATACACATCACTAAAAATAAAACAGAGAACCAACAAGGACCTACTGTACAGCACAGGGAACTATACTCAGTATTTTGTAAAAACTTATAGGAGAAAAGAATCAGAAAAATAATATATATGTAGGTATATATATGTATACACACACACACACACACACACACACACACACACATATATATATATATAACTGAATCACTTTTTTCTGTAAACCAGAAAATATCATGACATTCTAAATCAACGATACTTCAATTTCAAAACAAGATCTCTCTTGACTTGGCTGTACGCTGAAGTTTGAGAAAGCCTGTTCTAGACAGTTTCCATTTTTCTTTTCTACAAACCTGTGTTCCTCCAGATAATTATTTCAGAAACGCTATCTGAGTCTGTGAATGCCAATAATGAGAGGACCAAGTTCTAGATTGAATGCTTTTGCCTGAAATATGAGCACATGAATGCAATTAGTAGCCAGTGTCCGTCGGTGAGTCTGCTACTATCTTAAACATAAGACTGCCCGTGAAATGGACCTGGAAGAAATCAAGCACCAAGCCACGAATAGAAAAATATTTTAAGACTCTGTCTTCGTGAAGTCCTTCTTAGCATGCACAACCATGTCCCATCCTGCCTCGAAAATCAGTCAGGACCTAAACAACTCCAAGCCTGATTCTTAGCCAAGAACTTGAGATGTTTACATGAACAATGATTAATGTGCTCGTGAGCATATTGCCACGGAAGATAAGTGGAGCTTTGTTTTTGTTCATGAAATTCTGCCCTGGGGCTGTCTTATCAGCTACTGATCATGTGCCGTGGGGGCCCCGAGCCCCCTCCTGTGGGATATGACACTGGGGAATGTTGAACCAAGCCTGGCTGAGACGGAAGACGACCATTTCAGTGACCTCGCCAGCAGCTACACCACCTCAAAGCAGAGCCAGTTTTGAGCAGTTCTGTTCCTTGGCTGCTTGAAAAATTATGACACCGTGTACATTTGCTATTTGCCCCTGATGGATTAGTGGATCATAAGACTTCGAGTAAGAACACAGTTTACATGTCACTTCTGGTGGTCATTTCAACCCACCCTTCATTTCTCTTCCATTTTGATCTTCAAGGCCATTAACTCATAAACTTGGCAGAAGGTCTGTGCCAGGAAAGGCTGCTTTCTGGCATGGGTTCTGCTCTTTTTATTTCTTTAACAGACTCTGTTTTAAAACTGAGTTTTTTAAGAACCATTCCAGAGGCAGCTGAAGGTACCAAAGAAGTATGTTCTCTGCCATGATTTAGACCAAAAACCATGAAGCTACAAAGAAGGACTGTGACTACTGCTGGCTCCTTCCCCCCAGCATCTTTGCTTATGTCCTGGGAGTTAGGATAACTGTCGTGCTGGAGCAGACTCTTGAGAGTCCCTTGGACTGCAAGGAGATCAAACCAGTCAATGCTAAAGGAAATCAACCCTGAACATTCATTGGAAGGACTGATACTGAAGCTGAAGCTGAAGCCCCAATACTTTAGCCACCTGATGCGAAGAGCTGACTCGTTGGAAAAGACCCTGATTCTTGGAAAGATTGAAGGCCAAAGGAGAAGGGGGCAGCAGAGGATGAGATGGTTGGATGGCATCACTGACTCAATGGACATAAATTTGAGCAAACTCTGGGAGATAGTGGAGGACAGAAGAGCCTGGTATACGGCAGTCCATGGGGTCGCAAAGAGTCGCACATGACTTAGTGACTGAACAGCAACAAGATCAGTTCCTGATTCTGAATGAGACTCCTCCCCACCGTTGCTCCCTCCTCTAGACATCAACGATGTAAGACAGCATCCTTGCTGTCCTTCTTGCAAGATTAGGTTCACCAAGTTTTATGTTCTCTTTTCATCAGGATCACTGAATAGCCCCACTAGCCCTCTTCAAGTCCACCCGCCACTTTAAAGGACCAGAACTTGGCTCGTGAGAGGGCTTACCCTCCCTCTGCAGGACCCATGCCACATGTACGAAGCAACTCTGGAGGTCCCAGGCTGTGCTGGATGTGAAAGGATGGATTCTGCCAGCTCGCAATGAGCTTGGATGCTTACGGCAAAGACACAAAGACCAAGAGCTGTGGCCCAAAACTAATCTCTAAACTCCCACTTAATGCATGGGATTTTTACAGTAAAGCCTACTACCATGATGAAATTACCCTCTCTCGTTCTCCTCCAGCTCTCCCTACAGTCTTCTAAACTCCTCTGTCAAAGGCATGGCGATCTGGCGGCAGGTGGCCGGGGGGTGGAGGGGCTGCATTTCACCTTCCCTTCTCAACCAGGTTTGCAGGTCTGTGGTTACAGCAGAGTCAGGGCAAAGGGAAGAATGCATTTTCAGCCATGTGCTGCAGGCTCATCTGAGGAGACAGGGCATCAGCTGTGTGGTCTTGCTGTGACTGGAGATGCTGGCGGGCACTGTGCTGCAAACCCTGAAGGAGGAATCGTTGCAGATTCCGAGACACGCTTGAAGAGCACCAGCTCAAAAGCCAAAGTCAAGGCTGCGCTTGCAGACCCAAGACTCTACTCTCTTTCAACAACATCCTAGATGTGTATCACGGTGCATGGGTTGCCATGGGGACGGAGGAGCGGGTAGGGTTACAGATCGTCCTGGGCTTACACCAGAGCTTTCACGTACACTGTGCCCAAGGTACCAGGCAGGGCTTACGCGAGGTCAAAAGCCAGCCTGCAAGTTTCCCCCAGTCAGACTTGTCTCTATGCCCCTTGAGGCCTCAAGGGGCCATCGTCCCCCAAAGGCATGCACTCAGCAAAAAAGGAGGAGGGTGCCTCTGGGGAAGATGGGGAAAGGACTTCTGGTAATAATAACTGACTCTCAGAGAAACGCATGTGATGCCATGAAATGCGATCACAAAAAAAGAATGTAAACGGATCTGCCCATGTGCTAGGATTTTCCAAGAGGAGTGGACAGACTCATCGACATGCTAATTCAACAAAGGGATCACGAAGGAGGGTGCATTCTGAATCAGGACAGTTTGGAAATGGATGAATAGGAACAAGCACGGGAAGAGGGGCTGAAGCTTGAACAAAGGAGTATGTCGTCCATCGTGTGTTATCTTGTAAGGTCACCGGGTGGTCCCGGCTGATTGTCGGGGGAACTGAAAGCATGCAGCCACTGGACAGGGCAGGCCGCAAAGGAACTCCGGAATACAGGATCGACTCGGGGAGACGGACCGTGACAAGAGGGAAGGGAAGGTGGGGCAGGCAGCCAAGGGCTGGGTGCTGAAGAAGGAAGGAAAGGAAGCAGGTGCGAGGGAGCATCAGGACGGTGGACGTGGCAGGACAGCTGGATGGGAGGCAGGAGTCCTCTGTCTCCGTGAGTGTGAGATCAGAGACATGGACAGACGCTGCAAGCCAAGGGTGCACGGCAATGGGAACTCAGGCCTCTATCCCCAAGGACCTCTCCCCAGAAAGAGTCAGCAACCACCTCTTCTGAAAGAAACCCACTGACCACAGGCACACGGTCAGATTCCCAGAGACCCCTTCTCCCAGGGACCCCTGCACCACCCGTCGGCCCCTCCCCAACCCCTCCCAAGCCATCACGACCTTCTGCAACTGCACCACTACATCATCATCCCTGAAAGGCTGATCATGGGTCCACCCCAAGTGTACAAACAAGTCTACTCTCCCCAGGTTCAAATCTCTCAGTCTGTCTGACAGCAAACAGTTCTCTGGCCCGTTCGCTCTGATTTGAATTCTTCGTAGATATCTCAGACACCAATATTTACATCTCCTTTCAGAATCACAGCGGCAATCCTCAAAACAGGTATTTTGGTACAAATCTGAGTCTCTTCCAAGTCACATTCGGATGACAGATGGAAGGAAAGTGCGTGATCAGGGTTTCACCAGGTGAATGAGCGTTAGCCACCCTTGTGTCTCCCTGGGGTGTCCCAGCATGGTCCTCCCAGCCACTCTCCTCTCTGACACCTGGACGCTCCAGATGGTGCTGATGAACCTACATGCAGGGCAGCAGTGGAGACTCGGACACGGAGAAGAGACATGTGCACACAGCGAGGGAAGGAGAGGGTTGGACGGGCTGAGACAGCAGCGCTGAAACAGATGCATCACCATGTGTACCCCAGGCAGCCAGCGGGGATTTGCTGCCTGACGCAGGGAGTCAGAACCCGGGGCTCTGTGACAACCTAGAGGGGTGGGATGGGGTGGGCGGTGGGACGGTGGTTCAGGAGGGAGGGGACATGTGTACACCCGTGGCTGATTCATGTTGATGCATGGCAGAAACCAACCCATTAGTGCAAAGCGATTATCCTCCAGTTAAAAACAAATTTAAAAAGAGGATATAAAAAATATGAATAAAACTTTATAATATTAAGAAAAGGACCTCTTCCAAACCCACCACATCCTCAAATAGGGTAAAAAGAAACTCTAGGGCCCACGGTTTTCTCTTTTTGAGTCAAGTGGCACGTGGGGTCTTAGCTCCCCAATCAGGGATCAGACCCTTGCCCCCTGCACTGGAAGCACAGAGTCTGACCACCAGACCCCCAGGGAAGTCAAAAGACCTACTGTTCCGTCTGTGAAGCAGCATGTAGCCCTGATCATCACACTAAACCAACTCGTGTGCCCCCATGATCCCAACCCCAGCTCACAATCCTCAGCTTTTGAGACTCAGACACATCCACGAAATCTCTTCAGACAAACAAATGAGCAACCCTTGGCCAAAGGTTTATGGACTTCCCTGGTGGCTCAGAGGGTAAAGGGTCTGCCTCCAGTGCAGGAGACCTGGGTTCGATCCCTGGGTCAGGAAGATCCTCTGGAGAAGGCAGTGGCACCCCACTCCAGTACTCTTGCCTGGAAAATCCCATGGACGGAGGAGCATAGTAGGCTACAGTTTACAGGCAGCTTCTGCTTCTGTGAGTATGGGTGGGAACTTCTTTAAAACACTTGGGAAATCAGTATGATTTTCCTATACTTTCCGTGACCTCCCAAAGGTGCATTTACTAGCAGTTAGCTCAGGCACGTCTAGACCTAGCATGACACGTGCACTGTGATGCTCCTTTTCCAGTACAGGTGGGGGGTTCCTCTGGAGCCAGTCTAGATCACTGCAGACCCTGAGTCTTGTCCACAATTACGTACATGGTCTGTGTCAGAGATAACAAAGCACGTTGGCTGAGCTTTTCTGCTGTGCTTTGCAGGAGGGACAGGGGAGAAAACTTTATGAGGTCAGAGGACAAAATCGCCAGCTCAGTTGCAGTACCAGAGCGGTCCTCACCCAGAGAAGTATCTTTCCCTGTGCTAGTCAGCTCACTGGTCCCCCATCTTTTTCGATGGGGAGAGACAGAAACCCCAAGCTTGGTGCCTGGGACCGGTCACACTGGGACTTGGGCAGCCTGGACAGATGCCAGAAGCTGAAGAGCGACAGCTTGGGTCTAGGAAGGAAGATGGGAGTTCTGTATCCATGTGTGAAGAGGCAGAAACCATCCCACAGCCCTGAGTCGCGATTCCTCAGCTATGAGGCTTGCTCATGCCATCCAGCTGGTGGGGTTGCACATCCCAGTGAGGGCTTAGGTGATGGGACCGTGCTTGCCCAAGGCCACCCCCCTGCACTTCTCTACCTGGCAACACTGCATCCTCCTCTTGTACATGGCCCTTCCATTGCAGCGCACATGGCCCATCCCTTTCCTGGAGGGAGGAATTTAGGGAGGAATTCTTCTCCCTTCCTGCTCCCACAGCCGCTATTGTCAGAGGTGGTGCTTCTACTACAAGATCAGTGCTTTAGATTAAACATCCATTTCTGCCCCTCCAGCTCCAGGCACCTCACTCGTAAGGTTAAATATTATGCGTGTAAGTCTGTTCTGGCTCTAGGTGGCTTTACTGAAACATCTAGAGCTTTATGCTGTGTGCTGTGGGCTCGTTCCCCACTGCATCCCGTGGCTGGCACTCAGGAGGGTGGGTGGGCACCTGGGGAATATCCAGGTCAGTTTTCTGAAAACAGGAGGCTCTGAAGTCTGGCTGATCTTTAGATCCCCAGCATCTAACATGAATTGGCCCTTGATAACTACTGATATTTTTTTTCACGAATGACACATAAATTAATAAGCTAATTAAGTCATCAGGAAAGACATAAAGCTTCAGGTGTAAATAGGATCGATTACACGCTTCTGCTCTGAAAGTCTGGCTCTCGTGACAGCTGGGAACTGGTCACTTGTGTTAGGGGAGCGCCACTGGTTCCAGGTTATGCAATTAGGATGGATGGACGATACTACATCCTTCTGTAAACTCGAAATCGGACAGGCGTTGGGAATGACTTCTCGGCCCGTCTGTGTCTGAGATCAGTTGGTGAACGGGCTGACCCGCTTTTCAGCCTGCAGTTCAGGGAGGGACTGTCCCTGTGATCTCTGAGCGGAAAGGTCTGACTGATTCTAGGCTCCAGATCCACAGAGGCAGAGGCAGACTGTTTAGGGCTCCCATCCAAGATCAGCTGTGTCACGTGACGTAGGTCACGCATCTCACAGGACATCCTGGGATGTCTCTCAAAAAAAAAAAAAAAAACAGATGACACAGGGGTGTTTTCGTACCTGGCCTAGTTGTAATTCTTTGCGTAGCTTCGGGATATACTGAAGTATTTGGGAAAATAAAAGCTGCACCCCCTGCAGACAAAAGGAAAGACAGAAAACGTGAAGGTCTTGCTGCCGTGGTCGTCCATCTTAGCAACAGTGCCTAGCCTACTCTCCCCCTGACAACCGAGGCAGGCAGCCTTCTGGAACCAGCCACACCTGATCTGGGCAGCAGGGGCAAGGACGCGAGTCAGAAACCTTTGCTGAAGCTGGAAGGGATGCTCCACTTGGCATACAGGGTCTTGGGTTTGGATTATTCAGCTTCCTCCTGAAGCCCCTTCCTGTGTTTCTCCATCCTCCCACAAGCTAGCTTTATTAGAACAATTCCATGCTGGGTGTTTTCATTTTCAAATTGTATAAAAATCCATAAAACATTTTTACGGAGCCCTTGGAAAGTAGTACCAAAAAATTATAACTATTTTGCCAAAGAATATATGGATCTAATTAAAAATGAATTCACATCTCTTTTCATATGCCTGTCTTCCCTTTCTCTCTCTCAATCAATGCTCAACTTGCTAACGGACAAAATTCCCTTTTTTCCAGCTCAGTCCATTTGGAATGTGCTACCCTGCTTTTCGATTGCTTCTATGTTTAGCAAAGACAAAAATAATGAAATCAGAGCTTCCTTGACACTTTCATTCCCTGCTAAAAAGAATTTTTAAATGACTATGAAGTTATCTGAAAGTGTGTCTTTTCAAAGCATTTCCTAAGGAAGGGGAATTACTTTGTCTAAGGTGCTTGCTATTTCTGGCCACGAGGTTATTAAAAAGCTTATTGTGTAACCTACATCAGAAAAGTGTAGGATCAATTCAAAGCAATTTTTAAACTTCAGATTAAAAACATAACGTTCTGAACATTGAGGGCCAGCTCAAGAATCAACTAGCAATCCCTGCTCTACTCAAGCTTGGACTCACTCATATTGTATGTTTAAAAATAACACAGCAAATATTTGGGAAATGGCTGCATTTCTCTGTGTGGGTTGACCATGAATTGGCTGGCTTGCTTATGAGGGGTTACTTGGTCCTTCCAACACTCGATGGTTTTCTCCCTAGCCTGGGAGTGGCAGAGGGTCCCGGGAAAATGATACAGTGGGGTTGGCAGCCTGTGGTCAGGCTTACACAGTGTCTCCATCACAATGGAGAAAAGGGATGCCACCAGGACCACATTCATCCACAGAAAGCCCAGCCTCTACTCTCAGCCTTTACTGGGAGGGGAGGGAGAAGGGTTAGCCAGGAAGAAGCATCATGTTAAACTCTATCAGGCTCAGGCCAAAAAAAATAAGATAAATAAATATTAATAAGATGTAGAATCAATAGTTAAGATATGGAATAGCAGGTATTTGGTTAGTCACTAATTTCAAATCTTTCAAAATCAAAACATAGCCTCCCTCGCAACAAAAGCTCCCCAGAGGCAACCAACATTCCCTCCTACTGCCTCTTGCAAAAGTACAAGGTCTGTGCAAGAAGATGCAAGTCAAGTCCAATGGCCTAAAACTTTACCAAAAAGGGAAAAGTATAATCCCTGCTTGTCCTAGTAAATGCTCCTTTAAGAATTAAAAAAATAAATAAATAAAATAAAAGTGTTGAGTTCTCAGCCTTTAATTTTCAAAGGAGAAAAAGGAGGATGCGAAGGGCCCCTTTACACAGGACATGCTTTTAGTTTCTACAGTCAGCACAGGGCATATTGGAGCACTCAGAGCAGCAGACAGTGACCCAGCAAAGTGAGCTGAGGCTATGGCTAGAAGCTAATCCCGCACATCTCTTGGCTGAAAGAAATCCTCTGACTGGCAAGGAAAGCAGGGGAGTACTCAGAGACCAAAGAGGCTGCGGAAGCGCCAACACAGAGCCCTGATCTACCAAGGACCCCACCACCATCCACCTCTGCCATCTGCCTTCCTGACGCACTGGCTGTCCCATGTTCTACCTGGAAAGCATGTGACCTGTGAACAAAAGCCTACGCTTGTCCTGGGGGCAAGGGGCGGGGCCAGCATTACCTGTGTTTCTAGCATGCATTAACCGTGGAGAGTTTTGTAAGGCTTTATCAACATCATCTGAAGTCAAATGTGGAAGAGGTGCTACAAAACAAAACAAAAAGGCAACATCCAAATGAAAAAAAGAGAGAGAGAATTACCTTCCTTGAAAAATTAAAAAAAAAAAAAGAAGAAGAAAGAAAATATCTGCCCCTCCTCCCGCCCCCAACACTCCCCACCCTAAATATCATGGGCTGCTTGGAAATCTCTCCATGGCTCTGCTACCAGTTAGCATGTTAAAACCTAGATGGGGGCCTATATTGAATCCAGGGATGCCAGGCAAAGCATTTACACCAGAGAGTTCACACCACCCACTGTAGCACTATCTCGACTAGCTCCTTCTGATTGTGCTTGACCTCTGAAATGTTAAAGCATGCAGCAGACTCTGTAGATTCATGCCTCTCATTGCCAAGATGCCATTCCCATTCTGACAGGCTAAGCCACATCTCAAGGTACCAAGCAAAAACGCTCCTCATTTTGTGCTCCAGTGGGGTATGCAAGGGAGTTTGGTTTGGCTCTCAGGAAGATGAATGCCATACTTCCCATCAAGTAGGAGCCCTACGGTAATGTCTCTCCTGTTTGGACCTCATGGAGATGAACTAACGTGTGACCGGGTAAAGCTCTGTTTCCCTCTGATACATGATCTTCTCGGTCAGGGGAACCCTGGAGGAGCAACGGAACACTGGAGGTGACTTTGCTGCTTCTTATAAAAGAGCCACTTTCACTCCGCATCTGGCTAAGTCATCACCTTCTGAGCATTCTCTCAGATCCTAATGGGAATCAGGTTAGGGCAGCAAGAGGGCTGAATCCTCTGCATCTGAGGTTAAGAAGGACCTCAGACAGTGGTCTTCATGGGGACTGGGGACCGCCTTACTCTCTCTGAGGTAGTGGAGGTGCGACAGAAGGATGTCAGCGTTGTAGCTCGGGGTGAGCCTCTGGAAGTCATCTTTGGTCATCTTGCACAGCTCCTTCCCGTCGATATTCTGGAATAATAAGATGTCAACGTCCGGAAGCCCGTATTCTTTGACTGCCCACTCCAGCCACTGCCGGACATGGTCTGTACTCCATAGCGTGGGATCTGAAAGGGGATGGAAGAATATTTGATCAACGCCTGAAGACAAACTCCTGGGGCAGAGCCATATCCCAGGTGGGATCTCCCACTAGCCACAGCTTTCCAGAGCATCATCTGCCACTCTTCCAGAATTTTCAAGCCAGGCTCAGGGACCAGTCCAAGGAGAATATCCGAAGAAGAACAACTGACTTATGCTCAGAGACTACTGTTTTTACAGTAAGCTTTTTTGTTTTTGTTTAAGCAAAGAAGGGTATTTATTGATTCACATAACTGAAAAGTCCAGGGGATATACTAGCTTCAGGCACGGTTTGGTCCAGAGCACAAACACTGTCACGAGACTCAAGTCTCTCCATCATTGGCCTCTCTTTCCTCTGTACTGGCTTCATTCTCTGACTGGTTCCTTTGATACGCTGGGCCCTGTTGGTTTGAGTTTTCCATCCTAAAGAGCTAAACAACTTCCGTAAAGAGCTTCTGAGCCTCTTTCCACAGTTCACTAAAACTCTTTAGGATTGAGAATCACTGGACCAACTTGAATCCCATGGCCATTCCTGAACCAATCACTATGGTCAAGGAGGTGGGCTGTGCCGATTCATCAGGTCTGAATTCCACGTCCACCCAGGAAACCTAAGTTTAAGTCAGACTGATCCACATGGACTGACAACAGAGAGAGGGGGCTCCAGGAAACATCAAGGAGTTGATCCAAAGGGATGGAAGGGATGCTGGTCAGTCAAAAACAACACTGATCTCAATACCATTTCACACCAGTCAGAATGGCTGCCATCCAAAAGTCTACAAGCAATAAATGCTGGAGAGGGTGTGGAGAAAAGGGAACTCTCTTACACTGTTGGTGGGAATGCAAACTAGTACAGCCACTATGGAGAACAGTGTGGAGATTCCTTAAAAAACTGGAAATAGAACTGCCTTATGATCCAGCAATCCCACTGCTGGGCATACACACTGAGGAAACCAGAAGGGAAAGAGACACGTGTACCCCAATGTTCATCGCAGCACTGTTTATAATAGCCAGGACATGGAAGCAACCTAGATGTCCATCAGCAGATGAATGGATAAGAAAGCTGTGGTACATATACACAATGGAGTATTACTCAGCCATTAAAAAGAATACATTTGAATCAGTTCTAATGAGATGGATGAAACTGGAACCTATTATACAGAGTGAAGTAAGCCAGAAAGAAAAACACCAATACAGTATACTAACGCATATATATGGAATTTAGAAAGATGGTAATAATAACCCTGTGTACGAGACTGCAAAAGAGACACCGATGTATAGATCAGTCTTATGGACTCTGTGGGAGAGGGATAGGGTGGGGAGATTTGGGAGAATAGCATTGAAACATGTATAATATCATGTATGAAACGAGTCGCCAGTCCAGGTTTGATGCACGGTACTGGATGCTTGGGGCTGGTGTACTGGGACGACCCAGAGGGAGGGGAGGGGAGGGAGGAGGGAGGAGGGTTTAGGATGGGGAATGCGGGTATACCTGTGGCGGATTCATTTCGATATTTGGCAAAACTAATACAATATTGTAAAGTTTAAAAATAAAATAAAATTTAAAAAAAAAAAAAGAAAAGAAACAAAAATAAATAAAACTGCAAGGACAAAAAAAAAAAAAAGTTTAAAGGGAATTATCCTGGAAGTTTAGGATTCATCATACCACTTGCTTCTTTGTTGCTCAATTAACCTGAAGTTTCCTGGAGGGATAAGGTTTTCTTCTTATTCATTTCTTTTTACTTATTCATTTATTCATCTGAATAAAGAATATCTGAATCATTTTGCTCTACACTGAAACTAACCTAACACTGAAAATCAACCAAACTTCAATTAAAAAAAAAAAAATGGGAGGGACTTCCCTGGCAGTCCAGTGGTTAGACTCTCCGCTTCTAATGCAGGGAGCCTGGGTTTGATACCTAATCTCACATGCTGCACGGCACACCCATAAAATAAATAAAATTTAGAAAAAATAAATTTTAAAAAACAATGAGGAAAAAATGAATAAGAACCAATGAAAACTTTTCTTAAAAAATACTGGTGTCTTTATATGAAAAAAAGAACATATATCAGGAAGATGTTAATTACATATTAACAAAAAAACATACAATATTTGTATGAAATACTGGAAAATATTGACCACAGAATTGGAAATAACATGAAGGTCAACCTGAACCCTAGCACCCCCCAGGAAGCAAGTGTTTCTAGGCAAAAGGCATCAGTTACACGCTCTTCCTGCAGAGAAGCTGGTCTGGCAACTCACTCACACCTGCAGGAGGCAAGCTGTCTGGGGGCGTTCACATTCCACAACCCAGGCACAAATACCCACAGGATGCAGGCAGCGTCGTCACGCTCGGCCGCCGTGTACGGAAGGCGACCCCTGAGGACTAGGAGGCCAGGGCCCTGGGGAGAAGGGGCAGGTGATCCCCTCAACAGAAACACAAGTTGAGCGCACCCCACGCAAACAGCCTGGGTGGAGGGTACCCCGTATGCCTCGCTGGGAGATGCGACTCCTCCCTGGGGTCCCTGAGCACCAGGAGACATCGGGACCGAGAACAAAAGGCCAGAGTTCGTCTAACCCCCGGGTCTCTCAGTGCTGTGACCCCCGGAGACTGCTTCTCTCCTCTGTGTCTGCTTCCCTTGTGGAATGAAAACCTAGGTCTGGGGGTCTCTGGACAGGCTGGGAGAGGGCAGATCATCGTGAGTGGAAACATCTGCTGTGGGAAGAGACCACCCTTTCATCGCTTTCTACCCTAATAGTTCTGAATCCCGTTTGCTCTTACTAATGTTTGAGGCTGCTCAAGCATGGGCATCGATGTGCTGTTGGAATACACTCTGTATTCCAGAAACAACAGAGTAACCGTGAGAAACAGCCAGTCACATGGCGCCTTCCCTCCTTCTTTCCTTTTCTTTCTCGCTCTCCTGTCTCCCCCTCCCTCCCTTCTTTTGTTTCTTCCCTACGGTTTCACATGTTTCTTAGTAAAAACGAATTATTTCGACTCCAATAGAATTCATCCCCAGCCCATTGCCCTCCTGGACACCCCAGAGAGACCACTATCCTGAAATGTTGCATCCATTGCCCCTGTGCATATCTGAATAGTCTTGCTGTATCCACTAACATATTGTTGTGTGCCTTGCAACTTAATATAAACGACATCTAGTTTGCTTTTGGCACTCGGCACTGTATTTTCAGGATGTGTTCAAGTCCATCCATGGAGGTACAGTTCATCATTCAAGCAGCTCTTGCACACCCCCTCCCCATGAATATACCCAATTTACTTATCAGTGAAGACCCCTGCATCCCCCTCCCCACCCACATGTGAAGGAATCTGCATTGGTCCATGCCCTAGGCTCCACATGAGAGTCATGGGGAGACAGAAAAAAACACCAAAAACTACAGATGCCCACTCTCACTCACAGAGATGCTGAATGAAATCTGCTGGAGGGCAACCTGGGTATCAGTTGTTAAAAGCTGTCCAGGTAATTCTAATGTGGTTCAGACCATCTACTCCTGGGTTTCACTCCTTAAGAGTGTGATCACAGGACCTGGAAGCCTCTACATTCCCTGGGACCTAATTAGAAACGCAGAATCCCCAGGCGCCATGCAGGCCTGCTGAATCTGAGTCTATTTTCATAGGATTCTCAGCTGACCTGTGTCCACACGAAGCCTGCGGAAGTGCTGGCCTAGGTGAGTACCTCCATGCAGAATCCATGGTCACAGGACCCATGCCTAACTAAGATCTCTGGTTCTGCTACAAAGCACAGAATATCTACAAAAGCTCAAATGGCAGCGTTGACAGAAAGGTACGCCTATGCGTTTGTAATCCAACCACATGGAAACATTTTGCTAGCCTGTGAAAACTGAATGTTAACTCCATCCAAGTCACTGAAGTTCAGATGGCTCTCTGCCATGAGGTCAGAACTCTGCTTTCACGGACAGAACGTTCAAAACTTCAGACTGTTTCCACAGAAAGTTTTTTTTTTCCCTCCCTTTTTCTCATGGTATGTCATGACTCCTCATCATATAGAAACAAATCATATATTGGTCTCAGGATGCTCTGAATCCAAGCCCTCTTTCCTTAGTTCTATGCAGAGGAAGCCCTCTGGGAAAGAAGGTCCTCCCTTCCACAGGGTCCCCAAGTCATTTCCTGTAAATTCCACCACTGGGTTAGAACACATGGAAGGACTATGCTTTGGTGTAACTACTTCCTAGGAATCAGTTCACTCTGGGAAGGCATTTTCTTCTCTTAATAGTGGAAACACATTCTGAAAATGATACATAAATACCTTCCTGAAAGTGGCTGGCTTCACCTTACCATGGCCAGGTGACACCTCAGGAAGACAGCCAGAAGAAGGCCAATCTCTCTGCAGCACCCCTTGGTGTGCCTGTTAATGGGTTTCCCTCGCTAAGCTCAAGGTTGCGATGGCTCTTTCAATTTTCCTTTTAAGGGAATCTCATGCAAGACCCCGGAGGCCAATTTCTCTTTGATCTGCACAATTACCGCTAAAATTCTGGCTTCGGATTGGTCAAATGGCCCTTCTCTTGTCCTGCTGGCATGAGCATAAATTCCTACAACCTTCCCAGTCATCAGTTAGGCAGTACTTTTCAGATGCCTTTTAAAAACTGTGTGTATTCTCTGAACTAAAAATTCCACTTCTAGAAATTCATCCTTAGGAAATCATAGAGGAAGTACGTAATGATTTATTTTCAAGGATGTTCTTTGTAGTGCTGTTTATAATAGCCAAACATTGGAAACACCCTAAATGTCCCACACAAAAAAGAACGAGTTAAGTTGCTGTACATTTAGGAACATTCTTGTGATATTTAGAGACTAAAAATTACACGGCTGAATGTAGTTACTGATATAAAAAATGTTCAAAATAGATTAAAATTTTTGAAAACATTATGGTCGTATAATTATATTCTTCAAAGAAATACAAATATATCCTTGGAAAGAATTTTCAAGAGATAGGCATTGATATGGCAATTATTGCATCTGAGCAAAAGGCAATGGAGATTTAAATTTTTTTTCTTTTCACTCAACATTATCTTCTCTTTTTTTCTACAATGAACATGTGATACTTTGGTTAAACAGTTACGTATAAAATATATATATATATATACTCTGTGTTTCAAAATCAAAACAAGGTCCCATAAAGGACTGCACATTTACATTTGCTAAAATGTTTTTGTGACATTTTCATAAAATTTTAATACTACATTTTTTATCCAGTTCATTAATGGGAGTTGTTTCATTGGAAAAGAACAAAATTACACCAAGTCAGGTTACTTCTATATACTTTTGGAATTAGATCTCCACACCTCTGCCCTATACATTTAGAAGCCAAGAATATTAAAAACAAAATATGAAAATATGACCGCTTGATAGAGTAAATGAGGACACTCCTTTCCAACCTGTCTCTGGGGCGCCGTTACTCTAGACTGCCTCTATGGGTGTTCTACAGAGAACTGTTTGCAAGGATCAAGTCCGAACTCTTCAGTCAAGCACACGGCCCCAGGTTCCCAGGCCCCATGGTTTTCCTAAGCATCGCTCCCAGCTTTTCCTTCCCCCAGACCTGCCATCTCCACACACCCAGCTGTCATGTCGTGAACCCACACCCCGTCTGTGCCCACACACCTCCCGCCGGTTGAAGACTCGTCTTTCTTGCACCCTCGCCCACACTCACCACCTCCTTTGGGTATCTGTCCTCCACACGCCTGAGGTTTAGGAGCTGATAGTGACTCCCTGGGCAGGGAAGTGAGGACAAGACGGGAGGCGCTGTCCCTGCCCACGGCAGGGCCCACCCTGGGCTTCCCCAAGCTCCCTGGGCCAGACATGGATGCTGCTCTTGTAAAAGGGTATTTTTTTAGGGTTCAAGTCAGTGTGTGGGGTCTCAGCTCACCCTTCAGCTCCACAGAGCACCCAGGAGAGAGGCTTCCAGGTCTCCTCCATGGCCCATGATGGATCAGCCATGTTTTCTTATTTCCGCCCCACCCTGCCATCACAGAAGGGAGCTCGCAAGGTCCCACAAGATTCAACAGGTCTTCCCTCTTTCCCTGACCCCCAACTATGCGTATGAAGGAGAAAGGGGAGGGGTCACAGGATGAGCCCCAACCCAGGGTCACCTCTGCCTCTGTTCAGGGGTGGATCGCACACCCTCTGCCCCCCAGGGAGTGGTGCAGCTCAGAACCTGTCTCCTAACCTCATCACTGAGCCTGGGGTTTCTTTTCTTTTTTTTATAATGGCATTGTTTTCTTAATTGGAGTCTTGTTGACTTACCAGGTTGTGTTAATTTCCGCTGCATAGCACAGTGATTCAGTTCTACACACATATATTCTTTTCCATTATGGTTTATCACAGGATATTGAATATAGCTCCCTGTGCGACAGAGTAGGAGCTTGTTGCTTACCCACTCTGTATATACCAGTTTGCATCTGCTAATCCCAAACCCCCAGTCCACCCTAACCTGTCCGCCCCATGGCACCGCCAGTCTGTTCTCCATGTCCCTGATTCTGTTTCCTAGATAGAGTCACTCGTGTCATATTTCAGATTCCATATATAAGTGATATGATGTTTATCATTCTTACTTCACTTAGTATAATCATTCTCTAGTTGAATTCCTGTTGCTACAAATGGCATGATTTTGCCCTGTTCATGGCTGAGCAGTATTCCATTGCATGTATGTACCACATCTTCCTTACCCTTCTTTACTACTAGTCAACTGTCGGTAGACATTTATAAAACAATGTGTACATTCCACAGACCAATAGGACTTTCGTCTTAAGACCAACAGTCTTAGTCCTTAGACTAAGCTGAATTTAACTAAGCATTTACGATATACACAAGTACTGCAGGGATTCAGAGGTGGCCAAGACAAAGATGCCGACAATCTACCGAGGGAGGTAGCCATGAAGATGACCCCAAAATGGAATGAAATCTGTGTTATCCAAGCAGGATGTGGAAGTACAGAGAAGCAGCAATTCATCCCAATCAGGGGACAGGAAAAAAAAAAAAAAAGCGGGCAGAGGGGGAGTTTCACCAGAAGGGTTTGGCTTGAGCCTGCATGAACAAAAAGGATTTTGACCGCAGTACGATGACAGATGGAGAAGGGAATGGCAACCCACTCCAGTATTCTTGCCTAGAAAATCCCAGGGGCAGAGGAGCTTGGTGGGCTACAGTCCATGAGGTTGCAAAGAGTTGGACACAGCTGAGCCACTTCACTTTCTCTTTCTTTCAAAGAGAACCTTGAAGATCTTGCTAAGAAGGTTGGACTTTATGATCTAGGAATTCCAGAGTCACTGAAAATACCTGAAGAATCAAAGAATGTCTTAATTCACATCCAGCATAGCAAATTTGGTGATCAAATAAAAGGTTTTATCAGGAGCCAGAACACTCATATTTGGGTTCTGATTCAACCATTTCTTAGATGCAAAAGTCAACCTCTCTAGAGGTTTTCTTTTTTTCTGTGGGTAATTAAGTGAAATGTTAGGGGAAGAGAAAAGTCAATGAGATAATGTATGTGCAAGCACTTTGCCAACAATAACACATTACAGACCAATAATGCATCCACGCACTGGATTCTGCACTGCAAACTCTGCTAAATTGAAATAAACAGTCTATTATCACAGGGGAAGCCTCTTCCTTTCAACACAAAAGTCTGATTTATCACTTCATTTTAAGAAGCTTTAGGAGGTACTTCTGGCAGAGGAACCACGAGCCGCTAGAGATAAGTTGCCTTGTTTTCAGTCCTCCAGTTCAATTGTTTTGAAAACATCTATGTCTAGTCTCCACAACGCGTGGACATCAAACTGGTAAATCCCTGTGGTACAGGGTTAAAAAAGAAAGTCATCTCTCTCTCTGCAGCCTCTTATTTGTATTTTAGATGACACAGTTAATATACAAAAGTTTTACAAATGTTATTTCAGTAAGCGGAGATTAAAACAATAAATAAAAGCAAAGCAGATTTGCACTGTTTAGGCGGGAGTGGTGAGGGGTGAGGGGATGACAAGCAGTGGGTAGGATTAGGGTTGAAAATTTTTTTTTTACATTTCCCTGAAACTGGATTCTGACTTAATAGAATTCCACTGCTGCCAGGAAAATATTAAGTAGATATTTAAATTAAGCAAAAGGATACTGCATTGCTGAAGACACACGGTGCCTTCTTGAAACAAAATACCTCATATAGGCAAGCATCCTGTTTCTGAGACACTTGCCCCACCCGACAATGAACCAAATTGGTGATAAGTCCTGAGTGTCATTTTTCTTGAACAGTATCAATGTAAAATACTGGCTTCCAGAAAGAAAAATCACCCATGGTCATGAAAAAATACCAACAAAAATAAATTACATTTCTAAGTCATATCACAAGCCTGTGAGGTCTTTGTTTATAAAACCAGACCCTGGCGAGGCTGCCAGTCTGCTGTTCTAGACACTCAGAAGCCTGCAAAAATAAGATTTAGTATTTTGCCGCCTCATCAGAACAAATCTTACATTTATAAAGAAGCCTGAAAAAGAGAACTGGCTCAAATTTGAGCCTCAAGAAATTGAAATTTGAGCTTAAGAAAAGAGCCTACAGTTAAGGTTACTTCTGAATCTTTTCATTTCCAAACGATGAATGTGGTTCAGTCACTGTTTTGATAATTACTGATTTCTAGTTTTATTGTACTTTTGTCAGTGAATAAGGTGTATATGATACTGATTTTTTGAATAATGGTTGTTACTCCTATGGCATGGTCCATTTCTGCAAATGCCCTTCGAGTGCTTAGAAAGAAGGCTTCTAATCATTGAGTACAGGTTTCTATAAATAACCACTAGATCAAAATTAGTAATTCACACATAATTGCCATGTCACTGATCTATCAAAAGCTGAGAAAGGCAAATTAAAATCTCTCACTAAAATGAACTGGTCTATTTCTCTGTGTAGTTCTTTATGTATTTTGAGGCTATGTTATTAGGTACATTCAGCTTTATTACTGTACATTCTTCATAAATGTAAACACTTTTTATCATGTGGTGACTATCAGTTTTCTCCAGTAATGCTTTCTGTTTCCATTCTTGCCAGCTTTATTTTGACTGCAATTTGGCTAGTGTATCTTTTCCCATCTGTTTACTGGGATTCCTTGTCTGTGTCAGATGTTTCTGTAAATAGTACATAGCTAACTCTGGAGTACTTTGAAAAAATCCATTTTATCATTCTCGGTCTTTAATGACAAGTTTGATCTACATACATTTATTGTTACTGGTATATCTGACCTCTAACACTTCACGCTTTCTGTGACTGCCGTATCTGTTGTTTCTCCTTTCAAGTATCTGATTGAGTTCATCTATTTTTCTTTGCTCTTTTTTGTTTGTTTCTCTACTGGTTGGGTGTTTAACATTCTACTCCAATTTCTTCACTTCTTAATCTTTATACAAAATAAAAATTTAATCCCCAAATGTCCTTTGCCCAGAGAACGTAAGGTATTTAGGAACCTTTAACACCAGTCATTCATCGCTATGCTTATATAGTAATGTCAGTCAATATTTTTATTCAGTAGAGTCTGTGGCAGGAAAAAGGATGTTAAGAGATCAGAATAGACCTAGAGCTTTCTCAGTTTCTCCCAGTTCCTGGAAATCTCCTTCTATTGTCCTCTGTGCCCTGTTTGGCTATTGAGAGGTTTGCTGTCCTTATAACTGGCATTATTTTCCGATAGTCTGTCTTCTTTCTTTTTATAGAGGGGTAATTAGTGAGTTCGCTAAGTGGTCTTTTTTTTTTTGCCACATCGAGTGGCATGTGGCATCTCAGATCTTTGACCAGGGATGGAACTCAGAGCCTCAAAACAGAGTCCTAACCACTGGACCACAGCGAAAGTCCCTGTCTCTCATTATTTGCCTCTAAAGTTGTCTCTGGTGTTCTGCAGTCTCACGGTAATGTGATTAGAGAAGATGAATTCTTCTTCATCCTTCTCTAGACGGTGTTTCCTATATTTGGAGAATGGTTTTATTCATCGATTTTGGGAAACTCTTAGCTGTTTATCTCTTCAAGTATTGCATCTCATCCATTCTCTTTATTCCCTCTTTCCAGAACTCCTAATAGGTCTACGCTGAGTGCTTCCCAACCGTTGACTTTTCTTCTTAAACGTCCCCTTTTTGTCCCTGTGCGACACTCTGAAAACAATCTTTAATTCGCTTCTCAGTCTTTTCATATCAACTGTTTAATCCATCTACTGAGTTTTTTATATTCTCTGATCTGAATTTTGAATACTCTCCTGTGTTTCTAGGAATTCTATTTCTCCTTCATCCATTCTTTTCCATAATCTTTTTCCTCTCTTTGCTTATTCCCTCTTTTATGTATCTGTTGTTTAGAAATTAAGCCATGTCCAGCTCATGTGACTTCATGATCTACAGCCTGCCAGGCTCCTCTGTTTATGGGATTCCCCAGGCAAGAATACTAGAGTGGGTTGCCATTTCCTTCTCCAGGGGAATCTTCCAAACCTGGGGACTGAATCCTGTCTCCTGCATCTCTTGCATTGGCAGCCAGATTCTCTTCCTCTGAGACACCAGTGAAGCCCTTTAGGTATCTAGTCACTTTTTAAATCTACTTACTCTATATTCTCTATATCATACTTTAATTATCTAACATTACTGAGGGTTTAATCATGGGAGAAATATTAATAACCTCAGATATGCAGATGATACCACCCTTATGGCAGAAAGTGAAGAGGAACTAAAAAGCCTCTTGATGAAAGTGAAAGAGGAGAGTGGAAAAGTTGGCTTAAAGCTCAACCTTCAGAAAACGAAGATCATGGCATCTGGTCCCATCACTTCATGGGAAATAGATAGGGAAATAGTGGAAACAGTGTCAGACTTTATTTTGGGGGGCTCCAAAATCACTGCAGATGGTGACTGCAGCCATGAAATTAAAAGACACTTACTCCTTGGAAGAAAAGTTATGACCAACCTAGATAGCATATTCAAAAGCAGAGACATTACTTTGCCAACAAAGGTCTGTCTAGTCAAGGCTATGGTTTTTCCAGTGGTATGTATGGATGTGAGAGTTCAACTGTGAAGAAAGCTGAGCACCCAAGAATTGATGCTTTTGAACTGTGGTGTTGGAGAAGACCCTTGAGAGTACCTTAGACTGCAAGGAGATCCAACCAGTCCATTCTAAAGGAGATCAGTCCTGGGTGTTCTTTGGAAGGAATGATGCTAAAGTTGAAACTCCAGTACTTTGGCCACCTCATGTGAAGAGTTGACTCGTTGGAAAAGCCTCTGATGCTGGGAGGGATTGCGGGCAGGAGGAAAAGGGGACGACAGAGGATGAGATGGCTGGATGACATCACCGACTCAATGGACGTGAGTTTGGCGTGCTGCGATTCATGGGGTCGCAAAGAGTCGGACACGACTGAGCAACTGAACTGAACTGAACTGAATCACGTTGTCTGTTCTTTCTGCTGAATCTTGGTCTTGATAGATGCTTCCTGTTTTCATAATTTAGGTTTGCAGCATCATCTTTTGCAGGCCTTTATCTGTAGGAATTCTGTCAAGCTTGAATTGAAGGCGAGCTTCTCAAGCCAGATTTTGTCTTTATTTCTAGCCCATAACCACTTTTCAATGGTTAATTTCTCAGACTGGGGACAGTCGTATGCATGAGTTAGGAGGTCCAACTCCTGCTTTTGCAAGTCCAAGATGTAATCTCCTGTCCCTAATTGATCTTTAGAACCCAAATAACTGTATTATAGACATGAGAACCCCACCCCCACCCAAAGCACCTAAGATAACAGGAGACAAATGGGACGAATAGACTGCCCTGTTCTCAGTTTTTGCCTTGTCTTTAGTCCATAAGGAACTTGCTGACTTTCTTCCCAGTTCAGCTGTGCATTCAAAAGGCTGTTAGATTTTATGCATCATTTCCAGGGACTCTGCGAGAGGCCCTTTTAAGTTCAATGGTTTACTAGAACCAAGAGTCTTCTCTGCACAAATTTTATTCATCTACCTTCAAACTTTTCCCTTTTCACTGCAGCCATCAACCTAGCTCACACTATGCTCCACTTCCTTCGTGGATTAAATAATCGACTGTCAAAAATTAACTGTACATATGGATTGTTCAATACCCTAGGGAAGAGCACAAAGAACTGTAAAAAAAAAAAAAAAAAAGGTGTGCCTACTTTCAGCTCACTGCGAATCAAAAATTCCATCATATATTTTATTCAAAAAATACATGACTACATTATTTTTGTTGGGCTCTAAAGATATCTTTGACATTCAGACATGCCAAAATATTTCAATGGGATAGTCATTCTCAGCTCTTCCTAAAGTGGGTTATCTAGCTTGGAGATTTTGTTTTTCTTTTTTTTTTTCCTGTTTCCTCCTCTTAATTAGTACTCCATGAAAACACTGCATATGCTCATCATGTTTTAGAAATGGCGTGACCTGTTCCACTTAAAAGTCTCTCCCTGCTTGGGCTGTCTCTCTTTGCTCCTCTTTAAATGCTGGTATCCCGGGAGTTTTGTCCTCCACTCTCCTCACTCCATAGATATCCCCTGGCCATCTAGACTCTCGTGTTCCAACTACAGCGTGCATGCTGTATTGGTTTTCAAGGGGTGCCACAAGAGAACCACACACCAACTGGCTTAAAACAATAGGAATGTGTTTCCTCATAGTTCTGGGGGCTACAAGTCTGAAATCTAGCTGTCAGGAGGGCTAAGCTCACTCTGGGACTCTGAACAGAATCCTTATTTCCCATCCCATCTTCTGGGGGTGGGTGGCACTCCTCGGGGTTCCTTACAGCTGCACCCTTCTAATCTCTACCCCCATCCTTACATAGGCTTCTCCCTGCATCCTCACATCACCTTCCCTCTGTGTATGTCTGGGTCCAGATGCCCCCTTCAGATAAGAGCACCAGTCATTCTATCAGGCCCACCCTTGTGACCTCATCCTAACTTGATCAAATCTGAAAATACTCTATTTCCAAATCAGGTCACGTTCCAAGGCACTGGAAGTTAGGATGTAAATGTATCTTTTTTTTTTTTTTGGTAGGGGCAAAATTCAACCCATAATAAATGCTTATCTTTTGAATGTAGGGCTGTCTCCCAAATGCCTGAAGAAATATGAAAAGAAGAGCTGCAATTTTTGGAAGCATTACCATATCCCAAGCACTGTTTATACACTTCACACATGCGTCTTATTTAATCCAAACTACCATCTTTATTTTGATGGCACAGAAACTAAGGCTCAGCAAGATTAAATGACTTTCCAGAGCTAGAAAAGGCATAGTTTAGAACTCAAATGTATGAAATGTATGATCCTTGATAAAGGACTTTAACGCTATGCTCCACAGGACACACTGAACTGCCTTGTAGGTATCCCATGGGTATCCTAAGTACAATGAATCAAACGAACATCGCGTGTGCACGCTCAGTTGCTCAGTCATGTCCAACTCTTTGAAACCACATGGACTATAGCCCTCCAGGCTCCTCTGTCCATGGGATTTTCCAAGCAAGAAACCTGGAATGGGTTGCCATTTCCTCCTCCTGGGAATCTTCCCAACCTAGGGATGGAACCCACACCTCCAGCACTGGCAGGCAGATCCTTTACCACGAGCACCAGCTGGGAAGCCCAAAGGACATCATCTGTCTTACTTTTTTTCTACATTTACGAACATCCACCCAGCTATTTTTGCTAAATCAAAGCTATTTTTAATTAGATTCTTCTCTTGGTTTAAAAAAACAACAACAGGTAAATCATTATCATCATGGAAATGTAAAGGTTCAGAGCTGAGCAACATCATAGACAATCCTGAATATCAACTTTACTCCATGACTTACTACTTACATCTTTGAAAAGGCCATTTCAGAATCTACAACAATTTAACAAATTTATTCCATCATTCTACTTTCTTGTGTTCTTCCTGGACACTTTTGATCATGTATTAATAGTGTCCGAGTAAGAGCTCAGACTGTGGATTCAGACAGAACTGGGTCAGAATTCTGGCTTTCCACATCATCGGCTGGGACATCTTGGGCAACCATCTTACTTCCCTAGTTTTAGTTTGTTTATCTATAAAGTGAGAATAATAAATAGTTCCTACACCATAGGATTTTTGTGGAATTCAGATGAGATTGTTGTTGTTCAGTGGCTCAGGCATGTGCGACTTTTAGCAACCAACCCCATGGACTGCAGCACGCCAGGCTTTGCTGTCCTTTACCATCTTTCCTGTTATCTCCACCATTAAATGAGATAATACATTTTCAACAAAGAACACGGCCAAGCGGCTGACAGCGGTGTGCCCTTGGCAGACGGTCACCATTTCTGTTTTTTATTATTTCAGCCGCATAGAACCCAATGACAGTTGCCTCAATTCAGCTCGCAGTTTAAACATATATTAACTGGGACCTTAGGATTTAAATTTTAGTTGGTTGGGTTATAGTTGCTTGACTTAGCATAAAAAATTGTAACCAGAAGCTTATAGAAACACATTCCATAATGCAGACATAATGGGAGAGATCTTTGGGAGTGTTTGGAGGCATGACAAAGTAAAGCAGAAAAACGTGTAGTTTATTGAAAACAAATGCGTGGTTAACAAATGGGAGAGGGAAGGGGGGGACAAATTAGTGCTGTGGGATTAGCACATACAAACTAGCATATATAAGTAGATAAGCAACAAGGATATACTGTATAGCATAGGGAATAATACTCATTATCTTATAATAATCTAATCATGGAGCACAACCTGTAAAAATACTGAGCCACTATGCTGCATGCCTAAAACAAACACAGTATTGTAAACTGACTAGGAAAAAGTCAAAGTATTAGTCACTCAGTCACGTTTGACTCTTTGCAACCCCATGAGCTGTAGCCCACCAGGCTCCTCTGTCCATGGGATTTCCCAGGCAAGAATACTGGAGTGGGTTGCCATTTCCTTTTCCAGGGAATCTGCCCAACTCTGGGATTGAACCTGGATCTCCCGCATTGGAGGCAGATTCTTCACTGTCTGAGCCACCAGCGAGGCCCCATAATACTTTAATTTTAAAAAAGAACTGCTTCACCAACAGATACTTAATCACTGAGTACAGGCCTGAGGATTGGCTCTGATCTCACCCATCTGTACATGTATCCTTGGCAAAGTTATTTCACTTCCCCAGGGCCCAATTTTCTCACATTTAAGAGTTTTATGGGACTTCCTTCACGGCTCAGGGCTAAAGAATCCGCCTGCCAGTGCAGGAGACAGGTTGATCCCTGGTCTTGGAATAGTCCATGTGCCGCAGAGCAACTGAGCCCAAGGGCTACAATTACTGAGACACGCGTGCCTAGAGTCTGCGCTCTGCAGTAAGAGAAGCCACTCCAGTGAGAAGTCCACATACTGAAACTATAAGTAGCCCCTGCTTGCAGCAACTAGGGAAAGCCAACATGCAACATCAAAGACCCAGCACAGCCAAAAAAAAAGACAAATACATACATTTTAAAAGAGTTTAATGATAGGGCTTCCGTTGTGGCTCAGCTGGTAAAGAATCCGCCTGGGATGCTGGAGACCCTGGTTTGATTCCTGGGTTGGGAAGACCCACTGGAGAAGGAATAGGCTACCCGCCTCAGTATTCTTGGGCTTCCCTGGTGGCTCAGCTGGTAAAGAATCTGCCCTCAATGCGGGAGACCTGAGTTTGATCCCTGGGTTGGGAAGATCCCTTGGAGAAGGGAAAGGCTATCCAGTCCTGTATTCTGGCCTGGAGACTTCCATGGACTGTATAGTCCACAGGGTCACAAAGAGAGAGACATGACTGAGTGACTTTCACTTTCAATGATAGTTAAGAGTATGTGTCCATTTGACTGGATTGTGGAATGTCTAGATATTTCATTAAACATTATTTCTGGGCTAATCTGCAAGGGTGCTTCCAAAAGATGCCGGCCTTTGAACTGTGAGATTGAGTAAAGACTGGGAGAGGGTAAGAGAGAGAAAGAGAGAGAGACTGGTTCTGCTTCTTTGAAGAACCCTGACTAATAAAGAGCTGAATGAAGATCAGCAAGAATCTTGCAAATGCATCCCCTGTGATCCTCTGATTCCAACTAACTAAAGGTGGATTCCCACTACCTCGACTGATGCATGCTTACTGACTTCTGCATGTGGGCCACGAGTTTGCTGCTTTGTCTGGTGGTGAAGAATGCAAAAGACATTATCACCAACTCACGATGCTCTCAATCTAATAGAACACACAGGCTTATAAATAACCACCTTTAAAAAGATTGTTGCTGTTCAGTTGCTAAGTTGTGTCTGACCCCATGGACTGTAGCACACCAGGCTTCCCTTCCTTCACTATTTCCCAGAGTTTGTTCAAACTCGTGCCCATTGAGTCAGTGATGCCACCCAAGCATCTTGTCCTCTGTCGTCCCCTTCCCCTCCTGCCTTCAATCTTTCCCAACACCAGAGTGTTTTCCAATGAGTTGGCTCTTTGCATCAGGTGGCCAAAGTATTGGAGCTTCAGCTTCAGCATCAGTCCTTCCAATGACTATTCAGGCTTGGTTTTCTTTAGGACTGACTGGTTTGATCTCCTTGCTGTCCAAGGGACTCTCAAGAGTCTCCTCCAACATCACATTTTGAAAGCATCAATTCTTCAGCACTTAGCCTTCTTTATGGTCCAGCTCTCACATCTGTACATGACTACTGGAAAAAGCATAGCTTTGACTATACAGACCTTTGTTGGCAAAGTGATGTCTCTGTTTTTTAATACACTGCCTAGGTTTGTCATAGATTTTCTTCCAAGGAGAAAGCATCTTTTAATTTCATGGCTGAGTACACTGTAATAAAACGTTGGCCATTTGGACTTGGAGAGTATTTTCTTCCATTGCTTGTTATTCATCTACTTTCAACCTGAGCTTGGAGATGTCATCTTTAGAAAAGGTCTTGTGCAAGCCATAGGAACTTTCTGCTACTTTGAGAAATCAAAATCCTGACTTTCTAAGAAACCAGACTAGCAAAGACTCACACTGGCATATGCCTTCTGTCTGCACTGAGCTGTTTGCTAACATAACTCCCTCTGTCCATAGAGGATGTCACAAGGAAGGTGCTCATGTCTGAGTTGCTGCTGCTGAGTCACTTCAGTTGTGTCCGACTCTGTGTGACCCTATAGACGGCAGCCCACCAGGATGCCCTGTCCCTGGGATTCTCCAGGCAAGAACACTGGAGTGGGTTGCCATTTCCTTCTCCAATGCATGAAAGTGAAAAGTGAAAGTGAAGTCGCTCAGTCGTGTCCGACCCTCAGTGACTCCATGGACTGCAGCCTTCCAGGCTCCTCCATCCATAGGATTTTCCAGGCAAGAGTACTGGAGTGGGGTGCCATTGCCTTCTCCCATGTCTGAGTTAAGCCCAAATATAATATCCAGAGATTCTGCTTTTAGGATTCTGCACCAGGAAAAACATTCCCTTCCCTGTGAAATTTATTTCTGATAAAAGATATTATTTCCCCTATGGATCTTTTTTGTTGGCCACCAGGAAGCTCAATGCTATTCTAGAAACTAAGCCACAGCATCTTGGCCAAACTTGTGGCCAAAAGAGCTACATTGTTCCTTCATGTGACCTTGGTTTTCCATTAATATTCATAATTGCCTTAGCTGTGGCTGTTGAGTTGCAAAGTCTTGCCCAGCTCTTTTGCAACTCCATGGACTGTAGCCTGCCAGGCTCCTCTGTCATGGGATTCTCCAGGCCAAAATATTGGAGTAGGTCACCATTTCCTTCCTCCTACAGGAGATCTTCCTGACCCAGGGACTGAACCCAAGTCTTCTGCATTGGCAGGTGGATTCTCTATCAAACTGAGCCGCCTGAGAAGCCCAACTGCCTTAGTTTCGGTCCCCAGTTTCTAACTGATCAGTAGTTTGGCTCACGTGATGATCAGTAGTTTGGTCTGCAAGGCATGTCAAATCCTTCATGGAATTAAACACTATATCTAGTATACACATGCATTATAGACTATAATACAAAAACACATAAAGTGTGATGTAGGGATTGCTAAGACGTCGTCAGAGAAGCAATGAAGGTGCCTGAAGATCCAGGGTGGTTTCTTAGAGAGGGTGGGTTTCAAAGGTGCCTTGGAAAGCGAGAAGGACTTGTTAGCAGGGGAGCAGGAGGACATTCCATTGGAGGGAACCGCCTGGGAGAGGACACAGATGACAACGCAGCACAGGAGTAGAAAGATACGACTGGGGGAAGGGCTAGGGCGGAGGGAAACGGTGGAGGTGGCGGGGCTTCGGAAAGCGCATCACGAGGGGACAAAGGAAGCTGTTCCTCACGGTCATGCTTACGGTCATCTTGTTCCCCAGCTATTTGGAAACACGTGTCTGAATCACTCATCTGAGCTCTTAATCATGCTCTCCCCTCCACGAATGACTTAACCTCATGCGGCCGGGTCTTATCTGCTTCTCACAGGCTTCGGTCATTTCCTCTGTGACTAGTACAACAGTAACAAGTACTCGGTGGATACCTCACACGCTGAGTAGAAGTCACCCGGCAAGGAGGGCCTGAGCACGACACGATGGGAGAAGCTCCAGCCACGTGTGTCTGGGGACCAGGGACTGGGGGTTTTAAATCTCCTAAGAGCTTTTATTCTTGGTGACTGGAATATTCCACGTGCTCAGTGAATGAATAAATGAATGAGTACAGAGAGCGAACTTTGTTAAAAGGTGAATAACTCAGCTCGGTGCTCTGTGATGACCTACAGGTGTGGGATGGGGTGGGGTGGGGTGGTGGGGAGGCTCAGGAGGGAGGGGAATATATGTATACATACAGCTGATTCATATGTAGAGCAGAAGCTGACACAGTAATGTTACGCAATTATACTCCAATTAAAAATGAAATTTAAAAAGCAAACAGGGGAAACAAAGACCAATGTGGCAACTATTTCCCTCTGAGACTTCTGACCCCCATGAGCATTTGTGCTCAAGGTGAATATTTAGACAATGAAAACAGAAGTGTTTGAAAAGCCCCAGGCTTCAGCACCCATTTTGGGGACTAAAAACAACAACAAAAAAAAGGAGGAAATCTTCTCAAAATGATGTAAGCTGCTGAAACCAGAGGTTCTGTTGCATTTTGCAACTTTGAAGAAAAGTGGGTAAAGACCGTGCCTTCCTCTTTGCCAGCCCTCTTGCTTAGCACGTCGCCAAGGACACTGTCAAAACCTAAACCGTGACCGCGGGAGGCCACTCGGCACACGCAAGGACAGTATCCTGATGCTGAGGCTTCATCAGACAGCACGGAACCTATGTTCCCCAGAGCACACCAGTTCCAGTGTGCGAGAGAACCCATTGCTTTTGAACATCCATCTGTGGTCACAGCCTCGGTGCAGCAGAACCGGAAACACCCAGGAGCCAAGATTCCCGGGCTGTCCCCGAGCTGTCGATGCTGTCGATGGGAACACAGTAAAGCACAGGCAAGTACCGCACTTGATCTGACTGGTCTGAATGGAGCTCGGGGCTGTCACCAACGAACAGGGCTGCGGGGCTTCTTCCTCAGCTCTCACATCGCACTCTGTGCCTTGAGTGGCCCTGGATTTCCCAGTGAACGCCTTCACCCAAGACCTTTACAGAATTTATCATGTCAACCAATGACACGGGCCAACCACCACTCCCAAAACACATCTGAAGGGAAAAGCTTTAGGACAATTCTTTCTTTTGCCAACTCCCTTTCCCAAATGATGTCTTTATTTAAAAAAAAATGAAAGTGTATTAAAGCAAAATTATTTGTGTGTATACGTGTTCACTTACTCAGTCACGTCCAACTCTTTGCGACTCCATGAACTGTAGCCCACCAGGCTCCTCTGTCCATGGAATTCTCCAGGGAAGAGTACTGGAGTGGACTGCCATTTCATATTCCAGGGGATCTCTCCAAACCAGGGATTGAACCTGTGTCTCTTGCATTGGCAGGTGGATTCTTTACCACTACGCCACCTGGGAAGCTCAAAATTTATTTAGTATCTTCTATATAGTCTAGAACTCCTCAAACCCTATAATGCATGAAAATCACCCCCAAAAATGTGCTAACAATGTAGAATCCTCCACTCCATACCTGGATTCAGAAAATTTGGAGGTGGGCACTTTTACATCCTAAGTCTCCCAGATGACCCTGATGCAGGTGGTTCTGATCATACTTGGAGAAACATCTCCCAGTCAACCTCCAAATTAAGCTGAGCCAACAAGAGCCATTGAACTGGGTCCCCTGTCTGGGGCTCATCTTGTTAAGAGTGACACCACTGAATGATACTTTGACCTGCAACCATGAACATAAGAAACAGTCCAACCCTGTGAGATGCAGACCTAGATATACAGCTATTCACACCAAATAAGACAGATAATAGGTAGACAGATGATGGATAGACAGATGGAAAGATAGATACCAATGACAGAGGGAGAGATGATAGATAAATGAGAGGCAGGTAGGTAGATAAATACAGAGCTGGAAAGATAGATACAGATGATAGGTGATAAATGAGAGGTAGATAGACAACAGATTCATAGACAGACAGATGGAAACATAGATGATACGTGACAGTTATATACAGATGGTAGACAGAGCACATGTGATGTATTGTCTAATCTCTACACCTTGAGAAGGAGAAGCATAGCCAGTGGCGTTTCCAGGACAACAGGTGGAAGTCAGGGCTTCCAAGGGTATCTGGTGGCCTTACTGGCTGAGTGCTTTCATGTGACTTCCCTGTTACCTTCCGATGACAAACGAAGAGACACATTTTTCTCTAGACTCAAAATTAAGAGCTGGGCCATCTTTCCCACATGTTTTCTTTTAATCCTGGCGACACTGGGGCATGTATTGATTAAGGCATCGCCTTCACACAGCCTGCTGACACCTTGGACCCACTGTTTGCAACTGTGCAGGATATAAAGTTTGCGTTAATATATACATATGTGCTAAGTCGCTTCAATCGTGTCTGACTCTTTGCAACCCCATGCACTAAAGCCCCCAGGCTCCTCTGCCCATGGGATTCTCCAGTCAAGAATACTGGAGTGGGTTGCCAGTTCCTTCTCCAAATATATACATCGACATACAAACCTCACCCCTGGTTTCACTGCCTGTTAAGTTCTTACTTTAGCCCATGTTCTCTATCCATTTACTTTGAAAACAAATTCTGTCTTTTTGTTTTTACTTATATTTGTGTGATCTTTCTTAAATCCATTCTGAAAGAAGGAGTATAAATATATTCAGTGAAAGTATTTTTATTCATTAGGGATATCTGACGAGTTTTTATAAAGCTCCTGAGTTAGACGTGTGTGTGTGTGTGTGTGTGCGTGCACCCATGCACACATGTGCATGCACATGTGTGCTGAGTTGCTTCAGTCGTGTCCGACTCTGTGCAACCTTACAGATGCAGCCTGCCAGGCTACTCTGTCCTTGGGATTCTCCAGACAAGAATACTAGAGTGGGTTTCCATGCCCTCCTCCAAGGGATCTTCCCGACCCGGGGATGGAACCCAGGTCTCTTACATCTAACCTGCATTGGCAGGTGGGTTCTTCACCCCCAGAGCCAGCTGGGAAGCCTGAGTTAGAGACAGTGAGTCTCAAAACCAGGGACGTCTAGAAGTGAGGAATCCAGGCCAGGAGTCCAGAAGACCGTGTCTTTTTCTGTGTCTTCTGTCTACACACCTATCCTCTTGGTCAGTGTTTCTCAGGACCATTTTCAGGTCTAGGACATGAATGTCAGTATGTAGCTGGTTGCTACTGCAAGTGCTTAGGAATAAATAATGGATTTGGGGGGTGGGGTTGTCTTTCTGATTTGCATTTAGAAGGGCCAATGAATGTGCTTAAATAGTAGGAACTACATGAATCAGTCGTAACCAGGTTTGGAGAATTCTACCTAAGTATGCAGAGCTCTCTACACCCAAAAGGTGTCCTAGCGAGGGGCCTGGATCGCAGAGCTGGGGCCGAAGGCATGGAGGGGTCAGCGATTCAGCCATGCCCAGGTCCTGCTGTCTTTACACTGGGGGATTTTCTGGATTGTGCAATACAGCTGTGTGTCTGTGTGTTCATCTGTGTGTCTGCGTGTGAGCACACATACCTGAGGCTTGACCAATAACTGCAAGACTCACAACTTGCAAAAGCAGCCGCAGTGAGCTCTCTTACAAACCCGATTAACTGAATAACTGTCCTCGCCTTGGCGTGAAGCAACCAAAGGAGGGGACAGCTGAAAGAGGGCTTCCTTCAGGGGATGAAACAGCCTTTACACAAAAGCTTGATATGAGCCAATCTGTGCAACCAGGCTTCCAGCCAAATGGCTGGCAGTTAATGAGCACCGAGACAGCACTACACAGAGACAGCACTTAGCCAGCAAAGGTCCATCCAGTCAAGGCTATGGCTTGTCCAGTAGTCAGGTATGGATGTGAGAGATGGACCATAAAGAAGGCTGAGCACCGAAGGACTGATGTTTTCGAACTGTGGAGCTGGAGAAGACTCTTGAGAGTCACTTGGACCGCAAGGAGAACAAACCAGTCCATCCTAAAGGAAATCAACTCTGAATACTCATTGGAAGGACTAATGCTGAAGCTGAAGCTCCAGTACTCCGGCCACCTGATGCAAAGAGCCGACTCACTAGAAAAGACCCTGATTCTGGGAAAGATTGAAGGCAGGAGGAGAAGGGGACGACAGAGGATGAGATAAATAGCATCACTGACTCAATGGATATAAATATGAGCAAACTCCAGGAGATAGTGAAGGACAGGGAAGCCTGGCAGGCCACGGTCCACGGGGTTGCAAAGAGCTGGACTTAGCAACTAAACAACTGCACAAATCACAAAGCGTGGTCACAGGGAGGTGGACACGACTTAGTGACTGAACAACAACTGCACAAATCACAAAGGGTGGATGTCCTGACTTGTTTAAATTGCTTCTTTGCCTCTTTCCCATGAAAATGGCTCTCTTGTTTTCTAAAAAGATTTGACATAGGAAGCTACTCTGGTCCTACTAGAAATGATATTGACAACATCAAAGCCTGCTGCTGGCGTGACAGAAATAGGGCCCCGTCAGACGAAAGGATGTCATGGCACCAGGCTTAGCTCCCGGGTCTGTGATTCCATGTGGATCTCAGATAAGTGCCTTTAATGTAAGCCCTTCCTCAGAGCGAGCCTCTCATCTTAGAGAACTAAAGGCTCTGTTTCATGTAAACTGAGGAAATCCCATTCTCAAGGAGAAAGGCAAAGTGTGAGACGGGCTTGGGCAGACATCCTCTGGGTTTCATCTCATCCCGTTCCGCCCCAGCCAGCGTCCAAGCCAACAGCACCCCTGCCCGACCCGCCCTCCTCAGGCACACATCTGCTCCCAACCCCTTTAGGTACCACGCGTCCAGGACGCGCCCCTTGGACATTCGCCTTTCCATACTTTTTTCCCACTCAACCGGAAATGCCTCCGGTTCTAAGTCACAACAAGAAGTGATGGTTCTCAGGAGTGTAGCTTAGTTGCCATGACCAAACCAAATGCATGCCTTCGGCGTAAACGTCTACTTCCTTTCCGGAAACATCAAAAGCAGCTTTGTCCTTCCCATAAGGCACACGCGAGACTCACTCCACTGTCCCCTGTGAAAGCCTTATGTGTGCTTCAGGAGCAGGGATGGATGAGCCCTTCATACCGCACTGCTTCCAACTAGCTTCCTAAAGTTTCCTGAAAGCTGCGCAGTGACCATTCTGAAGAGAAGCCCAGTCCGTGAGCCCAAACCGGGTGTTTTGCACTCTGAACTTTCTTGCTTGGAAGGTGGTAGAAACAGAAGTCCGCTGGAGGCGGTCTGGTGCAGACTAAGGCCTGGGGATGGGAAGCGTGCCATGGACGGGATTTGATCTCATTTGTCCTCAAACCTCACAGAGGTGAACTCCCAGGTGGCATTAATGGTAAAGAACCCACCTGCCAAGGCAGAAGACATGACACGTGGATTCGATCCCTGGGTCAGGAAGATCCGCTGGAGAAGGAAATGGCAACCCACTCCAGTGTTCTTGCCTGGAGAAATCCCATGGACAGAAGAGCCTGACAGGCTACAGTCCTTGGGGGTCACAAAGAATCCAACACGACTAAGTGACTAACCCTTTCACTTTCAAACTGGCAGTGGAGACGGTCCCCTTGACCTCTTCTGGCTCCTGACCCAGCTGCCAGAAGAGAATTATCAGCTAGAAGGACTGGTCTTAACTCTGGAGGGAAATTGTACAACTGCTGCACTATACGGAGCAGGAGAACGATGCTTGTAGCACAAGGGGGTCCCTGGGGCCCTGTTAGTACTTCCCACTCAGTGGTCCAGAATGATGGAGAGCTCAAGCAACCCAGTAAATACAAGATCATGGAAGGACTAATATCCTATAGATGTCGAGATTCAGGTCACCCTACCAGAGACACAGGGCTTCCCTGGTGGCCCAGTGGTAAACAACACCTGCAATGCGGGGGACACAGGAGACTCGGTTCAATCCCTGGGTGGGCAAGATCCCCTGGAGGAGGGCATGACAACCCACTCCAGTTATTCCTGCCTGGAGAACCCCATGGACAGAGGAGCCTGACGGGCTATAGTCCACAGGGTCGCAAAGAGTCAGACATGACTAAAGTGACTGAGCATGCACACACCACCTCCGGGGCAAGGGAGAATTAAGTCTGCACCGGTTTCACCCATTCTCAACTCTTACGACTCCAGCAATAAGCAGAGTCCTGGGCAGGACCACCTGGGGGTCAGGCACCCTTTCGTCCATTCTTCCCTCAGTTAACATTCACGGAGAACCTAAGGGACATCAGGCACTGGACTTGGCCATGGAGGCAGGGCCTTTGTGGGTCTTACACTCGACTGAGGGAGGAAGATGAGAAGAGGACTTTCACATAAAAGCCCACTGCAGTGACAGAGGAGAATAAAAGCAACAAAAGGAAGGCAGGCAGGCAGGGGTTAGGGTCACTGGGTGGAGGAGCTGAGGGGCACCTCTGGACGGGGTGGCTAGAGAACCCGGAGGAACGACAGAACTCCCTGGAACCAAGGGTTTCAGGCTAAAGTGACAGCAAGTTCAGTCCCAGAAGCAGAGGGTGAGGGGCCCAGATGGCCACAGGGGGTGATGGAGGGAGCCCCCAGGGGCTACAGAAAGGAGCTTGAGAATGAAGGATTCGGGGTGACTTGTCTGAGTTCTAACTTACGCTTAGTTGCTAAGATGTATCCAACTCTGTGCCACCCTGTGGAGCCCGCCAGTCTCTTCTATCCAGGGAAATTCCCAGGCAAGAACACTGGAGGGGGCTGCCATTTCCTTCTCCAGGGGATCTTCCCACCCCAGGGACTGAACTCACATCTCCTGCACTGGCCCGTGGGGTTCTTTACAAGTGTGACACCTGGGAAGTTCTCACTCGCCTCTTACTAACTGCAGGCCGACCTCTCCGAGCATCACTGTCCTCATCAGGGCACTCGTGACGAACCACGCTACGTATTGCTTGAGAGTTCATGACACCAAAAATTCAGTGTATGTGCATTGCTCACTGAATACCTCAGTCAGGACCCACCGGTGGTCACCATTGCTATTGCTGTGGTGGGTATTTTTGGTTTTATGTAGCACACTTCCTCTGAGGAGTTTTAAGGCATCCTTCCGATTACTTTTAGTTTTGCTAAATAAATAAATCCCTGGCATGGTTCTCAAATCCAGAGTTACTGTTTTGGATTATGTTTAGAATTCCTTCTGGAAAAGAATGACTCAGGCTCTCAGAGTCTCTTTCATAAGCCAGTGAGGGCTGGAATTTCAAGTTTTGACAACCAACAATACAGGCCTCCCAATTTTTAATTATGCTAGGTAAGAAAAAAATGTAAATCCTACCTTCTATTATAAGAAGCACTTCATAAAAGGAAGGATATTTAACACCAAATAAGCTCAGAGAAAAGGCAAGTCCTCCTGGGAAAGGTCACTCGGCATGGATTCTCTCTCACACACACGCACATGTGCACACACGCGCGCACACACACACGCGTGTGCACACATAGCGGTGAGCACTTCACCACGGTGGACCAGTATCTGCTGGTCCATCCGCAACCGTTACTGTAGGCAGCTGAGGGTGACCAATGCCAAGGGCAGGAAGAGAGAGTTGAGCGGAGCCCGAGGAAGGCCCGGGCCGCTGACCAAGCCTCTGACCTGCAGGGACGATGACACGGCGCTCGTTGGTGGTCATGTTTGGGGGTGGCATGTGCTTCTCCTCCATGTAGCTGCTGTAGTTCATCCCGACAGTGTCCGGGCTGCCCACCATCTTCCCACCTTTGGCCATGCTGCACTCATCAGGGGAGTTCCTGGAGGAGAAGAAGACACAGCCTTCCATTACTGTGGTCCCCCAGAACCTGCCTCCCTGCCTTTCCATGGTGCACAGAGAGGAGCCAGGATGGGCAAGGTGGAGGGGAAGGAATGGGTTGGAGGAGGAGACTGAAAAGACAAATGCAGTCATCTGTGATGTGCTGAATGACCGTGCCTCCTCCAGATTCACATACTGAAGCCCCAGTCCCAGCATGAAGGCATGTGGAGGTGGGGCCTTTGGGAGAGAAGAAAGTTCACATGAGGTCATGAGGCTGAGGCCCTTATGATGGGATTAGTGCCCTTTTAAGAAGAGGAAGAGACCAGACTCCTCTCTTTCTCTCTCTCTGCCACTGAGTTTACAGTGAGAAGGTAGTCATCCTCCAGCCAAGGACAGAGGTCTCACCCAACACCAACCACCCTCCTCCCCAGCACCTTGATCTTGGACTTCAATCTCGAGAACCATGAGAAAAGAAGTCCGGTTGTTTAAGACCCCTGGCCCATGGCATCTTGCGACAGGTGGACTATGAGACTAAGACAGTGCCCATGCTCGCTGGAAGCAGAGCACAGGCATATGGGAACCAGTGCTACCACCTGGTTCCTATCCCTCCAGCCAGCTCCTTCTGCAGCTGTCGGGTAAAAGCCCCTGGTTCCTATTCCTCCAGCCAGCTCCTTCTGCAGCTGTCGTGTGAAAGCCCCATGTGTCTGGTTCCTATCCCTCCAGCCAGCTCCTTCTGCAGCTGTCGGTTAAAAGCCCCATCTGTGCCAGCTGATTGGAAACGTGCGCAGGAACACTGGAAGGGTACTTGTTCTCCCTGAAAACAGGCCACGCACACAGACGGTGAGAGGTGACACTCGGCCAGGTTTATTCTAGAGTGACATGCCTCTTCAAACCTCAGAAGGAAACCTTTGTGTTCACTTTCAAATCCCTGCAGCCGATTGTTAGACATGGAATTTGAAGGCTGCCAGTGCTCCTTGCAGAAGGCAATGGCACCCCACTCCAGTACTCTTGCCTGGAAAATCCCATGGATGGAGGAGCCTGGTGGGTTGCAGTCCATGAGGTCACTAAGAGTCAGACACGACTGAGCAATTTCACTTTCACTTTTCACTTTCATGCATTGGAGAAGGAAATGGTAACCCACTCCAGTGTTCTTGCCTGGAGAATCCCAGGGACGGGGGAGCCTGGTAGGAGGCTGTCTATGGGGTTGCACAGAGTTGGACACAACTGAAGTGACTTAGCAGCAGTGCTCCTGGCTTAGGTGTGGGCAGGAAGGGCAGAAAGGGGAGCAGGAATGGCCCTGCAGGAAGCAGCAGGACAGGGGACCCCAGCAGCCTTGGAGGACTGGGATCAGGGAGTGAAGCCAGCTGTGTGCCAGGGGTCAGCTGCTGGGCATTGGGGAACAGCTCAGAGGGTTGCTGTTAGTAAAGGCAGCCATGGACCCTTGGATAAAGACAAACTTACCTTTCTGGAAAAAGAGAAGAAAAAAAGAATACATGTTTCTTAATGTAAGATCTAAAAGTGACTGGATGTGATGAGATTGCTATTGTTCAGTTGCCAAGTCGTGTCCAACTCTCTGTGACCCTATGGACTGAAGAATGCCAGGCTTCCCTATCCCTCACCACCTCCCGGAGTTTGCCCAAGTTCGTGTCCATTGAATCGGTGATGCCATTCAACCTTTTTATCCTCTGTCACCCTCTTCTCCTTCCGCCCTCCATCATTCCCATATGTAACAGGTAAACTCCAAACAGAAAACTCTGGTTTAACCAGGGAACAGAAGAACGTGTCAATGCCTTCTTAGATGGTTAAGTCAGAGATCACTAACACAAGATCCCTGTAGCTGAAGGATCCTGAGAGTTGAGTTATGTCATCTAAGGCAGATTTCTGAAAATGTCCTCGTGAGCGTTACCCAACACAGGGTTTTTTGTACTCTTGGCAATCTATACAATCTACTGGATTTTAGACTTCCATCCCAATGTCTGAGGCCCTGATGGTTGTGGGCTCCACCCTAGTGGGTCTTCCTTTGTCTCCATACCATGTCAGCTGGAACTCTGCAGCCAGTCTGCAGAATCTTGGAACTAGAGGCCTGGCATGGATGCGGCCTTCAAGCCTAAGGAGCTATCAAAGCAGAAGGGCACTCTCTGGGTGGGGCAGGACTGAGATGCAATGGAGAAAGTCATTCTGGACCCAAGAGTTGTGGCAGGAGAGTGGACAGGAAGGACGGACCATAGGCCCTGGAAAGAGTTCATTCAGCATCTGGGTACTTTGAAACTACAGATTCATTCTCAGCATCCTTTGTACAGGTGCTGATGGAGGGAGCTCAGGGCTAACGATGAGGATGGAGCAGGTACGTCTGTGGATGGAGGTCATAGCTGGGGTCGCCCGGACTGAGCCCATACCGTGGGCCGGGAAATACATAACCCTGCTTCATGGCATCCGCACAGCTGTACTAACATGAAGGAAATTCAAAAATAATAGCGGTCAGAGTTCCCATGGTGTGAACCCTCTATATTTCTGACGCTGCCTACACATGCATTATTTCCTCTTGATGCTATTTTTCCTGGCTTCCAACATTTATCTCTAAAAGACCCATCCTAATATCAAAACATTGAATGTCTTCACTTGAGACTTAAGTTTCCTATCCCCTTGGAAAATTCCATCCATTGAGTAGAGTGTGTGTGTTTTGGTCTATTCGTCTCAAGGAGAGAAGTTACTAGGGAAGAGAGTTAAAGGAGTTTGGTTCTTTAGGAAAAAAGACTTTAGATGCTACGTAGGTGATGACTGTCACTCTAGGATAAGTGCTGTTCAGATGCAGTCATTCACTCCTCATTTAGAGCATTTTTTTATTGAGTACTTGCTGTATACCAGGCACTACAAAATTCTTTCTTCTCCAGCAAGGCAGTTAGCCATTTAAAAAGTGAAAGGCCAAGGAGATGTACAGAATTACAGGAAGAAGGGTCACTGGGGATTATGGACCCTTCAGACGAACTCTGTCATTTTCTTACAACCCTACTGTTCAATTTCCATCTCTGAGGACTAAGCTCTAGGAACAGATCACGTCAGCTTTCCCATGGCATTAAAAGAGATCCCTCATCAAATCCGGAGATATGATGAGCTATTAAACTGCGTTCTGTGTATTCCAATACACACTGCTGCTGCTGCTGCTAAGTCACTTCAGTCGTGTCCGACTCTGTGTGACCCCATAGATGGCAGCCCACCAGGCCCCCCCATCCCTGGGATTCTCCAGGCAACAACACTGGAGTGGGTTGCCATTACCTTCTCCAATGCAGGAAAGTGAAAAGTGAAAGTGAAGTTGCCCAGTCATGTCTGACCCTCAGTGACCCCGTGGACTGCAGCCCACCAGGCCCCCCCGTCCCTGGGATTCTCCATGCAACAACACTGGAGTGGGTTGCCATTTCCTTCTCCAACCAATACACATTAGGGCAGACAAATACTGTTTGACTCCACTTATATGAGACACCGAAAATAGTCAAGTCCATAGAGCCAGAAGGTACGATGATAGATGCCAGGGGTGCAGGGTGAGGGGGAAGGAGAGTTAGTGTTTAGTGGGGACAGAGTTTCAGTTTAGGAAAGTGAACGACTCGGGAGACGGATGACAGTGAGAGATGGACAACAATGTGACTGTACTTAGTGCCACTAAGTACACTAAGAACTATCCAGTTAGAAGTGGTTAAAATAGTACGCTTTATATTATGTGATTTTTACCACAATAAAAATCATTAAAAAATAAAAATAAATTGCATTTTATTGGAATTTTATAAAAATATGTGTACGTATTTAAAACAGGCATAATCTTCAACCAGGTTAGTTTATGTCTTCATCTTATAACCAGAAGACATAATTCACTTTATTAAGCTTTTCCAGCCAGCTTTCAACATTAGGGGAAAAAAAGCAACATGACATGCTATTTTCAAAAGCTGTACATTCAGGACATTTTTTTAAATATTTTTTTTCCCCACTGTATTTTGTTTTAGCTTCAGAGGAAGACAGAAGGGGACCATGTTTATGTTCATTTCAAATAGTTTCTGTAATAACTCTAAGGGAACTCCAACCTCAGTGTGGGAAGAGGGTCACCCCAATAGGGCCACTGACATACAGAACTCAAGCCGGGTGTTCAAGTAACACTGATTAAAGGGGCCTCGGCTGTTCTAGTCTCATTGTTCAGCCTTTTCCCCTTAACTATTCTCTTGGAAATTTTAATAGCAAAGTAGTAGCACGTATACACGTCATCATGTTCTGAGAGCTTAACTGTTATCAGTCCTCACAACAGCCTGGAATCAGCTCCATTTCTCAGAGGTGCAGACTGAGAACACAAAAGAGAAGGGGCTTGCTCCGGGTCTGAGTCGGGAGGAGGCAGAACCGAGGCTTGAAGCTGGGCAGCTTCTACTCACTGTCTACGCTTCCAGATGGCCCCCCTCAGTAAAAATAAGATGGCTGGGAAGACAGCCTCTCAAGCGGTGAAACTGATCTTCATTTCAGAAAGGCATCAAGAAGGCCCAGCCCCCACGTTACTCTGGTTTAAGCTCTGTGCTGCAGTACATGGACAGTGTCCAGTCTAGACCACCATCCTTGACCCCCTTCTCTTCATTCCCAGCACAGCAGCTGCGTGACGCAACCAGAACACGTCTAAACAGACGGAAGTTAAAAAGGGAGGGGGGCTTCCCTGGCAGTGCAGGGGATGAGAATCTGCCTGCCAACACAGGGGACACAGCTTTGATCCCTGGGTCGGGAAGATCCCATATGCTGCGGAACAACTCAACCCGCGTGCCACAACTACTGAGCCCGTGCTCTACAGCCTGGGAGCCACAAGTGCTCGAGCCTTGCTCTGCAACATAGAGGCTATGCTCTGCAACAGAGAAGGCGTCACAATGAGAAAGAAGCCCGAGAACCACTAGGAAGCACAGTCCCACTGGCCGCAACGAGAGAAAAGCCTGCACAGCAGTGAAGACCCAGCACAGCCAAAAATAAAACAAATAATAACTAAATAATTTTTTTTTAAAAGAGAGATGGAATTCCCGAAGATTTCGTTTTTTCAGGGACGTGTTTTGTTTTTTTTTTTATTAAGAAAAATACATCTTATTGTGGTTCAGAAAATTGTATACTGAAAATTCTCCCAATAAATGCATTTTCAGTCTTTGCCCAGCTGTGATAAGAAAAGATCCACATGGAAACCTGTCCACGCTTACTGTGCTTAATAAGCTCCACCTTCAGTGTGCATTCTTAGAAGACACAGGAAGAAACTTCCCACAAACAGCTTAGTATTCCATCTGCACTGAGCCTAAAACAGAGGATCCCAAGTTTTCTACTCTAACATGGTAAGGATTTGGGCATTCTTGCTCTGAAACGCACAAAGCAAAGAGCATCCCTTTAAATATGATATTCTTAATATTCATCTATGTGCTCTTTAACAGTCCCTATGAAAGCTTTAAGGCATTTTTTAGATGCTTTCTAAATGGGTAATCAACTGGTGAATATGAAATTTCTGTCTTATTATTTTAGGCATGAATTTCTTAATTGCAAATAAGCATGGTTCAAGATATTTCTCTCAAAGACTCTATCTTTCAAGGGCATGGAAAAGCTATTATGCAAGTCAAACCACAATGAGGTATCACCTCACACCTGTCAAGATGGCTATGATAAAGACAAAAAGCAAAACTTACGGCAACCCACTCCAGTACTCTTGCCTGGAAAATCCCATGGACAGAGGAGCCTAGTAGGCTGCAGTCCATGGGGTCGCAAAGAGTCGGACATGACTGAGTGACTTCACTTTCACTTTTCACTTTCCTGCATTGGAGAAGGAAATGGCAACCCACTCCAGTGTTCTTGCCTGGAGAATCCCAGGGATGGGGGAGCCTGGTGGGCTGCCGTCTATGGGGTCGCACAGAGTCAGACATGACTGAAGTAATTAAGCAGCAGCAACAAGTGCTGGAGAGGATGCGGAGAAACTGCCACCCTTGCATACTCTTGGTGGGAATGCAGAAGGGTACAGCTGCCCTGGAAAATAGTATGGTGATCCCTTGAAACATTTTTTAAAAAGAACAATCATATGAGCCAACAATCCCACTTATGCATATCTATCGAAAAGAATTAAAAGAATTAAAATCAGGATCTCCAAGAGATATGAGCACTTCCATGTTCACTATATACTATTCACAATAGCCAGGATGGACCTAAATGTCCATGGATGGAGAATAGATAAAGAAAATGGGGTACATGCATGCAACAGAATACTATTCTCCTTAAAAATAAAGAAATCAGACATACATTACAGCATGGATGAATCTTGAAGACATTATATTAATACTAAGTGGAAAAAGTCAGTCACAGAAACACAAATACTGCATGATTCCCCCTATATAAGCTATTTTTAAAAGTCAGATTCAGAAAAAGAGTGAAGTGTTGGCTGCCAGCAGCCAGAGGAGGGAACAAATGGGGAGTTATTAATCAGTAAGCATAACGTTGCAGTCAAGTAGAATGAGAAAGCTCTGGATACCTGCTGTACAACCTTGTACCTCTGCTCAACAGTAATGGACACTTAAGAATTTGTTTACAGACATCCCTGGCAATCCAGTGGTTAAGACTTCACCTTCCCATACAGGGTCCAATCCCTGGTCAGGGAACGAAGATCCCACATGCTTTGTGGTCAAAAAACCAAAACAGAAAACAGAAACAGCACTAAAGGCAGGCTTAAAAATTGGCCACATTAAAAAATATTAAAAAAAATTTTTCTGTTTAAAAGCCGGATCTCATGTTAACTATTCTTACCACAATAAAATACAATAAAAAAATTATTGTGTCTGAACCATTTTCTCAAGTTCACATTTTCAGGTCTGAGTTCTATTTATAACCACAACCCCAAACAATACGCAGCAGCAGGGAGAGGAGACACGAGGCAGGAATACAGCTGGTCGCCCCCACTCACAGCAGGAGAAATCCCACATTGTCTTGGGGTCATCCTGACAGGGGGGAGGCAGGTTCAGACTGAAGAGTTCCAGGAAGGCACTGGACAACATCTGGAGGGCAAAAAGTTGGGTGTATCACTCCCCCAAGTCCCTTAAAACTTCCTTGAGGCCAATTTTAGGAGTTTCATCTCTATAGCAATCTCACAGACTTCCACGTCACTTGTGCATAACTGTGGCCACTCCGGAAGTCACAGTGTTAGTGACTCCGTCGTGTCCGACTCTTTGCAACCCCATGGACTGTAGCCCACCAGGCTCCTCCATCCATGGGATTCTCCAGACAAGAATACCGGAGTGGGTTGCCATTCCCTTCTCCAGGGGATCTTCCTGACCCAGGGATCAAACCCAGGTCTCCTGCATTGCAGGCAGATTCCTTACCATCTGAGCTACCAGGGAAGCTTACTCTAGGAAATACAGAAATAATGTAGAAAGATCCTTCAACCTTCATGATGAATAAGATGGAATGTTGGTGCCTGTCCTCTGATAACTAAGAACACATGGCTGGATAACGTGGCCTGAGTCTCAATTAAGGTGAGTTGAGATCATGAGCACTGACTTCTCAAAACATGCTAGTACTATGAATTAATGGTGAAAGAACATAGCAAAGAATATCAAATAAACTGGAAAGTTTACTCAATTTAAATTAAGCTGAAACTCAGACACGCTGAAAAACCAGATTGGGTTCTTGAAGTTCCAATACTTTGGCCACTTGATGCAAAGAGCTGACTCATTGGAAAAGACCCTGATGCTGGGAAAGATTGAGGGCAAGAGGAGAAGTGGGCAACAGAGGATAAGATGGTTGGATGGCATCACCGACTCAATGGACATGAGTTTGGGTAAGCTCTGGGAGTTGGTAATGGACAGGGAGGCCTGGCGTGCTACAGGTCACAGGGTTGCAAAGAGTCGGACACGACTTAGTGACTGAAAAATAACAATATGGTTCTGATGAGTAGTCAAGAGGGACGCTTCAGAAGTTACTCGGAAGAACAAGCGTTTAGCTTCTATTAACATTTTTCTGAGGAGAAGATTCCATTATTTTCATCTGCAACTCCAGAGTGATATTTATGTGTATGTGCGGTGCTTCTTAATATATTTTATTTCCCTGCTCTTCCTCAAACTATGTGCCACTTGAGGTAGATTGCAAAAATGCGCACAAGACAAAAATAACATAAATGATCAAAGGAATGGAAGTGAATGTTATATAAGGGCAGAAAAGCAATTAATCAAGAGATAAAATCAGCGCATTGAGAAAGCTTACTATTTATAGTTGCTCAAGGTAGAACATCAATTTATCTCTGAACTTTCTACTCGCCAAAGCAAAAAAGGAAGTATATCCTGTGACCATTCAAGATGTCAAAAAAAATACCCACGGACCAAGTTATTCAGCAGAAGAGAAGCTTTTCCTGAGCTGAACCTTGAGAGAAGTTTCTCTTGTGGCTTCTCCTTCAGAGACCTGGGTGGTGCAGCAGGCAGAATCCTTCCCACCACCCGCCAGCAGACCTGAGAACACCCCACATGCACAGCAGGTGCTCGGAGCACTCAGCTCTCAGCCGCCGCAGGTGCAGGAACCCCGGGACTGTGTGTCCTCAGCCAGGGCTCCACACTTCCTGTCTCTTGACATTGTTTTTGTTATAATTTACTTGTGTCCTTTTTATTGGAGTAATAGTTAGATACATGCACTCCTATGTTCACTGTAGCACTATTTACAATAGCCAGGACATGGAAGCAGCCTAAATGTCCATCAACAGAAGAAGAGATAAAGAAGATGTGGTACATATGTATAAATGCACAATGGACTATTGCTCAGGCATTAATCGGGAACAAAATTGTGCCATTTGCAGACATGGCTGGACCTAGAGACTGTCAGACAGGGTGAAGTTTAAGTCAGAAATAGAAAAACAGATATTGTATACTAGTGCACATATGTGGAATCTAGAAAAATGGTACAGATGAACCTATTGACATTGTTTTGGAAAGAATCAGGAAAATGAGTGCAAAAATATAAGAAATGGATGATTAAACAATGACAAGATCTTGAGAGATGGAATGTTATATACATATAGTCCAGTTTCCACAATCTTCTAATTTCTATTTTTATTTTTAAATTTTTTATTATTTATTTATGGCTGCACTGGGTCTTTGCTGCAAGCGGAAGCTGCTCCCCAGACGTGGTGTGCAGGCTCCTCCCTGCAGTGCTTCTCTTCTTGCAGAGCACAAGCTCTGGAGTGAGCGCTTCTATCTTTGCAGTGTACGGGCTTAGTTGTCCAGCAGCATGTGGAATTTTCCCAGACTAGGGATCAAACCCATATCACCTGCATCAGCAGGCAGATTCCTAACCACTGGACCACCAGCGAAGTCCTAACTTATATGTTTTAAAACCAAATTTGCCTCTGGGAAATTGATCTAATGCATGGTGGGCGAACAAACATTGATAGATCTTATCTGGTTCATTTATCCCGTACTGGACTGCTTACTCATGCTAGAGATGGCTCCAAACTCTTATGTATTCTTATTATAGCAAATTCAGGGGTGAGACATTCCAAATGGCACCTAACACACAACAAATGGTATGTGTTAGCTGTTGCTATTTATCTCACCCACAAGGTCAAACACCAATAAGCAGCAGCAACGATACAGGTGATGTGCAGAGACTCGGGGTACAGGTTGTGTCTAAGGTCATGTTACCATCAGTGGAGGGGCTGGGATTTGAACTTAAGACAGTTAGGGACCTGAGTCCAAGCACTTGACCACCACGCTATAGGACCTCCCCTGGTAACTCCACACGAGCGGTCTCTTTCCCAGACATAACACATTATGGGATGGACCCTCAGAAGACTCAGCTTCATCACTGGTCGGTACTTTCTGAAGAAAATCCTGAAGCCAGTCAAGGAGAAGGCGATGAGAGCTGAACAGGGGCAGCCCCATGCAGATGAAGGCAGAGCCTCCCGGGAGACACTAAGTATGGCAAGGCTTATTTGGACAGAGATAGGAAATGTGATGTCTGGTTCATAAAAAAAAAGTTGACCTTCCCGATTTACAGTGGAATGTCATTTGTTCCTCCCCCAAACCTCCTAGAGGTGCTCAGCAGGGTGCAAGCTCTGCAGAGATGGATGGTGAACATTCCTGAGTGTGAGGCAGTCAGATGAGAAGTTTCTGGGCTCAGAAAGCAGAGCGGGAAGGACTGTGACCCAGATCGTGGGTCTAAGCAGACAGACCTGAGGGCCAGGGCAGAAACTGGACCATTCGGGAAGCAGGCAATGTTGCTGTTTAAGAAAAAGTGGACGGGGAAGGGACTTCTCTGGGCCCAGTGGCCGGGCCTCCACATTCCCAATGCAGGGGGCCCAGGTTCCATCCCGAGTCAGGGAACTAGAGCCCATATGCTTCAACTAAGAGTTTGCATGCTGCAATTAAAGATCCCGCATGTTAAAATGAAGACTCCATGCAGCCAAATAAATAAACAAATAAAATAATATTTTCTAAAAAAGATGAAAAGGAACCCAATTCAAGAAAAAACTTTTTTTTTTAGCTGTTTCCATACATAACCTCTTCTTTTTGAAAAGGGGTTTCATGCCTTCCCAGGTGGTGCTGGTGGTAAAGGACCCGCCTCTCAAGGCAGGAAACGTAAGAGACACACGTTTGATCCCTGGGTTGGGAAGATGCCCTGGAGGGAGGCATGGCAACCCACTTCAGTATTCTTGCCTGGAGACCCTCATGGACAGAGGCGGCTGGTGCGCTACAGCTCATGGGGTCACAAAGAATAGGACACAACTGAGTGACTTAGCACGCACGCACATCATGCCTATAAGAATGTACCGAGAAATTAAAATTAAGAGCTTTGGTTTTTTGAAACACAAAATAAAACTTGGCATCTGACATTGGTTTTCTTGAATCAGAACCTACTTACACTCGGGCAGATTCCATCACAGAAAGAGCCCTCAGTGAAACTGCACAGATGCTGTTCTTCTTGCTGAGTATGAGGGGACCTATGCAAGAAGGTCCCTGAACACAGCCCCAAGCCACAGACTCAAGCTCACCAGCCACGTTAAAACTGGGGTCCACCCTCACGTCATAACGCTGAGTGGAGGCCCCTCAGGCTTGAGAAAGCCCCTGTGGTAGGTCGAAATTGAAGCTGGGCAATGGATATAACTTCTTCCAGTGGGTGGAGGCAAACCCGTCAACCTTCTCAAAATCTACCCGTTTTCCAGGGCCCACCCCGCTTCCTGTTCTGGAGTTTGTCTTGCACTTGGAGACGGCTGTTCTCTGCCTTGCTTGCTCTCCACCACATCCTGGTAGAATACTTTTGTTCACATCTAAAATGCAAATTTTAAAAAAATCTTTTATTGGAGTATAGTTGATGTACAATATACTGTGTTAGTTTCAGGAGTATAGAAAAGTGAATCAGTTATACATACACATATAACCACTCTTTTTTAGATTCTATTCCCACACTGGTTATTACAGAGTATTGAGTAAAGTTTCTTGTATTATACAGTAGGTCCTTGTTATTTACCTATTTTATATACAGTAGATGGGGAAAAAGCGGAAACAATGACAGATTTTATTTTCATGGGTTCCAAAATCACTATAGATGGTGACTGCAGCCATGAAATTAAAAGACACTCAGTCCTTGAAAGAAAAGCTATGACAAACCTCGACAGTGTATTATAAACCAGGGCCTTCACTTTGCCAACAGTCTGTATTGTTAAAGCTACGGTTTTGCCAATAGTTATGTATGGTTGTGAGAGTTGGACCATAAAGAAGGCTGAGTGCCAAAGAATTGATGCTTTCAAACTGTGGTGCTGGAGAAGACTCTTGAGAGTCCCTTGGACAGCCAGGAGATCAAACCAGCCAATCCTACAGGAAGTCAGCCCTGAACATTCATTGGAAGGACTGATGCTGAAGCTGAAGCTCCAATGCTTTGGCCAGCTGATGCAAAGAGCTGACTTACTGGAAAGGATCTCGATGCTGGGGAAAATTGAAGGCAAAAGGAGATGGTGGCAGCTGAGGATGAGATGGCTAGATAGCATCACCAACTCAACGGACATGAGTTTGAGCAAACTCCCGGAGATAGTGAAGGACAGGGAAGGCTGGCGTGCTGCCGTCCATGGCATCGCAGAGAGTTGGACAAGACTTAATGACTGAACAGTAAGAACATTCCATTGTTTGTATGTATGTGTATACATATAATACATATGTGTGTGTGTGTGTGTATATATATATATATATATATATGTATGTATATTCTTTATCCCTTCATCCATTTAACAAACATTTATAGAGAAAGTCTCTATACCAGGCACTGTCCCAGGTGCTGGGGATACAGCCGTGCCCCTGTTTCCATGGTGCCCACGTCCGAGGGGTGAAGCCCCTCTCCCCAGCTCCCCATACTCTGCCCTTGAAGCCCACGGTCCACTCCCCCTCCGACCCTTCTGTGGGTGAGCAGGCAAACGTTTACTGGCAAAGCAGTCTTCAGCTCATCCCACAGTTCATCCGAAGGGCGCTGTCTTCCCGAGTGTCCTTCTGGGTTCACGAGGTGATTTCATGTTAAGCACTTGATGAGGGAACTCCCTGGGAGGGCCTCACAGGTCTCCTTGGGCCACTCCAGGAGTCCGAAGAGGCCAACCCCACGAGAGGGCCCTAACGATGCTGGCCTGGGCGTTCATCCCAGGCAGCCTCAAACCTGAGTCGGAACCAACCCCCTCCTCTGGCGATTCTCCTCCTAAGAATTCGAAAAGCACAGACTTAGTCCTAATCGACCCAACGAGCTCCTAATCGGGTTATGCGCCATGAATGGAGGTAGTCACCACAAAAGGTATTTTTAGGACCCCAGACAAGGAGGAGATTGTCTGGAGCGCTCTGGGGTAATTTGTGGGTCTGTTTTATTTCTGACTCAGAGGCAGTGGAAAAGCTGCTTCAGAGAGCCCGCGGCCGAGCGGCGGGTGGAGCTCAGCAGTGATTCATGGAGCGCTCGGGGCTCAGACTGAAACTGGAGATGTTTGTCTTCACAGCTGGGTGTTATTTTTACTCTTACTAAATATTCTCTTACACCTGGAACGTCAGCCTCTTCCCACCAGACCCGTTCCCCTTCTCCGAAGCAGTTGAAGACAAAGTTAATTAAAGAGTCACCACCAACAGTTAGCTCTTTGTCCCCAAAAGGGGGTTGACGTTTCCCTGAGAAGGTTTCATGATTTCAGGCTGTGTTTCTTTTAGCAGCTGAAAATGGGGATTGGCAAGACAACGTCACACTCGGATCTTGAAAACTGGGGAGGAAATGCAGCTTTGACGAATTCATCCTTTGGAACCACGATGTTCTGTAGAATGAGATCCTTCTCTGCAGAGAGTTTACCTGACGAAGAGGTGGCATCCTTTCCATCTCCCGAGTTTCGTTTTTCTTGAGACACTTCCAGAGAGCAAAGAATGAAGGCAGATAGCCGTGATGGTGCTTCAGTGTTTCATTTTCCTAACAGGCTATGTAAATCCTGGTTAGCCAAGATGATTTTCCTTTACAGGAGAGAAAATGCCAAGCATTTCCCCTTGTCCCTGATGGAAGCATCCACAGAGACCTGATGGGACTCGTTCACATCACAGGGAAGAGCATGGCTCTTCCACAAAGTGGCACCCATCCGTCCGATATCCCGAGAGACGGCAAAGACGGTCCTGAGTGACACCAAGAGGAGAAATGAGGAACGGAGCAGAACGGAGCAGGAACCAGGATGTAACCTCTCCCTCACTAACTTTTCCCCAAACGAAGCCCTCTCAATCCATGCCTCAGCCCCGCGGCCCAGTGAACTGACGTCTGTGAAGACCCAAGGTCCCTCGTAAGCAGGACAAGCTATTCCTACCCGACTTCACTAGCACAGTTGGGAAAAACACTCATTTTCCAGTCTCCGACACTGAGCTGCCCACGGCTTGGAAGGTTTGCAAGGCGGTCGAGCTTAACTAGGAGACATCTTTCATGCCAATCGGATTCAGAACCCTGAGGCAGAGAGCAACCAATGTCATCAGAACTGCAAATTTCACTATCCTAAAAGAGGACATAAAATCTTCGAGAAAATGTCAGAAAACATACATGGAGTCAAATCTCCATGTGTCAAAGCAGAAAGATGTGAGATAGACCAGTCCCGGGGAGCCACTTTCAAAGGTCAAATATTGAATGTTTCACATAAAATGAGAAAACCTGATGTTAAAAGACCTTTAGCCAAGATCTTGTTCTGTAGGCAGGGGTTGGGCAAAGCACCTCTTCCCACACAATGACATGTAGGGAATTTGAACAGTCACCATCGTAAAACTGAGAGTTTTTTATTTTTAATTTCAGCCCACTGAGCCTGCTGGGCTCAGACAGCAGGTCTCCTCATCATGCTAATATTTTTTAAAATGTGGTTCTGTTTGGAATCACCTCATGAAGGTACCATAAAGAAAGCAGAGTGCCAAAGAATTGATGCTTTTGAACTGTGGTGCTGGAGAAGACTCTTGAGAGTTCCTTGAACAGCAAGGAGATCAAACCAATCAATCCTAGAAGAAATCAACCCTGAATATTCATTGGAAGGACTGATGCTGAAGCTGAAGCTCCAAAACTTTGGCCACCTTGATGCAAAGAGCCAGCTCATTGGGGAAGACTCTGATGCTGGGATAGACTGAAGGCAGGAAGAGAAGGGGATGACAGAGTATGAGATGGTTGGATGGTATCATCTACTCAATGGAGAAGAGTTTGAGCAAACCCCGGGAGATAGTGAAGGACAAGGAAGCCTGTTGTGCTATGGTCCATGGGGTTGCAGAGTCAGACATGACTGAGTGACCGACACATTCGCTTTTCACTTCCCGGTGTCTGGGCTGATACTCAGAGGGGCCGAGGCTCAGTTCTCAGGAGGATTTCCAGCTTTGGCTTGTCCACCCCTCATTCCAGGGTGCGGTCCCCAAACCTGGGGCTCAGCCTCAATTCCTTCTTCGTCCCTCCTTGTGGGCGTGCTTAGTTGCTCAGTTGTGTCTGATTCTCTGTGACCCCATGGACTGTAGCCCACCAGACTCCTTCTCTCCACGGGACTCTCCAGGTAAGAATACTAGAGTGGGTTGCCATTTCCTTCCCCAGAGGATCTTCCCGACTCAGGGATTGAACCTACATTTCCTGTGTCTCCTGCATTGCAGGTGGATTCTTTATCCACGGAGCCATCAGGGAAATCCTTCTTACCTACCAGCAAAACGTATCAGTTCTACCTTCTGCATATGTCCAGGATGTAACCACTTCTCCCACCCCTGCATTGCTACCACCCTCATGCAGGTCTCACTGTCTCTTACCTGAATTCCTGCAGGGGCCTCCTAGTGGGTTTCAGCTTTAACACAGGAGCCAAGGACATCCTGCTTAATTTGAGAGCCATCATGTCCTCCTTTGATAACAGCCCCCAGGAGCCTCCTAGCTCACTCAGAGTGAAGATCAAAGTCCCTCACTGGCCCCGTAATCACTCCATCTCAACCCCTATTACTCTTCCCCTTAGTCACTAAACATCAGCCTCAGTTGTCCCCCAACACTTCAGACTGACCTCAGGACCTTTGCACTTACCACTCCTTTTACTTGCAAAGTTCTTCTGCTGGTTAACCGTAAGACCTACCCCCTCACTGACTTTGGGACTTTACTCAATTGTCATGTTCTTAGAGGTGATGTTTTCAGGCTGTCCTTTGTAGAACTACCACTCCTGGTTCCCTTTATTTTTTTTTTCCTTAGCATTTACTATGATCTAACCTGCTAGCCTTTAGTAAGCTATCCGGCTCAATGGCTGTCTTTCCCATTAGAAAGTGAACTTAGAGAGGCAATATTTTCATGTATGCTTCATGACTGCATGGCAAGTACCTGTAACAGCGACTGCACACAGTAGGTGCTCAATAAAGACTTGGGAAAAGGAACGACTGCAGGCATAGCTGGGATGTCTGGGACCAAGATGGACCAATCAGGAAGCCCCCTTTTCTGTCACCTTAATCACACTCCTGCACCATGCTTTTTAAATACCACATCAAAAGCATCCTGCCGTCTGACCCTAAGCTAGAGTTCTTCACAACACACAGTGAATCTGTCTCCCAGACCACAGAGAAAGGCAAGGCTCAGTCCCTCACCACAAAGACTCAGGCAGACAAAAGCTACTGCAGTGGGAGGTTGGTGGTGGGGGGTTCCCCTTCCATCCAGGCAGACTTCCTGGGCGCAAACCCTCCTCTGCACATCCCTTCTCCCGGCTCTCCACTCTCAGACCACTTCTATTCAGCTCCAGGGATTCTCTGTTTTCATCTCCCTGGAACCTGCAGTAGGGCTAGACCAGTGAGCACCAGAATCCCTGGTGAGGAGGGGGACTTGCTGAAACCTGGAGGGCGAGGCCCCGGCCCCAGAGTTTCTGCTTCAGCCGGTCTGGGCGGGGCTGAGAAGCCACATCACTAACAAGCTCCCAGGTGGTGCTGAGGCTCTCAGGGCACCTGCTTTGAGAACCAGGACAGCTGGGGACGCTCCCCCTGTCCGCACTCGCCCAACAGACTCAAACAATAAGTTAATGGCTCCAGGCGGCCTGGGCTCTGGGCTGGGAGCCGGACTCACGGCGCGGCACACAGAGCCCTTCCGCTCCAGCTGCAGTGAGCCTCCAGGTGGGCAGCATGGAGGAGGCATCCTTGCCTGTGGAAGGATGAAGGACGCTCAGTGCAACCTGGACATGCAACCAGCAGAGTGTCCAAAACAGGGATGCTGAGCCAGAGTCAAGCAGCCTGCTTTGCACACAATACTGCCCACCTGTAAGGGAAGGCGATCCCCCTGTGCACCGCATGTGCTGGCGCGTGTCTTTCTTGACCTGTCCTGCAGGTCTACAGTGGCGTGTGGCTTAGGAACCACACACAGAGTTAAGGCCATCAGCTGGGAGCTCGCCGGAGGCTGGGCGGCCCTGAAGCCCCAGCAGGGCCTCTGTGTGCACCAGCTGTGCTAGGTGGGCTGTGCTCACATGTCTCCACTGTGCAGACATCTGAGGGTTTCTCGTATGTGAGGCTGGAGTGAAGAAGGGGGAAGGCATGGTGGCCAGGGACCACTGAGAAGCGATGTCCTGTGTCTACACGGTGTGCGGGGAGGCTCGTGTCTGCAAGAATTGTGTGATCTGGTGCTGCCGCTGCCAAGCTAAACCCACAATTACATCCCTGTTGGCTCAAGGTGCCTTTCTCTCCTGTTTTCCTTTTATTATTTTTTATAGGGCTCCTTTAGAATGGAAGCAGATCTCACTTCACCGCTTGTATTTCACTTCAGGAGCCTGTGGGCGCGTTGGGGCTGAGGTTTTGTAGAATTTCATCACTTGCCTGGGAAACTCAGTCCCTCCCTTCTCCAGCCTTAGCCTTTCCCTCTGAGGGTGACGGATGGATAGGAATCGAGAAGACCATTCCCAGGGCTCATGTGTGCATGCTGCGTGCATGCTCAGTTGCGTTCGACTCTTTGGCGATGCCGGGGACTGGAGCCCACCTGGCTCCTCTGTCCATGGGATTTTGCAGGCAATAATGGAGTGGGTTGTCATTTCCTCCTCCAGGGGATCTTCCTGATGCAGGGATCGAACCTGCATCTCCTGAGTCTTCCGTATTGCAGATGGATATCTTGCCACTGAGCCACTGGGGAAGCACACTCCATTCTCAGGGACTGGACTCTAAAGCAGTAGGAGTGGGGTGGTATTCTGGCATCACCCAGCCTACAGAGGGATCTCCTCCCCCCGGGGGATGTTTGCAAAAGAGCAAGGAGGGGCCACAGAGGTAACAACCCACACATTCTGGCCCAAGTCCAATCTGTGACTTTCGTCGATTCCCCCTGAACTTGACTTCCAGAAGCAAGTGTGCTGCAGGGAAGTCCACTGCACCAGAGCTCAGAGCAAGGACAACGAGAAGGAGCTGGAGATGCACTTCATTTCCGGCTGCAGCCCCTGACTCCTGGGCACCCCTGGCCTGGGGCTTCCAGGCAGTGGGTGATACATCCACCCTCTCCAGAAAGATGCAGCGAGGAGGCATGTTCAGGGGCTGCATCCTGGGCCCTGGTGCTCAGACGAAACAGAACCACACCTCCACTGTGTCCCTGCCACGAGCCCCTCCCGGGAGGATCCCCGTCTCCACGACCTCAGCCTCTGTCCCCTGACACTCCGGGGCAGAGATGGAACAGCCAGGTGTTCACTGGGGGTTTCCATAATGAAGGTGGAGTCAACGCACGTCCATGCTCCCGTCTATGGAGCCAGAACTGACACGTGTAAAGATCATGCAGCGAGTCAGCAGCATCTGTGGATTTGATCCTGAGAGGTCCCTCTGTCTACGTGCTGCCTCTTCGAATCCTCTAGAGGAAATGGGCCTTAGGTCCACTGATTGAGTTTTGAGTTTTCCCTTCCTCCATGGCTTCCCCTGGTGGCTCAGATGGCAAAAAATCTGCCTTCGATGTTAGAGACCTGGGTTCGATCCCTGGGTCGGGAAGATCCCCTGGAGGAGGGCATGGCAACCCACTCTAGAATTCTTGTCTGGGAGATCCCATGGACAGAGGAGCCTGGAGGGCTGCAGCCCTTGAGGTTGCAAAGAGTCGGACACGACCTAGTGATTAACACTTTTATTTTCACTCCCCTTCAGGGGAAGCCCCTTACATTCTGAAGCGCAGATTATGCCTCATGTCCACCTTGCAATATTGCACTGGTCACAGCTGAAGGCTGGTCCTGGTGTGGCCTGGTGACATCAATTTGCTGTATGAACCTCCTTCCAACACTTCCCACTCAGCCAGGCTGAGTCCTTCCGGGACAGGGAAGTGGCTGCACCAACAAACGCTGGTCTGGAAGTCTGAAAGGAACAGCTCCACTGACCACTGACCAGCCAAGCAGCCAGGAGCCCCGCGTGTGGTCAGTTTTCTGAGTCTTCCTGGCCAGGCCACCACACTCAGTGACTTAAATCCAATGCCAATCGAGGCATTGGTCTGAAGGTATTTCAAAGGTGTGGTTAACATCAACCACCCTTTGATTTTAAAGAGAGGTGATTATCCTTGATAATGCCGGTGGGCCTCGTCTCATCAGCTGAAGGTCGGAAGCAAAACCTGAGCTTTGCCTGAAAAGGAAGGAATTCTGCCTCAAGACCGTTGCATCTACGCCTGCTTGAGTGTCCAGCCTGCCACTGCATGCCCAACAGATGTCAGATTTGACAGCCTCTGCAACTGCATGAGCCAACTTCTTACACCAAATCTCTTCAGCAGGTACCTTACTGGTCCTGTCTCTGGAGAACCCGACTGACACGGCAAGGCCAGGCCCCACCACACTGGACTCCCGTGGACGCTGAGCTCAGGAAGAACGGGCAAAAGCGTCTTCTCCAGAGAGGACCAACACATGCCACCCTCCTGTGTTTCTAGAACATTCTGGATGAGAGGGAACGGCACTGGGGGACCGGTTGACATCTGTGTCATAGCTCAGACCCGCCGAACTGAGCTTCCTCCCCTGCACCAGTCCACAGCAGCTTCACCATTCCCCATCCAGGACATCCTCAGCTCTGGCTCACAGGCCATGTGGGTCAGCCATGTGCTCGTCCCGGGCAGTGCCCACTGGGCAGGCACCACAATGCATCCAGGAAGAAGACGGAGATGCTGACAAGGTGGCCTCCCTCGGAAGCCGCCACCAAAGCACTTCCCGGTTTTCTCCCAAAGCTGGAACTGCCTTTAAAGAGCCTCTGATGGGACACCTCTGAGCATTGCAGAGCTCCATGAGAGCCTGGGAGAAGAAATGACTGATGCTTCCCTACTGTTACTCCCCTACAAGAAAACGGTCCAGTTCCTCCACACATGGTTTCATTTCCCAGGAAAGAGACCCTTGCCTGAGCCACCGCTTTGCAACTGCCAAGACAAGTTCCCCAGTAAGCCAGGAACACAGGAGTAGCTTCCCAGGGGTCATGTCTTTCTTAGGGACTTGACGCCTCAAGGCCAAGTTCAAGGCTGCCTTGAGCAACACCCCCCCCCAGCCCACTCCATCCCAAATTCCTGGGGTGACCAACCTTGGGCTGGGAAGGTGGCCCCCATGGTCCAGCCAGGAGGGCAGGTGGACGTGGTCTCCTGAGGAAAAGCACAGACCTACATCGGAGGAAACGGTATTCAAGCGCCTCCCTTATTTATCTATTCCTCTGTTTGCTTATTTGTTCATTCATTTAAATCTGGCCAGAAGGAAAGTCTCACTTCTGCAACATCGTTCTCACCTCCTGGCTCAGGCTCCTTTCTGAGCCTTTCTAAATCCAGACTGGCACTCCGAGAGCTGGCCTGAGGCCAGACTTGGCAAAAAGGGCCAGGGCACAGATCCCCCTGCTAACTGCCAGCTGGAAGCCACGTTGGTGCCCTTTGCCCGAAGTGCTTTCTCTGATTCTTTCTCCTTCTCCCCCTCCATCTCCATCTGTCTCTGTCTCTCTCACACACGCTCGTGCACAGACACACACACACGTGTGCGACACCCATGCTGATGTATTTCCCACAGGTAGAGACGAGCCTTGGAAGAAGACCTCTTTAGAAACGCACCCCACCCCATCGTGACTATCCTGGCGTGTATGGGATCACGTGACTCCATTAGAAACAGAATCCACCACTCTGCTCAGTGCTACGTGGCAGCCTGGATGGGAGAGGATTTTGGGGAGAGAGTGGATCCATCTAGATGGATGGCTCAGTCCCTTTGCTGTTGACCCCAAACTATCACAACATTGTTTGTTAATTGGCTGTACCCTGATACAAAGTAAAGTTAAAAAAAATTAAACAACAACAAAAAAAGAGAATCCATTACTGTTTAGAGGGCTGGCAGCACAGCGACCCTACTAAATAAACACAGCTACATTCTTCAGAACAGAGCAAGTCTCAGGAGCAAATGCAGTGAACGGTCAGTGGAAACATTCTATTAGATGGACAGGATTCACCTATGACATATTTATGCGTATTATATGTAAAGAGCAGAGAAGGCAATGGCACCCCACTCCAGTACTCTTGCCTGGAAAATCCCATGGATGGAGGAGCCTGGTGGGCTGCAGTCCATGGGGTCGTGAAGAGTCAGACACAACTGAGCGACTTCACTTTCACTTTTCACTTTTATGCACTGGAGAAGGAAATGGCAACCCACTCCAGTGTTCTTGCCTGAAGAATCCCAGGGACAGGGGAGCCTGGCGGGCTGCCGTCTATGGGGTCGCACAGAGTCGGACACGACTGAAGCGACTTAGCAGTAGCAGCATATGTAAAGAGGAACCTGCTGGACTCTATGACTGCAATCCCACCCAGGTCCTTTCCGAAGTCTAGGAGTTTTCCCTCGATGAGGTCCAGGATGAGCCCACCTTGGCTAGAATCCACTTCAGGGACCAGCATCACAGCAGAGAGGCAACATCCCGCTTCCGAGAAGAAACGAGATGCACGGAAGTGAACGACTCCCTGGAGCCCCGGTAAACCTTAGCACCTCCCATCTCTGTGTCTGGCACCTCCAGCCTCATGGGTGACATTCCCTCTGGGGACTCTGATTTGGCACCTTCACCGACACCACGCTAGAAGTTGACTCGATGGTCTCCAGCATGTATAAAACACAACACTTATTTAAAAACATATTGAGCATTAAAATATGTAAGTAGCAAAAAGGGTCCCCTGTAGCTGCAACAGAGTGGAAAAGTGCACTGGGTGTGGAATCAAACACCCTTGGTTTGGAGCCAATCTCCTAGTTGCTTGAAGTGATGCTTTGGGTTAGCCAGAAAATGCCTGGGTCTCCGTTTCCTCATCCACCAAATGGGGACGAGCATTCCTCTCAGGGCTGCTTAGAAGACTGACAGGCCATTGCTGCTGCTGTTGCTAAGTTGCTTCAGTCGTGTCGGACTCTGTGCGACCCCACAGACGGCAGCCCACCAGGCTTCCCCGTCCCTGGGATTCTCCAGGCAAGAACACTGGAGTGGGTTGCCATTTCCTTCTCCAATGCATGAAAGTGAAAAGTGAAAGTGAAGTTGCTCAGTCGTGTCCGACTCTTAGCGACCCCATGGACTGCAGCCCACCAGGCTCCTCTGTCCATGGGATTTTCTAGGCAAGAGTACTGGAGTGGCCACTGGATGCATACAAAAGGGCTTTCTATGAAGTAAAGCACCAGAAAAGGTGAGCTGTTCTTGTGACTCTAGGCAGATTATGCAAATTTAAATGAAATTCTCTTTGTCCTGGGAATTTAAATGATTCTTCCTGAATGTATATGGGATATTCCATCACAGGGCTTCCCAGGTGGCACTAGTGGTAAAGAACCTCCCTGCCAATGCAGGAGACAGAAGAGACTCAAGGTTCGATCCCTGGGTTGGGAAGATCCCCTGGAGAAGGGCATGGCAACCCACTCCAGCATTCGTGCCTGGAGAATGCCACGGTCAGAGGAGCCTGGCAGGCTAGAGTCCATAGGGTTGCAGAGTTGGACACGGCTGAAGCGACTTAGCATGCATGCACCCATTATATCATAACTGAAATCAGTTTTACTTTTCAAAACGGCGTCTGATGAAATGCTTTTAAGTGCCCGGGATAACACGTTCGCTAATTCGCTGCATTTAGGTGACAGCGGCATGACACACTCAGAAGAGTTAACACTTAGGAGTGACGCTGGTGCTTGGTTTTCAGTGTTAAGTAAAGAGGAGAGGGAAAAGCACGCATTCAGAGACGGTGACGGGGGAGGGGCAGGCGGACACAGGCAGCGGATCCATCCGCAGCATCACGTGGGGCAGACGTGCGCTGTGCCGCCGGCCCACGGGCTGACACTCTCCCACCGTTTAAACTGAAGACAGTTTTACTTTCCAGGCAAGAAAACCCTCCGAGATGAGTTCTGCCATATGTGGGCAAGGCCCCCCTTCCCACGCCGCCCTCATGCCTGGGAAATTAGAACTGCACATCTCCTCTTCAAAGCGAGTTCTCGGTAAATAGACTACCGGTTCTTCACAACCTCTATCCTCCGCGCAAACCACTGGCGAACACATTTTCGCAGCCTTGCCCAGGGTTCCTGTGCAATGTCTTGGGGGCAATGCCATCCATTTTTACTCGGCCTTTTCAGGGGACGGGGACCCAGGCAACCGGGAGGATCCGAGCCCGCGGTCTCCTTACCTTGAGCCGTTCACCTGGTTAGGGTTACATTCCATCTTGATGGTGACCCTGGCTGGGGGTTGAGACAGCCAGTCCTGCTGAGGGACGCGCGGGCTCATCTTGGATGTCTGTCCATAGTCGCCGGAGGAGGACGCGGTCATGTCCGTCTTGGGCAGGTGCGGCGTGCCGTAGGCGCACTCAAACAGTGACTGGTCCTCGCTCACGACTGATAACGCTTCCTAAACGCCCAGAGAGACACACCTTCAGGACATGCCAAGGAACAGCCGTGCTGCAGAAAGTCGCTAACGTCAGAGTCATCTCTAACTGGGACCCCACTGTTTAGGTACCTTTTCTGGTGTCTGTTTCTACCTTTCAGAAGAAAAAAGGAGCTGGCTTTCTTTCCCAAAGAAGGTAAAAGTTGGAACTGGCAGACCCAGAAAAACTTTCCTGCAGGTCCCCAAACATCCCAGGCCTGACTGCAGCCGTGCAGATAATATCCACTTTAATCTCGACTCAAGGAAGTTGAATTTCAAAGGTCTTAGAAGACATCCAATTGCATGTGTCATTATTTGACAAATGCAATCTATAATTCAACCAGACAGGGTACAGCATGGTCACGAAGATTAAAAAGCAGACATGTGCCCACTAACACCTAAGCATCTGGCAAAACTGCCACATTCCCAGGAGATTTTAAAGAAGAGCTACTTAGAAGAAGAGTGTGGGGGAAATGGGGCACCAAAGGACAGACAGACAAAGATACGAATTTTTCCATTTCTAAGTTATTAGCTGAGATAGAGTTTCAAGTGGTGCTTCCATGATGGCGAACATCTGGATGATAAATGAACCAAAAAAAAAAAAAAAAGCTGTGAATTAACCAGAGGCCTCTAGGATGTTTAAAATACCTATACCAGTGAATAGCTCTTTTTCACCCTCGATTTCTATTCCTATCTCTGCTCATTTTGCATGATTTGTTGAAAAGAAACAGCAATGTGCCATTGTTGAACCATTCTTCTGAGGCTTTAAGTCAAACAAGTGGTTAGCCTATGGCCAGGCTGACATTCTATAGCCAAATCCACAAAGCCAAATATGACTGGGAACTCTCAGCTGCTTGAATGATACCTCATGCAGCAGCTACACAGAATACAACGCAATCCAATTCTGCTTTCTATAGTTAAAAAAAAAAAAGTCCGTATGGGAATCCACGTTTATTTCATTTCTTAAACACCTTGGTACTGCTATTAGCTTTGGAGAAGCAAATGCCGTTTGCATCACACATTTTTTTAAAAATGGAAAACTATGGCAACCTTCTGGTCTGGACTTCTCATCCCCCAGAGGGGAGAATCTGAGATCCGGAAAGGTCTAGATCTCACCTGGAAGTGAGCAACCCAAGATCAAACAGGGAATTCATGAGGACTCCAATGAGTGTTTTATCATCAGCTCCCTCCTGCCCCCAGAGCCTAGGACGTTCTTCTTAAACATTTCTCAGTTTGGGATGTGGGTCTGCGTTAGCACTCCGTTCTTGTTTGAATTGATACTTAAGTCAGGATGCTCTTCTTCACCCCAGTTGTTAATATTAATAATAAAGCTCTTCAAAGCAGCCTTTCTAAAAGAGAAACCTCCCTCCCTACAGATACAAAGAAGTATCTGAATCTTTAGGGAGCACACGCATTTTCACAAAGCACCCCCCAATCCAGTGTGTACCCCCTCCCATTATACCTCCCCCCACCTACCCAGGGAGCAACTTCATCACTCTCCAAGTGCATGAACTTCACAGCCAGCGGGGCACAGTGTGCTATGAATCAGTGAGTGGGGAAAATCACAAGAACAAACTCAATGCTCTGGATCTGAGTGGTAGCCACTCAGGGTACTGTGCGGAGGTAACAGCCCCCGCTCCCCACTGACATGGCTAAAATCCCTTAGAACCAGAGCCCTGTGATGTTTGGGGAAACAGTGAGCTGAGGATTTAAACAGTAACACGAACTCTACAAAACCGTGTGCTGGGCCAACCGGAGAGCCCGAAGCAGGCACAGGAAAGACAAAAAGAACACAAAGCAGGCATCTTGACCACCCAGCAAAAGCAAACACATCAGCAAACAGCACCAATCTGAGAAACGGGCATGGCAGATGGGGAGTGGGGCGGGAGGTTGAGGGGGGAACCTGAATCTAGGGGCTCCCTGGACAGATCACAAACGGAGCAAGCGGATGTAAGGAGTCTCAACTCACAGATGCTGGGTTAAAAATCAAATTGGCACCACGGACTTAGTGCAGTCCTGCTAATCCACAAAGGCAAAATTAGAGCTTCTTCAATAAAGTTTGCAAAACAGGGTCTGCCTTCCCATAGCAGCACTGGAGAGAATGCTTTTTACACACTCAGGACAAAGAAAACAAGGCTCTCCTGCCTGGTCCTGCAGACCCCACCAAGCCTCAGAGGGGAATAACATACTATGTAATGTTAGCATTGGCTCACTGGCTTAAGAGAAACACGAATAAACTGGCAGAAATGGGCTAAATGCGAGGGACAGACTTCACATCATGAATGAGTAAGAAGGCGGCTTTCACAGCACAAAGAGTAACGATGTGAAAATAGGAGTGTATCCCCTAGATAAAGCAGGATATTCTGGCAAACACACCCAATGACCAAAGATGTAAACGCAGTATAGGATTTAGACACTGGACCAGCTTACGAGAACTGAAACAACGCTTCAGTGTGTGTTTGGGGCGGGAGGAACCTATCCTCACATCTGGCATAGCATTATTTCACCACATGGTCTTCTAAAGAAAGAAATCAAAGTTAACGGAGATCGATTTAGGGGAAGAAATTGATAAAAGCTAGAGATACGGGGGGCACACAGCTTTCCTGCACATCTGAAAAACTCTCCTCTGCATGAATCCTTCATGAGGACGGCCATAGCCTTCGGAAGAGCAAAAGTTGCTTTTCTTCGCTAGAGGAGAAGTTGTCTAAAAATGAGACAGCTTTAGGATAAAACGTTTCATTTCAAAAGGGGTGACGTGTGGTCCGTATTCTGGAAAGACAAGAGAGCGTGCCCAGGAGGGATGCTAAGTAAGCCAAAGCAGCCAAACATCTAGGACTTAGTACAAGTGAGGAAAAAATAAATAATAAATGGAATCAGATACACACACACTCACACACACACACACCAACTCAGCACATCAGAACAATGAAGGGGTAGAAAGAAACTAAGGGTGGCTTTCAGAGACCTGCTTCAAACGAGGAGGCTCCCTAAAGCTGACGGCTGTTCTTTAGAAGAAAAGGAAGGCCATACACCAACAGCAAGCCTTTGTTCACCCACGTGACTTTGCCTACTGCCTGCAGGTTTCATCATCCCTTTGGTCCCAGGATGAATGACAAAGGCTGAGGCATAGGATTCTCCCACCCCAGCGGCCCTGGGACTTCAAAGCTGGGAAACGAGCGAGCCCAGTGGGATTAAAACCAGAATGGACCGCTGCACAGGGCCTGGTAACCAGGACCACGTGAGGCCCTTGTCTCCAGCTCTGCAACTGACTGTTCTTGGCCTCGACGGGTGCTCTCCGTGCTCCCCTGACACCTGGCTTCCCTCCTCATCCACAGCCATCTCACCTACCTACCTGCCTACCTGCCAAAGGTGTGGGCAGATGCCTTAGTTAACATGTATGGCTTATTCCCTCAGAACCTTCGGCCAGCCTCGGGGACTCGGGAACTGTTTTGGTTGCTTTATAACAGAGAATTAAAAGAAAAAAAAAAAAGAAGTCCAAACCTGGCAGAAACGTGGCATAATAATTTAATATGCCTGCCTCTATGTTACTATAAAAAGACGTGAACTTTAGATTGGTGTGTGCTGGTGTGCAGGGGTGTTTTTCTGTAGCTTCAGAAAGCTGGAATATTCTGATGTGGCCGGTGGCAGGCGACCAATGCCGTTTTTATGAACTTAGGAGAAACGCATAAATTCTAAGCAAATGGCCCCCCAAAGAAATGGGACCGCTGTGTTAGTACATAGTGTTGTTTATTATTTAAATGCTGAATACATCAACAACATATGAGGACCATTCCTTTGGACTTTGGTCATAGCAGTTGACCAATAGTTCCAGAAAGTGAAGAGAACTCAACTAGATTATATTTCAAACATAAGACTAAAATATTATTCTGTTTTTAGGTAACTAGATTTGGGTACAACAAAGGACCCACAATGCTTATATTAAAAAAAAGAGTTGAATGCACATTTAAGCATACTGACATTTCCAGCAAAAGATTTCAGAGGTCCTGTAGCACATGAATTTTTTTCTGTAACAGATGAATATTTTGAGAGGCTCCTATGGTTCCAGCAGAAGAATTATAAAATAAGGGTCTGGACTCAATTTGGCTTCTAACTTTTGATCCCCATGGTTCATAAAAACACTGAAATGTCAATACACAGAACACAACATACTTAAATTTTCATGAAAATCTGGGTGTGGTAAAGTGTTGAAACTAACAAAGTCTTAAAGAATGATCGGCTCTCTTTCACAGCTGGAGCCAGGAGACCATACAGAGGGAAATGGTCCTTACATGGTTTTCAAAAACCCAGAAAATGGCCAGAACTAGATGTCCAAAAGACAGGATTCCCAAGGCAACCCTCAGATTCCTCAAGTCTTACGTGCCTCAAATTTATGAAAAACAAATGGAAAACCAAGTGGAATAAGCATGTTAAGATTATGGTCACACTTAGAAAAAAAAATTCTTATAGAAGCCCTTGCTATCGCAATACAACTTCCACTTTAGGAAGCCAAGGCCATCCAAACTCCACAGTTCGCCTTTTCTCCCACGCATAACCAACCAGAATCTGGTACATCACGTAACTGCTTCCATTGCTATGAAAACGACATATTTTAGCCAACACCTTTACGACATCAATACCTTCTCTTGACTCAGAAACAGCTGATCCATCACTTAATAAACCAGTTTACACTGGTAAGCAGCTCATTTGAGCATCCCTTTAAATTCTATTTCACTGTTTTTTTTTTTTCTTTAGGATATGCCATACTCCACATTTTACCAGCTCTGAAATCTGGATGCCTCTCACCATTGATGGCATGTCATGGGTTATTGACAGCATTTCTTCTCCTTTTATGGCTGGAAAAATTATGATTCATTTTATCATCAATGACATCTTACATTTTATGAACTATGGTCATCCCTAGTGGCTCAGATGGTAAAGAATCTATCTGCAATAAGGGAGACATGGGTTCAATCCCTGGGTTGGGAAGAGACCCTGGAGGAGGGAATGGCCACCCACTCCAGTATTCTGGCCTGGAGAATTCCATGAACAGAGGAGCCTGGCAGGCTGCAGTCCATGGGTTTGCAAAGAGTCAGTTAGGTGCTCAACTTTGTATCCCATGCCAAGACTTCCCATGTGGCTCAAGTGGTAAAAGAATCTGCCTGCCAATGCATTTGCCACAAGAGACATGGGTTTGATCCCTGGGTGGGGAAGAACCCCTGGAGGAGGAAATAGCAACCCACTCCAGTATTTTTGGAGAATCCCATGGACCAAGAGGCTACTTGGGCTACAGTCCGTGGGGCTGCAAAGTCAGACAGGACTGAACACGCAAGCGTGAAGAAGGAGATGACTCTGGTCATTCAGTCCTGATGATAGCACGGTGAGGTCAGGAAGCCTTCCTGCCCACAGATGAGAACTGGGAGGGGCTGGGAAGAAGAGTGACGTCAGGATGAGGATGAGGCAGCAGCGGGGTCCATGGATGGACACTCACCGCTCTGGATGTGGCAAGCAGAAAGAAGAGACTGGCCAGAAGCACAGTGTTTCCCCAGGGCCTCATCACAGCTGAGCAAAGAGCAGCCCTGACAGCGCAGACAAGAGATAGAACCACCCAGAAAGAGACATGCTGGTGGGGAGGAGGGCCGGGAGAAGGGTAAGGGGATACACGCCCAGAGTCCCAGCACTGAGGATGGAAGTAAGGGGTCAGGAGAGCAAGTAGATAAGTTGGCTGGAGACTAGGAAGGAATCTTCTAAGTATTCAGTACAACAAGCTCTCCTATGGTCTTAAAAGTTATGCAGCAATGGGTCCCAGGTACACTTAATCAGCTTTTCTTACTAGTTTTCCTAAAGGAAATCAACCCTGAATATTCATTGGAAATCCTTCCAATGCTGAAGCTGAAACTCCAATACTTTGGCCACCTGATGCAAAGAGCTGACTCACTGGAAAAGACCCTGATGTTGGGAAAGATTGAGGGCAGGAGGAGAAGGGGACGACAGAGGATGAGATGGTTGGATGGCATCCCTGACTCAATGGACCTGAGGTTGAGTAAGCTCTAAGAGATGATGATGGACAAGGAAGCCTGGTGTGCTGCAGTCCATGGGGTTGCAAAGAGTCGGACGTGACTGAGTGACCGAACAACAATAGTTTGAATCAACAAACCTGTTCTTTTCACTGGTTAATCAGATAATTCAGACCCACACTGATGGCCATCAGTGATGTGTTCACTGCAGGTGGATGCAATCCATATGGCACAGGAAGAAGTGGGCAGGTAGGAACACTTATCGATATGCTCCAGCGAGAGCCACACGGAGGCAGACCTAGCAATACTGGAAGATGATTTATTGGGTTGTCTCAAGCCCAGCTGTTCATAACTTCTCTTCAAGGCAGAGTGCATGCAGTAGATGCTACTCTTATCTCATTTAGAGGAGAAAAAAGCAACACAAATAAAATAGACAAGGCACCTAGGAAAGACTGCCACTCCATTTGCCCAACAACAGGCCAGGCCTTCAGTCATTTTATTCTCAGCACGAGCAGCTTTGCATTCATATATTGCCAACATCTCATGAGATGAGAAACCTCATCTGACCAGTGCCTTTTAACTACAACACTTTTAACTACGACAAAAAAGCCAAACACTGTGAGTTGAAGTTGTCTCGTCAGTATGCGTGGGAATCATTTTACCCCTTCTTGATATTATTTTCTTTCCTTAATTCTTCAACAGAGGAAACATTAAAATCATATACTGAAGGCAGCGTCTAGCTTTGATCTCACGTTTTTCTCATTTAACACATTGCTATTTTAATCCCCCCCCAAATATAAAAAATCTTGGATAAACCTCAAAGGAAAGATGTATGTAAGCAAATGAGGTCCATTTAAGAGCTTATTTCTCCAATGTGGTATCGCTTCGTATCAAACACATTTACAACTGCAATACCAGCCTGGCGCTAGAAGAATGAGACCCAGGACTGTGAGGAGATACGTGCAGGCAAATATATTTATACACACACATTCAGATACATGAATTCACACTGTGCATATTCATACACACATATATCCACGCACGTACATATCCATACCTCCATATTATGTGTGGAGATACATGCAGACAAATATATTTGTATACACAATACACATACATGCATTCACACTGTGCATATTCATACACACATATATCCACACACATACACATCCATACCTCCATATTCATATGCATACACATAGACATTCATACATACACATGTTCATACACACACACATGCACTTCCATATCCATACACATACACATAAATATTGGGCGGGCCAAAAAGTTTGTTTGGTTTTAAGTCAAAATAAGATATTTTTCATTTTCTTTGAAGAACTTTGTCGAACACTTTATCCACTAACTGAACAAACTTTTTTGCCCAATGCAATATATTCATACTTACACACATGCATATTCATATACATACATGTACACACAAAAATACATAAATATACAACATAGACTCACGTAACGTAGGTGCACACATGCATGCACATTCATATACACATGCATGCATGTTTATTCACAGGTGCATGTTAATGCACACACACATATGTATTTCCACACACATGCATCTAACACACACACACACACCCATCTGTCTCTCATCCTTACTATCTTTGCTCATCGAGCACTGTAGAGAACCTGGCCACCGTCCTTATTGGGGAATCCCTTTGGGGCAACTGTTGCTTAAAGGATAAAGAACCAGATTTCTCCCCTTTAACCTTGATTTGTTTCTTTCTCAAACTCAAAGGTATTTTCTCTCCCCTAAGCAAAGCCCTTTAGAAAAGAGCTGGAAACTAGTCTCCCCATGACCTTCTGATGAATTTCCCTGCTCTAAACTTACCAGCTTTCTCCTCAGCTGTGAGCTGCCTCGCCAGCCCTGGGGATTCTCTTTGCTCACATATTCTCCAACTGCTGCCTTTATTAAGATACAGGCATTTTCAGGGCAGGATCGTGTGTGTGTGTGTGTTTGTGTCTGTTTGTGTGTTTCTAGCGATCAAATAGCTTCATAACATAACAAGTCTTTTGATACTTCTATTAATCATAGAACTAAGTCATGAAATTCTACGAAAACCCCACGATAGATCTGTAGTCTGAAACCTTTTTTCACATCAACAGAAGGGAATATACACTTGTGAGACTGACTGTGCAGTCAGGGACTAGGAGTTTGGAAACGAACTGCCTTTGGCACTACATCCTCAGTCATGTGATCCTGGAGCATATGACTTGCAGGGTTGATGACTGAAATCTACGTAGGCTTAAACGAGAGAGTCTATGGCGCTAGACCACATAGGAAATCAGGAAGACTTACTAGAAAATGAAGACTAGCATTAGCAAAGCAAGAAGACAAGCAGTCAATGGGGCAGCTGAAACCCTAGAAGACTGGCACAGTGGAGAAAAATGTCAACAGAGAAGAGTTTGGGTCCACCTAATGAGAACTAGATTTAAATGAACCTCCAAACATTCGAAACCCCACAAACATAACTTTAAAACAACTCTCCTGTTTACTTTCTCACTTCTGTGCAGATGCTGTGTGAGACAATGGAGAAAGGAGGATGAGGTGGGCATACTTGGCCTGGCCATCCGAGGGCACGAGGGCACAGGTGTGCAGGGGCAGCAGTAACGGTCCAGGGTTCTACCGCACAGCAGCACGCCACGGTTAACGAACCATGTGTCCTCCAGGCACAAACTTGGCTCAGAGGGGAGATCTTATGCTAAGTGTTCTTATCACAAAACATAAAAATAAATAAGAGGGAAGGAGGAAACTTTCTTTGGGAAGTGATGGATATGTTTATGGCTGCTTATCTCCAAACGCAGTAAGTTGTAACCATTGAATACCTTGCAGCTTTTAGTATATCCATCAGGCCCCAGTAAATTGGGTTTTAAAAAACAAAGGCAACAGTGTGTTTAAGTGATGTTAACGGCTCCTTTGTTCTCCTACAAAGAAACACATTTTTTTACCCCATAGGCTTCTTTCCTTCTTTAGAGATGAACAAAAAGTGTAAAAACATGTGTGGAAACATCCTGTTTGTGGGGTCTGCATCAGAATGAGAGCAAAGAATGTGCTCCGGACCCTTTCGGGGCCTTCCGCGCCCTCTTGGTTCTGTGTGGAGTGGATTCCACTCCTGACTTTGCATACGTGTGCTTGTTTCTCTAAGCATTGTCATGACATGACACTCAGAGAACATTCATCAAAAGCCTGCATCTTACTTTCCTCTGATTTGAAATAATTGACTTGGGATGAAAAGATGGTCTGCATTTCACTTTCGACCACCACATTTAGGCTGCATGACGGAGGTGCTCCAGAATGTTGGAGGCAGCATGGTGGCAGGGAGCTGGCGATGCTAAGAGCCGCAGGCTCCCTTGATCCCTGGGTCACCCCGGAAACTTCCTCAACCCTGTCCTGCTCCAAGTTTAGTCCCACAGTGAGCTGCTGTGGGATCACTGCAGATCTGGAGGCTGCGTTGTCCCCAGCCCTCCTGAAGCAGAATCCATTTTATAACATCGTCCCCAGGTAAACCTGGATACTGCATATTCACCTGTAAGTCCTACTGCCTCATCCTTTGCGCTTCTTGGGTGGCACTAATGGTAAAGACCCCAGCTGCCAATGCAGGCGTCATAAGAGAACCAGGTTTGATCCCTGGGTGGGGAAGATCCCCTGGAGGAGGAAATAGCAACCCACTCTGGTATTCCTGCCTGGAGAATCCCAAGGACGGAGGAGCCTGGCGGGCTACACAGTGCACAGTGTCACAAAGAACTGGGCCCGACTGAAGCAACACCTTATCCTTGTGTGAGTCTCAATTTCTCCAACTATAAAGCTGATGTTGATAACAGTGATCCCGCTCCCAACCAGGGCTCCCAGTGGGCCAGGTGAGTTAGCGTACGGGACAAGTTTTATAAACCTTAGTACTGCATCCCAACTATGATCCAAAAAAAGTTGATGTGACTGACCCAAATTCTTCATGTCATTCAAGACAAGAGTTTGGAATATCCGTCTCAAGTCATATTCATCAGGAACCAGGAAAAGTGCATCATCTCTTGCATGCCATTAAGTCACTCTTTCTCTGTCATGGACCAACTTTAAAAGTCAGGTATCTTTATCTAAGATGGGGAGAAGGATGAGCTGACATGTCTTATGGTCAAGAGCACTCAGTCTCATGTGATTTAGCCTTTATAGTCCTTGGTCCAGTTCTTATGTGGGTTTTCGGTTGCAATTCTACATTAGTTTGTTGAATGTCGATTAACTCTAAGTTTTGCGTGGAATCCAGATTTCCTGTTGGCAACTGTAGCCTCAACAACTGGCTGGGGCTTCCCAGGTGGCGCCAGTGGTTAAAAACAAAAACAAAACCCGCCTGCCACTGCAGGAGACATGGGAGACGTGGGTTCGACCCCTGGGTCAGGAAGATCCCCTGGAGGAGGAAATGGAAATCCACTCCAGGATTCTTGCCTGGAAAATCCCACAGACGGAGGAGCCCGAAGGGGCTACAGTTCATGGGGTTGCAAAAAGCTGACTTGGCAAGCATGCATGCAACAACTGGGACATTCTCTGGCACACTGCTGTAGTTCTCTGTACAAGGAGTGGATGTAGGGATGAACAGATGAGTGAATCAGTAATACACCACGTTCTCATAATTCCCATTAATTTCCCTAGAACTGCGTGTGCTTGCTTGCTAAATCACTTCAGTCATGTCTGACTCTTTTGCGATCCCATGGACTGTAGCCTGCCAGGCTTCTCTGTCCGTGGGGTTTTCCAGGCAAGAATACTGGAGTGGGTTGCCATGCCCTCCTCCAGGGGATCTTCCCCACCCAGGGACTGAAGTTGGGTCTCCTGCATTGGAGGCAGACTCTTTACTGTCTAAGCCACCAGGGAAGCCCAGCTGATGTTCCTCAAAGTGAAAGTGAAGTGGCTCAGTCGTGTCGGACTCTTTGCGACCCCATGGACCATAGCCTACCAGGATCCTCCGTCCATGGGATTTTCCAAGCAAGAGTACTAGAGTGGGTTGCCATTTCCTTCTCCAGGGTTATCTTTCCGACCCAGGGATTGAACCCAGGTCTCCTGCATCGTAGGCAGATGCTTTACCGTCTGAGCCACCAGGGAAGTCCTCAAATTTCTCTGCAAAACTCTTCTCTTCCAGGATGTGGGATTCATGATGCTCCTCATCCTAACTTTCCCTGAAACCTCATGGGGTTCCTAACACAATGGGACAAGGAAGTGATTCTGCGGCAGTCTTGCCAAGAGGCTCACGGGACTCTTCTACCCTTCTGGTTTCTGAAGCCGCTCTCACACACGTGAGGCTGCAAGCAATTAGGGTTCTATGAGGCACAGTGGCCCCTGAGAAGAGCACCCCATGCCCACAGGGGTGACAGAGCTGTCTGCAGCTCTCCTCCGTTGGAGCAGCCCTTCTCTGAGTCCCAAAGGAGGCATCTCATCCTCTCCTCCCCAGAAGCTCCATGAAAACAGGCAGCTCTAGGCTTGGCTTTTTCCAAACACACACCCAGACGCTAAAAACACAGCACGCCGCACATCTGGAATGTGTCTCATCCATGAATCTCTGACACATGGATTCATTGTTTTCGAGAAAATTCCAAGAATTTTATTCATGAGAAAATTCTGGCACAACGGGAAATGCTGGCAAGCGTGAGGGGCCGCAGATGTCCTGGCCTACACACACGCACACACACACGCACGCACACACACACACACACACACACACACACCTGTCACCGCTTCAGCACCTTTCCATCAGGTACCTACCCCACCCCTGCAAAATTCCAACCCCAAATTTCCCATTAAAGGGGGGCACGTAACACCCTTAATCTTTATAAGGGATGCCATTCCCCCAACGGTTGCATCACTCCAGATGCACTCTGCAAGTGTCCGGATGGACACATGGGAATTTAAAAGGAGCGGCAGGAACACGGAGTGACTAGTGTGAGAAGCAGCCGCTTGCCCTGGGGCCACGGCCTCCTCATCTGTTCAACTAGGATCTGGTGTCCTGATGTTTCCTGAGGTCCCTCCACACTCTAAAATGAAATCTATTGTATTTAACTACTGACGTTCTCTTCCTGCCAGGGCCTAACTACAGGCCCCAATTTCTCCATCTTTGAGCAGATATATGCCTGGGGGTGGGGGTGGGGGGAAATCCATCCTCTGGGGAGCTGCCAGACGCTCCTGCAAGTTCAAGTTCAAAGAGAACTGTGGGCGCTTCTCAGGCTGCCCTGGGTTTTAATTTGCCAAGTCCTCTGACTGTTCATTGGAAGAACTGATGCTGAAGCTCCAACACACAGGCCACCTGATGTGCAGAGCCGACTCACTGGAGAAGACCCTGATGTTCGGAAAGACTGAAGGCAGGAGGAGAAGGGGACAACAAAGGATGAGACAGTTAGATAGCATCACTGACTCAGGGGACATGAATCTGAGCAAATTCTGGGAGCTAGTGAAGGACAGGGAAGCCTGGCGTGCTGCAGTCCATGGGGTTGCAAAGAGTCAGACACGACTGAATGACCAAACAACAATGGGATAACTTCTTCTGTGCTCGTGGGAAAGTAGTCCAGACTCTGAGAGCTCATTTCAAGTCTTCAAGCGCAATTAGGACCTAAGCTCCTGGACGGGAACTCTGGCGTTCTCCATAAAACACATCACACACGGGTAATGGTAAAATACGGTTCTGCTAACAGAAAGTCTTACAGAGACTGAGGCTCTCACGAGGCGGGGTAGGGTAGGGGGGTTGCAGACAGGGGGCCTAGGTAGGAAGCCCCACTTTTCCCGAGGTGTTCCAAGGAATTCCTCCCTTTCCTTTCCATGCTCATTCCCAATTAACTACTGTCAAGGGCCGCACAGCACAACGGATAGAGCAGACATAAACACAAACTCATTTTCTTTTTCATAGGCGCCAGCTCCCATTGTGGCAACAGCCAAGGGCCCCCCACGGTGAAGGCCCGTCACGGCCAAGCTCTCGCTTAGGCCCTGGGAGTGATGACGCCTCCGGCCGTCCCCAGGGCCGGGAGGCCAAGCCTGTGCTTTGCACCAGATTTTCCAGCGCATAAATCTGCACAGGAAGGAGACCAAGGAGCCAGGGTATCATGACCTTTGTTCCTGCTCCACGCTGAGCTCATTCGCCGCCCGTGATCTAGCTCACGGCACCAGGGAGGACCGGTCAATGGAACACTGTTCATGCACCAACAAGCCAGTTGCCAGCAAAACTTGATTTTTACGACTCTGAGAGTGTTGATCTCAATACCTAGTGCGTTTGAATTATTTATTGTGAACTTGTCCAATGATTTCAAACCATGCATACTCGATCATACCCAACGAGGCTCTCCTGAGCCCTTCTTTAAACCGGTCTCTTTAAAAATCTGTAGAGCCATTCTTACCAAAATCACTCTATCCTGCAGAACAGTTTAGTGGCCTAAAAATCTTCAGAATGTCTATCCAAGGATCTCAGTGTTGCTTTTTAGATTGCCTCCTTACTTGGGACTCTTATTACGCTGAATCCCCATGGAAGAAGCAGAGTCAGGGATGTCTATGTGTTCCCACATTTTCCAGGAAAGAAAGGAAGTTTCCAGGGCTAAGAATTGTGTGCCCTGTTGTGCATACCATACGGGCACAAAGAGAGGTCTGTGTAGAGATAACTCCTTTCCAAGAGGGTGGAGTTCCCTAAGCCACCCACCCATTTAATTTGCATAAGGAGCCTTGCGGGGGTGGGGTCGCATTGAGCCAAGTCTATCTAAAAAGGCAACTTGTTGTTGCTATTTAGTCGCTAAGTTGTGTCCTGATTCTTTGTGACTCTGTGGACTGTAGCCCGCCAGGCTCCTCTGTCCATGGGATTCTCCAGACAAGAAACTGAAGTGGGATGCCATTTCCTCCTCCAGGGGATCTTCACAACCCAGGGATCGAACCCGTATCTCCTGCATTGGCAGGCAGATTCTTTACCACTAAGCCATCTGGGAAGCCCATAAGGGGAACTGACATAGTACAAAAGATGACTTGCCTTCCTGTCTCCCAGTCTGGTAGACTTGCACTGACCACTATGTGTAAGCAGAGGGACACTCTATAAAGTAATTTCAAAACTAAGACTGAAGTCTGTAAAGACCTGTGAATTAGAACCTTGCTTTTCAAAGTCTGAGCCTTGGACCCGCAGCAGCCGCAGCATCCCCTGGGACTTTGTCAGATGCACAGAACCTCGGGCCCCAGCCCAGAGCGACTGACTCAGATCCTGACTTAACAAGATTCACACGGGGGAAGGCAGGCACGTTGTGCTGAGAACTGGGTGAGAAAGTGGTAAGTTCTCCCAAAGAAAGAAGAGGCGGGGCTGGGTTAGGAGGAGAGGGCAGACTGCTGTGTTTAATTAAGAGTGGTCAGGAAGGTCTGCATGGAGGAGGCTAGGCCTCAGCAAAGTTCAAGGTTGTTGCTTAGTTTCTAAATCACGTGCGACTCTTTGCCACCCTATGGACCACAGCCCACCAGACCCCTCTGTCAGTGGGATCTTCCAAGCAAGAATACTGGAGTGGATTACCATTCCTGTTTTTCTCCAGGGGATCTTCCCAAACCCAGAGATTTAAGCCCCGTCTCCTGCACTGGCAGGAAGATTCTTTACCACTAAGCCACCTGGGCAGCCCAAGAACTTAAAGGAGGCTGAGGCAATAGCAGAACAAAGCCAGAGGTGGGCACCGGGGTTTGAGGGTGGGGCACAGCGATCAGCAGCAGCCAGGGAGGAAGTGTTATCTCAGGAGAGGAGGGACGGGAAGTACCAGCCCCGGGTGAGGAGGTGGGCCACGTGAGGCTGGGGGTCGTGGCCAGACCTGGGTGGTACTGGGAGTGAGATGGGGACCTCTCTAGACGTCTTGGCTCAAAGCCCAGGGAGTGTCTTCTTTCCCAAGACACACCAACATTTTCCACCTCCGAAGGGCTCTGCAAGGAAAATACTTTCTATCTGCTTAGTTTGATCACTTTCAAAGCTCAGCATGACCTACATGAATGTATTACACACACCAAGCTGACACCAAAAGCCACGCCTCACAAGATGTTACAGCCATCCTTTGTCCCCAGGACAATGGGAACTCCTATTAGTCATCGTGCACAGAAAACTGTAGGGATTCAGAAGACGTGCTTCTCATTCAGAGAGCCTGTCGATGGGCATGACCACTGTTGAAAGGCTTTTGCACACACAGGGAACACGCCACTGAGGCTCTGCTCTAAGGGGCAGCCTTGGGGAGACCTACCTCTGAAATCAAGAGGAAACACAGCACCCAAGTGATCCCCACCCCCAAATCAGCCAGCGTGGGGCTCGCAGGTTCTGGAAGCTCTGGCAGATGACAGGCCAGAACATCATGCTGCCTGCCTCAGGCAGGACTGAAAGTTTCAGGGCTGGAGCAAGGATGCAGATGACCAACCATTTCCTCTTTAAACACAACGATAAGCTTGGCCTCAAGGAGGAGGCATTCAGAAGCAGTGGGTATTGTGCTTGGGGGTGGAGGACCCTAATTCTCCGAGCTCTAGCTGGGAGAATGCACTTCCTTGTTCATAAAGCGTGGGTCCTCTTCTGCTGCTGAACTGTCTATACATTGTCAACATGGGCCTTGTGGCTACCTCTGAATTCAGTGTCAACATTCAATGTAGAGTCTGCGTATTGGTTTCCTCATAGCTCAGTCGGTAAAGAATCTGCCTGCAACGTGGGAGACCTGGGTTCGATTCCTGGGTCGGGAAGATCCCCTGGAGAAGGAAATGGCAATCCACTCCAGTATGCTTGCCTAGAGACTCCCATGGATGGAGGAGCCTGGCGGGCTACAGTCCATGGGGCTGCAAGAGTCGGACACGACTGAGGTGACTAAACCACCACCATTGGTTTTCTAGGGCTGAGAAAGCAAGTACCGCAGATCAGGGGGCTTAACCAGTAGAGGCTCCTTCTTTCTTAGTTCCAGAGGCCAGAAATCCAAAATCAAAGCACAGGCGTAGCTGGTTCCTCCTGAGGACCATGAGCTGCCCCAGGCCCCCTCTCGGTGGCTTGTAGACAGCTGTCATCTCCCAGGGCCCTAGGAAGGTCTTTCCTCTATGCATGTCTATGTCTACATCCGAGTTCCCTTGTTTAAAGAACACAGCCATTTGGGATTCAGGCTCCACCTTATGTTGTTGCTCAGTTGCTATTAAGTCGTGTCCAACTCTGCAACCCCATGGACTGCAGCACACCAGGCTTCCCTGTCCCTCACCATCTCCCAGAGTTTGCTCAAACTCCTATCTATTGAGTCGGTGATACTATCTAACCATAGCATCCTCTGCTGCCCTCTTCTCCTCCCGCTTTCAATCTTTCTCAGCATCAGGGTCTTTTCCAGTGAGTCGACTCTTCCCATCAGGTGGCCAAAGTATTGGAGCTTCAACTTCAGCATCAGTCCTTCCAATGAATGTTCAAGACTGATTTTCTTTAGAACTGACTGGTTTGATCTCCTTGCAGTCCAATGGACTCTCAAGAGTCTTCTCCAGCACAATTTGAAAATACCAATTCTTTGGCACTAAGCCTTCTTTATGGTCCAACTCTCACGGGCTTACATGACTACCAGAAAAACCATAGCTTTGACTCTATGGACCTTTGTCAGCAAACTGATGTCCTCATCTTAACTTGATGACCTTTGTAAAGACCTGATCCCAGTAGGATCAGAGGCTGATGTTCTGGGGATTGGGACTCCAATAGATGAATTTACAGGGACACAATTCAACTCATAAGAGGACAGAGAATGTGTTCACTTGTAGGTGGGGAAGGGGATTGCAAGATCTTTGTTGTCCACCCAGTGATTGAATCCCAAGGCTCCAGCCAGTAAAAATATGGAATCCTAACCACTGGACCTCCAGGGAATCCCAAGAAAGTGTGTCTGCTTAATTCACTGCCTAGTGCCACGTCAGGTACCAGAATAAGAACTGTAGGCCAGTGGTTCTCAAAGTGTGTTCCAAGAACCCCCTGGGGTTCCAAGACCCTTCAGTTTCCATGACACACAAGGACGTTATTTGTATCTTATCCACTTATCTTCTGACACGTGTATGGTAAGGTTTTCCAGAGGCCACAGGACGTGTGAGAGCAGAACGGGCTGACTGCAGAGGCAGATACGAGAACCCAGCTGCCGGCTGTGACTCCACTCCAGCCACCAACAGCAACACCCAGAGTATTTTTAAGTCCAGTGCTGTGCTCAGTGGTGTCTGACTCTTTTGTGACCCCATGGACTGTAACCCACCAGGCTACTCTGTCCAAGGCAAGAATACTGGAGTGGGTTACCATGCCCTCCTCTAAGTGATCTTCCCAACCCAGAGATCGAACCCACATCTCTTGTGTCTCCTGCATTGGCAGGTGGATTCTTTATTACTAGGGCCACCTGGGAAGGTCCTATAAGGGGTTTATTATTATTTTTAAATGAATTCATAAATCAATGTTCCAAGAATGTCTCAACTTTTATTTCTCATTCAGGAAACATCAACAGATATAACCCATATTCGGCACTACTTTTAGTGACCTCAGGCATTTTTAGGGATGTTGGGGTCCTGAGACCCCAGGATTGAGAACTACTGCTCAGGGATGTAAACGCGTAGGACATGGCCTGTCTTCTCTTAAGTAACCCACAGTCTAAGGGTGATAAGATGTTCTATGAAGCACATATTTTTAGTGGCTAAGTGCCACAAAAAAAGCAAGTTTGTTGGCCATCTCTTTAGGCTGACAACAGAGGGTTCTCATTAAGAAAAAATAAATAAAAGGCAATCTGAAGTCTCCCAAGACAGCACTAAGTGATGTGTTCACTTTGAAACATAAGAACTTAAAACACGAAGAGTCAGGTGGACAGGCACCATTTGTACGCCAACTGCTCAGCTGATTGCTGGCCCTCAAACTCCCTAAGACTGGACATAATTTACTAAAGAAGCAGGTTGCCTGCCCACTCCTCCAACCCCTGCTAGACACAAACTACCTACGCCCCTCTTACTCCAGCTGAGCCTTCTTGAAAGCCATCTGTCTTTTGGCAAAATAAGAGGGGGTCCATGGGAGACCCCAGACGAGCAGGAAACGTTCAGAGGCTACAGACCACCCGCGCACTGCTTAGCTGGCTGTGCCCTGGGTCTGAGCCCTCTTGAGAAACTGGTCCGGGGCCGAGAGGCTGCAAGGCCCAGGCACAGACTCCCTGCTCATACCCTACAGGTCCATTCTGGTTCACGCCGTGCATCTCTGGATGGGCACGTGCCACTCTCCAGTTAAGGCTATTTGCTGTGTGCTCAGATTCTCAGTCGTGTCTGACTCTTTGCAACCCCACGCACTGTAGCCCACCAGGCTCCTCTGCCCATGGGATTCTCCAGGCAAGAATACTAGAGTGGGTTGCCATGCCCTCCTCCAGGGGATTTTCTTCACCTAGGGATTATACCTTCATCTCTTGCATCTCCTAAATTGGCAGGCAGATCCTTTACCACTAGCTCCAATTAATGCTAAAAACATCTTTCTCTTTTTTTAAATGACCAGAGGGTTTTCATTTTTAAATCTGTCTCTTTTACTTGGAATATCCTCTCTCTTTAATATCCCTGCTAGGGATGATATGTAGGTGTCTCATTTTAAAACCGATTCGCAAAGGTATCTGATTCGAATGACAAGCACTTGACCCCGACCATGTGCAAAGTAACCAGAGTGCGCACACTGGTGGCAATGATATAAAGATGCTGCTGCTGCTGCTGCTAAGCCGCTTCAGTCGTGTCTGACTCTGTGCGACCCCATAGATGGCAGCCTACCAGGCTCTCCCATCCCTGGGATTCTCCGGGCAAGAACACTGGAGTGGGTTGCCATTTCCTTCTCCAATGCATGAAAGTGAAAAGTGAAAGGGAAGTTGCTCAGTCTTGTCCAACTCTTAGCGACCCCATGGACTGCAGCCTACCAGGCTCCTCCATCCATGGGATTTTCCAGGCAAGAGTACTGGAGTGGGGTGCCATTTCCTTCTCTGGATATAAAGGTGAATTCTCCCCAAAGTCTATTATTCTAGACAGACTGTTATCACTTTAACAGAAGGACAAAACATTGGGGAAAAAAGAGGGGAAGATTCCTCAGCACTGGGGTGGGGGGCACGGGTGGGATAGAGGCTCCTTGAGGGCAGAGTGTTTTCTTCAGTGATGTTTTTAGAGTCTGGAGAAGTGTCCTCACGTGATGCACACACAGGGAATGTCTACTGCACGAACTCTTAGTGTGCAGGTGCTTTGTGTAGTGCCAAGTTTGTCTACTGCTTGGAGGATGGAGGGAGGGAGGGAAGAAAAGAAGGAGGGAGGAAGGAAGGAAGGAAAGAAAGAAGGAAGGAAGGAAAGAAGGAGGAAGAAAGAGAGAGAGGGATACTCTTCTTTTCTCCATGGAAATGCAAATCCTATCATGTCACTCTCTTACCCTAAAATAGAATCCAATTTCCCAACATGTTCCAGCCCCTAGAAACCCATAAATCCTACAAAGTGGGTTCTAGAGCTTGTTATTCTTGTTAACTATTCCTGCAGCCACTTGTTAGTGACCTGAACAGTGAAGATAACTTTCAATACACCAGAAGAGACAGGTTAACCTGGTGAGTTATGACCTCCATCATTTTGACTTTGCGGGAACATCCTCCTACTCTACTAATTCAAGGACTATTTGGATGGGCTGCTGGGACTCAGGATCTAATACTGGGATTCAAGTCACCGAGTTAAGGACCTTGTTCTTATGTGGATGAGGTCCCACTTTGTATTAACAGTTCAGAGAAAGACTCAATAAATGAAAGCAGAATCAAGTTCGTGTTCAAGTTCATGAGCAATAACACGTCACTGTAAAATTCCTGTGCTGCAAGTGTGTCCAAGGAAATAAGGACACTCCTGGCATGTACACTGGAGGGACTGAATGCAGTTCTTGCTCTGTGTTCCCAAACAACCCTCTCTCCTCCCATCTGGCCCCAGATCTTCAGCAGATGATGCTGTTGTTGCTTAGCTGCTCAGTTGTGTCCAACTCTTTGTGATCCTGTGGACTATAGCCAGCCAGGCTCCTCTGTCCATGGGATTTCCCAGGCAAGGATACTGGAGTGGGTTGCCATTCCTTCTCCAGGGGATCTTCCTCACCCAGGGATTGAACCCAAGTCATGATATAATTTCCCCAAAAGCAGCTGGACACGAAAGTGTGATATCAGAAACACACATTTTCAAAGGACAAGTGTATTGTATCAGTACTAGCAAGTTAGGTACAGAGAGGGCAGGTGTGTCTGTGTGGTTGGAGGGGCAGGAGAGAAAGGAGTTCAGGAGGAAGTGTGTTGAGATCCGAGGCATGAAAATAAGGAGGAACAGCAACAGACACGCAGAGAACGGGTTTTGTAACTGTCAATGTGCTCTCATCAAATCGCCAGCTTCAAAGGGTTTGGATCTGAGGTCAGATAGAAATACACTAATTTGCACCTTGACATTGGGGCTTCCAAGAATTATTCAGTAGTTACACCTCAGGGTTCAAAAGACAGGAAAAGCAATAAATATGCGACTCACACGATCAACTGGTCAATGTCAAGTGAAATCTGCACACCAAAAAAAGTTTGCTTTCCTGGCACATCGTGTCGATTCAGCCTGGTTAACAAAGCGTCAAGTACACTTGCCGTGTGTGTGTGTTTCAATGTGTCATCCGTGACCCTGGGCCACATGCACACTCAACAGGGGTCAGTCAGGCCGTGGCCTGTCACCCACTCTGGGAGGTACTGGAACCTTTGTCTTCCTCCCTCCAGCTTCCTGCCATCTTCAAAGATCTCACTGGCCATCAGCCAATGATCTGCAGCTGAGTGCAGAAAGGGAGAAAAGGTGAAATTCCTCTCTGTCCACATCAGGGTTTATTAGTGCTCTGGGGCAAAGGTTTGTGGCGGACAGTCAGGGAAAGCCTGTGTGTGGATGAGATTTGTGCTTTACAGGGATCTGTACCTCCCTCGTCCCGCAGAGGTCAGTTCATCAACAGTGCTTCTGTCCTAGCTGGGATGGTCCACCTGCTTCCATGGATATGGAGGGAGGCAGATATTGGGGTTAATATGGCAAGGATACATACGGTGAACTTGTTCCTAAAAGCAAACAATGTGCTGCTGAAGAAGACTCTTGAGAGTCCTTTGGACTGCAAGGAGATCCAACCAATCAATCCTAAAGGAAATCAACCCTGAACATTCATTGAAAGGATGGATGCTGAAGCTGAAGCTCCAACTTGGCCACCTGACATGAAGAGCTGACTCACTGGAAAAGACCGTGATGCTGGGAAAGACTGAAGGCGGGAGGAGAAGGGGACAACAGAGGATGAGATGGTTGGATGGCATCACCGACTCAAGGGACATGAATTTCAGAAAACTTCAGGAGATGGTGAAGGACAGGGAAGCCTGGTGTGCTGCAGTCCATGGGGTCACAAAGAGTCAGACGTGCCTTAGTGACTGAACAGCAACAACAAAAAAGCAAAAATTAAACTTGAGACAAGCAAAGATTTGCAAAGTTCCTATAGCATTGGCCTCAGTTCCTAAAGATTTTTTTTTTACAAGAATCATGGAATAACTGAAATTCTGGCTGCCTACTCAGCAGTTAATGATGCTAAAATGTATGACATTCTAAATTCCCCTTTGACAACTGCAACTCAAAGGGAGCCTTGCAGAGTTCACTCTACACTGCATGCACCCCCCCCCCCCCAAATAAACCAGCGATCTGGACAAATGTGTCCTCACAAAGAAAATGTGACCTGAAAACCATGCCCCGAGCCTCTTGTCCAATTAGATGGTAGCTCCTGAGACCCCTTAGGAACTAAAAGTGAAAGTGAGAGTCACTCAGCTCTTTGCGGCCCCATGGATTATACAGTCAATGGGATTCTCCAGGGGGTAGCCTTTCCCTTCTCTAGGGGATCTTCCTAACCCAGGGATCGAACCCAGGTCTCCTGCATTGCAGGCAAATTCTTTACCAGCTGAGCCACAAGGGAAGCCCAAGAACACTGGAGTGTGATCTTCCTGACCCAGGAATGGAACCGGGGTCTCCTGCATTGCAGGTGGATTCTTTACCAACTGAGCTATCAGGGAAGCCCATAGGGACTAAAGTTTCCATTATAGAAGCATTTCTACCAAGAACAGTTTCATTCAGAGAACCTGAGAAATCTGTGCTGAAGTTTAACTTGTTCAGACTTTGTACATACTTGTTTTTATATTATACTCATCAATCATGAACTCATTGAGTTACTTGTCAAACATATACTGACTCATTACAATGTGCCATGCACTGTGATACGATTTCAACATCTCTTATGAGAAGATCTGATGGTTCTCTCATTATCTTATTAAAAAATCAGCCATAAATGCTCATACACATCATCTCCGTGAGCCAGGCTCTATTGCTTTGGAAGATATTGCTTCTTAGAAAAATGAATGAATCATATGGATACAATTAATTGCATCCTCTCCTTAGAATAATTTTGTTTTATTGCCTTGATGGAAATGTTTCCTTTTGTTTTCTTTTAGGTAATGTTAATTTGTAACAGACACATCCTATGACAAATTGTTTTTCATTTTTACTTTCAAATAAACTAAGTGAAAAACTGAATTTATAGGCAGCCTGTATGTTTTGCTTTTACAAAGGAAAAGAAATCAGTGTATAGGCTTATGTTTTATTTGGTTTTTTTTTTTTTTTTTTTAGTTGTTTAGTCGTGTCTGACTGTTTGCAACCCCATGGACTGTACTTGACCAGGCTCCCCTGTCCATGGGATTTCCCAGGCAAGAATACTGGAGTGGGCTGCCATTTCCTTCTCCAAGGGATCTTCCTGACCCAGGGATTGAACCTGGGTCTCCTGCATTGCAGGCAGATTCTTTACCACTGAGCCACCTCGGAAACCCTTATGTTTGTTAATAAGGCTTATAACTCCTTATATGCCCTCCTGCTGTGCAGAGTAGGCATACATACACAATCTCATTTGGATCCAATATAACCTTTATACATTGTGAGTGTTAACACTTGAAATATTTGTCGCAAAGATTTCCCCAGTAATTTGTAATTTTCCCAGACAAAGCTGTAGGATTTTTTTTTTTTTTCAAAATTATCTCTACTTGTACAGTAAAAAACACAAAAATTTACTTGTAAGGATTATCTGTATTTTTTTTTCCTGTCTTAATTCCAATGACTTTACTCAATACACAGGGCTTCCCTAGTAGCTCAGTTGGTAAAGAATCCGCCCACAATGCAGGAGACCCTGGTTCGATTCGTGGGCCAGGAAGATCCACTGGAGAAGGGATATAGGCTACCCACTCCAGTATTCTCGGGCTTCCCTTGTGGCTCAGCTGGTAAAGAATCTGCCTGCAACATGGGAGACCTGGGTTCTATCCCAAGGTTGGGAAGATCAACTGGAGAAGGGAAAGGCTATCTACTCCAGTATTCTGGCCTGGAGAATTCCGTGGACTGTATAGTCCATGGGGTCACAAAGAGTCGGACACGACTGAGCTACTTTCACTTTCACACTTCCTCAATACACACTGGGCATACTGGGTGGCTGAGGGGATGCAGGGATAGTAAAACCTGGCCTCACTCTGCAGCGGTGTTTATATATCATAAGTACATGTGTCCAACAGCTTCCTAAGCAAAACCTTGTACCAGGAGCCAAGTGAAATAAACTCAGACTTCAGAACATGAAAAAGGAAAAATGAAACTTATAATCAACTTCAGCACCACCAAATTCTATTTATTTCTTTTTCTAAGAGTCTACTAAAGATCCCCACAGTGATAGCAGACGATTGAGTAATCGTTGTGCTTGTTGAGTGTACACCAAATATTAACACGAAAAGCCAACATGGAAAACACTTTGCAACTTTTTTCATAAGACTGGACGATAAGCGAAGGAAGGAAGGGTCAAGGTGATGCTCTTGACAAACTGCAGAAACCGACGCTGCTTCTGTGTCCTCCAGGTAGTCTACATGGCATCAGCTCTCTGCTTTATGTATTCAGGGTATATATTATAAACTTATAATCAGTTTGTATATTCTGCTTTATATATTGTAGCTTAGTTCACCATGGTGGATGCCAGTGAATGATACATAAAAATTAGAGACTTTCAAAAATGTTAATCTGTACAAAGACTAAAATTAGATTTTGAAATTCAGTGATGAAAGTGGGTAACAGTTCTGTCATGTAATTTAAATATTAGAATAAGGAAAAGCAAAGAAAGCTCTTATAGAAATGTTTGCATCTTGGTTTTTCAACTAAAGGCAAATGGCTCTTGACACCCAAGCAGGAGGGTGTTTGGGATTATGTGGGGCCTTTGGGGCTGGAGGACAGGGAGGGAGCATCTGGCTGTCAGTGGGCAGAATCGAGGACATCTTCACAATACAGTTTAATTCTACATAATCAGAGAAAACTACTGGCCCCAAATTCCAAAGGTGCCTCTTGCCCCTGTCAAGAAGGGCAAGACCTGCAGAGCTCATCAAAGGATGACAAATTTCTGGAACCATTAGAGACCAAAGTCTCATTCTTTCTGGATATAACCAATCACTTAAGCATTTATGGTTATCGCATGTGTAATCCTTTAAGTAAACTGGCCACACATTCATCATGAGCATTAAACCTAATTAAAGATCCTAAGCTGTTAATAAAATTACTTGATGACTAAACTATAATTATTCTACAAGTTAAAAAAAGAGTTCAGCTCATTGTATATTTAATTCCTCCCTTTCCTGAATTTGAAATGTTAAGAGTTAAAAAAAAATCTGAGAATTCATTTGCCTAAAAGAGTGAACATAATTCAGAGTCCCATCTATCTGTTAATGAAGAAAAGCAAATCCTTTTCTGATTACCCTTGAAAACCGCAGTATTCAGTAAACCTATTATGGAAAAGAGGGATTGGACTACTTCTTCTGAATGTCTAAAAAGCACCTCATAAAAGCAGTATCATATGATATTTGTCTCTGTCTGGCTTACTTCACTTAAGCATGGTAATCTCTAGGTCCATTTATGTTGCTGCAAATGGCATTATTTCATTCTTTTTTTATGGCTTAGTAATATCCACTGTGTGTGTGTGTGTGTGTGTGTGTGTGTGTGTGTGTGTGTGTGTGTGTGACATCTTCTTTATGCAGTCATCTGTTGATGGACTTTAGGTTGCTTCCATGACTCGGCTATTGTAAACACAGCTGCTATGAACACTGAGGTGCATGCATCTTTTTAAATGAGTTTCATTTGTATGCTCTATGGTAAAGCACAGGGAACTATATTCAACATTTTATGAAAACTTAAAAGGGAAAAGAATTTGAAAAAGAACCACTGTGAGGACAACTGCAACCAACACAACCTTGTCAATCAACTACACTTCAGTTTAAAAAAGACAAAACAGAAAAAGAGAAAAGAAAAAAAGTACCTAATAGGTTCAGAACAGATCACTGGATTCTTCTTCCAAAACCACTCTTCTCCCCATCTGCCTCTTTTGCCCACCTTTCACTGCACAGCGTGCATGATCAGTGCATAACGTATACGTGTGCATTTGATTGCATCTGAAACACCAGACACACAAGAAGGTAAAACCCAAGAGAGCAGAGACTGGTTTTCCCAGAATCTGAGTTACTCTCAGTAAAAGGCAGGCACTGAATACTTGTAGAATGAAGGAATGAACGGCACGAGGCGCTATCACAGGCCACCCTCAGGAGCTCATGTAACACGTGACGCTCTAACGATCTATGAAATGAATTAGGCATTATACACAATCACTTGCTGGATTATATGCTGAGAGCTTGACAATTTCATAACCAGATTTTGATCATCATCTCATTTGAGTCTCGTGTGTGTGTGTGTGTGTGTGTGAGAGCGCGCGTGTGTGCTAAGTCGCTTCAGTCGTGTCTGACACTTTGGGACCCCATGGACTGTAGTGTGCCAGGTTCCACTGTCCATGCAGTTCTCCAGCCAAGAATACTGGAGTGGGTTGTCATGCCCTTCTCCAGGGAATCTTCCTGACAGAGGGATCGAAACGAATCCCCTTGTGGCTCCTGCATTACAAGTGGATTCTTTACTGCTGAGCTACCCTGGAAGCCCCTTCAATCCTCTTAACCACTCCCTATTTCGCAGGAGATTTTATGATATCCAGTTGCGGAGATAAATACATGGGTTGTTGTTGTTGCAAAAGTCTGTTTGTGAGTCTGTAATCTGCAGGGCTTCTCAGGTGGCTCAATGGTAAAGAATCCACCTGCAACGCAGCAGACACCAGAGACGAGGGTTCGATCCCTGGGTTCGCAAGAGCCCCAGGAGTAAGAAATGGCAACCCACTCCAGTATTCTTGCCTGGAGAATCCTATGGACAGAGGAACCTGGCGGGCTACAGTCCATGGAGTCACAAAGAGTCCGACATGACTGAGCACGCAACATACAGTGTTATCTGTGAACTTTAATGCTCTGACCTGCCCACAGAGATGTGAGTTTGGTGAGGGACCCACATAAGATGCTGCCATCTGGTACCTGCACTGAGCTAAGCAGACTGCGCAGGGTTCCTCAGAGAACAGGAGTCCTAAGTTGCAGGAGATGGAGCTCTGAGACTCAGGAGGGAAAAGAAAGAAAACGTATGTCTGCAAAAAGGCATTCCTAAATCACAGTGGGAGGGGGAGGAAATAAGTCACAGATCCTAAGTTCAATTCTCTTTTTCACGGAAAAGGAAATGACTGACTGTGGGCCAGTTTTAAAGTCTGACCCGCAATATGGTGTAAGTTTCTCTGCCGGGTCTTGGTGTTAACTGGGCTTCCATTTTGAAGAGCTCCCTTTAAGCTCGATCCGCTGGAGAAGGGACAGGCTACCCACTCCAGTATTCTAGGGCTTCCCTTGTGGCTCAGCTGGTAGAGAAACCACCTGCAATGCGGGAGGCCTGGGTTAGATCCCTGGGTTGGGAAGATCCCCTGGAGAAGGGAAAGGCTACCCACTCCAGTATTCTGGCCTGGAGAATCCACAATGAGTCGGGCATGACTGAGTGACTTTGACTTTCGTGTTCACTGGAGCTCACGGGAAATGCTCTGTAGCTGCATCTTCACCCTTGCACTTGGCTCCTCACGCTGACCCTCAGCTCCCTGCCTGCAGACCCAGCATGAGGCAGACAGTGGCCACAGAAGAGGGGCTTGCCCAGGACCTGCACACCTGTCTCCTCCTTTCCGAGGTGGGACCCTGAAGTGGTGTGTGTTTCCAGAACACAGTACAGTCTACAAAATGGACTGCAAAGAGAAGTAAAGGAAGTTCTCAGCCAAGTACAAAGAAAGAGACCAAGATACGTCAAAACAACAGAGGAACTAATGAGCGCACAATTAAGAGAGAGAGAGACAGAGAGAAGGAGATAAGGTTTCCAAAAGCCAAAGCTTGGACAAGTTCAGCAACAAAATATATAATGAGAGTGGTGGTTTATACCCCAAAGAATCTGACAAATATCAAATGACTATACTGATATAAAAAAGGGATGGAAATAAGTAAATACATGGGCAAAAAGAGACAGCTTCTCTTCACAGAAGAATCCCAAATACTAAATATAGAAGGAGTGAGTGAAACAGAAACTCACCCTCAGAATCCCACAGTCTTAATTGCTGTGGGCAAGACATACTGATGGAGCTCTAATTACTGGGCCATACTTTAAGAAGAAGGGGATGACAGAGGATGAGATGGTTGGATGGCATCACTGACTTAAGGGACATGTTCAGTTCAGTTCAGTCGCTCAATCATGTCCCACTCTTTGCGACCCCATGAACCACAACAGGCCACACCTGTTGTGTGGCCTCCCCGTCCATCACCAACTCCCGGAGTCCACCTAAACCCATGTCCATTGAGTCGGTGATGCCATCCAAGCATCTCATACTCTGTTGTCCCCTTCTCCTCCTGACCTCAATCTTTCCCAGCATCAGGGTCTTTTCCAATGAGTCAGCTCTTCGCATCAGGTGGCCAAAGTATTGGAGTATCAGCTTCAACATCAGTCCTACCAATGAACACCCAGGACTGATCTCCTTTAGGATGGACTGGTTGGATCTCCTTGCAGTCCAAGGGACTCTCAAGAGTCTTCTCCAACACCACAAATCAAAAGCATCAATTCTTCGGCACTCAGCTTTCTTTATAGTTCAACTCTCACATCCATACATGACCACTGGAAAAACTACAGCCTTGACTAGATGGATCTTTGTTGGCAAAATAATGTCTCTGCTTTTTAATATGCTGTCTAGCTTGGTCATAACTTTCCTTCTAAGGAGCAAGCGTCTTTTAATTTCATGGCTGCAATCACCATCTGCAGTGATTTTGGAGCCCAGAAAAATAAAGTCAGCCACTGTTTCCACTGTTTCCCCATCTATTTGCCATGAAGTGTTGGGACCGGATGCCATGATCTTAGTTTTCTGAATGTTGAGCTTTAAGCCAACTTTCTCACTCTCCTCTTTCACTTTCATCAAGAGGCTCTTTAGTTCTTCTTCACTTTCTGCCATAAGGGTGGTGTCATCTGCATATCTGAGGTTATTGATGTTTCTCTCGGAAATCTTTATTCCAGCTTGTGCTTCCTCTGGCCCAGCGTTTCTCATGATGTACTCTGCATGTAATGGACATGAGTTTGGGCAAATTCCAGGAGATAGTAGAGGACAGGGGAGCCTGTCATGCTGCAGTCCATGAGGTTGCAAAGAGTCAGACACGATTTAATGACTGAACAAGAACAACCACTTTAAGGTGAAACAGGATATTCAAATGCCCTCAAAGTATCTCCTTCAAAATAACTTATTAGTAATTGTTCTTATGGTCACAAAACTTTGGTACTACACCTTCCAGGAGATGGAGCTTACTTAATTCTCTTCCCCTTGAGTGTGTCCTGAACTTAGTTCAGTTCAGTTCAGTCGCTCAGTCGTGTCTGACTCTTTGTGACCCCACAGACTGCAGCATGCCAGGCTTCCCTGTCTTTTACTAACTCCCGGAGCTTGCTCAAACTCATGTCCATCGAGTCAGTGATGCCATCCAACCATCTCATCCTCTGTCGTCCCCTTCTCCTCCTGCTTTCAATCTTTTGAAGCATCAGGGTCTTTTCCAATGAGTCAGTTCTTCCAATCACGTGGCCAAAGTATTGGAGCTTCAGCTTCAGCATCAGTTCTTCCAATGAATATTCAGAACTGATTTTCTTTAGGATGGACTGATTGGATCTCCTTTCAGTCCAGGGGACTCTCAAGAGTCTTCTCCAATACCACAGTTCAAAAGCATCAATTCTTCAGTGCTCAGCTTTCTTTATGGTCCAACTCTCACATCCATACATGACTACTGGAAAAACCATAGCCTTGACTAGATGGACCTTTGTTGGCAAAGTAATGCCTCTGTCTAGGTTGGTCACAGCTTTTCTTCCAAGGAGCAAGTGTCTTTTACTTTCATGACTGCAGTCACCATCTGCAGTGATTTTGGAGCCCCCCAAAATAAAGTCTCTCACTGTTTCCATTGTTTCCCATCTATTTGGCATGAAGTGATGGGACCAGATGCCATGATATTAGTTTTCTGAATGTTGAGTTTTAACACAACATTTTCACTCTCCTCTTTCACTTTTATCAAGAGGTTCTTCAGTTCCTTTTTACTTTCTGCCATAAGGTGGTGTCATCTGCATATCTTAGGTTATTGATATTTCTCTCAGCAATCTTGATTCCAGCTTGTGCTTCATCTAGCCCAGCATTTCACATGATATACTCTGCATATAAGTGAAATAAACAGGGTGACAATATACAACCTTGATGTACTCCTTTCCTGATTTGGAATCAATCTGTTGTTCCATGTTCAGTTCTAACTGTTGCTTCTTGACCTGCATACAGATTTCTCAGGAGGCAGGTAAGGTGGTCTGGTGTTTGCATCTCTTGAAGAATTTTCCACACTCTGTTGTGATCAACACAGTCAAAGGCTTTGATGTAGTCAATAGAACAGAAGTAGATGTTTTTCTGGAACTCTCTTGCTTTTTTGATAATCCAACAGATGTTGGCAATTTGATTTCTGGCTCCTCTGCCTTTTCTAAATCCAGTTTGAACATCTGTAAGTTCTCGGTTCACATATTGCTGAAGCCTGGCTTGGAGAATTTTGACCATTACTTTGCTAGCGTGTGAGCTGAGTGCAATTGTGCAGTAGTTTGAACATTCTTTGGCATTGCCTTTCTTTAAGATTGGAATGAAAACTGACCTTTTCCAGTCCTGTGACCACTGCTGACCTTTCCAAATTGCTGGCATATTGAGTACAGCACTTTAACAGCATCATCTTTTAGGACTTGAAGTAGCTCAGCTGGAATTCCATCACTTCCACTAGCTCTGTTCGTAGTGGTGCTTCCTAAGGACCACTGACTTCTCAATCCAGGATGTCTGGCTCTAGGTGAGTGATCACACCATTGTGATTATCTGGGTCGTGAAGATCTTTTTTGTACAGTTCTTCTGTGTATTCTTGCCACCTCTTCGTAATATCTTCTGCTTCTGTTAGGTCCATACCGTTTCTGTCCTTTACTGTGCCCATCTTTGCATGAAATGTTCCCTTGGTATCTCTGATTTTCTTGAAGAGATCTCTAGTTTTCCCTAGTCTATTGTTTTCCTCTATTTCTTTGCACTGATCACTGAGGAAGGCTTTCTTATCTCTCTGTGCTATTCTTTGGAACTCTGCATTCAAATGGGTATATCTTTCCTTTTCTTCTTTACCTTTCGCTTCTCTTGAACCTCAGCTATTTGTAAGGCCTCCTCAGGCAACCATTTTGCCTTTTTGCACTCCTTTTTCTGGTGGATGATCTTGATCCCTGCATCCTGTACAATGTCATCAACCTCTGTGCATAGTTCTTCAGGCACTCTGTCTATCAGATCTAATCCCTGGAATCTATTTCTTATTCCCACTGTATAATTATAAGGGATTTGTACTTAGTTACTCGGTTCTAAGAAATAAAGCATAGAAGAGGGGAGAGCAGTGTCCTTGGAGTCAGGAAAACTGGCAGACATCACCTTCACCAAGGGATCCAGGTCAATACCAACAGCAAGAAGACACAGCAATGCCATGCCACGATGCCATGAGATGGGTGCATCATCTCCGCAGTATTTTCTTTCTAAGAATCTAAACCCCTGCCTTGGCATGACGAACCTTCAATGAGAGACACTGTGCAAAACACCTCTATGGTTTTCCAGTAGCCATGTACAGATGTGAGAGTTAGACCGTAAAGAAGGCTGAACACTGAAGAATTGTTGCTTTCAAACTGCAGTGTTGGAGAAGACTCTTGAGAGTCCCTTGGACTGCAAAGAGATAAAGCCAGTCAATCCTAAAAGATATCTACCCTGAACCTTCGTTGCAAGGACTGATGCTGAAGCTGAAGCCCCAGTACTTTGGCCATCTGATATGGAGACCTGACTCATAGGAAGACTCTAATGCTGGGAAAGACTGAAGGCAGGAAAAGGGGAAGACAGAGGATGAGCTGGTTGCATGGCATCACCGAAGCAATGGACATGAGTTTGAGCAGGTGCCGGGAGTTGGTGAAGGACAGGGTATGTCTGATGTGCTGCAGTCCATGGAAAATTGGTAGAACATGAATAAAGTGTGTTGTTTATTTAAAAGCAGGAGGTAGTAATTTTTTCTATAAAGAAGCAAATAGTAAAAGTTTTCTCTTTGTAGGCCATTTGGTCAACTTCAAAACTACTTACCCCCGCCTCTGAAGTGCAAAACTGGTCTAAGACAACACAGCAGCAAATGGTCATGGTTATATTTGAATAATATCACTCCTTTTAACCTGTGCTTAGGGCTTTCCTGGTGCCTCAGCGGTAAAGAACCTGCTTGCCAATGCAGGAGACACAGGTTTGATCCCTGTGTCAGGAAGATTCCCTGGAGAACTAGACTCACTCTAGTATTCTTGCCTCGAAAATCTCATGGACTGAGGAGCCTGACGGACTACAGTCCGTGAAGAGTCGGACACAGCTTAGCGACTAAACAACAAATATTCCAGTAAAACTCTCATACAAAACTCGGCCCTGGGGGATGAAGTAATGACATGTGCAGCAACATGGATGGATCTAGAGATATTCACACTAAATAAAGTAAGTCAGAGGGACAAAGACAAATACTATGTGATACCACTTGTATGTGGAGTATACAATATGGCATGAATCTGTCTACAAAACAGAAACGGACTCACAGACATAGAAAGCAGACTTGTGGTCGCCAGGGTGGGTTGGAGGGAGCTGGGAAGAAGGAAGGATGGGGAGTTTGGGGTTAGAAGATGCAAACTGTTACATCTAGGATGGATATGCAGCAAGGTCCTTCTATACAGCACAGGGATCTATACTCAATATCTTGTGATAAACATAATGGAAAAGAACATGAAAAAGAAGGTGTATATATAACTGAATTACTTTGCTGTACTGCAGAAATTTAACACGCTGTAAATCAACAAAAACAATTTTTTTTTTTAATTTAATGGCTGGACAGATCCCATTGAAACCTGGGCCATAGTTCTACTTTCAAGAACCCAGAATAACAAACTGAACAAGTTCCCCATCTTCCACTCCAAATCCCTCCTAATAAAGATGAGAAGTGCTTTGTCAGAGTATATGAAAAGAACAACAGGACTGGGGTTCATACCACTGGGCGCTGCTCCTTCTGTGATGGTGGCATTAAAACCATCCTATAGTCACAGGACCCTTTCTTTAAGCACAGTCTTAGGCAGATCTGTTACGAATAAAGCAAGCAACCTCACAGTGAAATGATCTTGAAGCTGGGAGGATGGCCTTGGAGGATGTGGAGGTCTTCGTGATCACACATGAATAAAGCCCAGAAGAAGTCCCCACCACGTTGGAGCATTCTAACCACGGCCCCAGGGTAGTGGGTGGCGGGACACAGAGGGCCCTTGGGCTGAGACTGGAATGGACCCGTCTGCCACGGTCAGCGTGGCCTTTGTCATATGCGATGGGGAGCTGGGGAAGGATCTCCTGCAGGTGAGTACCCAAGTCTGTGTTTCAGAACGATGACACCAAAAGGGCAGGTGGATCCACTGCAGGGCACCTGCCATGCCTGGGAACCAGGAGGACCAGCTGTGGGCCCCATCGTGAGGGTCTGGGAGGACCGGCTGTGGGCCCTATCGTGAGGGTATGGCCCCATCGTGAGGGTCTGGGAGGACCGGCTGTGGGCTTCATCATGAATTTCCAGGAGCAGCGGTGGAAGATGCAGGTCTCGGACTCTCTCAGTGGTAAGGATGGAGGTCCTGATCCTGGAACTTAACTGCAGCCATTTCAGGGGGAGCTCTGAACCCATGATTTGACACCTCCAGGAAGCTGAGTTTCCTCCCTCTGTGTGCACCCCAGGCTTCTCAGGGTGAGTAAGGAGGTTCTGGTCACCTCTAAAATGTTAAGTTCATGACTCAGTCTTCATTGCCATGAGCACAGCACAAGCGCCATGAGCACACGCCCACCCTGAGCAACTTCCCAAATTTGCCTTCCGATCAGTTCAGCCCCATCTTGGTATCACTCAATTGTCCAGGAAGGTCAAGGGCTGAGTGAGGTCATTTTTCTTTAGTATAGCCCTTGATTCATCTTGCTCACTGTCCTTCAGGACACTGAGCACATTTTTTTTTTTTATTTTAACGTGATCCTACTACACTTAATTCTATAAATTGTTCTCTCTTTTTTCAGAGAGTATTTTAAATAAGAAAACAGTTATTTTAGATACCAGAGAGGAGTGAAATTGTAATGATTGAAACTCAATCCTATCTTGACATATGGGAAACTGACGCAAGTTTGGGAGTGCCAAAAATTCAGGAGCATTTATAAATGCCAAGGAGGAAATATCTCTCACTTTGTGAGTGGGAGAAAATAGGGTAGGTGAGGGAGATGTGGTGTGGGAATATTATTACTTTCTGAAATGACATATTTAAACATATGGTACAGATACTATTTTAAAGTTCACTTACATTCCACGTATGTAAAGTGAATGAGTTTGGATCTAAACAGGTATAAATATTTTACTTATGTTTATTTATACTCATATATAGAAAAGACCCTGATGCTTGGAAAGACTGAAGGCAGGAGGAGAAGGGGACGACAGAGGATGAGATGATCAGAGGGCATCAGCGACTCGATGGACATGAGTTTGAGCAAGCTCCAGGATTTTGTAAAGGACAGGGAAGCCTGGTGTGCTGAAGTCCATGGGGTTGCAAAGAGTCAGACATGCCCGAGGGACTGAACGACAACAGCCTCATATATATACAGGCTTCCCTAGTGGTTCAGACTATAGGGAATCCACCCATCAATGCAGGAGACGTGTGATTGATCCCTGGGTCGGGAAGACCCCCTCGAGGAGGAAATGGCAGCCCACTCCAGTACTCTTGCCTGGGAAATCCCATGGACAGAGGAGCCTGGGGGGCTACAGTCCATGGGGTCGCAAAGAGTTGGACACGACTTAGCAACTAAGCAACGACGACGAATACTCATATATACGTACAACATCAGAGGAGGAAATAAGCTGGAAAAAATAAGCCCAGGGATTGTTTTTTTCTCAGACTGACATGAGTGTGGAGCTAAAGAAAAATGGCTAAAAGTTTACTCATGAACAAATCTATCTTTTAAGGAGTATTTCCTTCCGATAAACAGCAGAGAATCCTGGGAGGGGCAATTCTTGCCCACATGTGAGTCATCCACGGATTAACTGTAAGAGCTAAGCCCCATTTTTGGTCTTGGAATTCACTCACAAAAATGGTCATGCCTGAGAATTTCCTGTTGGTCTGCTCAACCCCACCTCCCTCAAGGCACTCACGGCTTGCGTATTGGACACAGGAATTGAACGGTGTGTCCGACCCAGGAATCGAACCGGGGTCTCCTGCATTGCGGGTGGATTCTTTATCAACTGAGCTACCAGGGAAGCCCTGTGTATTCCTGAGAAGAAGTCTCGAAGGGAAAATGAGGAAGTTCTCAGGAGGAAAGGCCAAGAAATAGGACAGGACACACAAAGTTGAATTCCACTCCAGTGCGATCTTCCTGGGTGTTCAGAGAAGGCAGGCTGTTGGCCAAGCATCTCTGGATCCTGTATCTTCTTTTTACATCAGGTGACCTTCAGCATCAGAGCCTGCTGAGTCCCTGCAGGGGCCCCAAAGAGACACCGCACCAACAACTCAAACGTCCATCTCTTCTCTGCCTCAGCTTTTCGCCCTGAAACCATGTGCTTCTTGTGGGTTGAAAAAATCTCTTTAAGCCACGTGGCGGTTTGTGGGGCAGATAAAGCAGTTACCCTTAAAGGACCACTGAAAACAATGGGATTCCTGCCTGTGGGGAAGGTGGTAAGTATGCAGCCCTTATTTTCAGAATAAAAATTAAAACTTGGTGAAATCAAAAACTTAGCTCAACAGTTTTTTTTTTTTTTCCCCTGGAGAAAACTTTGTGACACAAAGTCTCCAACCAACAAAAATATCTGTAGACAATGATAATTTATGCTCTCTTTTCTCAGTGAAATGAATGGCTTTAAGTCAGGTAAATACTACAGGCAATGTATTGGTAAATACTATTTATTGAGCAAGCCCCAGGGGATGGTGAAGGACAGGGAAGCCTGGGGTGCTGCAGTCCATGGGGGTCGCAAAGAGTCAGACGTGACTGAGCGACTGAACAACAAATAGGCGATGTAGGATCTCAACAACCTGAATGGCAAGATCAGAAGGTGGCTGTCACTTACAACAGGTGCCTGTGTGAATCCATGCATCTAACCTGCATGCCACCCTCTTAGGCAGGAGCTATCACAATCCCATTCCAAAGATGTAGACACTGAGGCTCAGCTAATGAAAGAAGCTGCCTAGAGCCCACTGCCAGTAAACACCAGAATTCTAACGCAGCCGCCAGACCCCAAGGGCACGGGTTATGACCACTGAACATAATCAAACAGCCTAGAACTGAAGTAGCTCCAAAGGCATCGTGAAATGCAGGCAATGGAAAAGTATTAAAAACCAACCCAGCCCGTGAAAACGGCCAGTGTATCAGAGATGTGATGTAAGAAGGGAAGGCAACCTACATCATTTAACTTTCTCTCCACACCTGTAACTCTGGACTCCTGAAAAGGGTGTCATCCCCATTTCACTGGAAGCCAAGGCGGGCTTCCCCTGTGGCTCAGCGGGTTAAGAATCTGCCTGCAATGCAGGAGACCTGGGTTCGATCCCCGGGTTGGGAAAATCCCCTGGAGAAGGGAAAGGCTACCCATTGCAGGATTCTGGCCTGGAGAATGGCACAGACTGTATATATTCCATGGCGGTCTCCAAGAGTCGGACACAACTGAGCGACTTTCACACCATGGCCAAGGCATTCCCATCTCTTCACACCTAACACAGAGGGACCTGGGACAAGACTGAACCTGACCTCAGCTGAAGCAGGTGGACCTCTCCTTTAGGCAGAATGTTTCTCTTTCTCGGAGAAATCACAAGAGTCAGCCTTTCCACAGCTCACCCCAGGGAGAACCAGCCACTGTGGGTACGAGGCTCTCTGCCCCCTAGCTGCACAAGTAGGGTCGCGACCTTCAGAGCGCCAAGCCTGGCTCTGCCCCAGGGTCTTCGCCCACGCTCAGCCCACGACACTTCCCTGGGACAGCCAGCCTTGTCCTCACACTGCCTTCGGATCTCTGCCCGACAGCCTCCCCCAACGTCTCGTCCAGACCGGAGCCCCCCAGCCCTGCCACCACGCACTCTCCCCTGTGTGTCGCCCCCTCCCCTCTGCAGCCGCACCATCACTGTCCTGCACTGCCCTACCTGCCAGGCCACCCCCCAGCCCCACTGGACAGAGAACTCCACGAGAGCCTGCCCGTCCTGCGTCCTGCACCCCGAGCATCCACACTCCACGGCTCAGCGGCTCATCAGGATACACGGAAAAGTTGATTCTCACCAGCCAAACCCAAAGGGATAAGAAGACTACGTCCTCTTGCCATGCTCTTCGTGGAATCTCTCCGGACAAACCAAATGGCCCTGAAGCTACTTGTCACAATAAAACAAAAGCCTGCCTACTGCTTTTAGGCACACACGTGAGGACGGTACCTGCGGACTCTCAGAAATTAAACAGAAGCTTGAGATGTGCACAGGAATTAAAGTGTCCAGTGCCAGAGAATTCAGCGTGGACACCACAAACAGAACCCCTCATCGCCTAGGTGGGGCTGAAGAATGCAGATGTGATCACCATACCATTGTTTTTTACATCTCTGGCAGTGAACAAAGCCCTAAGTGTCACTGGGCATCTTAGGAGCAAGGGCCTGCCAGGAGGGAACAGCTGCAAGGGCTTTGCGCCTTTGCATCAGCGTAAGGGGTCCGACGGTCCCCAGTGTTTCTGAGCGCTTGGCCTTCGTAACACCCCCAAAATGCGTTCTCCTAAAGATGTTCCCTGAGATAGGACACCACTCTGCATTGTTTCAGCGCATACCAGCACGAATATCCCAGGGCAATCCACCCTTCTTTTAACGGCCGATGACAGCTCCAATGGCTGGGCAAAAATCAGTTGAAGGAAAGGGAAGTCTTGTCGGAAATGAGATTAATCTTGTAACGAGTGTTCAGCCCTGATAACCCATCTGGGCACACAACTGCTTCAACTGGAGAGCTATTAACCTTCACCCGGCAAGCTCTGGCCAACCGTTATAAACATTAAAGAGACAGAGTCCTTCCCCCCTCCTCGTAGACTAAACAACCAGATTTGAAATCCACCTAAACGGCCTCTTTTCTGCAGATGTGTGGTGATGACGAAGTCTGGGGCAGGGGGGGCGGGGGGCAGGTGGGTCACGGCTGTGCCGATAACTCAGGTAATTAACTTTGGCCTTGGTTTGCTCAAATGGAGGTTATTAGCGTGAAACATCATTTGGGACAATTTTCAATAAAATTACTAGCTAGAGGGAAGTTGGAGAGAGTTGATTTCAGTCAGGAACACACACGCTGCTAGTAGAAACACAACTTGAGTATTTTCTTGTCTCGCGCTTTTCTATTTCTTTTATTCAACAGGAGGGATAGGTGCACAGAGCTGGCTGCTGTCTTGCAGTCAGTTCCTCCCTTCCAACCACGGCGGGCATTTGCATGAGAGAGGCAGCTTGTGGTCACTGAAAGGAGATTTTTCTTTTTATCTCTGAGAAGTTATTAGCTTTCATGTGGAGCAAACCTGTGATCTTGCCTTTATCAGCAAATGCTGTAACCGATTGAGTTAACCAAGCTGCCCCACGTAAATCCGTGAGTGGTTGAGGTGGCTCAGATGGCTAAAAAATCCACCTACCAATGCAGGAGACCTGGTTTCAATCCCTGTCTTGGAAAGATCCCCTGGAGAAGGGAATGGCTACCCACTCCAGTATTCTTGCCTGGAGAATCCCAAGGACAGAGCAGCCTGGCGGGCTATAGTCCATGGGCTCACAAAGAGTCGGACACAATTGAGCAACTAACAATTTCCCTTCAATTCTGGACATTAACCACCTACAACTGAAAATAACTTTCACGACACTTTCAAGACACACTCCGAGGTCATTTAACTTATTGCTCAGCCCATAGCCCTCTTTAGCATCAGTTTATACAGAGCCATTGGGTTATCTATATCCAAGACAATAACAATGAACAGACAAAGGAGAAGCCCTCTGAATCTTAGAACCGATGACAAACCAACCTGGATGCATCATATACCCCACATATGGCATTTAAAGAAGGAAAATATTTAAGTGCATATATTAAGTAGTAGGAAGGACAGATGTTCTATGTAACTAACCCCTCCACTGTGCCAAGTTATTTCAGTCATGTCTCTTTTCAACCTTACGGACTGAAGCCCACCGGGCTCCTCTGCCCATGAAATGCTCCAGGCAAGGATATTGGAGTGGGTTGCCATGTCCTTCTCCAGGGGATCTTCCCAACCCAGGGATCGACCCCAAGTCTCTTACATCTCTTGCACTGGCAGGGGGTGCTTTACCACTAGTGCCACCTGGGAAGCCCAACCTCTCCACTAGTGTGACTGTAACTCAGACTTTTTTTTAAGTGAAAAAGAAAAGGAAAAAAGGAAAAGATTCACTTAGCATGTTCTAAGTAAACTTATCTCCCCCAAGATTTTCATCCAGTCTTCATGTGACCAAAGACAGCTCTCAGAATAGTTCACCCTAACAGGGCATCCTATCTCTCCTTTGAACCAAGTTTCTCTTTTTTCCAGAAGGTAGGTCACAAGTGCCAGGCCTCAGGGTTGGGTCTGCATGTACCCAGCAAGGCTGTACCTCCAGGGTGTATCTCGCTCACGCTGGTCTCTAGTAACAGCATGAGAGAGGGACACGGTAGAGGGTACACGTCATACAAGGAAGTCACTGCAAGGAGGACAAAACGTCCTGGCCTCAGGGTCTTGCCTTCAGGCTTTGCACTTACTTGCTTCACACATTGCCTTCACCTGCCATGAGTGGGTAAGATCACAGGGCAGGAGGAGTGAGGAAAGCAAGCACACCAACTCCTGCATCGCAGGGATGCAGACCATCCCTGTATTTGCAGCCAAGTTGATGCCAGCAGGGGATCCCATTGTCCAATTCTCCCAGCCACTCTGGGAGCTTCTGGCAAGGTGGAGATGGGCTACAGTCACTTGAGCTGGTCAGCTTTTCAGCCCGGAGTAACCACTCTGTGTACTTGAAGTAGACCAGGTCACACACTAACAGCATGACCTAAGTCTCCCAATTGGTCTTGATTTAAATTCTCATTTCTTTCCCAAGAAAATCTTGCAAGAGCCTTCAATGTCCATGATAAGATGAAGCTCAGTTTCACTTAGGGTAAGATCCGTTTCATATGATGTAACAGCAGGATATTCAGAGGGTAGATCTTGCTTCTGGTTCCAAATCCTTTACGTATATAACCTCAGCAGATAGACAGAAGACAGAAAAGAAACCATAGCACCTGAGAGTCAGCTTATGATGCCATTTTATGTCTTAGAGGAGGGCAGGTTCAACTCAAGGACATATGACAAAAGCCACATGAATCATTTTTTTCTAAGATGCAAACAGCACACTCATCCATCAGTCTAGACTGGATAGGCAGGATGAGGGTGACTGGCTAACTCAGTGCCCACGTGACGCTGATGGCTGGCGTGGGCTGCCCTAACCTTGGCACATTTCTTGACATTTACCAAGTAAAACGATGAGATCAGGGAAACCACAACTTCAAACCCGGTATCTTGTGAAACTGAAACAGAGTAAACACTTGCCTGACAGTGATTTTTGTTTTGATCATCAGACTTGATTGAACCACGGGGCGATTGACATCCATGCTGTGGAGTCGTATATTTTTTTCAGTGAAACAAATTGCATTTACCCATTCCAAACTGGTATGGACACTTGACTGATTTCTACCTAAGCATGAATGTAAGAATCCCAGCGCTTCAGTTGTAGGCTTTACCACTGAGTAAACCTCTCCTGGTAGGCAGGCAACATGCAGAAGAGAAGATCCACCTTGAAACCTGATTTGTCGCCTTCCTACCTAAAGAGTGGCCCCCAAACCTGCCTGAACTTCATAATGTGATCTTATTGGGAAATAGGATCTTTCCAGATATAAGTAAGGATACAGATGAGATTGGACTAGATTAGCAAAGACCCTAAATCCAAGGAGACCAAGAAGTACAGACAGAGACTCAAATAAGGTGATGTCAAGACAGAGGCAGAGATGAACGTGACATAGCTATATTTCCAGGAAGGTAAGGATTGTGGACGACCGCCCAGAGCTGGATCAGAGGCATGGAATGGATTCTTTCACAGAGCTCTCAGAACCAGCCCTGGGACATCTTGATTTTGGACTTCAGGTCTCCTAAACTCCAAGACAATACATTTCTGTATTTTAAACCCTTGCTGCTGCTGCTGCTAAGTCGCTTCAGTCGTGTCCGACTCTGTGCGACCCCATAGACGGCAGCCCACCAGGCTCCTCCGTCCCTGGGATACTCCAGGCAAGAACACTGGAGTGGGTTGCCATTTCCTCCTCCAATGCATGAAAGTGAAAAGTGAAAGTGAAGGTGCTCAGTCGTGTCCGACTCTTAGCGACCCCATGGACCGTGGCCCACCAGGCTCCTCCGTCCATGGGATTTTCCAGGCAAGAGTCCCTAGTTTGTGGTTATTTCCATGGAAACCCTAGAACACTAACACACTACATGTAGATACTGTTTTTAACAAACTTTTTGCCATTTCAAGGTGTTACACCGCCCATTAATTGCCTTATAGGGTTAGGACAGCTTCCAAAAGGGCTTCAAGGTTAACTCCCAGCTTGCAGCAACCAGACAGCTTAAATTTTTCAGAACAAAATTACTTTTGCAAAATTTTCCATATAAACTCCTTTGTCTGACCATGCCCTGATTTTCATGCTTGGGAAAATGTGTCTCTTGTACCACTTGCGGGGAAAATGTCTGATTTACATTTTAATTCAAGTCTTGATGATACGGGGGGCAGGGCGTGTTTTAACAAACATCTTTAAATCTCTCAATATTTGTTTGAAAAGAAAGTTACAAGTTGAAGAAAAAAAAAAAAACAGAAAAAATTTAATTTAATTAGGTAAATTAAAACCTAATTTCTTTAGTATGTTTTTCCAGCCAACATTTATGGGCAAATTTGTCAAGTTATGATAGAAGTAGAGTGATTTCCAATGCTGTGTTAGTGTCAGATGCACAGCAAAGTGATTCAGTTGTACATGTATACATCCACCTACTATTCTTTTTCAGATTCTTTTCCATTACAAGATATTGAATATAGTTCCCCAAGCAACAGATTAGATCTTTGTTGTTTATCTTTGCTGTTTTATCTGTTTTATATACTCTGTGCTGTGCTTAGCTGCTCAGTCATGTGCGACCCTTTGTGACCCATAAACTGTAGCCCGCCAGGCTTCTCTGTCCGTGGGATTCTCCAGGCAAGAACACTGGAGTGGGTTGTCATTTCCTACTCCAGGGCATCTTCCCAACCCAGGGATCAAACCTGCGCCTCCTGTGTCTCCTGCTTTGGCAGGCGGATTCTTTACCGCTGAGCCACCTGGGAAGCCACTTGATATATACTCTTTTACAAACAAAATCCTAGTTCTCTTTGGCATTCCTTTCAATTATCCTAAAGACAATGAGGAATTTCCTGACCCAATGGATAAATGGGTTGAGAAACACTGGACTCCTCACTGGTCAATCAAGTTTCTTCCAACATTCTGAACTTCAAAATAAAAGCTGTTTCCTTCTCTTCAAAACTAGACTGTAGTGTTTGCTAGGACAGAGACCAAGCCAGACCTCTTCTAATCATGTAAACTGCCAAAGACATGCTGCCCTCAGGGAAGGATTTTAGCACCCCCTTGGTCATTTATTCTTGTGTTCATTCATTCAGAAAATATTTATGAGTCAGTACTTTATGTGCTAGACAGTCGAGAAACAGCAGTGAGCCAAATTCTTAAGATGGAAAAATTACTAGGTTGGAAGTTCATTTTAAAAATCTTACCAAGATAACCAAATTCTGTACGTTCTAGGAAAGATCAAATTTTCTTTGGCTTACATATAATACTTGGACCTGTAAAGCTCATCACATTAAGAATACATTAGCTAAACTTGAAATTTCAGTATGGAATCCAACTTTATTACCTGGCTTAGATAAACTGGTTGTTAATTGGTATTAAAGTTAATCTTTCTCGTAAAGCAGATTATCTTGCAATTGAATACAAAGAACTTATTAGCTATTTATGAAAATTTTCCCCACATCATATCCATTGCACAGGTCAAGTATATAATAATTACAGTACTGGAAGAACTACCTGACTCATCAATGAATATGGAAACCCTTAGTATGAACCGTCGTAGCTCAGTGGGTTAAGAATCTACCTGCAGTGCAGGAGACCCGGGTTCGATCCCTGGGTCAGGCAAGATCCCCTGGAGAAAGAAATGGCAACCCACTCCAGTATTCTTGCTTGGAAAATCTCATGGACACAGGAGCCTGGTGGGCGGCAGTCCATGGGGTCGCAAGGAGTCAGGCACGATTGAGCAACTAACACTTAAAACACTTAGTATGAACCGTACATAGGAAATCAGCACACCTGTTTAAGGAATCAAGTTACAGCTTCAACGAAATCTCTAAAGAGTAACTGTAGTTAACAGAAGAAGAAAAACAAATGGTGCCCATCCTAATCCATTAAACACAACTTTCTACGACTGTGTGCCCAGGAGGGGTATTTGCCCAGTAGATTGTAAGAACTGAACATGTAGATGAGCTGGTGCAAACCTTGGAGAGACACCAGTAGGTGCTGCCACTCAGCAAAAGTGAAATTGCTGCTTGGTTTTGCCTTAATCAGACCAGCGTCATGTAACAAAATGCAGGATCTGGGAACTGTATTTCTGCTTCCAGTTTTCACTTGGAAGCACCTCCAACCATGCCCCGGAACAGACACATGCATTTAAAGGACATGTGCTCACAAATATTCAAAATCCCACTATGTCCTGGGCAACCCACATAATCTTCCCACCTTCCCAAGCCCAAGAAGGTTCCTTAAGATAATACACGCTTATTGTCTAACATCAGGCATTCAAACTGGACACAGGAGTATGCAAGGCATTGGTCCCAAGACATAGTAATAATGTTGTCTTCTGATCAAGAGGTACAACTTGTTTCCTAACCTCTAGGAGGCAATTAACACAATGCTTTGTATTCGGATCAGACTCTTTGGGACGCTATGGACTGTAGCCTGCTAGGTTCCTCTGCCCATGGGGTTTCCTAGGCAAGAATACTGCAGTGCGTTGCCATTTCCTTCTTCAGGGGCTCTTCCCGACCCAGGAATCAAACCCTCATCTCCTACATCTCCTGCATTGGCCAGCTGACTCTTTACAACTGAGCCACCAGGGAAGCCAATAACTGCTCACTGAATTAAATGAATTAATCCTCTATGGCGTTATCACCTCACTAATTAATGCACGCATTCATGCATTTATCATCCAGGCAGATATTCATTTACTTATTCAACAGACATTATTACCAGGCACGGTCCGCACAGATAAAAGATTACACGGCACCAGCCATGTAACTTAGGGTACAGAGGGCCAAACTTTAACAAGCAGAGTTTGAGGGTTTCTGTTCTTCAATGAGGTTCCATAGATTCCTAATCATGAACACCAACTGGCAATTCAGTAGATGTCTGCTGCTGCTGCTGCTGCTAAGTCGCTTCAGTCATGTCCAACTCTGTGCGACCCCATAGACGGCAGCCCACCAGGCTTCCCCGTCCCTGGGATTCTCCAAGCAAGAACACTGGAGTGGGTTGCCATTTCCTTCTCCAATCAGTAGATGTCTACTTTCCTCTAAAGAATGTCAGCCAAAGCAGTCGGTTTTGAAAGAGCACTGGACTCCTTTCACACTAGGACCACTCCAGAGACCAGCTGTGGCCCCTCACTACAGAAACACTCATTCATTCAACCATTCGTTCACTGGCACAGGCCAGAGGAAAGGAGAGGGAGGAGACAGTAGCATCTTATAGCCCTCCAGCGTGGTTTTCTCTTTGGATCCTCAAAACTACTGAACTTCTGAGTTCAGCTGCTGAAAGATTGGTTAATATTTTGCTTGTACTCCTAAATGGACTGACAACAGTGACTCTATTATATTTATTCTACTGTCCTCAAAGGAATGGTATGAGAAAGAAACCGATAACAGGGAGGGAAGTACTTTCACCTCTTCAGAAGAAGCTACAAATATTCAAAGATGAACAGCACAAACATAATCAAGAACTGATTACTTCAAACAAAGCAAGATACAACAATACACTAAATAATAAGAATGAGACTAGGATTAATAACCAAAAAGAGCTCACACCGATTTGCACACAAAACACACCGTTCAAACACAAGCTAAGCTACTGTAGTCGTGTCTGACTCTTTGTGACTCCATGGACTGTAGCCCGCCAGGCCCCTCTGTCCATGGGGATTCTCCAGGCAAGAATACTGGAGTGAGTTGCCATGCCCTCCTCCAGGGGAATCTTCCTGACCCAGGGATTGAACCTACATCTCTTAGTCTCCAGGACTGGCGGGCGGGTTCTTGACCACTAGCGCCACCTGAGAAGCATGACCGTATTAAGCTGTTGGATCCTCGAACCAGCACCAAGAAGGGTGTTTCCAGCACTGCTGAATCCACTCTACAGATACGGAAACTGAGGCACAGGAACGTGGTGTGCCCTTGCTAAGGCATACTGGAACAAGGGTGTGCCCCGGCCGTCTGGCTCTGCTTTGTAATAAGACACTGGGTCCTCAGGAAGGGATATGGGGCTTTAACCTCTAGGAGGGGATTCAGCCGCTAATCCTCTTTTCTTCACTAACCTGGATAAAAGAGGGAGGGTAAAAAGGACTATTTAAATGAGTTTAATTTCTCTAATTCGTTATTAGTTTTAAAGAATATGTCTGTGTGCATGGAAAAAAGACAAAAGAAGACAAAAAAGAAAAAAAATCTTCAAAAGACCCCTGATGCGTAACAGCAGGTCTTCCCTGGTGGCTCGGACAGTAAAGAATCTGCCTGCAATGGGGGAAACCCAGGTTCGATCCCTGGGTCAGGAAGATTCCTCTGGAGAAACAAATGGGAACCCACTCCGGTATTCTTGCTTGGAGAAGCCCATGGACAGAGGAGCCTGGCGGGCTACAGTCCATGGGGTCACACAGAGTTGGACATGACTGATGCGATGAATTTAACCTCCTTTTCTAAACTCCTCCAGTGATTGCTTTGGAAATGGGGAAAAAGAACGAAGGCTTTTATCATTATTGTGTTGTTTAAAAGATATGTTATGCAGTGGGTCTATTACACCTGTATTCAGGCTGAAGAAAGCAAAAGAGAACCAACCGCCACTGTCAGGCAGGCAGTGGTGACTGTCAGAGAGGAGGTGAAGGATGAGTCTACCAGCTCTGCACCAGCACCACACAACCACGATTCCCATGGTGCCGGAACCAACACAGACTCAGGAGCTCGGAGAAGTCATTTTGTAAAAAATAAGCAGAAGTGGCAGGGAGGCAGCAACTGGAAGGAAACACGTTGGGAGATGCGTCTGGGAGTTTCACTAAAAGGCAACAAAACTTCACAGTGAGGGTGGAGGGGGAACAAATGCAGAGGAAGAAAGATCTTCATTCAGACAGGAGGTTCCTGAGACAGTAACCACGTCGTCCAACAAGATGAGCAAAAGCACACAAACAAGGGGGTCTCGAAAAGAAAAATATCACTGGGGGCAATTTCACGTCAATCCCAGCAAAATATGAGTATTGAGTGACTGTGTGAATAAAATCACTGGAGTACGCTGAGCACCAAAGAACTGATGCTTTTGAACTGTGGTGTTGCAGAAGACTCTTGAGAGTCCCCTGGACTGCAAGGAGATCCAACCAGTCCATCCTAAAGGAAATCAGTCCTGAATATTCATTGGAAGGACTGATGTTGAAGCTGAAACTCCAATACTTTGGCCACCTTATGCGAAGAACTGACTCATTGGAAAAGACCCTGATGCTTGGAAAGATTGAAGGTGGGAGGAGAAGGGGACGACAGAGGATGAGGTGGTTGGATGGCATCACTGACTCAATGGACAAGAGTTTGAGTAAACTCCGGGAGTTGGTGATGGACAGGGAGGCCTGGTGTGCTGCAGTCCATGGGGTCGCAAAGAGTCGGACACGACTGAGTGACTGAACTGAACTGAACTGAACGGAACTGATGTTCATATACTGGCATCTTCATGAAACTGGACTACATGTAACCACGTCTCGAAGCTTCTCAAAGTCATCAGACAAAGTCTCTGCCTCTCCCTGGACAGACACAAACATCTACGGAATACACACTGGACGCAGACTCTACTGGACACTGTCCTCTTGTCCATTTCAACCCAGGGCTCACAGGCCCCTTCTGATCATCCAAGGAGGCACTGCAGCATGAATGGACCCAACAGTTAACAGCAGCTCGGTTTTCTGATGACTTCGGAGCCCTGTAGGAGATCAGGGTGGAGCTGCGGGTTTCCAAGCTTGGAGTGTGTAAACAGCACTCTCTGGGGTTTTGCCAAGGCTCGAGCTGAGTGGCTTTCAGGTGCTGTTTATTTTGTCTAGTTTATTGTTCAGTGTTTCTGTTTGTTGACTTGATATATTTTTTCCCCGCAAAGGGGCCAAGCTACAGGGACATATCCTGTAGGTGGAAAATGGATGATTCCCTATTGTTCAGTGTTTGTGTGTTGTGGTTTTATTTGCTTTGGTTCAAAGGACCTAAACAATGCATTCACTGGAATTTAGTAACTGGTGTCAATTCAGCACAGAGGACAATCTGTGCGCTGAGATTTCTGAACCCAAATCGGGTGATCTCTGCTTGACTGAAGAAAGAGGAATCTAAAATGACATTTACATCTAAATATCCACCCAAAATAAAACTTCCAATTGAATCTCAAAGAGGCTTATTTGTCAACAAATACAAATACAGACTCATGGACTCATAGCCTGAGAGGACAAACTTACAGTTGCTGGGGGGTAGGGAGCGTTAGAGGGTTTGGGATGGACATGTACACACCGCTATTTTTAAAATGGATAACCAACCAGGACCTACTGTATAGCACAGGGAACTCTGCTCAGTGTTTTGTGGCAGCCTGGATGGGACGGGAGTCTGGGGGGAGAATGGATACATGTGGATGACTGAGTCCCTTGCTACTCACCTGAAGTTATCATAACATTGTTAATTGGCTGTACTCCAATACAAAATAAAAGGTTAAAAAAAAAAAAACAGACTCATGCATCATAATCTATAATTTCAAGGGGACCCAAGACCCCACAGAGCAGGAGTCCTACTCATAGAAATGTCTAACCTAGCTACACACCTCTTTGTAAAATCTGGGAAACAGACAAGACCAAGGATGAGAAGAAGGGCCTAAAGCCATCACCTTGGAAACATCACATTTTCGCCCACTTCACGACACTGGATTCTGACCACAAACCTGCAGCAAGAGGCTCACCCCTCCATGGAGGAGAGAGAATGCACAACACCCACGCCTTCGCAGAGGAAGTTTCCATCCGGAGCTCTTTCTGCGTCGCTGAGTCTCTGGTCGGGCTGGCTATCTGTGTAGGAAGTGGACGCAGGAAGTATCTGTCTACAAACCCTTTATCCTCAAGGTAATTGCCACAGCAGCATTTTACTGTTTACCAAAGCAGTAAACATGCGATCTAAAAAAAGATGTTTTCCATCTCCAAAGAACAAGGCTTAAAAAAATATATATGTATGTGTGTGTTTATTTCATAACCAGCTTCTTATCAAAACCGCTGACAATAAGACCGTGTTCCCAAGAGCCAGGGAGTCGGTGGGAACAGCCTTGGGGGTAGAACAGAAGCTTCACTCTCAGGGAGCCCCCCAAAACACAGCCTGGTTTTCTTCCCTGAGATGCTACTCTAGCAAAGTCGATTTTATTTCTCTTCTTCCAGGCTTAACACAGGCTGAAGAGAGTCAGGGTCTTTGGCTGAACAGGTAAAATCAACAAGACTTTCCATGTTAACTCAAACTGGCAGGATGGATAACCCATAAAGTCATGTGTAAAACAGATAACTAGTGGGAATTCTGCTTTATAGCACAGGGAGCTGAGCTCGGGGCTCTCTGATGACCCAGAGGCGTGGAGCAGGGGGTGAAGCAGGAGGGAGGGTCAAGAGAAGAGAGGATATGTAAACATATAGCTGATTCCCGCCTGGAGAGTTCCATGGACAGAGGGGCCTGGCAGGCTACAGTCCATGGGGTCGCAAAGAGTCAGACACGACTGAGCGATTAACACTTTCACTAACACTTTCATAGCTGATCCACTTTGCTGTGCACAGCAAGTAACGCAACATCGTCAAGCAATTATGCACAATTAAAAACAGAATGACAGACATAACATCTTCAAAAATTAAAATGTCACTTGTATTTGACATTGGGCCACATTCTTCTTTTACACGCATGCTAAATTGCTTCAGTCGTGTCCGACTCTGCAGCCCATGGCCTGTAGCCCACCAGGCTCCTCTGTCCATGGGATTCTCCAGACAAGAAAACTGGAGAGGGTTACCATTTCCTCCTGCAGGGGATCTTCCCAACCCAGCGAGGTAGGCAGGATCTTTACCACTAGTGCCACCTGGGAAGCCCTCTTATTTTATATGTGGATATGAATATGCTTCTAGCGCTAGGAGGTCACATAAGAAGAAGTTAAAGGCAGAACTCAAATGTGGACACACGGCTGCGGCTTTTGATCACCTGGTCAACCGTGTCTCTATTTGTTTACCCCGGATGAAAAGCTTGAGAGCCTGCACTGTCCCAGGTTTCCTGGGATGACAGACAAGCCTGGGTAAATGGAAGCAGGTCCAGGGAGAACCCCTGAGCACTGAAGATGTTTTGGGGGGAGGTCCTCTCCACGGTTACTGCTTAATGTTTTAAAAAGCACCTGTTGGGTTGTTAACAAGAGCAGAGAGGAAGAAAGAGGACAGAAGGAGCGTTGAGTGTGAGATGGACTGAGAGAAGCAGAGGGCAGCAAGACCCCCGAGCAGGGGTCTCCAGGGCCAGCCAGACGCACAGAGGCTCCGGCCGCCTCCACAGCAAGCGCCTCCTGGCATCGTTTTAGGTCCCGCTCCGACGCAAAGTACTGGGAATAACTGAGCGCCCACTGCCCTGGAAGAGTCTTTATTTCTTAATCAAATGAAAAGAACACATGCATCAGAGGAAAACTGGCCACATTAAGGAAAAAAAAAAAGAATTCACTACCTGTTATAAATTGGAAAACAAAAAAATCTTTATGGATTTCCTGAGTTTGGTCCTAGAAGGAAAACTGATGTGACTCTAGTGAAGAATGAAACTAGCTAACAAGCAGTAGGGGCCTCAAGGACCATTCCAGCTCGGTTCATCTCGGCAGGAGCCCTGTGAAGTGGAAAGCCTGGTGGCTCCCTCTGACGGAGGGAGGCACCCAGAGGAGGTGAGGGGAGGGACCTGTCCAGGGAGAAACGCCCAGAGCCCACTCCTGTGCTCCCGAGAAGGGGCGGACTCCGGGCCAGGCGCCTTCCCTGCGGAGGCCCCGCAGCGCCCCCCCAGGCCGGCCTCTCTCCACTTCCCTCGCCAGCCTTCACAGCGATGCCTCCCTTTCCTTGTCCGCGCGATAAGACCAATCCTTTCCCCACAGAGTCTATTTTAAGAATGAAGAAATGAGAGTATCAGGGGCCTCCCTGGGCGTAAGATAAGCACGGGTCGGCTCCATTCACCTTCACGCCGCTGACGCTCCTGTGAACAGAAGGTGACACCTCCTGACAACACAGATCCCAGGGGGACTTCGCAGTATAAAACCACATAGTAATTTATATATATATAAAATTTATATATTTTTTTAACTTGGAGCAACGTCTTGGGAAATCTACCTCACGTTGAGACATAAACTAATTATGTTGACAAATTCTCAAGTGTTGTTTCAACAGCTTCCTCTTCCTCAAAGGTGAGCATCGCACGCCTCCAGTTAACTTGAAAAACTAAAACTCAACAGGGTCCAATGGGATTCAGAGGGACTAGGATGGTGAAGCTGCTACTGGCCTAGGATTTGAATTAATGAACTTGGGGGCCTGTGGAGGGAGGTGGTTGGGAGGGAAAGCTCTTTGGTTTTGGACTCTATTTCTATCCTTGTTAAATGGAAAAAAAAATTGATGTGCTATCCTATAATTTTATAACAGGAGGAGAGATGTTAAATCTTCAAGGTTGAATGATTTAAAAGCCATTGTGTTAAGACTCAGGAGTGCAAATTCTTTGCAGGATGTACTAGAAACGCTCTTTGTTTTACACTCCAGAAACTGACATGCATTGTCTTGAACAAAGTCACTTGAAGTAACAGCCCTGATGTTCATGTTATGATTGGATTATGATGTGGCTTTAAAAATAAATAATTTCGCTTGGCCTTGGCATTTCTTTTCTAAATGTCTCAGCACTTATCTGTGCTGAACAGCAGATTACGTTTTTTTCTTCCCAGAGTCCAATTCCATGAACTCCCCTATGGAAAGACTTGGTAAGGCCTGATGGAAAACTCAGGAGACGCAGGCGAGGAAGTTGATACTTGGGGTGAGGAAACGATCTGGAATCTGGAACCACGGCCCCTTGGATGTCGCCAAATATGGAAAGAATTCTTGTCACCAAGCACAGAATTGGGTGTTAGAGTTTTAGCTCTTGGATTTGCTAGTCCTTTATCTTAATCAGCCAACAAGAGCATAATAACTGTCGCCTATGGGGTTTTCTCACTCAAGACTGGTAACATAAATGAGCCAACTATGGTAATTTTCATTATTTAACGTATATCCTTTTTTTCTCTTTCTTTTTTATTTTTAAATTTTATGAAAGTGTGATATATTTACAGGAGACATATCACTATATCCTTTCATATATTGTGTTTTTTTCCTGCAAAGTAATTTAACGTTAAGAGCTAAGGCAAACACTAGGGGAAAAAAAAAAAGATCATATGGTGATAAATAGAGGGGAAACAGATTTGTATGCCTGGAGCACGTTTCCCAGCCTCTCTCTAATCCTCCATCCTTATCTGGACAAAAAGCACCAGGATGCAGGCTGCAGTGAGCATCTCATGAGATAATGTGAGCGCCCAGCATAGCTGTCATAAGGATGATATTAATCTGGATTATGAATTCCAGATACAACACCTACCTTTGAAAAACTCTTTTTTAACTTTTTATTTTATATCAGAGTATAGCTGATGAATGTTGTGGTAGTTTCAGAAGGACAGTGGAGGGACTCAGCCATACATATAAATGTATCCATTCTCACCCAAACCCCACTACCATCCAGGCTGCCACATAACACTGAACAGAGTTCCCTGTGCTACACAGTAGATCCTTGTTGGTTATCCGTAATATAGAAGTGGGTACATATCCACCCCACACTCCCTAATGATCCCTTCCCCCATTCTTCTCCCCTGACAAGCATAATTTAAGTGTCTTTTCTACGCTTTTTTCAACACAAATTCTATTTAATTTGTATTTAAACTAGGAAAAATATCTTTATAGCAATACATCTATTTAAAATCTGCAACAATGATTATCTTCCTGATACTTTAACTCTCTCTTTATGACCTTAAAGGATTTTAATCAATATTTATTTTTTCAACAAACATTGACTGAACCCCTACAAAAAAAGAGATGGGCAGACAGATCACAAAAAGAAGGTTCTGTGGTTTACATAGGTAGACACAGAGTCACACTCCCAAACACAAGCAGAGCTGGGAGGCATGCTGGCAAGAGAGAAAATGAGGCAGGAGAGAGGAGACAGAATGAGGAATGATCTTTGGCTTTATACGACACACCTCAGCTGCGTGCGACAGGGAAGGAAAGCGTGAACAAGAAGAAGACCCAGAGGTCACAGGGGTCATTGCTTGAAACAGGTTCATAGCAAAAGAAGTGTGATGAAACACCCTTATTACTGGAATTAAAATGAGATTCCATTTTTGCCTGTTACAATGGCAAAGCTTCAAAGAGCGAAATATTCAGAGTTGTTCTGAGTGCAGTGGAAATAGTCTCATATATGACCGTAAGTGGGAACTGGCACAACCCTTTTAGAGAATGAAGTGGTCATTTTTTAACAACTGTGGCAGAGCCTTTAAATATATATACACACACACACACACACACACACATACATATATATATACACATATACACACATATCACTTGGTTCAATAAGTCCTTTTCTAAGCACTAATAGTAATAAAATAAATTTTAAAAAATTATATAGAGAGTGCATTGCAATGTAAGTAGTGAAAAACTGAAAGCAATATTATTTCCTACAATAGGATGGGTCAGGAAATTCCCCTGGAGAAGGAATAGGCTACCTACTTCAGTATTCTCGGGCTTCCCTGGTGGCTCAGACAGTAAAGAATCCACCTGCCAAGCAGGAGATCTGGGTTCAATCCCTGGGTTGGGGAGATCCCCTGAAGGAGGTTATGACAGCCCACTCCAGTGTTCTTGCCTGGAGAATCCCCATGGACACAGAAGCCTGGCAGGCTGCAATGCACGGGGTCACATAGGAGCTGGACATGACTGAGTGACTAAGCACGCAGCACACGGCAGGATACTGGTTATACAAACCATAATACTTATTTTAGATGGAATATAACTAAGCATACAAATTACACTTTCCAAAAGATGTTTGTGACGTGGGGAAATGTGTGTCAAACGACGTTCACTGAGAGAAGCAGGACGGTCAGGGAGATGGAAGGACAGACAGAAACAGAGTAGGAAGACACACCGAATGCTGGGGATCTTCCCTGGCTGGCTGGGCCCAGGAGCGATTTATACTGATTTTGCAACGATTCCTTTTTTCATTTTCTCTATAGTGAAGCTGTTTTATGACCGTAATTTGCACAAAACAAGACATGTGTTTTTCAAAATAAATGAAAATAATTTAAGGGAAACAACAATGGAAGGATGCAACGGTCAGAAGCGAGAGGCTCTGCAGGCCTCCGCCCTCCTCAGCCACGGAGCAAACAGCCTCCACCCTCAGAGCAGGACTAACTCAAGCCTCTGAACAGCCAGGCCGTGAGGGACCCCCGGACATTCTCTCTGCCCTGGTGTTTGGAACCTGCCTGGTTGCACCCTTATATCCAAGGACTCCTAGAGCTCCCCTGGCCTGTCTCCTCCGGCTCCCATGTGCCCTTCCCTGCCTGGGAGGCTGGAACAGTGACCTGTGGAAGCGACCCGCCCTTTTCCTTGTCTTGGTGGGCCTCTGGAGTTCACAACTGGAGCCGGGCAATGGGGTAAACATACTTCAGAGCAGCGCCAGAAAGACAAGGCAAGTTCACCAGCAAAGCTGAGACGTAGATCACCTCATAGCATCTGCCTGAGCAGTTACTGGAGCTCTGCTGTCCTGGACTCACATTAGAACAGGCATTAGGATTCCACGTTACAATCCCACCTTACAGGGGAGGAAGCGGAGCTCAGGGCCCTGGCGCAGGGTCACGGGACTGGGAGGGACTCAAAGGCAGGGGTGTCTGTGGCCACAAAGCATCAGAAACCTCAGGGGCAATCTGACAGAGTCCCCAGTGAAGAGAAGAGCTGTTCCCCATGCATTTGGGGTCCCCGATGCATTTGAGGCCGTCCCTTAGCCCAAGAAAAGATCCCGCCGGAGCGGACGTGCCCTCACCACTGGGAAGGCCTGAAGACAGTCTTGGTCAGGCCCTCTTCTCGGAAGGTCTTACAGTCAGAGAAGCTCTCATTCTGGCTTTCCCACAGCCTCTTGTACCGTGATGCTCTTCCGTGCCAGCTGTTAGAGCAATCCATCTGCCAAGTTACTGGGGTGCCAAGGGGTCCAAGACGTACAGCTTTGGGTCTCTCCTTCCTACATAAGGAGCCTTACTCTGGAGGTCTAAACACAGAAGTCATCTTTTCCTGAAAGTACCGGGGATGCTGTTTCACTTATTTATTTTATTCGTATTTGTACGAACAGTTTTTCAACTTTCCTGGTGGCTCAGATGGTAAAGAACCTGCCTGCAACGTAGGAGACCCGGGTTCAATCCCAGGGTTGGGAAGATCCCTTGGAGAAGGGAATGGTTATTACCCACTCCAGTATTCTTGCCTGGAGAATCCCCATGGACAAAGAAGCCTGGTGGGGCTACAGTCCATGGGGTCACAAAGAGTCAGACATGACTGAGCAACTAACACACACACACATGGTTTTTTAAGAGATATAAACAAGTGTATGTGTAAGGGGGGGGGGAGAGATTTAAACAAAGATCGGTTTTGTAAAAAAAAAAAAAAGAAAGAAAGAATCACTTTAAAGAAAAGATGGATAATTAAGAAATGGTTCGGGAGACTGAACAACAACAAAGAAACGGTGCAGACTTCCAGAATGTTCTCTGAGAGCACTGCAGTCCCCCATAAAGGGGATCATGAGAAGAATAACCCCCAAATTCTATCCTTTCCAATTCCCTTTCCCATGGCCACTGAGGCAGCATGCCCAGGAGGGCAAACAGTGTCCTGAGCCACGCACGGACACGAGCACAAGTCATTTTAAGATTGTTCAGTCATTGTTAAGTCATGTCTGACTCTTTGCGACCCCGTGGACTGCAAGCACGCCAGGCTCCCCCGTCCTCTACCACCTCCTGGAGTTTGTTTAAACTCATGTCCATTCAGCTGGTGACGCCATCCAACCAGCTCTTTTTAAGATCACGGCCGGTAATTCTACTTTCAGGCCAGTGCTCTGGGAATACAACCTTGACTTAGTGGGGCAGCAGTATTTTACTTTCTAATACTTCCATTGTCACTGACTGCTAAAGTAGCAAGAGATAAAACAATTCAAATTTCACTTAAGCCAATGAACTGTTGAAAAGTCAGATGCCCCAGGGCTGTTCAACTCCTTCGTCATATCCCTCAAAATACTATATATGAAGGAGACCAGCTTCCTTCGTATGACCCCGAGGTTTTACACAAGTTTGCTTCACACCTGATAGCAAATACTCAGCAAATGCCTGCTCTGCGCAAGGCACAAAATACACAGAAGAAGTTTTATGCTTTTAAACTTTCTTTTTTCTTTTTTTAACTGAAGTACAGTTGATGTACACTATTGTAAGTTACTAGAGTACAATATAGTGATTCCCAATGTTTAAAGGTTCTATTACATTTCCAGGGCTTCCCAGGTGGCTCAGTGGTAAAGGATTCTGCCTGCCAATGTAGAAGACTCAGTCCCTGGGAAGATCCCCTGGAGAAGGGAATGACAACCCACTCCAGGATCCTTGCCTGGAGAATCCCATGGGCAGAGGAGCCAGGTGGGCTACAGTCCATGGGGTCGCAAAAGAAACCAGACATGACTGAGCAACTACACACCAACTCCAACTGCAGTTATTAGAAAATACTGGCTATAACCCTAGGGGTATGCACATGGCCTTGCAGTTTGTTTTATGTGGAATAGCTTACCCTCTTCACCGCGCTCCTCTGGTACCCCTCCCCTCCTTTCCCCACTGGGAACCATCAGTTTGCTCTCTCCGCCTGTGAGTTTGCTTTTTCGCTTGTTCCTGTCGTTACCTTCACTAGTCTGTTGCATTCTTTAGAGTCCACATACAAGTGATACCACAGTGATCATCCAAAACCCCAACTTCTGTCAAATCAAAGAAAGGAACTTCTGGAAACAACTCACAGGGACAGGAGTCACCTTCTCCCTCCACAAGCCTTGCTAGGAACTTTCCATCTCCTGTCTGGTTCCAAGATGCTCTCCACTCACAGCTGAAACTGGGCCACTAGTTGCCACACGGGTGATAAAGGAAAGCCCCCACAACTCCTCCTGAAAGACTAAAGACCTTTACACTCTAGGATCGGGGGCTGTAACCTGTGGCTCCCTGGACCACCCAAGGACAGAAGTAGATTACAATAGAATTGCTTCCCCTGTCACTCTGTGTATGGCCTTTCCTGCACTTAAAAGCATTATCCTGAGAAGCCACTGCAGGCTTCATCGGACTCCCCAGTGGCCCAAGACATAACAAAGGATCAGCAAAGTCTTTGGGAGACTGGATTAAAAAATCCTAACTGAAGCAAAATCAAGTTCCAAGGCTAACAACTAGCTCCTTGGAGTCAGTAAGCAAAGGCAGTGCTGTCTTGTAGAGAAGGCAGGAAGGGGGTGTTAAGGACCCCCAGTATTGTCAGGTGGCTCAGAAGCCCTGGAAGCACCAAAACTGACTGAGGAATTGCATGTAAGGGCTTCAGTTTTGATGCTTCTATACGTTTCTATTAGAGCTCTTAATCTGATCTTAAAATTCCCGGACCTTTAAGCAGAAATGGATACATTCACATAAACTCCCAAAATTCTTTTAAAATTCCCATGGAAACACTCTGTTCCCATTTCCAAAATATGAAGGGAAAGTGGGGCTGAGGATCATAAAGACAGGACACAAACACTGAGCTTTTCAAAGTGCCTCATAGGGTCTTATTCAAGAACAAAAAAATAAAAAAGAAATCCACTCAGACACAGAGGAACAACTTCAATTCTGTGCATCTGATACCTGATCAACTAATTGATTTTATTTACTGAAACAACAAAAAGCAGAGAGCATTTGGGACTGGCAATTGCCCATATGACAAACTGTTTCCTAATTCCAACAGACAGCCACGGCCGTAATGTTCCCTATGCTAATTTGAGCTTTGCGCTAACATAATTAAAACTGTAGTCAACAGACTCGGGCCGCCTTTTTTCCACTCTATAAACAAGTCTGTAAAATCATCTCATTACTTTACCCAGGAAGCCTAGCAGAACATGTCTTAAAGGAAGTTACCTATAAAGAGGGTCTATTTTATTTTAACAGAGAATTAAAAAGGGTCCACTCGAAGTCATTTTGAAAGTTTACTTAAGCTATAGACAATATAAAGAGAATGCAGTGTAATCAAACGTTAAAATAAGCAGAATGTCCTGGATAAGTGTAACTGTTGCCAAAATTCATTGTGAAAAATCACAAAGACATTGAAGCTTTGAAAATATCTTCATCTCTTAGAAATGTATACTTTAAACAATCACACATTTGTATTGTATGCAAAACACACCCCACTCTAAAAGATGGACTGTTACTTCAATGTCCTTTGATACACTGATTTTCTGAAACACACACATAACTGTACCCAATCTATTCAAAATTTACAAAGAACATTAGACTCAGCTGCTATGAAATATGGACATGAAAAAGGGTGAAAATAAGAATTAAAAAGGTAGCATTTGAGGTTATAAAATCAAACAATTTCTGCTCATATTGCTGAAAGTAGAGCATGTCAAACCCTAGATCTTAAGATTTCTTTCTACATCATTATATTTCAGGAGACTTTCAATCCTTATAGCCAAAGAAAGAAAAATCTCTATAAAATTAAAGTCTTTGAATCATACATTGATGATTAATTTTTCATATATAATTGACCATACCTTGAAAAACGAAACATATCTTGAGAAATAAAGACTGAACAAAACTTCTGAAACACAGTGTATACAGTAAGTATTAATTAAATCCTCTCACACACGCATTTCAAATTCCAAATCAAGAAGGATTTTTAAACATTGTCATGGTCCAATTCTGAGCAACCTCCATATTCATGAGCTTTCCAATTAACTATAACCCTTGATGAAAACACAGCCAAATGCTTTTCACCTTCATGCAGCGAAACTAAAGACACACAACCAAGAAAACTTTCTTTTTCCTCTTTTCAGTATCTGATTTTGCTGCTCATTTTTTTTCTCATTTCTACACATGTCACCAATCTGGCCTTGAAAATACTGTTAACAGGCCACTTCGTGGACTCTCATGCTGCCGACTAAGCGTCCAATTGGCTTCACCACCAGGAATGAGGCCACATTTGTATTTTCACCTCCACAGATTCACCTTCACCTTCATCTCTCTATGCTACTTACCAGAAACGTCTGCAAGAAAAACAACACATCAGACCACACGCCCCAGCGCACAAAGAACAGACAGGCAGTTCCCACAAGGCAACCATCACAGGGAAGACAGTCTACTCACAGTGCTCCGAGAAGTAGGTACTTTATTAAAGATAAATACATAACCGAACACACCGAATTACCACCATGCGAGTTATGAGAACGCCCCGCGCTCAGCCTGAAGGTTCCACAAAATCAAGGCAACACTGGCAGGTCCCATGACCGACAGACAGCCACTTGCTTCACTTCCACAGGGACCGGCTGGCATCCCTGACGCTATGGAGGCCTTCGAGAACATCCGAAAGTTCAACATTTCCAAGCCCATCTTTTCCTCCGACCCTGCCCTCCAACCTCGCCAAGTCCATTGCCTTCCAGCGGAGGCACCTCCGGGCACCGCTACAGACAGTTAAAAGAATAGGAAAATTCGGACGCGTGCTGAAAAGCTTTTGCAAAAGTCATCCACAGCCCTCAACCGTGAATTTAGAAACCCCAACTTTTTTCTGAGTTTGAAGTTTTTAAGCCTTGCGGATGGTTGGAGTAGGAAAAAGGAAATTTACTAGGCAGTGCAAAGGAAATCTTGTTGTCCTCTATTGTGGTAGTGGGGGTGTTGCCCAATGCTAACTTATCTGCCTTGATAAAGGAAACCAAAGAAAAAAGTAACAAGCACAAGATTTGGTCAAACGAAAAGGACCCCTCTCCTTACCTTAATAGTGCTGGCCATAATGCAATCAAGTTTATTGATCGTTAATAAATGTTAATAATAATTATTGCTTCTCTCTGACCAGAAAGTAGTTTTGATGAGGTTGTTTAGAGCGGATGAGATTGTGCTAAGTCTGGGAAATGAAGTCAGCCAATGGCAGGAAGAGGTTTCTATTGGTCCTGGCTGCCCAGCCCGAAGAAACAGGATATTTGGGAGTGGAGAGATAAGAGACCCTGAAAACAATGTTGTTTTTCTTGATGATATGCAGCCAGGAGATTTTTTTTTTTAATTAAAAAAAAAAAAAAGACATCAATTGCCTGGCCTGGGATGGCCACAGCAGGTGTGACCCGGTATGCCGCCGTGTGACACGCCGCTCGGGGAGGGCAGGATACAGATGTGGCGGGACTCCGCATGCCTTCACGTGGGCGGCGAGCACCCAGGGCCCCTGGGCATGGAGGGCGCCCTGCAGCAGCGGGGCAGGCCTCCTGGGCCCACGTCTCCCCGGATCCACCGCGTGCCCGGGACACGGGACCTGCGGCTGCTGGCCCCACAGTCCCTGCTCCATCCTCCCCAGAGGAAACTCTGCAGGTGGTGCTTATTTCTTGCTAATAGGAGAGGATGTTTAATCATAGGATGCTTAATAACAGTCATTCTTTCGCCTGCTGATTTTTAAGCTTCGTTGGTTCAGCATCTCAGAGTCAATGTTCCAGAGTAGTTTCGTTTTCTCCTTCCAAACATAGAGAATTGCTATTGCCTCCATAATAAACCAGGCTTCCCTGGTGGCTCAGCAGTCAAGAACCTGCCTGTCAATGCAGGAGATGTAGGAAATGCAGGTTCGATTCCTGGGTCGGGAAGATCCCCTTGGAGCAGGGCATGGCAACCCACTCCAGTATCCTTGCCTGGAGAATCCCATGGACAGAGGAGCCTGGCGGGCTACAGGCCATGGGGTCACAAAGAGTCAGAAACGACTGAACACAAGAAATTGGTTGAAAAGTGCAAAGCCTCTAGGGTGAGAGTGACTAAGAAAATAAAGAAGAAAATAAACCTGTCAAATGGTCGTTTTCAAATGTTTACTTAAAACCCAAAGAACTTAAACAATAACACATGTTTTCTAGCTGAAAATATCAAACTGACCCCACCCTGACAAGTGTCCAGGCTGCAGACAGCAGACCCTGAGAGAACCCCTGGCTACAGAGGGATGCCATATCCTCATTAAGTGTTTTAAAATCCGAACTGCAAGTTCAGGGCCACACGTCTGTTTTCCACTCGGAGGAAGTGCAGCTAACGCAGGCCTGAACATTCCTTAGAGGGTTTCAGGCCTTTTAATTACTCACTTGCAGGAAATTACTTGTTCTCTGGAAGAAACAACATTTTGCTTTGAATGGAGCCACACGAAAGCTGGGCCAGAAAAGAGGTGTGGTCTCCAGAGGGGACCCACAGAACACAATAGCCCCAACCCTGAGTCATCCCGCAGCGCGAGGTCTCAGAGGCCGACGGTCACTGAGCTGACTTCACACAGACTTCAGGCCTGCCTGTGTCAGAGCTCCAGAAATGAGCCCGCGTGCCTACAGATTTTACTGATCCCACGATTTCCCCCTTGGCTTAGAACAGCAGGAGAAGGGAACCCGAGGAGGAGGAGGGATGGGAGGAGGGAGAAGGAAAGAAAGGAAAAGGGAGGGATGGGGAGAAGGAGGGGAAGGAAGAAAGAAGGAAGGAAAAGAAAGAAAAAGAGAGAAGGGGAAGCAAGAAAGAATGAAGGAGAAGAAAGAAAGCAGCAGCAAAGAGAAGGTGTAAGAAGTTTCATTCAGTGTAAAAATCAGACCCTGACCAGTGCTCAGCATCTGCATTTCGAGGGGACGCTGATTTCCGCTCTTTTCATCTCCAAACAATAAATGAGATGGCAGGCTGATTAAAATTGTGTTTCCCCTAAAATTTCAAAGTACTGAGTTGTTTTATCTGGGCAGCTTCCACAAGGATTCAGGAGCACTGGGGGGAAAAAAACGCTCTTTCGGCTCCACTGAGATTCTTGTTTTTTACTCTGCTAAGAAGCATCCATTTTTTAAATGTGAATGGTGGCACCCTAATCAGCAGAATTCTATTATGGATTTTCCAAAGAGCAGCCTTAAGTAGGGTGCCCACTGTGCTTAAAAAAACCAAAAAAGCCAGGGAAGAAAGTTCTGCCTGGCCCCATGTCACCCCTGCCCCACTGCAGCCTGGGTTCTAGCCCAGCCCTGGTTCCCTGCAGCAGGAAAGCAGCAGCATTTTTATGGAGATCTAATTCTTCCTTGAGGGGTCTTGCCCTGAACTCCTTGGTTCTTGTCTAACTCAATCAAAGAGTGAACAGTGAAAATGTCTAAATCTTCATTCAGGAATAACGTCAAACTTCAAATGCCACAGGATATCATGTATGTGAGGAATATAAAATATGACACGCCCATAATGCTCACGTTAATTTTTTAAAAAGAAATAAAATATGACACAAATGAAGCTATGGAGGAAACAGAAACAGGCCTCCAGGCACACAGAGGAGATCTGTGGTTGCCAAGGGGGCGGTGGGGGCGGGAGAGGGATGACTGGGTGTCTGGAGTTCGCAAATGCAGCCTTGCAAACTATTATATATAAAAATGGATAAACAGCAAGGTCCTACTGTGCAGCACCGGGAACTAGACTCACTGCCCCGTGATAAACCCTCATGGAAAAGAATACGAGAAAGAATCTATCTATGTATAACCGAGTCACTTTGCTGGACAGCAGAAATGAACACGACATCGTAAATCAACTTTACACCCATGACATTTTAAGAAAACGAAATAATGTCAAACTTAGAGAAAAGCTACAACGTAACTTAAAGAACTTCTAATATCCTTTTTACCAGCTCCTCCAGCTTTAGTAATTTATATCTGCTTTGCTCTCTCCCTCTCTTGCATATATATATACATATATATATATACAGATTTTATTATTTAATAAAATTTTATTAGACTAATGTATTTGCTTGGAACTTACATACAGAAAACCCAGTGACACTCTTTGATCTAGTTCCTGAAGATTCCACCCATAAGTTTCCTTTTGTCTTATTTTAAAAATGCATATACTATAGAAAATGATGGAACAAAAATCCCATTTTGAGATAATGAGCTATAAATTCAGTTACAAAATTAAAACAGCAGATCTTCCTCATTTCTAAGGACAAAAGTTGACTGATTCCTGTTATCTTCCAAGAGAATTATTCTGGATGTCTAAAACAGCATAATAGCATCCCAGCCCAGGATTCTCTATTTAATGCAAAATTCTTAGGGGGAAAAAAAAGGGAACTTCAATTGACTTTTGACAGCATAAGGCATATCTATTAATTAGAATATAGTAATACAGAAACCATTTCCCAAACATTATTCTAGGCGGAAGTCATCTAAAGACAGATGTATCACTTGGTGCTCCCATTGCTGCTGCTGCTGCTAAGTTGCTTCAGTCGTGTCCGACTCTGTGTGACCCCAGAGAAGGCAGCCCACCAGGTTCCCCCATCCCTGGGATTCTCCAGGCAAGAATACTGGAGTGGGTTGCCATTTCCTGCTCCAATGCATGGAAGTGAAAAGTGAAAGTGAAGTTGCTCAGTCGTCTCCGACTCTTAGCAACACCATGGACTGCAGCCCACCAGGCTCCTCTGTCCATGGGATTTTCCAGGCAAAAGTACTGGAGTCGAGTGCCATCGCCTTCTCCGACGCTCCCATTACACCCACCCAAGCCTCTGCCACCAAACGGACTCAACATGAGATCACTCGGCAGCCTAAGGACTGAGCTGCCTTCCAGTGCGACACCACTGCTTCTTCAAGAAAGCCACCCTGCGGTCACTGTGCAGGCCTCTTTCAGGGACAATCTTAGGGAGCCTCCGTATGGGTCATCCTTCCACGAATCTCTCAAGCCAGGGTCATCTTCTGCCCTGCTTGGTTCACAGTAAGCACCGTGGTGGCACGCTGAGGCTCCCCCAGCATCCATGTGAATAAACTGCACACTTCCACTCTGTATTTATCCATCATGGACCCACTGACCATAAAGTTACCAAAACCTTTCATCAGCCTGTTCGTATCCTGCGTGTCCGGACTCTTTGCAACCACATGGACTGTAGCCCACCAGGTTCCTCTGTCCACGGGATACTCTAGGCAAGAACACTAGACTGTGTTGCTGCTTCCTACTCCAGGGGATCTTCCCAACTCAGGGATCAAACCCACGTTTCCTGCATCTCCTACATTGGCAGGCAGATTCTTTACCACCTTGCCACCTGGGAAGCCCATTCATATCCTACTCCAAATGAAAAAGGAAAGAGTGTAAAATAGAACCTACAATTACCGTAACTATAAAAGGAGCACTGCCATTTATTACCCTAAAACCACATCTTCCCATTTTCTAAAGAGTCATCAAATTCCCATCCTTGTTCTCCTACAAACTTCTCTGCGTGGGATCTACACGGGAAGGTCAAGGGTTGAGAACACTTGGAGCAAGGGCAACACAGTTCTGAAAATGACGTATGAGCGTAGCAAGGAGATGACGAGCCAGAATCTTAGTTGGAGACGAAACAGAAGACTCACTCATGACTGACAGCTTGATCCCCGTATTCGACATCCATACCATGACAGACTTATCGTTACTGGAAATACTGCAGGAAAACGATGCAGAAGATGAATACTTAGTGATACAGAAAATTACAGTACGGTGTCTGGTAAGTTAAAAGTCAGGTTATAATGGAGAATTATATCACAGACTCACTTTGTTAAAAATAAAAAGGCCAAGTAGAAACATCAGTAGGCCACATACAATAGTAATAGAGGATCTTTCATTTTTTTGTTTTTCCTCCTTTCCTTTTTGGTTTACCTATATTTTCAAAACAGTTATAATCATTTCAAAAAAAAACAGATAAACAAGTAAATAATAAAACAGAATGAAGGTTGCTCAACTATTCTATAAAAATGCAGAATATATTGCTTTGTATGTTTAGCAAGTCAATACCATGAAAAAAACAAGGTGAGGAACACGAGAGAAAAGTTCTAGATTAAATGGAATTTAAGACGCTCAAAGCCCAAATCTAAATTCTGGTCTACAATTAGATACTGGTCAACAAATTTGACGTCGAAGACTTTTCTGGAGCTGCCAGATAAATTCGAATATATGATGATTGCTGCATCATATTACAGAATTTATTAACTATTTACATTAAAAGCTTTAATAATGCTTTGTAGAAAAACTGCCTTACTATTTACAGCTGCATTCTGAAGTACTGAAGATGAAAAGTCAGTAACTTATGCAACTTATGTAAAATCATGAAAAATAACAATGTGAATATGACAAAATTATACAATTGCCAAACCTCAATCATAACTTATATGAGTATTCATTGTACTATTTGCTCTATTCCTTGAGTTACAAAATTTTTATAATATAGTGCTAAATAAAAAGTTCTAATAGATTTCTTTCTTTAAAAATGTTACAATAAACATAAGTTACACTGTAGTAAGAAACCTACGTAAGCAACATGCAACGTTCAATTTCTTTTGTAAATATCTGTATAACATGTAGCACAGGATATCCGTTTGTCAAACTCTATACATGTATGGACCAAAATTTTTTATAGACTTCCACAAAAATAGGGTAGGGCTTCCCAGGTAGCTCATATAGTAAAGAATCCATCTGCAATGCAGGAGACCTGAGTTCACTCCCCGGGTCAGGAAGAGCCCTGGAGAAGGAAAGGGCAACCCACTCCAGTATCCATGTCTGGAAAATCCTCACGGTCAGAAGACCCTGGTGGGCTACAGTCCATGGGGTCGCAAAGAGTCTGACACGACTGAGCGACCAACACTACACAGATCAGCTGGTAAAGAATCCGCCCGCAAACTGGGAGATCTGGGTTTGATCCTTGGGTTGGGAAGATTCCCTGGAGAAGGGAAAGGCTACGCACTCTAGTATTCTTGTCTGAGAAATCCCAGGGACAGAGGCTACAGTCCATGGGGTCGCAAAAGAATCGGACAAGACTTAGCGACTAAAAAATAACAAGTATAAAGTAGCTTTCTGATTCATTTCAGTAAGGAAACCAAATCAGACACTTGTGTGCTTTGTGACGGTCATCTCTCCAGCTTTACTCCCTCCAGTCAGTGAGTGCCTTGTCCATGCCTGGCGCTCCGGTGGGCGCTAAGGAGCAAAGACGACAGGACTTGATCCAGCGCCTGGGTTCTCAGCGTTCAGGAAGCCTCTGTTCAGCGACTCAAATTCCTCATACACAGAGCTTGGGATCAATCCATAAAACAGACTCTTTATGGACAAAACAATAGGACCAAAGTGCCGAATATTTATTGTTCCTAGGATGACACATGAACCTTAAAATGTATAATATTTGGATTATTCAAGAGAGCCCGGCAAGAAGGATGTCCCACGGATTTTTGGCAGGGACATGCCTGAGATTGTAGATAAGGATCAGTCCTCTGGAGCAGCCCCCACAATGGAAAACTACATCATTCAGTGGAACTTTTCCGTCTCTATCAATTGGAGGATTTGCCTGAGAACACAGGCAGCATAAGGCACTCTTAGCCCCAAGGTCACCCATCGTCTACTCGGCAAGGACCACTTTTCCATTCGAAGCAGACCTCACGAGTACAGTTTCATTAGGTAAGATGGTATGTGGCATGCCCTCCAGCCACACATGAAGAAATAATCCAATTTCCATTTAAATAACTAATGTTTCAACAGGTTTCTCTAAGTGGTTAATGCATTCTTTAGCGTCTTGGTGGATTTGAACTAATCTAAACCAAGGAAATTGTTATCACACAGTAAATCCTCAACTTCTCAACACCAGGCTGCAATTTCCTTCATTTTGAAGCATGTGTCAAGTTCAGTTCTTTAGGCCCAGATGGAGCAATGATTTCAGTGGACACGATTTCACAAGCATCACCTATATCCTCACGTTTTGCCAACTTTGCCTCTTACCCAATGGTTCTAAAAACGCCAGAGTATTAAAACCCGTACCAGGAACCCTAAATATGTCAATTTAATACTTAAGGCTGAAAAACATTTTTTTTAAATTTTATATTGGTGTATAGTTCAGGTGCACAGCAGAGCGACTCAGCCACACACAGACGTGCATCCATTCTCCCCCAGACCCGCCCCCATCCAGGCTGCCACGTGACATGGAGCAGAGTTTCCTGTGCTACACAGCAGGTTCGTATGAGACCCCCTATATGCAGAATCTAACAAGAAATGACACAACATTTTTTTTAATTAAAAAGCAAAAACAAAAGAAACAAGAATAATTATTTTGACACACTCATTTAAAGGAGCATTCAAATTTCCTGTTTAAAAGATCACGCTTCTATATACAATTTATGAACCATTAAGCGCCTTTCAAGGTCTTCATTCATGTAATCGGGCATAAACAAGTATCAATGTTACAGTCATCGGATTGCCACTGGTCACCACCCATAACTAGAGGGCTCAAAAAGGTACGTGGCCATCCACCATAAGGCTGTCCTGCCCCGCCACCTGCTTCTCAGACCTAGGGTTGTCTGTCTGAGTCATGTCCTCAGTCCTTCCCCCCAGCCACTCCAAGAAGGTATCTGGGGCTGTTGAAATTAACTTAGATTTTGAACACTTGTTATACTTCTAATTTTTTTTTTAAATGTGTCAGTCTCACTTATAAGATACTGAACATCAGCATTTATTTTTGTCTTAATCTATAATGATTTTGTAAATTATCCCTTAAAGAAATGATACACTATTGCTCAAAGAAAGATCATTTACATTGCAGCATAATGTCACTCAGTTAATGGAAATTTACAGAGAAGCCTGCTGTCCACAACTGCTCCCCTTGCTTATAAAGGCTGTTTTAGTCTCAGACTGAGACGACTTTTCTTTCCACGTCACTCAATTTGATGTGAGAGCTGGACCATAAAGAAGGCTGAGCGCCAAAGAATTGATGCTTTCAAACTGGTGCTAGAGGAGACTCTTGAGAGTTCCTCGGACTGCGAGGAGATCAAACCAGTCCATCCTAAAGGCAATCAACCCTGACTATTCACTGGAAGGACTGATGCTGAAGCTCCAACACTTCAGCCACTTAATGCGAAGAGCCGACTCATTAGAAAAGACTCTGATACTCGGAAAGACTGAAGGTAAAAGGAGAATGGGGGAGACAGAGCTCGAGATGGTTAGATGGTATCACCAATTCAAAGGGCAGGAATCTGAGCAACCTCTGGGAGATAATGAAGGACAGGGGAGCCTGGCGTGCTGTAGTCCACGGGGTCGCAAAGAGCCGGATATGACTTGGCAAATGAACAACAACAACAATTTGTTTATGCTTTTGCTGATTTATTTCTATCGCAAATGGAATCAGAAAGGAAGCCACAGAACCACGCGCTGTGCCATAAACAGTGCATTTAGATTTGCATGGGTGTCAACAGGCAACCTGCTGACTTAACTGAGTCCTAGGCCCGCACTTGAAGGCGGGGGAGGCAAACAGGGTCTGCCCCACTCTGGCACCCCCACCAGGCTGTCTTCTCCCTGCGCTGCCCCTCTCTGCATCAGGCCCCTCCTCTGCAGGGCATCCCCTCCACCTGCACCCTCTCTGGACCACACCCTCTCCCTCTGCAAAGAGAAGCAAGGAAACTTTCTCTTTCGGAAGGTGCGGAGCACAGGCCAACTTTTTTTTTTTTTCCTACTTCACCCTCACGAAAAGAAAACTTGCTTAATTCTACTGAAATGCACTCAGCTGATTGGAAACTAGGAGGTAGATGAATTCACAGTTTGCTTCTGATCTGTGCTGTGCATACACCAGCATATCATCAGGGAAAGCTTCAGTATCCAGCGGGGACAAGTGGAAATGTTCCTTCTGAATGTATTGTCAGTAGGCGGCCAGAGAAGCCGCGGTTTGCCTAGTGGATACTATTTTACCCTTTATAACAGCTACAAAAAGAATTCTGCCTCATGAACTTGGGGAAGCAACCGCCTACTGTCCAACGAACTACATTGCTTTATTTGCTAGTTGGAAACCAGAAGCTTCGCCGGGAATTTCCTTTTGAATGCCTTGGGCTGTGGTCACTAGAGGGCGCTAAGTGTCCCTCTAAAAGGTCTTCAGAGGGGAGATCAGTTCAGTTCAATTCAGTCGCTCAGTCGTGCCTGACATTTTTTTAGAGGGGAGATGAGTATGCCTAATTCTTGCCTCTTACATTTCTTGAATTGGTATTATAACAATATGAAATTATCTCATTTTAATCCATTAAATTCAAAGTCCAATATTCAAAATGTAGGAATTTTTTTGAAAATTAAACATTTTTCAATATCATGGGACATAAAGAAACATAAATAATAAAAAATAAATATAAACAGATCTGCACATAAGACTAAGTCATTCTTCTGGGTGAGATCTGACCATGGAAATTGTATAATTGTTCTACATCACTGTGAATAATTTCAAACCCTGAAAAATATCCTATTTCATGATAATTCTAAAGGGTTCAGTAAGCCCCCAGTGCAAGTTCCATCAAATAAATGGTAAATTTTGAATGCATTTATTTTCTGTTTTCAGGGCTAACACTTTACCTAAAGTCAGATATTCTTTCCAGACTTGAGGACTGAGGGATACGGATTATACTGTAAAATGTGAAAGAGACTTTGTCCTCTCTTCCTGTAGTCTCTCAACTGCTTATAATGCAACACATCAAAACGATACACAATATGGAGGTATATATAAATAGAGTTGAATAAAATGAGCCTTAAAACTAAATACAGGAGTCTTCTTGAGAATCATCCTATTATGCAATTACACTGACTTTGAAGGTCATCAACAGGCTATACACTTAAAGCAAAATTCAGTGCCTTGGAAATATTTGCAAAACAGAAAAAGTTAATTGATTTTGCAACTTTTCTCTTTTTTGTCTTCGCTTGTACTTGAACATATCTGTGTATTTCACTGTTTTCCTTTCACTTCGGTTCGTGTACCAAGAAGAGTGAGGTCAGTGGGTGAGGGCTGTTTGCGCTTCTGGCTGTCGGGGGGGGGGGCTCCCACCAACATCTGAAGGGCCCCCCGGTAACTGCGATTGACGACGGATTTTTCCCCTCGGTCTGCCAATGGAGCAGAGGTTCGTGTGCAGCGTATTCTAGAGAAGGAAAATTAAGGCAGTATTTCTTCTGTCCATCTGTGATTTCTAAAGGGAAACAAGCTTGGGCACGTAAATGGTACAGAGGAGCAGCTTGAGGCATTGGAGACCATTAAGAGCAGGGGGCTCCTTGCCCAGCTTTGCCCTGATCCGGCTCTAGATAAAGGACATTGTCTGCAAAAGAACAACCCAGCCGGCACCCACAGCCCTGTGTGTGTGTGCCAGTCACTCAGTTGTGTCCAACTCTGCAGCCCCATGGACGACAGCCCGCCAGGCTCCCCTGTTCATGGGATTCTCCAGGCAAGGATGCTGGAGTGGGTAGCCTTTCCCTTCTCCAGGGGATCTTCCCGATCCCGGGATGGAACCCGGGCCTCCTGCATTGCAGGCAGATTCCTTACCAGCTGAGCCAGCAGGGAAGCCCACCCACAACCCTGACTACCTACTCTAAGCTGGTTCAGTGGGAAACTGAGGCTGTGAGGGCAGGCCTACTGCATAGGTCCAGAGGTGAAATTGACACACTCAGGCTGCAGGGGGAGCCCAGGGCACCCCGAGGGGGCCCGAGCCCATGGCAGCACCACAATCTCAGGGGCCGTGGCTCAGGGCAGCGGGGTCTCAGCCTGGCCTTGTCCTCATCTGCTTGGGGACTGAATGAGTCATCTAACTCACCTGGGCAGACTTCCCCCCACCCATCCATTAGTATGTCTGTAGGCCTGTTCAAAGAAGGAATTAGCAGGTATTACGCATGCTGCTCTGGGCCACCCTTCCCGCATCCTGAAGAGTGAGAAGAGCGGTCCCCAGGGGCCCCCAGGGCTCCGTCACAGGGCTGGTGCTCAGCCAGCAAAGGCTGGAGGAATGAATGAATGAGTGAATGAATGAATGAAAGGGCCCAGGAGCCCTGGGAAGGGCAGCATGTGCTGTGCTAATGGGCAGCCCGGGGAGGGGCCTTTAGGGGACCACAGTTTAACGTGAACTCGAGACTCTATGGGGATGGGTGGTGAGATTGACGGTGACAGCCTTGTGACAGGTCCAGCCATGGTGGTGCCCCTGAAGGGCGATGGCATGGTGGTTTAGTCCCGAAGTCCTGTCCAACTCTTTGTGACCTCCATGGACTGTCGTCCGCCAGGCTCCCCTGTCCTTGGGATACTCCAGGCCAGAATACTGGAGTGGGTCGCCTTTCCCTTCTCCAGGGGATCTTCCCGACCTAGGGATCGAACCCGGGTCTCCTGCACTGCAGGCAGATTCTTTACCGTCTGAGCTACAAGGGAAGCCTCTAAGCTATGAGGGAAACCTGCAAGAGTGGTGACCAGACCACTATCTCTTCCCTCAAGTCTGAAGGGACCATGCCCAGCATCTGTGCTGTTCAGCTGGTTTTCAACGGCTTGATGGACGAGTCCCAAGATTTTCACTTGAAATGAAGATGAAAGCTGCTGCTTAAATTGTGAGCCATCCACAGCCTTCCCATTTCTGCTTCCACTTCCTTCCCCTTTCTCCTTGTCTCACACACACACACGATGATGGTAATGGTGAAGACAGACGACAGACAGATGACAGCACCCTGACGCAGAGAAGAATAAAGAGATTGGCTCTCTGCCCCCACCCCACCGTGATGCCCGCTCCCCCAGCAGTCTGCCAACCCCTCTCCCAAGCATCCAGGCCACCTGCCCGGGGTAACTTCAGAGGTGACTTTCTTGAGCAAGTCCCCCCCCCAGGTCAAGGTGCTGAGAAGTAAAGGAGGCACGTGGTCCCTAAGAGATCTTCTGCTCTGTGCGTTATGGGATTCCCATCTCAATAACTGACCCACAGTACCTGGCAGGGAATGGAGACTCAATCATAAATAAACATGGAATGACTGAGCAAGGGGAAAAAAGAAAACACTGAACAAGTGAATGAGCACATGCCCTTTATTATGCCTGCATCTCGCTGTGTTTACAGCAGACCTACCTGAGTCACAAAATAAAACAAAGGCTGTCATTCCCACTTCATACACCCCACGACCCTGGTCATTTTCCAAAGGGAACTGTGATGAAGATTATTTCCAGCTAAACTATCTCAGCAACCGGGGTGGCTTCACGGGCACTGAAGGACAGATTCACTGTGTTTCCAGGCATTTTCGGTCTCACCCGTGGCAATTATATTTCTGGAGATGCCCCAGTCAGACGTCCTGTCACACGAGCCCATTTTACAAGGTGACGCTGACACGGGTCCCATCCAAGCTGGTGGGCTGGTGTCTGCAGGGTAAGTTCAGCTACATGACTTCCAAGGTGACCTGTGAAGGTGATACAGCTTCCCCTTGGTTTTCTGGGGAGCAGGCCCCCTTAGGTCTCAACCACCACCCTGAGAAGAAGCCTGAGGCACATGGAGAGGCCATTTGTAGGCAATCAACCTGGCCTGCCGGGCAGCACCAACCCTCGGCGGTGCAAGTGAGGCAACGTTCAAGATGGCCCCAGCCCCAGATGCCCACTGACTGCAACCCCCTGAGAGACCCCGAGTGAAAACTGCCTCTCCCAGCCCCGGAACCAATGAGGAGTAGTAATATCAGATTACAATGACCAAGTGATTGCTGTGATCAATGATCAGATGATCATTATGATTTGAAGCCACGAGGTCAGCCGCAGCGATGAAGCAGGATCCCATCAGAAGACCTTTTACTTTCTGCCTCATTGTTTTAGAAGAACAACCTTTTTTCTATGTGATTATTTATCCACTCATCAAACCTTTACTGGCACCCATTATACGCTCGGCTTTGTGTCAGCCACTGAAGACACAAACGAACCAAAAGACCCCCATGTTAGCCGGAGAGAGAAAGACGGCAAGATCACAACAGTATCTCAACCAGAGCGAGGACAAAAGATGTGAATGTGAGAGCTCTCGTCTCTGCGCCCTCCCGGCCTCTGCTCGTTAAACGCGTAAGTGCCTCGGGGTCCCTGGACCCCCCCAGGTGGAACCCCTGCTGCTCCACTCCTGACCTTCACCCTCAGTCCACACCCAATGCCAGCGGCTCCCCAGGCTTCATACTGCCCGTGCCCCTGCTTCCGTTTTCTAGAAACTTCTCTGCCCATCAACCCCAGGTGACTCTCCCACGGAGACGTGGGAAAACTTTAATTTCCCCCTCTGCAACTTCACAGAAAAGAGGGGTGAGAGATGAGAAGCAGAAGGAGAGGATTCATTACCTCAGGTTACGAAAAAGAAAAGCCCTAGTGTTTAGAAGGCATTGTTATTATTTTTCCTGAAACATTAGCTCCTAGAAATCAGGAGCCCTGTGTCCTTATGGCTGTCTCGAAGGTTTCCAGCACGCCTTGGGGGCTGCCATCGGTCAAGTTTTGACTGTAATGAGAGCCATCTGGAAGAAGGCAATGGTGGATTCTGGCCACGCACCATATGAGAGCTTTAGGGTGAGCAAAGAGACACACAGTAGGTCTCTGTTTCCAAAAACCACAGTTGCGTGCGCTCATCCCCAAAAGTGGACAAGAAAAAAGTGCAGTCGTGAGTGGAATTCTCCCTGAAGGTCTGAGATTTCGTTGTTCAAAGGTCAGCTATTCTGCTTTTAAACCCCCAAATGCTTCTTGGAGATGAAGGATCACGGTTCCCCTCCTGGACAGCCGGAGCACCCAAACCTCACCTCCCAGACTGAGCTAGGGTTTGAGACATTTGATTCCATATTACTTAAAGCTGTTGCGAGCTTTTCATCGGGAATGGAAACCATTAATGTGTCTCACACGTCTCTCCGTTTTATGGAATTCTTGTGCTGGGGGAGTACTTTTTCTTTTATTATTTTCTTTTAACAGCCAGAAAACTGGGAAGTTCACAAAGAAATTGTTCAACTGCCTTAAATGACCCTTAACCTAAGAGGTTTCGCCTAATCTGTAAATTGGAGTTAAAAGTATTTCAGGACCTTTGGAGCGGGAAGCCCGTTGTCTTTAAAAGAGCGCAGAGACCCCTAACAATGGGGCTACACATGCCTTGGGCTTCTTTGTTACTTGCTGCAAACCAAAACCAGATGTGGAATATCAGCGGCTACCTTGTACTGACCCAGAGAAGCTGAGGCTAATCCAAATCATTCTTAATAACTCAAAACTGCCACCCTTTAACTATCTTAGTTTTTTTTTTTTTCCCTCACTTATAAATGCAAAAAAGAATTGACAGGACACATTAAAACCCATTTCCCTCTGAGCACACACAGATTTCCTTCAGTAAGAGCCCAGAGCAAAAGCTCATTCCCCTAGACCACGATGCTGTGATCTGGCTAGGTTCCACTTCAGTGATCAACACCTTTCACAAAACATGATCTGAAAGAATTTATCCTGAAAACGAAATATTTCTGTTGTTACCTTTTCCCAAGACTTGTTAGGTGTGGAGTTCCTTGAATAAGTCAAAGTGCTTGCAAATTTAAGAAAATAGGTTTAAGGTGAAATATCTAGCGATCTAAAATGTTCCTGCCTAACGTGGAAATCATTTGAATTCCCAATCATTTGCCTGAATTTTAAGAGTAATGAATATAAGTGGAGGAGAAAGATCAAGAGAAGCTGGAACGATTCGGAACCTCCCAAATGGAGAAATCCGTCATCTGAACCAAATTGGAGCATTCTATCAATGTTGTTTATTTTACCAAATCCAAGAGGAGCTATTTTAATACAAAATCAAATACAAAATTGTTTCAGATATTGAATATTGCTTTTTACCTTAAAGCAGGCACGGAGTGGAATGACTAGATACAAGGCCAGACACAGATTGATTTCGAATGTCTATAACTATGGCACTTACACTGTCATGCCACGTAGGACTTCTAGTCCTATGCTGAAATTAGAATGATGCATATGTATACATAAAAGAAAGGATAAGACAGAGTCATAATCATATTTCATCCATGGAAGACTGTGGATGGTAACATGGAAAGCACCCCATGACTTAATATATCACTAGGAAAGAAAAGAATCACTTGGCCCAACAAAATCAGCCACAATACTTCCTTATCCATCAACTGTAGACACATCCCGACTTCTGAAAACCAGTAAGTGCCTTAGCACAGATGTAATGTGGCATACTGAGAGAAGAAAAAATCATGAACGCACTAAAGTGTTATTCGGAACAGGCTGTAGGGTTTCTCAACCTTTGCACTAACAGTACTTTGCGGCTGGGTAACTTTTTGTCATTGGGAGGCTGCCCTGGGCATTGTAGGATGTTAGCGTGTATGGTCTCCACCCACTAGATGCTAGGAGCATCTTCCTTAGCCTCCATTATGACAACCCAAACGTCTTCAGACACTGCCAAATATCCCTGAGAGTGGAGCCAAAATCACCCCAGCTGGAAAACACTGGGACCGAGCAATTCAGTTTGATCAGCTTCATAGTATAATTTAGTCTATGTATAAATGGCAAATGGGAAAGTCAACTGTAGTATATTGTTAGATGAGATGCACTGACCTAAAAAGCATTACATAAGCAAACAGTTGCTGCATGGATAAAAGTGCCTGCTGGGCAGCCAAACCAATGGGATATAAATGGCTTTGAGAAGTGCTCTAGGAGTCGAACACAACTGAGTGACTTCACTTTCACTTTTCACTTTCATGCATTGGAGAAGGAAATGGCAACCCACTCCCGTGTTCTTGCCTGGAGAATCCCAGGGACGGAGGAGCCTGGTGGGCTGCCGTCTATAGGGTCACACAGAATCAGACACAACTGAAGCGACTTGGCAGCAGCAGCAGCAGCAGGATCACCCACCAATCAGTTCAGTTCAGTTCAGTCCTCAGTTGTGTCCAACTCTGCAACCCCGTGAATTGCAGCACGCCAGGCCTTCCTGTCCATCACCAACTCCTGGAGTTCACTCAAACTCACGTCCATCAAGTCAGTGATGCCATCCAGCCATCTCATCCTCTGTTGTCCCCTTCTCCTCCTGCCCCCAATCCCTCCCAGCATCAGAGTCTTTTCCAATGAGTCAACTCTTTGCATGAGGTGGCCAAAGTACTGGACTTTCAGCTTTAGTATCATTCCTTCCAAAGGACACCCAGGACTGATCTCCTTTAGAATGGACTGGTTGGGAAACGCAAATTAAAACCATAATGCAATGTCACCGCATACCTGTTAGAACTGCTATTATCAAAAACAGAAAGGAGAATAGCAAGTATTGGCGAGGATGTGGAGAAAAAGGAACATTTCCACACTGTTGGTAGGAATGTAAATTGGTGCAGGCACTATGGAAAACAGTATGGAAGTTCCTCAAAAAATAAAAATATAATAAAAATGTAACTACCATGCTGCTGCTGCTGCTAAGTCGCTTCAGTCGTGTCCAACTCGTATGAACCAGCAATTCTACTTGTGGATAGGAATCCCAAGGAAATGAAATCGCTATCTCAAAAAGATATCTGCATCCTTGTGTCCACTGAAGCATTATTATTAATAACAACAGTCAAGACAAGGAAGCAACCTAAGTGCCCATCAATGGATGAATGGATAAGAAGTGTGGTTCACAGATAAAATGGAATACCGGTTATAAAGAAGAATAAAATTATGCCATTTTCAACAGCATGGATGGACCTTGAGGGCATTATGCTAAGTAAAGTAAGTGACACAGAGACAAATACCGCATGATCTCATATGTGGAATAATAGTAATAAGAAGAGGGAATTCATGAACACCGAGAACAGGTTGTTGATTGCCAGAGGCAGGAGGAGAGGGGTGGGTGAGAAGGTAATGTACATGATGACTATAGTAACAGTACAATGTTGTATATTTGAGAGCTGCCAAGAGAGTGAATTTTAAAAGTTCTCATTACAAGAAAACGGTGTGGTGATGGATGTTAACTAGACTTACTGTGATAACCATTTCATAATATTAGTATATGCTGTGCTAAGTCACTTCAGTCGTGTCCGACTCTGTGCGACCCTATAGACGGCAGCCCACCAGGCTCCCCCATCCCTGGGATTCTCCAGGCAAGAACACTGGAGTGGGTTGCCATTTCCTATATTAGTATATATATCAAATCATTATGTTGTACATCTAAGACTAACACATTATTATATGTCAATTATATAGACTGTCAATTATATAATTGTTATAATACATTGTTATATGTCAATTACATAGATACAGGCAATAATTTTTTAAATTAATAAAGTTAAATAACATTGATGAGGTGAGTTGCTATCATAATATTTCACTATTTATATTAAATTAAAGAAAATCAAAATGAGGAAGAAATTAAAGAAAATCAAAAGCACAGTATTTTGGGCCTGTCCATATTTAATATTTTCAAAAGTGAAAAAAAACCTTTAATTTTTGCAACATTGGCAAGAATGTGGAAGAAAGAGCACTCCCATTCTCATTTATTAGGAATATAGATTAATACCGTATCAGAAAGTAATTTTTCCTTTGACTCAGCAATTTCTATCTGACAAATCCACCTTTTAGAGATATTCACAACAAAGACAGGTGCAAGAATAATCACCTTTTATTAATCATAAAAAATGAGAATAAGTTGAATTCTATCAGAGACTAAATAGACTATATACTGTTAAGAAGAATGAGATTTAGATTCACTGTATAGAAATTGTTCAAGGTATCATACGTTTTAAAAATTACCAGATCTATTTTAGTAAACACAGAGAAAACATCCTGAGGAATAAAACTCAGTATAGTGGCTGGGATGCAGGATAACTCCCTCTTTTTAAGTCAAACATTTGGGCAAAGTTGAGCTAGAACACGTATTGTTTATGTAATCAGAAAAAAATTCAAAGCATATTCTGGCATAGAAATATTAAAATGTCACAGAATTTGAGTGTATTAATAAATCTACTAGTAAAAATGTAATAGGCTACAGATTACACTTCATAAAATACATAAATAACATAAATAATGCACGTTCATATAGATACAAAAAAGTACAAGTTTATTCACTTATCCCAGAAATATTTGAGCATCTAGTTTATTAAATTAATGTTGGTAAAAAAAATAAATTAATTAATAAATTAATGTTGGTAGAATAATGTGAGACTCATTAATACAAGACTCTTGGGGAAAATGAAATTTTAGCTGAGTCCCACAGGATTAGAATGTGTTCAGATCATGGGGGGAAATGTCAAAATGTTTAAATAAAAAAAAGAAATTTCAAAACTCTGGTAAAGGAGTTGACTCAACATGAAAGAACAAAGAACGTGCAGGTAAGGTAATTCTAAGAAATATATCAAAATAAGGAAATATCTTGGCATCTACAGACAGTTGTTATCGACTCATTTGGGCAACGAGAATTGACAAGAATAATTTAAAGGACATGTGACATAAAATACTTCTAATTAAAACAAATTTTAAAACATGGTATGAAGTGATGGCTGTAGCGATTATTTATGCCCTAACTTGAGGTAGGTTAGGTTCTGTAAATAAAGAAGAGTAAATGTGAAATGGATTCGACAACAACGTTACTGTTTCTGCAGTTAATTGCTCATGGGAAACAGGTAAAGTTACTAATCTTAAGAAGTTAGAAAAAAAACAAAGAAAAAAGGAGAAAAATAAAAATGATAAGGACAAAATTTATAAAACAGAAAATGACCAAACAGTTGAGAAAATTAAAACCCAGTCTAGTTCTTTGGTAAGATTATTTATAAATCCTTGATAAGGATAAATAAGGAGAAAAGAGGAAAGATTGAAATAAAGTCAAGAATGAAAAGGGGGATGTTACTATATATCCTACGGACATTAGGAAAATTATAACAGCACATTAAAAACAATTTCCTATCAATAAATGCGAAAATTTAGCTGAAATTGATAAAATTCTTAAAAATGTAATTTATCAAAATTTCCAAAGAAATACAAATGTGAACTCCTGTAGTGATTAAAGACATTGAATAAAAACTTCTTAAAAGAAATCTTCAGAAAAATGAAGAAAACTTCCAAACCCAGATTGCTTTATCAGCACATTCAGACTAAACAGGAATTAATGTCAGTCTTATACATTGTCCAGATAATAAAAAAAGAGGAAAACTTGATTTCAACGTGTCTAGGACATTATAAGAAAGGAAAATTAGACTCATCTCACACATAAGTGCATATGCAAAAAACTTGAAAAAAAAATTCCAGAAAACCAAATCAACAGTATATAAAACATAATAGTATGTACCATGATCAAGCTGAGTTTATCCTAAGAATGAAAGGTTATTTCAACCAATATCAGTGATCAAATTTACATTGTAAAGAATAAAATATGATAATCCCAAGTAAAAGAGGAAAAGGCATTTGATGAGATTCAGTATCTATTCATGATAAAAATTCTTAACAAATTAGAAATAAAAAGGAACATTACCAATCAAAAAGGGCATCTGTCAAACCTACAGTAAGCTTCATACTTTAATGGTGAAACATTGAAATCTCATTTCTTTAAGCTGGGAAAAAAGATGAAGAGGCTTAATCACAACCCGTCATAAACTGTGTTTGGGGTCCTAGTCAGTACATAAGCAAGAAAATGAAATAAAATTCCAAGGAATTGGGAGAAAATAGACAAAACTTTAACTATTTGCAGATGATAATCGTTTTTTACATAGAAGATCCAAGAGAATTTAGAAATGAATCATTAGAATTAATAAGTTTGGGAACTTGGCTAGTTACATCAATATAGAAAATTCAGTTTTATTTCTATGTATCACTATCAACAGAAATTAAAATTTTTAAATGATACTTTTTCATTAGCATCAAAAAATCTTAAAAATATGGGAATAACTTCATATAAGATGTGCAGCATCTTTACACAGAAAACTACAAAGTATTATTGAAAGAAGACCCAAATAAATGGATAGCTATGCCACATTCATAGATTGGAAGACTTAACAAGATGTCCATTCTCTTCAAACTGATTAACAGGTTCAATGTAGATCCAATCAAAACTGCAACAAGATTTCTGTAGCACTTGACAAATGGATTCTAAAACGTGTATGAACATGCAAAGGTCAAAAACACAAGACACTCTTACAGAAAACGAGGTAAGGGGACGTCCTCGATGGTCCAGAGGTTAAGACCCCACATTTGCAATGCAGAGGGTGGGATTCCATCCCTGGTGGGGGAATCAAGACTCCACATAACAAGTAGCACAATCAAAAAAAAAGAAGAAGAATGAGGTAGGACAACTTGCTTCAGAGTGATATTCATGCAGGTATAAACAAACAAAACAAAGGAAAAGAAAACAAAGCCCAGAAACTGATTCACGCATATATGGACACACTTGATTTTTTTAAAGGGTGTGGTGCAGAGCAGTGAAGAAGAGAGAAGAAAATGGTGCTAATGAAATGTAATATGCATACAGGGAAAACAAAACTGACTAACGCACACCATTACAAAAATCAACTCCAGGTGAACTGTAGATATAAATGTGACAGGCAAAACAGTAAAAATCCTGAAACACACAATATCTTCATAATTTTGCAATGGGGAAGATTTTGTAAATAAGGCACAAAAACATTAAATGTAAAATGATAGACTGATAAGTAGACTATATTAAAATTAAGACAATTTTAAGACTTTTTCATCAAAAGATACTGTTAAAAGAATTAAAAAGCCAAGTCATGGAGTAGATGAGAATATTTTTAACATACGTAACTTACTATTCATATCCAGAATATGTAAAGAACCCCTATAAATCAATAAGAAGACATGCAATCCAAAGTAAAAAAAAAAAAAAAAGAAGTTGAACAGACAATTCATAAAAGAGGCTATCAAATCTCCACTGAATATAGGAAAAACTCTTCTATTTCATTAGTAACCCAGGAAATGCTAATGAAAAGTACATTGAGATAACACAAGATACACATCAGGATGTTGAGAATGAAGAGAAATGACAACATTTTGGGCCAAGAATGCGGAGCAACAAGAACCCTAAACTATTATTTATGAGTCAGAGTTCCTATAGGAAACAGCATATTCAAAGAGTTATAACTAAAGAGAGTTTAATGAAGAAATTATGGACGGAGGTTTGTGACACTGTACAGGAGACAGGGATTGAGACCATCTCCAAGAAAAAGAAATGCAAAAAAGCAAAATGGCTGTCTGAGGAGGTCTTACAAATAGCTGTGAAAAGAAGAGAAGCAAAAAGCAAAGGAGAAAGGAAAGATATAAGCATCTGAATGCAGAGTTCCAAAGAATAGCAAGGAGAGATAAGAAAGGCTTCCTCGGTGATCAGTGCAAAGAAATAGAGGAAAACAATAGAATGGAAAAGGCTAGAGCTCTCTTCAAGAAAATCAGAGATACCAAGGGAACATTTCATGCAAAGATGGGCTTGATAAAGGACAGAAATGGTATGGACCTAACAGAAGCAGAAGGTATTAAGAAGAGGTGGCAAGAATACACAGAAGAACTGTACAAAAAAGATCTTCATGACCCAGATAATCATGATGGTGTGATCACTCACCTAGAGCCAGACATCCTGGAATGTGAAGTCAAGTGGGCCTTAGGAAGCATCACTATGAACAAAGCTAGTGGAGGTGATGGAATTCAAGTTGAGCTATTTCAAATTCTGAAAGATGATGCTGTGAAAGTGCTGCACTGAATATGCCAGCAAATTTGGAGAACTCAGCAGTGGCCACAGGACTGGAAAAGGTCAGTTTTTATTCCAATCCCTAAGAAAGGCAATGCCAAAGAATGCTCAAACTACGGCACAATTGTGCTCATCTCACAAACTAGTAATGCTCAAAATTCTCCAAGCCAGGCTTCAGCAATATGTGAACCGTGAACTTCCATATGTTCAAGCTGGTTTTAGAAAAGGCAGAGGAACCAGAGATCAAACTGTCAACACCCCCTGGATCATGGAAAAAGCAAGAGAGTTCCAGAAAAACATCTATTTCTGCTTTATTGACTATGCCAAAGCACTTTCACTGTGTGGATCACAATAAACTGTGGAAAATTCTGAAAGAGATGGGAATACCAGACCACCTGACCTGCCTCTTGAGAAACCTGTATGCAGGTCAGGAAGCAACAGTTAGAACTAGACATGGAACAACAGACTGGTTCAAATAGGAAAAGGAGTTCGTCAAGGCTGTATATTGTCACCCTGCTTATTTAACTTATACACAGAGTACATCATGAGAAACTCTGGGCTGGAGGAACCACAAGCTGGAATTAAGATTTCTGGGAGAAATATAGATAACCTCAGATACGCAGATGACACCACCTTTATGGCAGAAAATGAAGAACTAAAAAGCCTTTTGATGAAAGTGAAAGAGGAGAGTGGAAAAGTTGGCTTAAAGCTCAATATTCAGGAAACTAAGATCTTGGCATCCAGTCCCATCACTTCATGGCAAATACATGGGGACAACAGTGGCTGACTTTATATTTTGGGGCTCCAAAATCACTGCAGATGGTGACTGCAGCCATGAAATTAAAAGACGCTTACTCCTTGGAAGGAAGGTTATGACCAACCTAGACAGTATATTAAAAAGCAGAGACATTACTTTGCCAACAAAGGTCCATCTAGTCAAGACTATGGTTTTTCCTGTGGTCATGTATGGATGTGAGAGTTGGACTATAAAGAAAGCTGAGTGCCAAAGAATTGATGCTTTTGAACTGTGGTGTGGGAGAAGACTCTTGAGAGTCCCTTGGACTGCAAGGAAATCCAACCAGTCCATTCTGAAGGAGATCAGCCCTGGGATTTCTTTGGAAGGACTGATGGTAAAGCTGAAACTCCAGTTCTTTGGCCAACTCATGCGAAGAGTTGACTCATTGGAAAAGACTCTGATGCTGGGAGGGGTTGGAGGCAGGGGGAGAAGGGGACAATAGAGGATGAGATGGTTGGATGGCATCACCGACTTGATGGACATGAGTCTGGGTGGGGTCCGGGAGTTGGTGATGGACAGGGAGGCCTGGTGTGCTGCAGTTCATGGGGTTGCAAAGAGTCGGACACGACTGAGCGACTGAACTGAACTGAATGAAGAAAGTGTTCAAAGTCAAAGGCAGAACGGAGTGAAAACTAGAGGATGATCCTGCGGTCCAGGAGGAAGGGGAGGCAGTCCAACCCTCGTGCTCATGGTAGCATGCGTTAAGGGGCCGTTTCTGCTCTTACAGTTAATCATAGGGCACATTTTACCTTTCAGGGACTTTTCTGTATGTGTTATGCTTCAAATCCTTAAAAAAATTAATAAAAAGGTGTGTGTAATCATGAAATATTAGATGTTAGGAATGCATTCTCTGGCTCTTTCAAACCCTGTATTAGGCTATGTCATAAGGAAGAACACTTGTATTCTATTACAAGTTAATCACTAAAGGGATGTTGCCTATAAACTTAAAATTGTACAATAATGGCCCATCTCTGGGAATTCTGCCTCCCCGATAATGAGCAGTAGGCTAAAATACCTTTGTTTTATACATATTGCTATATTTAAAATGGATAGTCAACAAGGTCCTACTGCACAGCACAAGGAACTCTGCTCTAGGTTACATGGCAGCCTGGATGGGAGCGATGTTTAGGGGAGAATGGATACATGTATATGTATGAAAGTGGCTCAGTCATGTCTGACTCTTTGCAACCCCATGGACTATAGCCCACCAGGCTCCTCTGTCCGTGGAATTTTCCAGGCAAGAATACTGGAGTGGGTAGCTATTCCCTTCTCCAGGGGATCTTCCCAACCCAGGGATCGAGCCCAGGTCTCCCGCATTGCAGGCGGATTCTTTACCAGCTGAGCCACCACGGATGCCCTGATATGTACGGCTGAGTCCATGTGCTGTCCACCTGTAACTATCATAACATTGTTAATCTGCTATATTTCAATATAAAATAAAAAGCTGAAATTGTATAAAACAAACCCAACAAAACATAAATGTGAAAAGAACTAAAATAAAATACCTTTGTTTAACTCTCAGGAAACAAGCTGATCAGGCCCACCTGTGAATGGCTGCAGGCAATAAGAAATGAATACCTCTGGAGTCTGGCTAGAACCGGGACTTCACCCACTCTCCTTTAGTGTAAAAGAAGCCTGAATTGTAACTCGGGAAGATGAAATCTTTGGGACACTGGTCCACCAATCTCTCAGTCTGCTGTCTTTCTGAATAAAGTTGCTGTTTCTTGCCCCAACAAATTGTACTCGGCCTGTCTGTGGTAGTACAAGCCTGGACTTATAACAGCTATCCACACAAGGCTAAGATGTAAATGAGGGCAGAGACCCTGAGCTGGGAGAAAGGGGCAACTGAGAAGCACCTTGCCACCAATTAGCTTCCAAAAAAGAGAAGGGCTTCCCGGATGGCTCATCAGGTAAAGAATCCACCTGCAATGCAGGAGACACAGGAGATGTGGGTTCGATCCCTGCGTCAGGAAGATCCCCTGGAGAAGGAAATGGCAGCCCACTCCAGTATTCTTGACTGGGAAATCCCATGGACAGAGGAGCCTGGCAGGTTACAGTCCATGGTGTCGCGGCAGTCAGACACGACTGAGTGCATGGAACTCACTCATAAGGGTAGCTCAGGCAGGTCACAGAAAACCATTTATTTCAAAGACTTTTTGCATAATCCCCCTTCAAGAAAAAAGAAAGAAAAAGAAAGGAGGAAGGGACAGAGGGAGACACCTCCAGGGCTACCTCTTCTTCTGAGGTCATCACATCAAAAGTTGTCACGTAGGTAATGCTTTTATGGCAGCCCGATTAAATACAGATATCAGCAGTGAAAAGGGGATGATCGCGACCTGCAGTAACATGCCAACTCTTCTTGTCCAGGAAGTGGAGATCAGTAACGTGAAGCATCATGAACACTTCTCCTGACCCCTGAAACTCCTCCATGGCAGGGACACACTCTGGTGAGAGGGACTGGCCCCCAGGGAGAAGGGGCCCTCATATAATAGGTGGCATTAAGTTAAAGTCGACACAACAGATAGGAGCCATTTACAGAAGCAGCATTTGAAAAGCCCCTGATGCTGGGAAAGACTGAAGGTGGGAGGAGAAGGGGACAACAGAGGATGAGATGGTTGGATGGCATCACCGACACAATGAACGTGAGTTTGAGTAAACTCCGGGAGTTGGTGATGGACAGGGAGGCCTGGCGTGCTACGGTCCATGGGGTCGCAAGGAGTCGGTGTGTGTAATCATGAACCAAACTGAACGAACAGAAGCAGAGATGCAGCATCCAGGTGAGAGACAGCCACTTCCATGTTCCTGAGTCAGGCTGTTTGGCAAATTAGAGAAACAGAATATTGAAGCACCATGAGCCAAGCCAAGTAATAGCATCTGGCATCTGAAAAGCGGGAGAAACCCAATTCATACTGAGGAGGGTGGCCGTATTCCCAACGTGGCAGGAAGCCCCTGGGGCTGGAGATGAAACAGACATGGGATGATCTGACGCACACGCTCTAAAGCAGCTCTCGATCCTAAATAAAGGACTGTCAACATGCAGGAAGGGAAGCTGGGAGAGCCCGGGTGAAGAACGATGGAGCGGGAGCCCCTGGAGGAAGCGTTGACAGGGCTGGCTGATACACGGGAAGCAGAGAGGGAAGAAAAGAATCAGAGATGATTTGCGGTTTCTGGATGTTGTTTTGTTTACCTTGCGTGGCCTTAGCAACCGGAAGGACAGGGTTTCCACTTTACAGAGCTGTGGGGACTGGGGGAATACAAGTTCTGGGGAAGACAGATCAGGATTTGTACTTAAAAAGTCAAAGTGCTGTATGGATATGCATGTTGAGATAGTAATTAAGAGACTTATAAACAGGGAGGTAAGATTGGGAATCACTGAAATTAGTGGTGGGGGAGGGGAGTCGAACCATGTGATTTTTACATTTTTAATGGGGACCATATTTTTAACAGGGAGGTAAGTATAAACAAAGGGGTTAAAGCCGAGCCTTGGGACTGTCCATCACTTAGATGCTGAGCAGAGAAAAATAGAGCCAGCCTATGACTCAGGTCGGTGCATGAGGGTTTCCATGCAGCCTCGAGTGCCCGTCGGAGATTTGTGGTCACAAATGCTGAGTGAGAGCTGCCAGCACGGTACTGTGCATCTTCTCGGGCAACGCGCAGCAGCTCAGAGTGAATGAAAGGGACCAAGCCGGAGCCAGGCATCACAGAACCTTAGCAGGCGTGTCTGTTCTTAGCTGAATTTTACAGATGACGGTGCAGAGAGCCAGAGACGTTAAGGAACGTGCCTGTCACACCTGCGCACCGCGGGCTAGAGTAGAGCCCGTTTGAGGCAACTAGAGAAAGCCTGCACACAGCAAGAAAGAAAGAAAAAAAGAAAACCCACAATATTTAAAAATAAAAAAAAAAAACAATATTCAGGGCTCTTGGGAAAGGCATTCCTCCAGAGAAATGCGATATGGTTCATTACAGTGTGATGGATAAAATGAGAGAAGAAAATGATGTTAGTGAAGTTCACTGAATTTGTTTGCAAGAAGCCTTAATTCAGGGTTTGAATTTTGGAAGCTGAGATAAAATGGGGAGTCACTTAAACAAGGTGTTAGCCATTTGCAGCTCAAAGTGAGTAGGATGATGACAAAGCTCTTCCAAGCCCACTGAGTAAGAACTCCTGGGGCCACAAAGAAATGGACTCAACCTGGCAATTATGACCCGACAGGCATTAAAGGTGCCCTGGGGTACATTTTCAGGCCCAGCCTCCCTTATTTGCTGATACTTTTGATCATATTTGCAATTTGTGACCTGAATATTAAAAGTACAATGTGAATGAAATTCAATTATCTCTGGGTAAAAGTTCTCACTATGAAAGGTTATAATTCATGTTTTGTACCCAACTACAAGTATTACCTATGAAAATGGAGGGTTTTCTATTATGGAAAGAACTGCTTAAATATAAACCTGAAGTAGCAATAATTTTTCATAATATGTGGTTCCCTCCTTAAGGATAAGCAGTGGTGGGGGGCAGGGAAGGTTTGCTTTTTAGGAAATGGTATAAGTATAGCCTGCTTCATATATAAATTGTTTAAATATAGTTAATTAAGTTAAAAGATGTAAAATAAGGTATGGACTTTTTCTCAATCTCAGAAAGATTTACTTCTGAAGTAATGGGCTTTACAAAATATGCACTTTGGGTTTCCTTTTTCTTAGTATCTATAAATTTACTAATAAAAGGTTTTGTCTTGACTTAGTAACATTTGAAAAGATGGATTACACTGGCATCACAAGGAGAGGATATCATAAATTAAAACTCTATACATGAACTGTATTCTCTTATTTGCAATATGACAAACGATCGTGTAAAGTCCCAATCAATAAAAGCTGCCTGAATATTAGAAAGTGGATTTGGCCATAAGCATTCTAACAGCAATGTTCAAAAACACCCCAACTGCTTTAATTATCAGTGTACAGTGCAGATCAAAAATGTCAAAATATTTCATTTTAATCAAGCAATTATCTACATGTGGCTTAACTCTACACTGTGAAAGTTCAATCAGGTATTTCCAAGGTATTTATCAAAGTTCAATAGCAGTCCTGTCTCATACATCAATTTCAGACTAGACAAAAGGAAGAAGCAAATTCTTGTTTGTTTCAGTATTTTCCAAGCCAATCCCAAAGACAAGAGTTGTTATTCTCATGTGAATTTCCAGTAAAAATCTGGGCAATCTTGGCTTTGACCATCTGTTTAGATACGATATGATGGAAATAAAGTAAAAAAAAAAGAAAAGAAGGTATAAGCTCTATTAGACTATTTTTCTTGGATGTAAAATGTGTTTAGGGAAGAAATGAGTTGTTCCATGAGCCAGGGCCCTTATTTCTTACGTGGGAGCAACTTTGGCTTCGCAAAATGGTTTTATCAAAGGAGGCTTTGTGTTCGGGGGAGCTGAGTTGTCCACTCAAAACCATTTCAAAAAACGCCACTGGATCCCAGGCTTCCAGGTTCCCTCCTGAAATAGGGCTTATAGTTCTTAAGAAACACACACAGGTGGCAGAGGGGGCAGGGGAAAAGTCATGTGGGTTAAAGCTTATATCCTATCCATGGCTGTCTATTGCAGACCTTTTCCCTGCACCTTTTCATAGAAGCCATAATACTGGCATTGCTGCTATACCTTATGTAACACCAAGTCTGTATTTATAACAAACATTCTAACGAGTACCTGTCACTGACATCACCCCAAAAATAGTCAGAAAAAATTTTCTAGGATAAACATCTCTTTCCTATTTCATCTAAACAGTGGTATTGGTTGTTAAAAAAAAAAATAAAGACAAACAGTAACTTATCACATGCCACACGCCCCTATAAACGCTTTACGTACATTAATCCTAAGTCACTAATTCTTAACCGTAGTCCTATGAATGAGATGCCATTCGTCCCATTTCACAGGTGAAGAAACGAAGACTTGCTGCTGCTGCTGCTGCTGCTGTCGCTTTAGTCGTGTCAGACTCTGTGCGACCCCACAGACGGCAGCCCACCAGGCTCCCCCGTCGCTGGGAGTCTCCAGGCAAGAACACTGGAGTGGGTTGCCATTTCCTTCTCCAATGCATGAAAGTGAAAAGTGAAAGGGAAGTCGCTCAGTCATGTCCGACTTCGCAACCTCATGGACTGCAGCCCACCAGGCTCCTCCGTCCATGGGATTTGCCAGGCAAGAGTACTGGAGTGGGGTGACAGGCTTAGACAGGGTTAAGTCCTTTCTCCAAGGTTCAGAAAGTAAGAGGCAGGATCAGAACTGCAACGAAGAACTCTCTGGCCACGGAACTGGTGGTCGTCCTGACCTGCTCCTCTGGGCTGCCACCCCAGCTAATGTTCTGCGTCTGAGTCTCACTCCATTCATTATCATCATTATCAATAACATCCCCGTAACCCATGTGGAATACTCATCCACATCTAGCCCAATTTGCTACTGGATTTCAATGGTATTTCATATGAAAACAATCAATAACAGAAAGGACCTGGATCCGGTTTCAAAAACATAATTTGAAAGGAATTCACTCCGAAAGCTCCAAGGAGCCCAGTGAGCTCTGAGCAGCACCCTGGAAGGGCTTCTTAGCTACCTTCACTCCCCTTTGGATGTCTCCATCCATCTAAAAATACATGTCTGGCTCCGCCCGCTCATAAACAGAAACACAGAGACACAGTCTCCAAAGGCAAAGCTGTGCTTTTAAGGGGCATTCTGTTTTTGTAGGTGTTCAAGGATCTGGAATCAAAGCATCAGAATTATTAAAATTAATCCAATTTTCTTTCATTTATTTTCTTAGTTCATACTTCTAAAAGATATATTTTGGAAGGCCCTGTTCAGCCCAACCGTTTACAAATCAAAGCTTTCTTTGGAATTCGGGAGACCTAACCCAACCTAGACAGGAACCCTCTGCCAACTCCGGGGCCCTCCCCACTGTCAGGAATATGGCAGCATTATTTGACTTGTGCTCAGATTTAATTATAGTGTCAAAAATCTACCTTAAATGGCTTTCATCAACGGCCAAAACTGTGAGTCTTTCTGGCTTGCATTTCTATAAACAAAGAATAAATTTCAATATGTCACAAAGTGGCAGCAACTCGGTCATCACTGGACCAGGAAGACTTATGCAACCACTGCTGGCTGGAAACAGAGCCAGCGTCTTCATATACATGACTGCTGGCTGATCATTTCAAATGACTAATCAACAGAACCAGTGCAAAACTACGCAAGCTACAGCCCTGAAATCCCTCGGCCTCAGCCGCTCACGCTGGCAGAGCCTGGACAAAGCTGCCGATGACTCTTCCTGCTCTCTTTCAGCCCATTTTTAGAAACATCATTGCACGTTTAAAATATAACGCACAAAAGGGTCCTTGATAACAGAGTATTCTGTTACGAGAAACTCCAAAATACAGAGGAGGTGAAAAGAGCTTAGGCTTTCTTTAGTGAAGTGGAGAAGACACAAACCGCTTCTCTGTATAAGTCCCCAAAGCAAGAAATTCCAGAACCAGAAATGTGCATCCTCTACTTGGGAAATATTTAAAAGTCTAAAGAGCGATCACCCAGCTTAGCCTGAGCACTTCTGAAATTGCTCCTGCAAGACTCCTCTATTTGAAATTCTTTCCAAGGGAAGTACAGAATTAACGCCAAACACAAAGCCCAGGCAAATGCCAAACAATGAGACCAATGGCCATAAACCAAGGGTTGATCCATCACAGAAGCTACGCGTGCTGCTTTCCACATGAAAGCACTGCGGGAAGGGGTGGAGACCGACACGGGAATTCACAGTATTCGTGGTCACAGAAGCAGATCAGCAAACGAACTTGCAAAAGTAAAAGGCGGATATGTTTTGGATATTCCAAGAAAACGAGTCAAGACAACTTGAGAGGAGTCCCAGGACCCACCTCTGCCGGTGTGATGTGAGGACTAGGGCGGAGGAGGTGACACCACTCACGTCTCCTTTCTGGCTCCTGTTCCACCGCCTCCGCTGGGCATCGGTCCTCCACCAGGACCCTGCCCACGTCCTCTGTGAAAGGCCAGGTCCACACCCTCCTCTTAGACTGACGCCTTCGCAGCTACCCAAGCTCTGCCCCACTCTTGATGAGGATCTCAACATCCACAGGCCTGCCAGAGCCTCACCCGGATGAACATGAGCCCTTCAATGAAACTGGATCCCCACTAAGTGCAGGGGGTCTCCTCGGTGCTCCCCCTCCAACGTTTCTCCTCCCTCCAGGTCCCCCAAGCCAAGATACAGGGGTCACTGGAGAGCCAGCACGCTGTGTCTTCTGCATCGTCCAATCCACCCCCAAGACCCCACTGACTGTACCTCCTATATGCTGCTATTTAACTGACTTGAGCCGGGACCACTTCCTATGGGGGGAGAAGAGGCATATTTACATCAGTGGGAAAATGGATCCCTGCACACTTCCCGTCAGATCCCAGAACCGGCAGAAGGCAGGGAGAAATCAAGACAGAAATCACCATCTTCACCTGTCCGGAGCAACCACAGTCTCGGTTGAGACAGGGGTATGTGGGTTTCGAAAAGTCAACTGGAAGCCAAGTGAGTCGATGAGGGGCTGAGCAAAACCTCAAGCTTATTTTTCCTGTAAGGCAAGAACATTAACAGGGATACCCAAGGAACCCGTTTAAAAAAAAAATAGAATGCTATTTCGATTATTGTGGGGGAACGGTAACTCTAGGGTGGGGAGATGTGAATTTAAAGAAGGGTGGAATTGTATAAAGGAGTCTTAAAGAGAGGATGTGGTCTGGTAAACACACGGATGCTGTGCATGAGGGAGATGCTGGGGAAACGCAAGGAAAGGAGTCTCCTGCGGGGCAGGGTTGGAGGACAGGGATTGAGTGTCAAGGAAAGTAAACTAATCCACGAATGGAGCAAACTCCCTGGAAGCAGGAAGCCGGAGCCAGAGATGAGTAGGAAAAAAATGTGAGCTCTGCTCTACATCTCTCAGTCTCTGTCTCTGTATCTCTGTTTCTTCTCTTGCTTTCTTGCCTTCTCACCCTCCCATCAAATTAATCCACTTCTAGAATCTTATACTGAATGAATTAGATGTAATTACTGTAATATTAAGGCTCAGATGGTAAAGAATCGGCCTGCAATGCGGGAGACCAGGATCTTCCTGGGTCAGGAAGATCCCCTAGAGGAGGAAATGGCAACTGACTCCAGTATTCTTGCCTGGAGAATCCCATGGAAGGAGGAGCCCGGCAGCGGGCTACAGTCCATGGGGTCACAAAGAGCTGGACACAACTGAGAGACTAACATTTTCACTTTTCATCATCATATTAACCACGATTTTGTCTGTGATAGGGAAAAACCAGAAAATACCGAAAAGAGTCAAAGTTGGACTCTAAGAATATATGGGAGTCTTTACTATGGCTGCCCAGGTGGCTCAGTGGTAAAGAATCTGCTGGCCAATGCAGAAGACCTGGGTTCAATCCATGGGTTGGGAAGATCCCCTGGAGAAGGGAATGGCTCACCCACGCCAGTATTCTTGCCTGTAGAATCCCATGGACAGTCCATGGGGTTACAAACGAATTGGACATGACTGAGCAACTAACAATTTTAAACACTTTACTATGTCACAGGAGACTATGTCACAACAGAAGCTGATACTTATGAATTTACTGATAAACAGTGCCTGCTGAGTCCCCTCAGTGGTGTCCGACTCTTTGTGATCCTGTGGACTGCAGCCCACTAAACTCCTCTGTCCATGGGATTCTCCAGGCAAGAATACTGGAGTGAGCTACCATTTCCTCCTCCAGGGGATCTGCCAACCCAGGAAGTGAATACCCGACTCTTATGTCTCTTGCATTGGCAGGTGGGTTCTTCACCACTAAGCCCCACCTGGGAGAGCAATTAACAAAACTCTTAAGTTAAATATTTTTAATTGTAGTAATTTAAAGCATTGGATTTTATTTTTTAAAATAAACTTATGTTATATTCTTATATAAAGGCATATAATTGAATTAAAAGGCTTTTATCTATTAACTAGAAGACTACTGGAGAAAGCGATGGCACCCCACTCCAGTAGTCTTGCCTGGAAAACCCCATGGATGGAGGAGCCTGGTAGGCTGCAGTCCATGGGCTTGCAAAGGGTTGGACACGACTGAGCAACTTCACTTTCCCTTTTCACTTTCATGCATTGGAGAAGGAAATGGCAACCCACTCCAGTGTTCTTGCCTGGAGAATCCCAGGGATGGGGGAGCCTGGTGGGCTGCCATCTACAGGGTCGCACAGAGTCAGACACAACTGAAGCAATTTAATAGCAACAGCAGCAGAAGACTATTACTGAAAAAGAATAGATACTCTTTCTGAGTAATGGGGCTGGGAAAGTTTTATTTCTCTTTTCACTAACTGTACTTACGAAACTATCTACCATTATTAACTTTATAACAAAAATGTTACTTTTTCAAGAAAAGAGGTACAGTTATACAAATATTATTAGGACATATGACAGAACAAAATTATGCAGCACAAAAAATTATCATAAGAATTGGAAAATTACATTAGGAATTCTGTCTGAGTGAAGCTGCAGCAGTTGAGAAAAATCATATTTCTGAGCATCTAATAAGACACAGTAATAAGAGAAACAGGATGACTTACAGAATTTTTTAAATTGAAATATAGTTGATTTACAATCTTGTGTTAGTTTCAGTTCAGTGCAGTCGCTCAGTTGTGTCCGACCCTTTGCAACCCATGGACTGCAGCACACCAGGCCTCCCTGTCCATCACCAACTCCCTGAGTTTACTCAAACTCATGTCCATTTAGTCGGTGATGCCATCCAACCATCTCATCCTCTGTCATCCCCTTCTCCTCGTGCCTTCAATCTTTCCCAGCATCAGGGTCTTTTCCAATGAGTCAGCTCTTCGAATCATGTGCCCAAAGGATTGGAGCTTCAGCTTAAGCATAAGTCCTTCCAATGAATATTCAGGACTGATTGCCTTTAAGATGGACTGGTAGTTTCAGGTGAACAGCTAAGTGATTCATTATACAGTCATATATATGTGTGTGTGTCTGTGTATATTTTTTCAATTCCTTTTCATTATAACAACATATTGAGTATAGTTCCCTATGCTATATAGTAGGTCCTTGTTGGTTAGCTATTTTATATTTAGTAGTGTGTATATTATCACGATGGTGTGAGCCAGACATCCTGGAATGTGAAGTCAAGTGGGCCTTAGGAAGCATCACTATGAACAAAGCTAGTGGAGGTGATGGAATTCCAGATGAGCTATTTCAAATTCTGAAAGAAGATGCTGTGAAAGTGCTGCACTCAATATGTCAGCAAATTTGGAAAACTCAGCAGTGGCCACAGGACTGGAAAAGGTCAGTTTTCATTCCAATCCCTAAGAAAGGCAATGCCAAAGAATGCTCAAACTACTGCACAATTGCACTCATCTCACACACTAGTAAAGTAATGCTCAAAATTCTCTAAGCCAGGCTTCAGCAATACATGAACCGTGAACTTCCAGATGTTCAAGCTGGTTTTAGAAAAGGCAGAGGAACCAGAGATCAAATTGCCAACATCTGTTGGATCATCAAAAAAGAAAGAGAATTCCAGAAAAACATCCATTTCTGTGTTATTGACTATGCCAAAGCCTTTGACTGTGTGGATCACAATAAACTGTGGAAAATTCAGAAAGACATGGGAATACCAGGCCACCTGATCTGCCTCTTGAGAAACCTGTATGCAGGTAAGGAAGCAATAGTTAGAACTGGACATGGAACAACAGACGGGTTCCAAATAGGAAAAGGAGTATGTCAAGGCTGTATACTGTCACCCTGCTTATTTAACTTTTATGCAGAGTACATCATGAGAAACCCTGGATGAAGCACAAGCTGGAATCAAGATGGCCAGGAGAAATATCAATAACTGCATATATGCAGATGACACCACCCTTATGGTAGAAAGTGAAGAAGAACTAAAGAGCCTCTTGATGAAGGTGAAAAAGTAGAGTGAAAAAGTTGGCTAAAGCTCAACATTCAGAAAACTAAGATCATGGCATCCGGTCCCATCACTTCATGGCAAACAGATGGGGAAACAGTGGAAACACTGGCTGACTTTATTTTTGGGGGCTCCAAAATCACTGTAGATGGTGACTGCTGCCATGAAATTAAAAGACACTTACTCCTTGGAAGGAAAGTTATGACCAACCTAGACAGCATACTAAAAAGCAGAGATATTACTTTCAACAAAGGTCCATCTAGTCAAGGCTATGGTTTTTCCTGTGGTCATGTATGGATGTGAGAGTTGGACTATAAAGAAAGCTGAGCACCGAAGAATTGGTGCTTTTGAACTGTGGTGTTGGAGAAGACTTTTGAGAGTCCCTTGGACTGCAAGGAAATCCAACCAGTCCATTCTGAAAGAGATCAGTCCTGGGTGTTCATTGGAAGGACTGATGTTGAAGCTGAAACTCCAATACTTTGGCCACCTGATATGAAGAGCTGACTCATTTGAAAAGACCCTGATGCTAGGAAAGATTGAGGGCAGGAGGAGAAGGGGGTGAGAGAGGATGAGATGGTTGGATGGCATCAGCAACTCAATGGACATGAGTTTGGGTGGACTCTGGGAGTTGGTGATGGACAGGAAGGCCTGGCGTGCTGCAGTCCATGGAGTCACAAAGAGTCAGACACAACTGAGAGACTGAACTGAAGTGAGTGTGATTATTTTAAGCCCAAACTCTTAATTTTGCCATCTACTAAGAAGTTCACCACCCACTCCAGTGTTTTTGCCTGGAGAATCCCAGGGACGGGGGAGCCTGGTGGGCTGCCGTCTATGGGGTCGCACAGAGTTGGACACGACTGTTGTGACTTAGCAGCAGCAAGAAGTTTACCAGTTTATAAAAAGAGGGTTGATTTATCTGCACTCTCAAACTTGAGGGTAATTTTCCATGAGGGACATCCAGACACAAAATGAGCAAAACCCTTGACAGGACTTCTCTGAAATGGCCACAGACACCACAAGCGTGGTCTGTCCCACACTGGGTCTTGGTAAAATTCAAGGGCATAAGATTCAAGTGAGGATGGGAGAAGAAAACTCCCCAGGGACAAGAACAAGGTCCAGTCCTGGGAAACCAGAGGGGGTCCCAACATGGTCTCCAGACCATCAGCATCACCTGGGGCTGGAAGGAAAAGAAAGGCAGGAGTTCCTCAGCAGATTCCCAAGTCAGCATTTTTGAGGTCGGCCAGGAAATCATTTTAACACATCCTCCAGTTTGAAAACCCGTGTGGTAGGCAACTTCCTGCTCACTCACAAAGGGATGGCACTACATGACCACCAAGGAGCGACTCCCTACTGCACTCCTTAGACTATCAAGCTCCGTCCACTTCCCTTTTCCCAAGACCTCCTGTTCTTCTTCATTTGTTTTTTTTTTTTTTTTTTCCCAATGTACTTATCTCCTGCTCCCTATTTTACTTAAATACCTTATAAAATATCTTCCCCACCAGAATGACGGCTCTCAGAGACGAGTGATTTCATCCTTTGGGTTTGGTTAAGAACAGTGCTCAGCATATAGCACAGACTTAAAGAAAAACCACTGAATGAATGACTGAACCACCTACTTAGTAGTAGAAAATTAGATTGCTTCCAACATTTCAATGTTAAGAACAAAATTATTTTTAAAACTGCATTCACTCATGAAAAAATTCTAGATATTAAGTCAAAGATACACACATTTTGAAAATTTCTATGATGGTGCCAAATGCATACCTGACACTGTACTACCAAGCTTATACTTTATAAATTATTTTCAGATACATGACCATGTTTAAATCACCCCTATAATCTAACAGTAGTTAATGATATAATAATTCATCCTATAAATCTATCCCTTCTTGAGGTTAGAAACGTCACTGAGACACTGTTATCTGAGATTCACTGACGAGAAATCAGATGTTGAGTTTTAATACAACAGATGAATGGGCCTGACAATCAGTTTCCAGAAGCAAACATTTTTATTATAATAACATGGATTCGACCCACCCTATGGGGATGATATCCAAGGAGTTAAACCTTTTTCCAATATTTGGGGCCAACCCAAGTTATATGCTTTAGAAGTTATGAATTGAAAAAAAATTGTTTTCAAGGAATCTTTGTTGAGCTTAATATAATTAATCACACATCATGTAAACAGAGGCAAGACTAGGTCACAATTAGAATCCTGTGGTTATGAAGCCCTTATTCATCCTATGTACAGACAAATCAGTGTCTTTGGCTAGCATTTAGATCTCAATTCAGGGATTAGCACTAAAACTTTCAGTCATTCAAGTGTTTGTTTAGGAAATAAGCTACTTGTAGGAAGTTACTAAGAATTTTAATTAATTTCTTAATAACCTTTAATACCACTCATTTTATTTAAGAAAACATTTTAAGCTTAGCAAATTTCTTAGTAATCTTTTTTATTTATTTTATTTTTTACTACTGTCTTTTATTAAAGTTTTTAAGCTTAATGAATTTCTTCAGTAATCTTTTTTTTTAACCATTTATTTATTTACTATTATTATCTTTTTATAAAGGATTGCTCTTCCAAAAAGTTGCAGAGAATGGAACACTCCTGATACCAAAAGGGACAAAGATATCACAAAAAAAGAAAATTACAAGCCAATATCACTGATGAACATAGACACAAAAATCCTCAACAAAACACTAGCAAACCAAATCCAATAACAATTAAAAGAATCATACACCCTGATCAAGTGGGATTTATCCCAAGGATGCTAAAATTCTTCACTGTATACAAATCAATGTGATATACCATAAACTGAAGAATATGATCATATCAATAGATACAGAAAAAGATGCAATCAATCATATCAATAGATGACAAAAATAGATGTCTAAAAGCTAGATATCTATTCAAAGTTCAATATCCATTTATGAAAAAAATTCAACATCCATTTATGACAAAAATTCTCCAGAAAGTGGGCTTAGAGGGAACCTGCCTCAACATAATAAAGGCCACATACGAGAAACCTACTGCTAATATTATACTCAATGATGAAAAGCTGAAAACATTTCCTTTAAGATCAGGAACAAGACAATGATGTCCAAGCTCACCACTTTTATTCAGTATAGTTTTGGAAGTCCTAGCCACAGCTATCAGAGTAGAAAAAGAAATAAAAGTAGTCCAAATTGGAAAAGAAGAACTAAAACTGTCACTGTTTGCAGATGACATGATGCTATACACAGGAAATTCTAAAGATGATAGCAGAGAACCACTAGACCTCATCAAAGAAGTTGGTAAAGTTACAGGATACAAAATTAATACACAGAAATCCCTTGCATTCCTATACACTAACAACGCAAAACAAAGAGAGATTAAGGAAACAATCCTACTGACAACTGCATCAAAAGGAATAAAATACCTAGGGATAAACTTATCTAATGAGGCAAAAGATCTATATTCAGAAAACTATAAGATACTGATGAAGGAAATCCAAGATGACACAAAAAGATAAAGAGAAATACCATGTTGATGGATTGGAAGAATCAGTATTGTGAAAATGACTATACTATGCAAAGCAAGGCAAACCATTCAATATCACAGTAATCCAAGTCTATGCCCCAACCAGTAATGCTGAAGAAGCTGAAGTTGAATGGTTCTATGAAGACCTACAAGACCTTTTAGAACTAACACCCAAAAGATGTCCTTTTCATTATAGGGGACTAGAATGCAAAAGTAGGCAGTCAAGAAACACCTGGAGTAACAGGCAAATTTGGCCTTGGAATACGGAATGAAGCAGGGCAAAGACTAATAGAGTTTTGCCAAGAAAACGCACTGGTCATAACAAACACCCTCTTCCAACAACACAAGAGAAGACACTATACATGGACATCACCAGATAGTCAACACAGAAATCAGACTGATTATATTCTTTGCAGCCAAAGATGGAGAAGCTCTATACAGTCAGCAAAAACAAGACCAGGAGCTGACTGTGGCTCAGACCATGAACTCCTTATTGCCAAATTCAGACTTAAATTGAAGAAAGTAGGGAAAACCACTAGACCATTCAGGTATGACCTAAATCAAATCCCTTATGATTATACAGTGGAAGTGAGAAATAGATTTAACGGCCTAGATCTGATAGATAGAGTGCCTGATGAACTATGGAATGAGGTTCGTGACATTGTACAGGAGACGGGGATCAAGACCATCCCCATGGAAAAGAAATGCAAAAAAGCAAAATGGCTGTCTGGGGAGGCCTGAAAAATAGCTGTAAAAAGAGAAGCGAAAAGCAAAGGAGAAAAGGAAAGATATAAACATCTGAATGCAGAGTTCCAAAGAATAGCAAGAAGAGATAAGAAAGCCTTTTTCAGCGATCAATGCAAAGAAATAGAGGAAAACAACAGAATGGGAAAGACTAGGGATCTCTTCAAGAAAATCAGAGATACCAAGGGAACATTTCATGCAAAGATGGGCTTGATAAAGGACAGAAATGGTATGGACCTAACAGAAGCAGAAGATATTAAGAAGAGATGGCAAGAATACACAGAAGAACTGTACAAAAAAGATCTTCACAACCCAGATAATCACGACGGTGTGACCACTGACCTAGAGCCAGACATCCTGGAATGTGAAGTCAAGTGTGCCTTAGAAAGCATCACTACGAACAAAGCTAGTGGAGGTGATGGAATTCCAGTTGAGCTATTCCAAATCCTGAAAGATGATGCTATGAAAGTGCTGCACTCAATATGCCAGCAAATTTGGAAAACTCAGCAGTGGCCACAGGACTGGAAAAGGTCAGTTTTCATTCTAATCCCAAAGAAAGGCAATGCCAAAGAATGCTCAAACTACCGCACAATTGCACTCATCTCACATGCTAGTAAAGTAATGCTCAAAATTCTCCAAACCAGGCTTCAGCAATATGTGAACCGTGAACTTCCAGATGTTCAAGCTGGTTTTAGAAAAGGCAGAGGAACCAGAGATCAAACTGCCAACATACGCTGGATGATGGAAAAAGCAAGAGAGTTCCAGAGGGACATCTATTTCTGCTTTATTGACTATGCCAAAGCCTTTGACTGTGTGGATCACAAGAAACTGTGGAAAATTCTGAAAGAGATGGGAATACCAGACCACCTGATCTGCCTCTTGAGAAATCTGTATGCAGGTCAGGAAGCAACAGTTAGAACTGGACATGGAACAACAGACTGGTTCCAAATAGGAAATGGAGTTCATCAAGGCTGTATATTGTCACCCTGTTTATTTAACTTATATGCAGAGTACATCATGAGAAATGCTGGACTGGAAGAAACACAAGCTGGAATCAAGACTGCCAGGAGAAATATCAATAACTCAGATATGCAGATGACACCACCCTTATGGCAGAAAGTGAAGAGGAACTCAAAAGCCTCTTGATGAAAGTGAAAGTGGAGAGTGAAAAAGTTGGCTTAAAGCTCAACTTTCAGAAAACGAAGATCATGGCATCTGGTCCCATCACTTCATGGGAAATAGATGGGGAAACAGTGGAAACAGTGTCAGACTTTATTTTTCTGGCCTCCAAAATCACTTCAGATGGTGACTGCAGCCAGGAAATTAAAAGACACTTACTCCTTGGAAGGAAAGTTATGACCAACCTAGATAGCATATTCAAAAGCAGAGACATTACTTTGCCAACAAAGGTCTGTCTAGTCAAGGCTATGGTTTTTCCAGTGGTCATGTATGGATGTGAGAGTTGGACTGTGCAGAAGGCTGAGTGCCGAAGAATTGATGCTTTTGAACTGTGGTGTTGGAGAAGACTCTTGAGAGTCCCTTGGACTGCAAGGAGATCCAACGAGTCCATTCTAAAGGAGATCAGCCCTGGGATTTCTTTGGAAGGAATGATGCTAAAGCTGAAACTCCAGTACTTTGGCACCTCATGTGAAGAGTTGACTCATTGGAAAAGACTCTGATGCTGGAAGAGATTGGGGGCAAGAGGAGAAGGGGATGACAGAGGATGAGATGGCTGGATGGCATCATTGACTCGATGGACGTGAGTCTGAGTGAACTCCAGGAGTTGGTGATGGACAGGGAGGCCTGGCGTGCTGCGATTCATGGGGTCACAAAGAGTCGGACACGACTGAGCGACTGATCTGATCTCTGATGCAAAGCAATCTACAGATTCAACACAATCCCTATCAAGTTACCAAGGGCATTTTTTCACAGAACTAGAACAAAAAAAAAATTGCACTTTGTATGTAAACACAAAAGACCTCAAGTAGCAAAAGCAATATTGAGAAAGAACAGAGCTGGACTGGCTCCCTGACTTCAGACCATACTACAAAGCAGCAGTAACCAAACCAGTATAGTGCTGGAAGAACAGAAACAGGAATATAGATAAATGGAACAGGAAAGTCCAGAGATAAACCCACCCACCTAGGGTCATTTGATCTATCACAAAGGAGGCAAGAATATACAACTGAGAAAAGACAGTCTCTTCAGTAAGTAGTGCTGGGAAAACTGGACAGCTACATGTGACAAAAAAACAAAAAGAAATTAGAACACTCTCTAATACCACACACAAAAATGAACTCAAAATGAATTAAAGACCTAAAGGTAAGGCTGGGTACTATAAAACTCTGAGATGAAAATATATGCAAAACATTCTTTGACATAAATCTCAGCAAGATCATTTTTTGACTGACTGCCTAGCATAAAGAAAATAAAAACAAATGAACAAGACCTAATTAAACTTAAAAGCTTTTGCACAGAAAAGGAAACCATAAACAAAGGAAAAGACAGGCCTCAGGGTGGGAGAAAATATTTGCAAATGAAGCAACTTCATTTTCAAGACTAGGACTTCCAAATGAAGCAAGGGCTTAATCTCCCAAATACACAAACAGCTCATGCAGCTCAACATAAATAAAAAATAAAAACCAAAGAACCCAATCAAAAAACACAAAGAGGCATTTCTTCAAAGAAGACATACAGATGACCAACAAATACATGAAAAGATACTCAACATCACTAATTATTAGAGAAATGCAGATCAAAGCTACACCGAGGTATCCGCTCATACTGGTCAGAATGGCCATCATCAAAAAACCTACCAACAGTAGATGCTGGAGAGGGTTGTAGAAAAAAGGGGACACTCCTACACTGTTGGTAGGAAAGTAAATTGGAGAACAGCACAGAGTTTTAATTTTTTTCCTTAAAAAAATTAAAACAAGAGCTACCATATGACCCAGCAATCCTACTCCTGGGCATATATCTGGAAAAAACCATGATTTGAAAGGATGCATGAACTCCAGCGTTCACTGCAGCACTATTTACAACAGCCAGACATGGAAATACCCTAAATGTCTATCAGCTGAGGAATGGCTGAAGAAGACTTGGACATACATACAATGGAATATTACTCAGTCATTAAAACAAATGAAATCATGTAATTTACAAGACATGGATGGACCTAGAGGCTGTCGTGTAGAGGGAAGTAAGTCAAAAAGAGAAAAACAAGTATCATATAATAATGCATATATGTGGAACCTAGAAAAATGTCACAGATGGAACCTGTCTGCAAAGCAGAGATACACAGATGCAGAGAACAAATGTATGGACCAGGGGAGTATGGGGGGGGTGGGTAGGATGAATTGGGAGATTTGATTCACATAATATTCACTTCTTATATGCCTTTTCTCCTCCTCTAATTATGCCACCTCTGTCTATGGTGGAAAATGAAAGTTAAAGTCACTCAGTTGTGTCTGACTCTGTGCAACCCCATGGACTGTAACCCGCCAGGCTCCTCTGTCCATGGAATTCTCCAGGCCAGAATACTGGAGTGGGGTGCCATCTTCTTCTGCAGGGGACTTTCCCAACCCAGGGATCAAACCCAGGTCTCACAGCATTTCGGGAAAATTCTTTACCATCTGAGCCACCAGGGAAGCCCTCTGTCTACAGTATCTACTGTTAATGAAATTTTGTGCACATCCTTTCAGGTGTACTGATAAGCAAATTATTATGCAAGCCATTTGGAGGTGGTCTATATGCGACTGAGTGACTTCACTCTCACTTTTCACTTTCATGCATTGGAGAAGGAAATGCCAACCCGCTCCAGTGTTCTTGCCTGGAGAATCCCAGGGATGGTGAAGCCTGATGGGCTGCCATCTATGGGGTCACACAGAGTGGGACACGACTGAAGTGACTTAGCAGCAGCAGCATATACTAACCATATATATTCTATGCATTAAACATGGTTTACATATAAATTGTAAATGTATCCAAACTAATTTGTCAAAATGATGCCAGTGCATTGGAGTTGCTAGGACCAAGGATATCCAAAATTTACAGTTTGAGTCCAAACTAGATTTTCCCCTGCTTTACAGATGGGACCTCATCAATCTCATCTTCCAGCCATTTATGTGGGTGTGTTCCCTAAAACTGTGCAAAGATGATTCATCTTTGGTAATATGATATTACAAACAAACTGCCTTTCTTCTGTTATCGTTCAGCTCAGCCATCTTCATATTTCTGGCTATTAGCTTTTCTAAAAGTCCAAGTCCTTTAGCTTATTGAATTTCATAGTAATTTCCAGGACAGTCTGGAAGATTCCCAGCCCTTGCAGTTATTGGGACTACGTGAGAGACTCAGGCCACTGGAATGTAAACACAAGGCAAGAATGTCACCAGTGCTCCAGGGATCACACAGATCTGTTGTAAGTTCTAAGTGTCTCTTTTCCCTGCTATGATGGCCTTGGAAGCCGTGTGTTGATATGACTAAGTCATAAGACGGTGAAACTTCCATCGGCCTGAGGACTGTGTGGGAGTTTGTCAGCTTAAGCCACTGGGTTGTTGCTATTTAGTTGTTAAGTCACGTCCATCTCTTTTGTGACCCCATGGGCTGTAGCCCACCAGGGTCCTCTGTCCATGAGCTTTTCCAGGCAAGAATACTGGAGTGGGTCGCCATTCCCGCCTCCAAGGGATCTTCCTAACCCAGGGCGGATTCTTTACCATATGAGCCACAAGGGAAGCCCAAGGTCCTGATGGGCATCTTTATCCCCTCTGTCAATATACACATCACCACATTAAGTACTTGGTCTTTTTAGATCAGCTGATTTAGATACACAGATACACCTGTGCTATGCTATGCTTTTGAACTATGGTGTTGGAGAAGACTCTTGAGAGTCCCTTGGACTGTAAGCAGATCCAACCAGCCCATCCTAAAGGAAATCAGTCCTGAATATTCATTGGAAGGACTGATGCTGAAGCTGAAGCTCCAAAACTTTGGCCACCTGATGGGAAGAGCTGACTCATTTGAAAAGACCCTGATGCTGGGAAAGACTGAAGGCATGAGAAGAAGGGGGCGACAGAGGATGAGATGGCTGGATGGCATCACTGACTCAATGGACATAAGTTTGGGTGAACTCCGGGAGTTGGTGATGGACAGGGACGCCTGGCGTGCTGCAGTCCATGGGGTCGCAAAGAGTTGGACATGACTGGGCAACTGAACTGAACTGAAGAACAAGGGGTGAACTTTCCCAAAAGGGAAGAAAAGGTGGCAAACCACTTTTCAGGATTCTGCAGGGGAGATTCCTCCACTGGGTGAGGGATGGCAGGTACAGATCTAAATTTCTCTCAGTCCAGGATCCACAGCATCAGGTTTCTTGAAAAGAGGAGACATCTTCATTTCCCTGCATTTCTCACACAGGGACAGTTACACATTCAAGTAGCATGTGGCTTTTCCCGATGACAGCGACAGAGGCTACAAAGCCAGCTTTTTCTAGGTAGTGAACCTGACTTCAGTGGACATCATTTCATAGTTTTCAAGATTCTAATAGCAAAGTTCAACGTGGAAAGATCTGCAAGAATGGTGGTCTTCAAAGGTCTACAATCTAGGACTTTGTAGTTACATCTAAACATAAGTGCTCCCCTGATGGCTCAGCAGTAAGGAATCTGCCTGTAATGCAGGAGACTCAGGTTCAACCCCTGGGTCGGGAAGACCCCCTGGTGAAGAAAGTGGCAACCCACTCCAGTATTCTTGCCGGGAAAATTCCATGCACAGGGGAGCTTGGCGGGCTATAGCCCATAGCATTGCAAAGAGTCAGACACGACTGAAGCGACTGAGCACACACGCATGCACGCACTCAACATAAAAATTTCTCTATCTGAAAATGCTCACAGTATTTAGTATTGGGTTCAACAAGACCTTGCTTCCTAAGTGGCTCAGCAGTAAGGAACCCACCTGCCAATGCAGGAGACACGGGTTAGACCCTTGGGTCAGGAAGATGTCCTGGAATAGGAAATGACAAACCACTCCAGCATTCTTGTCTGGAAAATCCCACGGGCGGAGGAGCTACGTGGGCTGCAGTCCATGGGGCTGCAAAAGAGTCGGACACAACTGAGCTACTGAGCATACACACACACACACACACACACACACACACACACACACCAGGACCTAGAGAGTCACACGTGGGCAGCCACTGAGCTACAGTCATGCCCAAAGAACAATGACTGAGCCCAAGATATGAATATGAATATTAACATTAATAAATATTTATTTAATTGCACAGGAGAGAGGGTTTTGGCTTTGACTTTCCTTCAATAGAGGTAAATGGAGAGTTCTATCTGAACAGGATGGGTTGGAAAGTTTGAGGCATTTGCCCTAACACATCTGGTGCCCAGTGGTGTGGATTCCCCAAGAGAAGGGATGTCAAGGCGTCACTATTCAAAGTGACTCCCCCACCACCACCACCCGGAAGCTAGTCGGGATAATCAGAAACAGTTCACAAATAAAATAAGCCATAAGATTCTCCATCTTCTCTGGGTACCCTCCCCCATCCGGTGACATCACTCGACATGTGGCCATACGGTTTTTCCAGGACATCCCCCCTCCCAAGGCTGGAATCTGGCGGCCGGCTAAAATTACCACTTAAAGCAAGGATTGACCCTTCCTTGACACTTCTGAAGAAGGATCCATGTGAAAATCTACCCTCGCTCCTGGGACGGGCCAGAGGGAAAGCCTCTGCTTTCATTCGGTAAAAGATTAAAAAAGGAAAAAAAATCCTAAATGAATAAAGAGATGCCATTTTTAATTGTTCTAGAAGTCTGGCATGGCTATATTAAGACAATTGCTCTTTTATATGTAGAACAGGGGCAAACAAATCTCCAGGGATTAAAAACCATGTTCTTGTGGTTTGCTTTTAAAAGCTGCAAATTTGAATTCAATTAAAAAAAAAATCATGGCACAGGGACAAAATGAGAATGAACAAAGCTGGGGAAAACGTCCGTCCCCAGTCTTCAGAGCGAAGGACCGCTGTGAGTCTGCATGTTTCCAATTACACATGTTCAGACAGAACCAACGTGCGGGGTGTTAAGCAGAACCTGATCCAGAGAAAGATTCCCAGAGTCACTCTTTCATTTGAAACAACCACATAGACACTTCAGTTCATTAAAGAGAAAAATATGTTAAAAAAAAAAAAAGAAAAGAAAAATATTATCATATGATTTCTCTCTTTCTCCTCTCAATACAAAGCCAGCCTAGGCGCATCAGTGTAAGAACTAATATTTTGTATTTTCTTGGGTGCTTTTAAAACAATAGTAAGGAGCAAAGAGAAGAAGCATGAAAAAGCTCAAGTGTTGCCCAGGCAAGCTAACACACTGGGGGACGTCCTCCCATTAATCACAGACACAGGCAGATGATAACTGGACACGGGAAAGTTTTGACAAGATGGAACCGTTAATGGGTGAGTCAAAGGTGTTTATTTCTAGCTTCTTTTGAGCTACACGGGGGAAGGATACAGTAGCTGGAGATGGAGAGAGTGTGTACGAGGGAAACAGGTCTGTGGGCTTCCACTACAATTGATGGGACAAAGTTCCTGAAGTCACTTCTAAAGGTTATTTCACAGAACTGAATGCAGCCTCCACACCTGTGTTCTCCCTTCATCTAGAGCGATTCTAGTTCAGAAAAGGTGACTCTTTGTAGAGGAGTTTCATGGTAAAAGGCTATGAGGATTAAGAGGAGCTTCCGGGACTGAAGTGAGGAAAACAGCTGAAAGTCAAGATTTCTGAAGTTAGTTCTGATGTTAGGGTGTGTTCAAGATGAGAACAGACCATTTGTCATCTCAGATTATTGTGATGAAAAGGAAGCTTCGATAACATCGTCTTCAACACACACTCTCAGCTACCCCCCACCAACTCCTCGAACCAGGGATTCCAGGTGATGCCAGTGGTACAGAACCCACCTGCCAATGCATGAGACAAAAGAGGCACGGGTTTGATCCCTACGTCGGGAAGATCCCCTGGAGGAGAGCACGGCAACCCACTCCAGTATTCTTGCCTGGAGAATCCCATGGACAAAGGAGCCTGACAGGCTGCAGTTCACAGGGTTGCAAAGAGTCAGACACGACTAGCGCAACTTAGCACACGTATATAGAAGGCATGTTAACCTGGACATTCTCATTGGTGCTTTTGTGTTAGGGATGCCCAGGTGGCACAATGGTAAAACATCTGCCTATGAATGCAGGAGACGCAAGAGACTCCTGTTCAATCTCTGGGTCAGGAAAACCCCCTGGAGAAAGAAATGTCCAAACCACTCCAGTATTCTTGCCTGGAAAATTCCATGGACAGGTGATCCTGGACGGCTACAGTTCATGGGGTCGCAGAAGAGTCGGACATGACTAAACAACAACAGACTCCAAAAAATATAAAGAAATCAAATAAGAAAATTACATCATCTGACCCAACAAACTTCCCAGTGCTGTAGCAGTCATCAGCTGACTTAAGAGACTTCTGGTAAAAAATTAACTGCTTAGTAAGCTACAGAACTACCCCAGGGCACTATTTCTTTTTGGTCTGTGTTTCCCAAAGCTGAAAGTCAACAAAATGCTTTTTGGATGAAAATGTAATAGAGCACTTTGAGATTTCAGATTTCTAAATTAAAGGATATATAAAAATAAAAAATTTTTTCAGACAAGGATTATTAGAACCCAGGAATAAAACCCAAGCAAGGTTACCAGAACACTTTTTTTTTAACTTTACAATATTGTATTAGTTTTGCCAAATATCAAAATGAATCCACCACAGGTATACATGTGTTCCCCATCCTGAACCCTCCTCCCTCCTCCCTCCCCGTACCATCCCTCTGGGTCATCCCAGTGCACCAGCCCCAAGCATCCAGTATCATGCATCAAACCTGGACTGGCAATTCATTGCATACATGATATTATACATGTTTCAATGCCACTCTCCCAAATCTTCCCACCCTCTCCCTCTCTAACAGAGTCCATAAGACTGTTCTATACATCAGTGTCTCTTTTGCTGTCTCGTACACAGGGTTATTGTTACCATCTTTCTAAATTCCATATATATGCGTTAGTATACTGTATTGGTGTTTCGAAAAGTGCTCTACTAATTTTTTTCTAAATTTCCAAACATGGAAATCTGACGAAGGACCGAATGTGAACTTGGGCCGCACTCGGTCCGGGCAGTGGAACAGGACCTGCAAAGCACAAGGCCGTGTTCTTACAACAGAATTCCCCATCGTGTGTCTGCTGTCAGTACACTGGCCACGCCCTCACGAAATGCAAAGACGTCAACCCGCTTAAAAATGCGTCTCTTCTTATTTGAGCGTCTTTGTGTCAAACTCAAAGAAGCCTCATATAAATGATCAAAGACTTTTCCGTGGTTCCTCCAAATACGCAGACGGGCAAGGGCTGCCCCCCTTCAATAATTTTCAATGAATCCTCTGAAATGAAGGTTTTGAAGATGCTTGCCAATGGAACGTCCTGCCTCACAGCTATAATATTTTTTAAAAGGCATTCAGTTTAAATTAATATATTTGGCCAGACAACTATATTAAAATTCTTGTTATTTTTTCTGTTATAATGGTAGCCTGTGGTATGACTAGTCTTCTTCAAAAATCTGTAGAGTTATTGCTTCGCTCTTGCCCGGGGTACATCATGTGGTTTTCATCTGTGCGCTACATGGCAATACCTCATTAAAACAAACACTTCAGCCGAACGAAAGTCTTCATATCGCGCCACAGAGAGCGCACGAAAACTCACTCGGAAAGTTTCAGAGCCTCGTAACTCATGGCAAACCACTCTTACACCAGCCGCTCCACTGATATTTCACTCTGCCGGATGATGTCACGGGATTCATGCTCTTAAAACTGCCTGCCTTTGGCAAGTATATATATATTTTTCTCATATAGTAAGCAAGGGGAGGTTAAGAAGTAAACAGAGCTATTTTCTTTCCTACCCAAGAAACACCCCCTCTCCCCTGGCCACACACACACACACACACACACACACACATGGAAGCGCACACAAGAACACATCCAAACATTTCACTTCTACTTGTAGTGCAACAAAAAGTTGTAGTACATTCTGTGCAAATAAAACCTTTGTAACTTGCCTCTCTCCTGCTGGACAGCTCCTTCACCCACGCATTTCCCAAGACAGACAATACCAGAAGATCCACTCTGATCTCCGTCCTCTGAGTTCAATCCTGGAATGACTTAGGTACTAATCTGAAGCTTTGGCGTGCATGCTAAGTTGCTTCAGTCGTGTCTGACTCTGTGCGACCCCATGGACTGCAGCCCGCCAGGCTCTTCTCTGTCCATGGGATTCTCCAGGCAAGAATACTGGAGTGGGTTGCCATGCCATCCTTCCGGGGATCTTCCCGACCCAGGGATCGAGCCTGTCTCTCTTGTGTCTACCTGCATTGGTAATGGGTTCTTTACCACTAGCGCCACCTGGGAAGCCCTTCTTCTTTGGAGGGACATGAAAATCACTGTTGACAGAAGACCAAGTTGAGATTTTTCAAAAAAACAACTTCTACTGTTCTTAAAGGTTGGGGAGAAGAGGTTATTTTGAATGTTTCATCAAAGTTGGCACCAGCAAAACAACACTCGACTCAAACAGTTCCCAGAAGTCACACGTGGAAGCCTATGACTCCAAAACATCGTCTCCTCTGAAGAAGAATTTCTTAAAAGGCACTGACTGACGGAAGGCAAGCAGGTGGCACTCAATAGCTTCATTTACTAATCTTAAAAAAAGAGTTTTGCACCTCACACCCATAAGGATGGCTACTATGAAAACAAAAACAAAAGCGAAAAATAGCAAGCACTGGCAAGGATGTGGAGAAATTGGGACCCTCGGGGCACTGTACATGGGAGTGTAAAACGGTACAGCTGCCACGGAAAACAGTGTGGCAAGTCCTCCAAAAACTAAAAATAGAATTACCCTATGATACAGCAATTCCAATTCAGGATACATACCCAAAAGAACTGAAAGCAAGATCTTCAAGAAATATTTGTACATGAATGTTCACTGCATCCTCATTCACAACAGCAAAAAGCTAGAAGGAACCCAAATGTCCATCAACAGATGAATAAACAAATGTGGCTTATCCATATAATGGAATATTCCTGCTAAGTCGAGTCAGTCGTGTCTGACTCTGTGCGGCCCCATAGGCGGCAGTTCACCAGGCTCCCCTGTCCCTGGGATTCTCCAGGCAAGAATACTGGAGTGGGTTGCCATTTCTTTCTCCAATGCATGAAAGTGAAAAGTGAAAGTGAAGTTGCTCAGTCGTGTCTGACTCCTCCCGACCCCATGGACTGTAGCCTACCAGGCTCCTCCATTCATGGGATTTTCCAGGCAAGAGTACTGGAGTGGGTTGCCATTGCCTTCTCCAAATGGAATACTACCCAGCCTTAAAAAAGAAGCAAATTCTGACACATATTGCAACATGGATGGATCCTGAAGACATTATGCTCAGTGAAATGAATCAGGCACAAAAAGGCAGATACTGTTAATACGAGCTAGTCTATTGGACTAGAATAATCAAATTCATAGAAGCAGAATGCAGAATTGGCAGTTGCCAGGGGCTCAAGAGAGTAGCAAATGGGAAGTTGCTGTTAATGGGCACAGAGTTTCAGCTTTATCAGATGAAAAGTTCTACAGATCGGCTGCACAAAAAAGACCCTGATGCTGGGAAAGACTGAAGGCAAAAGGAGAAGGAGACAACAGAGGATGAGATGGTTGGATGGCATCACCAACACAGTGGACACGAATTTGGGTAAACTCCAGGAGTTGGTGATGGACAGGGAGGCCTGGCATGCTGTGGTCCGTGGGGTCGCAAAGAGTCAGAGACGACTAAGCAACTGAACTGAACACCCATATGAATATTATTTATATTGCTAAACTGTACAATTAAAAATGCTTAAGATGGTAAACTTTGTTATGCATATCTTACTAAAATTGAAAGTAAAAGATTCTTCAGCACCTACTGTGGACAAAAACCATTTGATTTCCAACACTGGTAACCATTTCATGATGTTCAGGGCACCTCTCCCCAGACACTCATTCCTACCTGTGCATATCTGGTATTAGATAACTCACAATGCGTACATCTATCAGCTATTCAACCTGAGAGACCCAAAGATGAATCACAAGTGTGGCCTACATTTCAAGATACTACAGGGACATAAATACAAGTTAGAATGCGTTCAGTACTGAAAGCTGCTGTGTTTCCTAGATTTTTTTCAATCTGATAACAATTTCATATATTCTGCCGTGCTGGCCCCATAAGTTCACTACTGTTTACAAATTAACATACTCGATTTTGACACAACTTCCCTTTTCATTGGAAGGATACAGATAAAATGCTAAAGGATTCCAGGGGTAGAAAGAACTTCCCGTTAAATCCACGTTTTCAACCACTGGGAAACACACACACAATTGTTTTGGGTTCTTTTAATCTTTTAATCAATGGGCTTTTAATCAATGGGCTTCCCTGGTGGCTCAGTGGTAAAGAATCTGCCTGCCAATCAGGAGACACAGGTTCGATCCCTGGGTCAGTAAGACCCCCTGGAGTGGGAACTGGCAACCCACTCCAGTATTCTTGGTTAGAAAATCCCACGGATGGAGGAGGCTGGCAGGCTACTGTCTGTGGGGTCGAAAAGAGTCGGACAGGGCTGAGCCACTAAACAACTACAAAACCAGCACTATTTTCTTGGTGCTTATTACAGCTCATCCTCTCAGCTGCCCTGCCCTGCTCACACAAGCTGTCTCTAGACCCAATTCTAGGTGATTATACCTGATCACTGGAGAAGGCAATGGCACCCCACTCCAGTGCTCTCGCCTGGAGAATCCCATGGATGGAGGAGCCTGGTGGGCTGCAGTCCATGGGCTCGCTAAGGGTCGGACATGACTGAGCAACTTCACTTTCACTTTTCACTTTCATGTATTGGAGAAGGAAATGGCAACCCACTCCAGTGTTCTTGCCTGGAGAATCCCAGGGATGGGGGAGCCTGGTGAGCTGTCATCTATGGGGTTGCACAGAGTTGAAAACGACTGAAGTGACTTAGCAGCAGCAGCAGCATACCTGATCACAAGCTTATATGGACCGAGAGCCATCAGGGGAGCAGCCATCAGTTCCTCTGCCCCCTAGGAATGGAGCTTACATGAGGACCTCCACCAGACCAGGGTTAAATATCTTGTTGGTAAGTTAGCCTGGAAATTGAACTCTCCAGGTAGACACTGAGGTCGTCTCCCACCAAAACCAACCTATACACAGGGCTCTGGGAGCCACCAGAGCTGTAGTAACACCTCTATCCAGGGCACAAGCTGGAAAGCTGGCCGGGCAATGCCAAGGGTTAGCCACAGGGAGAAGTAGCCCACACCAAATAACTGTGGTTTCTAGGGCTGAAGCAGAAGCTGAAGCTCCAATACTTTGGCTACCTGAGGCAAACAACTGACTCACTGGAAAAGACCATGATGGACTGAAGGTAAAAGGAGAAGGGGGTGGCAGAGGATGAGATGGTTGGATGGCATCACCGACTCAATGGACACAAATCTGAGCAAACTCTGGGAGATGGTGAAGGGCAAGGAAGCCTGGTATACTGTAGTCCATGGGGTCGCAAAGAGTTCGACATCACATAGCACCCCACTCCAGTACTCTTGCCTGGAAAATCCCGTGGGCAGAGGAGCCTGGTAGGCTGCAGTCCATGGGGTCGCTGGGAGTCAGGCACGACTGAGCGACTTCACTTTCACTTTTCACTTTCATGCATTGGAGAAGGAAATGGCAACCCACTCCAGTGTTCTTGCCTGGAGAATCCCAGGGATAGAGGAGCCTAGTGGGCTGCCGTCTATGGGGTCGCACAGAGTCGGACACGACTGAAGTGACTTAGCAGTAGCAGTAGCAGTAGTGACTGAACAACAGAGCAGGCATTCACTCCCAGGTCTAAAATTCTCTTTCTTCTTTTTAATCTACCTTGAGACCTCCTTGCCATCCTTCCGTACCCGATGGAGCCTTTCCTCCTAAGTGAAGGCTTCTCCTGAAACATCAACCCTTTCCAGTGTCCCCACCACTTTGTACTTTTGTTCTGTGCTGTGCTCAGTCATGTCCGACTTTTAGTGACCCCACGGACTGCAGCCTGCCAGGCTCCTCGATCCAAGGGCTTCCCCAGGCAAGCACTTTGTACATCCTCTGTCAAAGCCTCTGTGTGTACAGCTGTGGCCATTACTACATTTGCAGGCAACAGACCACACGTTTGAATGTCCAGAGCCCAACACAGGGCCTGAGACTATGCATGTGGATAAAAGGATGCTTGAACACACCAAGGAAGAGCATCAGTACTCGCTGTTCAACACACTAGCTGAAAGTTGTCCAGTTAGCCATGATCCATCTGTACTTAGAAATGCAAGCTCAGCTGCCTGAAAGTATTTCAACCCCCAAATTTCTTTTTGCAAGGGAAGTCTTAGCTTAACCCACCCCTCCACCAAAAAAAGGTTTTTCTTGATACATTTAATAGACGCATTGTTTTTTTTTTTTTTTTTTGAGCCAAACAAATCTCAACAGTTAGTGCTATGGAAGGGAAACAATTAAATGTGTCCTTGAGTGTTTCTGGACCCAGTAAGTCCTCTTTCCTTCACAGCTCTTGGACCACAAAGATAGAAATACATCCAACACGAGGCAGGGGTCTAATGAGAACTGGGCTCCCGTCCAGAAACTAACCACTTCACTACCCACCTTTACTACCCCAAATTGGCTAGGGGGCAATTCCAGATTTCTGGAACTGATGTCTGGCCAGCACTTGTCCTAGGGCTAAGTGGCTAAGTCGGTGAGGTATTCTGCCGGTTTCCATGGTTTCAACAGAGTGGGGCCATTTCACAATGTACCAGGGCCCTTTGCTTTCAGCCTCGTGGTCAAACGTGAGTGGTACTGACCAGGAGACAGGGACAGGGAGTGCCCCAGTTTCCTGGGTGTAACCTGCAAGTCCAAGGAACTCTCCATGTGGTTCTTGTTCAAGGTCCACTGTGGACTCTCCTCTGACCGCCAGGACAGCTCTTCTACTGCTCTGAGATTCACTCTCTAAGTCTGTAAAACGAGACTGGGTGTCTTTCGCGGTGGCATAAATCCTTTCCCCCAGGAACAGAGACTTCCTGGAGTCTATCCAGGACTGCTATGAAGCCAGAGCAGCAGTTCAGTCTTCCTAGGAAGGAGTAAACGGGCTTCCTTAAGACATCAGAATCCCAGGTTTCTCACCTACATACAAGATGGAAAAGAATAGTGCTTCTTTCACCTCACTCACAAAAATGTGAGGTCAGAAGCTGCCCTACCCATAAAGGCACTTGAATGACACTGATGCTGAAGCTCTAACGTGCAGAGTGATGGTCATCTTCACCTGCCGAGCATCTCTGGAGCCCAATAAAAATAGTAACTTCTAAATCTGTGCCCCCTAAGGTGTCCACGAGGCATGTGTGGCTTCGGAGCACTTGAAAGTTAGACAGTCCAGACTAAGACGCACTGTAAGTATAAAATGAAAGTCACTCAGTCGTGTCTGACTCTTTGTGACCCCATGGACTGTAGCCCACCAGGCTCCTCTGTCCATGGGATTCTCCAGGCAAGAATACTGGAGGGGGTGGCCATTTCTTCCACCAGGGGATCTTCAGGACCCAGGGATTGAATCCAAGTCTCCTGCATCTCCTACATTCGCAGGCCAATTCTTTACCACTGAGCCACCTGCAAAGTCCCTCAAGGCAGATATTGACACAGTACTGAAGGAAAGTATTTAAAGAAAATATGTGATTAAAATTCATTTCACCTGTTTCTTTTTACTTCTACTTTTATTATTATTATTATTTTGGCTACTGGCAAATGGAAAATTACATACAAGGCTCGCATTCTTATTTCTGCTGGAGAGCACTGCTCTAGACTGATAAATACCTTCCCAGGTGGCTCAGACGGTAATGCATCTGCCTCCAGTGTGGGAGACCCGGGTTCAGTCCCTGGGTTGGGAAGATCCTCTGGAGAAGGAAATGGCAACCCACCCCAGAATTCTTGCCTGAAAAATCCTATGGATGGAGGATCCTGGTAAGCTACAGTCCATGGGGTCACAAAGAGTTGGACACGACTGAGCGACTTCACTTTCACTTTTCCAGACTGCTAAATATAACTTTTGAGTTATTTTTAAGCATGAGAGCATAGGAAGAAGTCAAAGAGTTGAAAATCAGAGACACTTAGCAACCATGACTATATTTTTTGAAGCAGTAATTTTAGAGCTTATTCCTGACCACTAGAACACTAACTGCCTGACTTCCCCCCTCCCCAGATTCCTTTTTGCTAATGAGTCCAACTCATGTGCACACTGACTCGAGCAAGAACAATCCTAGGACCTGCCCTGCGTGCGGTAAGCACGCTCACCAGGAACTCAGGCACAACTCTAATTCCACTGGGTATCAGAGGGAGCAGCACTTGAGAACAATCCTAGGACCTGCCCTGCATGCGGTAAGCACGCTCTCCAGGAGCTCAGGCACAACTCTAACCCCACTGGGTATCAGAGGGAGCAGCACTTGTCCAGTTCTTCTTTGACTCCAGGTCTGATGTGCAAAACCAGTGCCTGGTTCACCTGATTTTTTAACATCATTCAGAACTGTTTTTGTTTTCTTGGACTGCCCTGGTGATCCAGGGGTTAAGGATCCACCTGCCAGTGTGGGGGACATGGGTTCGATCCCTGGTCCAGGAAGATCCCATGTGCCGTGGGGCAACTTAGGCCCAGGCGTCACAACTCCTGAGCCCACATGCCACAACCACCGACGCCCGTGTGCCCTCAAGTCCACGCTCCACAGTAAGAAAAGCCGCCGCAGTGAGAAGCCGGCACGCCTCGACTAGAGAGTAGCCCCTGTTCATGGCAAGTAAGAGAAAGCCTGAGCACAGCCAAAAATAAGCACAAAAATAAATGTATCGTTTAATTTAAAAAAAAAATCTTTGTTTTCTCTTGCCATTTTTTAAATTGAAGTGAAATTCACATACCATGAAATTAACCATTTTAAACAACTCCGCAGCATCAAGCACGTTGACGACATGTGGCGCCACCGATTCCATGTGGTTCCAAAGCACCTCCGTCACCCCCAAAGGACACCTGCTTCCCGTTCCCTCCCTCCAGCTCTACTGTCCTGAGCCCAGCTGATTTGTCCTTAAGCAACTGAGTCTTCTCTTAAGCACAGGGAGCTAACAATTTTACTTAGATGATCAATAAACCGCAAGCCCACGGTGAGTGAATCATCTAGTATCTCTCAACATCCTGACCCGGAGTAAGTCGCCTAGAACACAATGGAAGAGTCGGACGAGAACAAGTATCTCCATCCCCCCAACGTCACGGGAATGAAACCCCCTCCACGGAGCAAGGTCCAGCCAGGGGTCAGGTCCCCAAGACCCCATGACTCATCAACACACAGGCAAACCTCAGACTTTGCCTTGGGGAGCTTCCCAACATCCCCTGTCCTCTCCACCTAATCCTTCAAGGAATCGGGCTCTCCCAGGTGTTGAAATGTCTCAGTCGGCCCCCATTAAAATATCTGCCACGTGCCAGCTGACGAGCCAACCTCCAAGACCTAAGGGAGAAGACTCTTGGTGATGACAGGGGTGGAGGACGATAGGAAGGATGACAGAGGCCATGCCTGGACCTGTCCCCCGATCCAGAATTCACAAAGGAAGGGCTGGCTGTCAAGGCCCCCGGGCTAGAGGCCCTTTCTCTAGCAGTCGCTTCAGCACTGCAGTGCTTCTAAGAGGTCTGGGGCCAGGATGGAGTGTGTGTATGTTTCAAGGTCTGCTGAGCCGGACCACAACTGAGAGCGCTGAGCACACCACCGTGCATCTGTCCTGCCTTTCTGAATGAGGCTTTTAAAAATACTGTCGAACCCATCTGGATGAAAGATGTCATCCAATTATAAATTCTTATTCCTCTTTTTATTGCCTTGTAAGCATTCTGATGCTGGCTTTTACGTGCCCAGATGTTTCTGTTTAAGGCGCTTCATTCAAATGAAATCTGAAGAAAAGTCCAGATTACCCAGCCACAGAGACCCGAGTAAAAATCCCCTCAATCATCCTGGTAATCCAAATATAAATTCAGAGCATGAAGGTGGGCTGCTCTGGATAGCTCCAGCTAAAAAAAAAAAAAAAAAGCTTTGTCTCCCATTTCACTTTGCATTATTATAACACTCTTACTTACACTTCATTTATAATAAGGGGAAGGACTTATTTTACACCATAGATCGCTGCTTGCTGTAGCAGTACACAAGCCTCACACGGCTGATCTATCACTAACATTAACTGAAAAAAGCAACCACAGTATGCATTTTTAAGGCAATACGTCAGGCTTAAACAGAATCAAACTAGCTGAAACTTAGTGTGAATGACTGAGATGAAAATGCCATCAGTTTTACTGCAAAAAAAGTTTTATTTCAAACTGACTTAAAATCTATATTGAATAAAACATACAATCTGCAATGTACTAACCAGAGTGACTCAAGCAGAGATCATGTCATCGTTCTTAAAAATAGATAATCTGAAAATATCAACAGCCTCAAAGGAAAAATACCATATACTGTGAGTTCTACCACCTCATTTGTAAATCCATCACGATGCCCTGTGCGTTTCCCAATTAAATTACTCAAATTACTGACTTTTCTTTGTATATATTTTGGTTTGTTTATGAATTCTACTGATTGGTTTGCTATGATTCCCGAAGGCTAAAAGATGTTTACAGAACAAATGACATCATCACCATGACAAGCTGAGCCGTGTTTATACCAATTGGTTTAGAGGGTCTTCAAAACATGGCTTTAAAATCACAGTTGTTATGCAGCTTAATGTGTTCCTGATGTGTCTGGAATAATAGATTTCTAAAAATCAAGAGAGAGTTTTGTCAAAAGAAAATCAATTAATCTACCTGATAAAGAACTAATTCCTATTCATCACAGATAATGTGATCTATAAACTGTGAATACAGAGGGGTCTACCACAGAAAAATAAGTAAGTAAACATTAAGTAGGCATTTCATCCAAGTCATTACTTTGTAAGAAATAACTAGGATATTTTATAGAAAGGGAAAAATATTCATAGAAGTATAAGAAATGTCCTATTACTGCATGCAAATTTACTGTTACCAGTTTAAAATTAAGTTTTTTTAATTTGTTTTGCAGCTACCCAAGAGTCTTCAGATGTAAGCACTCAAGTAGAACACATCAAGCCTGTGGCCATAGACTTACTATCTGAACTTCCAGGGACGGAAAGGTTTATATTTCAGAATTTAATCCCACTGGTGTGTGATCAAATTAGACAGACTCGATCTTTCTATGGAGCTGAAATCATCCTTTCTGTAGCTTTCACCATGAAAGCAGGTTCTGCTCAGTCTAGCTCTATACAGAATAAGTATAATTGGTCTTACTACTACTACTAAGTCACTTCAGTCATGTCCAACTCTGTGCAACCCCATAGACGGCAGCCCACCAGGCTCCCCCGTCCCTGGGATTCTCCAGGCAAGAGCACTGGAGTGGGTTGCCATTTCCTTCTCCAATGCATGAAAGTGAAAAGCGAAAGGTAAGTCGCTCAGTCGTGTCCGACTCCTAGTGACCCCATGGACCGTAGCCCACCAGGCTCCTCTGTCCATGGGATTTTCCAGGCAAGAGTACTGGAGTGGGGTGCCATTGCCTTCTCCATAATTGGTCTTAGGCATCATAATATCTAAAGCATTCCTATTCCCCAAGGCCTTCTATAATCTCCAGACCAAACATCCCTCAATCCCTCACCATCCTTCAGATGATCTGATTTCAGATCTTAATCCTCCTGGTCAGATTCCTGTCATTACATTCTATTTACCAACATCTCTATTAATATATCAACTACATATGAATAGGTTTAAAAAAGAGAGATTACACCAAAGTATGAGTGGAGATTATTTCTTATACAGAATTATGGGCTATTTTTATTTTCTTCTTTATGCTTCTCTGTATTTTCTCAACCTTCTGCCAAGGGCATATGTGATTTCTGCAACCAACGAATTCAATACTCATTCATTCAAAGATCATTACTGAGCACCCATCATGCGCCAGGAACTGTCCCCTGAAGTGAGGATATAGTCACAAACAAGTTAAATGAAAACCTCTGCCCTTGTGAACTTACTTCTCAGTGAAGGAGACATGCAGTTCAAAAAAAAAAAAGTAAAATTACCAGCATGTTCGAAGGTGACATAAAATTGAGAAGGAGAGCAGGGGTGAAGCAGTAGGCTGGGCAGGGAAGACTTTTCTTCCCTGAAGGAAGGTGGCAAAGGCCTAAAGGGAGTGAGGGCTTCTCTGTTGGCTCAGATGGTAAAGAATCTACCTGCAATGCAGGAAAGCCAGGCTCAATCCCTGGGTTGGGAAGGTCCCCTGGAGAAGGGAATAGTAACCCACTCCAGTATTCTTGCCTGGAGAACCCCATGGACAGAGGAGCCTGGCGGGTTGCAGTCCAAGGAGTCATAAAGAGTTGGACATGACTTCATGGTAAATAGATCAGGAAACAGTGGAAACAGTGGCTGACTTTATTTTTCTGGGCTCCAAAATCACTGCAGATGGTGACTGCAGCCATGAAATTAAAAGACGCTTACTCCTTGGAAGGAAAGTTATGACCAACCTAGATAGCATATTCAAAAGCAGAGACATTACTTTGTCAACAAAGGTCCATCTAGTCAAGGCTATGGTTTTTCCAGTGGTCATGTATGGATGTGAGAGTTGGACTGTGAAGAAGGCTGAGCACTGAAGAATTGATGCTTTTGAACTGTGGTGTTGGAGAAGACTCTTGAGAGTTCCTTGGACTGCAAGGAGATCCAACCAGTCCATCCTAAATGAGATCAGGCTGGGTGTTCATTGGAAGGACTGATGTTGTTGCTGAAACTCCAATACTTTGGCCACCTGATGCGAAGAGCTGACTCATTTGAAAAGACCCAGATGTTGGGAAAGATTGAGGGCAGAAGGGGAGGACAGAGGATGAGATGGTTGGATGGCATCACCGACTCAATGGATATGGGTTTGGATGAACCCCGGAAGTTGGTGATGGACAGGAAGGCCTGGCGTGCTGTGGTTCACGGGGTCGCAAAGAGTCGGACACGACTGAGCAACTGAACTGAACTGAACTGAGTGACTAACACTAAAGGAAGTGAGGGGACAAGCCACTCGATGGGGGCAGAACCTTGCAGACTGAAGAAGCAGCATCTGCAAAGGCCCTGGGTTAGGCGCATGCCTGGGATGCTCAAGAAACACCTGGGAAGCCTGTGTGGCTGGAGTGGAGGGAACCAAAGGTCAGGCCGTTGTAGACGAGGTCAGAGGGTGCAGCGGCTCGTGGACCTGCGTGAAGATGGAGGCCTTTACTCCCGGGCAGATGCCAGGTCTGCAGCCATGGAGTGACCTGGTCCATGGAGTGTTTCAACAGGTCACTTCAGCTGCCTGGAGGACAGACCCAGGGGAGAAGAGGAGACTGACCGGGAAGGAGAGCCAAGTCACGGTCCAGGCACAGGATGACGACGACCCAAACCCCAAGGACGGCAACAGAGAAGCGGTCCTGTCCTGGCTTTCCAGGGTTCAGACGACAGGATTCGTGAAGCAGACACAGTTAAAAAGGAGTGCTGGAACGAAACCCCACACTCCAAATGCGGTCTCACCGTGGCAGGAGAGGCGATTTTACGTATCCTTTCCCAGGGTATCCGATTCTCACAGACACTGAAACCCTACGGGCGAGCCAGTCAGTGTGATGAGAGTGATTACACGAGGCACACAGCCCACGTGGGGTCTGCCTTGGCGAGGGCACGAGCATCTCTAAGCAAACGCCTCCCACGAACCACAGTCTCCTCTCTGCATTCTTGCTCCACCCTCCCTCTTGCTGAAACGCCCCTTGGTAAGTTTCCCCTCCTGGGTCTGGTCTCTGTTTTCCCAGATCCCTTATCAGCTCCCAGCTTCACTTAACCTCCTCGTGGTCAGCTCATGATTATCCTCCTGGTCCCTGGAAACCTCTCATCTCCTTACTAACCAACAGGCCGGGTGCCCCCACTTCCTTCTTCACCCCGATTCCAGACACTAAGCATTGCTGGAGAAACCATGAAACTATATTGGATGGGTTGACCACAAATTCTATAACTTTTTAAAGTTCATTTGGAATTTACTACTGCTCCGTAACTTTTTTTTTTTTTTCACTTCTAATTCACCTCCTACATCATACCCAACACAGCTATTGGAAGCCTTCTATTTGTTTGCATTCTTCTTAGCTGCTCAGTCACGTCCATCTCTTTTCAACCCTGTGGACTGTAGCCCGCCAGGCTCCTCTGTCCACGGGATTCTCCAGGCAAGAATACTGGAGTGGGTTGCCATTCTCTTCTCCAGGGGATCTTCCCAACAGGGATCAAATCTGCATCTCCTGTGTCTCCTGCATTAGAGGTGGATATTTTATCCACTGAGCCAGCAGGGAAGCCCTCTATTTTTCTGTCTCTTAACCCAAACTTAGGGGCTTCCCTGCTAGCTCAGCTGAGGAAGAATTCACCTGCAGTGCAGGAGACCCTGGTTCGATTCCTGGGTCAGGAAGATGTGCTGGAGAAGGGATAAGCTACCCGCCCCAGTATTCTTGGGCTTCCCTGGTAGTTCAGCTGGTAAAGAATCTTCCCACAATGCAGGAGACCCAGGTTTCATCCCTGATTTGGGAAGATCCCCTGGAAAAGTGAAAGGCTACCCACTCCAGAATCCTGGCCTGGAGAATTCCATGGACTGAATAATCTGTGGTGTCACAAAGAGTCAGACACAACTGAGCAACTTTCACTTCACTAACCCAACCCTGCCCTCAGCTCACTCAGAGATGATCTTGCCTTTTCACTTTGTTGAGAAGAATGAAGCCACATAAAGTAAGTGCTTACAGTAAGAGCCTCTCACTCTCAAGGCTTCTCAGGAGCTTCACCCATCTCCTCCCCCTTTTTTCCTGACTCAGAGAAAAAAAATCCCCCTTGTGCCTTTCCCAATTCAACCCCTCCTTCTGTGCCCTCGAAACGGACCTGCCAAGGTTTGCTAGCTTGCAGTCTTATCGACTGTCTATTCCTTTTTGTATCTTCCATCCTTCTTTCTGCAATGGGTGTTTTCTCTGTGCAAGAGAAATTTCTTCTATCCTAAAAAAAATAATCCAAAACATCTCTTGATTCCACTTGAGCCAACATTCAATATCTCACTTTCCCTTGTTTCAACAAAAGCTAATAAAGCCAGGAAGGCGCTATGATTCTCAGACACAAAGACAAACATGACGGGATTCTGGCCTTCGCTCCTGTATTTCTCAAAAGAAAGAAGAGTCAGCACTCCTTGCTGCTCTGCCCACTTTCTCTGTACTTACTTGTAAGATGGCTGTGAGTAAACCCCAAGAGAGCTTCCATGGGGTAAACAAACCCATTCCCATTCTCCCTCCTCATCGATGTTTAAAATCCTCCAGCTCGGAGCTGTCTCATTAGCTCCAATCCACTTCCTGTGCAAGAGCTCCACTCAACCCTTGCAAGCCAAAGGTCAGAAACCAAATTCTCCAAAGTTCTCCTCCCTCCTCTCTTCCATCCAATTCCATTTTTCCTTCCTCATGAACCTTCCCATTCCTAGAAATGGCCTCCCTGTCTCCTGGACGTTCAGGTCCAGCCTCCAGTCATCTTTAACTCCTTCCTTCGCTTCCCTGGTGGTTCAGACAGTGAAGAATCTGCCTGAAACAGAGGAGACCCAGGAAGATTCCCCTGGAGAAGGAAACGGCAACCCACCCCAGTATTCTTGACTGGAGAATTCCATAGACAGGGGAGCCTGGTGGGCTACAGTCCATGGTGTTGCAGAAGAGTTGGGCATGACTCAGTGACTAAATAACAACAAGCTATGCACGGAACACCTCATCGCCAACACCCAACTCCATCCTCCATGCCCACATAGTGTCCCTTTATCACCAAAGCCTTTTTCTACCCTAGATGTGAGTGGCAACCCTCCTGCTTAAAATCCCATAGAAGTTTTAATTTTTTTCCTGTTACCCCATCCACGCATATTAGAACTAGCTTCCCTGGTAGCTCAGTCGGTAAAGAATCTGCCTGCAGTGTGGGAGATCCAGGCTTGATCCCTGGGTCAGGAAGGTCCCCTGGAGAAGGAGATGGCAGCCCACTCCAGTACTCTTGCCTGGAGAATCTCATGGACAGAGGAGCCTGGCGGGCTACAGTCCATGGGGTCGCAAGAGTCAGACAGGACTTAGCGACTAAAGAGAGAGACAGATGCTATGTTTAGCCTTCCTTTACTCACACAGAAGTGCTCCAATTACAGGCGCCCTGTTCTGGTTCCTTTTCCCACCCACCACACATCTACACGCACAGGGGCTGTCCAGGGCTTCCTCCAGTCCTGGTTTTACATGTCCTTACTCAGGTGGGCCCGTGTGACACCATCTCAGTCACTGCTTACTATGCAGCCCATCGTTGCCACCATCACGACAGTGTGATACCAGCTCATTTTAAGGTGCTGGGCACAAGTGCCCACACCCCCAAGAGAACACATGTCTCCTTCTTTGTGTTATGCAGTGGTCAAGCTCTACTCCGGGGCCAAGGCCTTCTTCTTCCTAATCTATGTGCCCTCATCAAAAGAAACACAATGGACAGGAAGCTAGAGGTGGGTGGCACCAAGACACAGCCTGGTCCAGCCCACAGCCCACAGTCCCCAGAGAGATGCTGGGAAGATGTTTATCCCTGGCCTCGACGTCCAGAAACCACCGCACGTCTCCTGGGGAAACTTCAGAGTGGACAGCACAGAATGCCAAGGTCAAGTTACCCGCTGACCTTGGTTATGTCCCCTTGCCAAGCTCCTTCCCTCAGCTGGACATTTCTTCAGAATAAGACAGGTGTTTAGGTTAGGGACTTCTCCAGCAGTCCAGCATTTAAGACTCCATGCTTACACTGCAAGGGGACATAGGTTTGATCCCTGGTCAGGGGAGAGGAGGAGGAGGCGCTCAGTCATGTCGAACTCTTTGTGACCCCATGGACTGTAGCCCACCAGGCTCCTCTGTCCATGAGATTTCCCAGGCAAGAATACTAGAGTGGGTCACCATTCCCTTCGCCAGGGGATCTTCCTGACCTGGGGATGCAACCCAAGGCTCCTGATTCACAGACCAATTCTTCACCCTTTGAGCCACCAGGGAAGCCCCTTTGGCCAGGGAACTAGGATCCGATCAGCCATGCAGTGTGGCCAAAAAGAATTAAAGAGAAAAAAAAGTGTCCATATCAATCCAAACACGTCTAAGTGCCAAGCAAAATGAATCAGTGATCATTTATTTCTTGTTTGCGTGGCCACATGAAGTGGTTCTCAACCCAGCTGACAAGCATTAGGAACAGTACTCCTCTCCTAAGCCTTGAAGGTGACTGTACCTGTCTGCACGGGGTCTCCCTGTCTGGAGAACTGTTTCTCGTAATTTCCGTGGAGTTGGGACCATGAGAGCTGGGATGTGAGAAGGAAGAACCTAACAGAGACCCAGGGCATTTTCCATCTGCTTGGTTGAGTCTGTGCTGGATAACCTGAGAGCCAGTTCACACAGTTAAGTGAAGAGAGGTGGATGTTCTGCCATCTTCTTGACCCTCAGTGTCCTAATTTGGAATTAATGTCCAGCTTCCATTGTAGGTGACCACGGGTTTATTCTTGCTAAAGTATTTGGAATTGAGTTAGTGATGGAAGAGGGTATATTCTGCACCCACAGCAGGACCAGCCTTGCTGACCGTGGGTACATGTTTGCAAGTGATGTTTATATATCCCACTACCAATGCATTAAAATGAAGAGGTTATCAAACTTAAAAAAAAAAATAAAAGAGGGCCTCTGGAAGTGATTCTCCTAAGAGCACACAAGAAAGAAGGCAAGGTGAGCAGTGAACACTGAACTCTGAAAAGGCAGCAGCCAGGCCCGGATGACACCTGCCCTTAGTACCAAGATGCCACTCAGATGATGCTGGCTCACGAATGCTTTTTGTCTTGCTTTGTTTGTTTTATTTACTCTGTGGAAACTGATTTGCCTTCCATAGGTAAAACCTGGTGTCTCAGACAGTAAAGAATCTGCTTGCAACGCAGGAGACCCAGGTTTGATTTCTGGGTCAGAAAGATCCCCTGGGGAAGGGAATGGCAACCCACTCCAGTATTACTGACTGGAGAATTCCATGGACAGAGGAGCCTGGTGGGCTACACAGTCCAGGGGGTCACGAGTCGGACACGACTGAGCAACTAAGCACACAGCACATCACCAGCTACATCTATGAAAGTGAGATAACACAGCACCCTCGGCCCACTGGGGTACACTCTTTGCCCCTGAAATATTAATATTTCCATGAATCTAACAGGCCAAGAATAGTCCAACACCAGAACTTAGCTACCCCAGCCAGCATCTCCTGTAAGACTGCAGCATCATTATTTATTTTGAAGCAGTATTTAAATTTTAAGGTATAATCACATGCAATAAAAAGTAAAAAATGCATAAAACATAACATAATCCTTTCCTCCCTGTCTAATTTAACACATAGATGCTAAGCAGGAAAGTAGCTAACATACCGGAAATTACACAGTCATCGCTGTTTTACATCAGAAAGACTTTGGTGAGATGTATGATGACACAGAGCCACAGAGACACAAATCGCACCTCTTAGCAACTCAGCGAAAGCAAAAACTAGCAAAGATACCCCTCCTATCTCCCTCTGCAACCTCTGATTATCTGAGTCACGATCAGAGCCCACCCCAAGAACCAGGCTTTGGACTCAAGCAACAAAGAGACCTAAGACTGCTTATTTTAAAAATGGTGAAGACTTCCCTGGTGGCCCAGCAGTTAAGATTTCACCTTCCAATGTGGGGTTGTGTGGGTTTGATCCCTCATTGGGAAGTGAAGATCCCATATGCTTCAAACCCCCCAAAAAACAAGGCAGAAACACGATTCTAACAAATTCAGTAAAGACTAAAAATGGTGGTGGTGGTGGTGGTTTCGTCGCTCAGTCATGTCCGACTCTTGCGACCCCAGGGACTATAGCACACCAAGCTCTTCTGCCCATGGAATTCTCCAGGCAAGAATACTGGAATGGGTTGCCATTTCCTTCTCCAGGGGCTCTTCCCAACCCAGGAATCGAACCCGGGTCTCCTGCATTGCAGGCAGATTCTTTACCAACTGAGCTACAAGACTAAAAATGGTCCACACCAAAAACATCTTAGAAAATAAAAATTGTGGCACCATACGTAAGTTGATAGTTATTCATTATCCATTTAATTTTTAAAATTATGTTTAAAAAAATAAGGCCTCTTAAACCAATACAGGCAACCATTTTGAGATCCTAAATACGTTTCCCCTGAACAGGGACCATCCTCTGGTGGCTCAGACAGAAAAGAATCCACCTACAATGTAGAAGATCCAGGTTCGATCCCTGGGTGGGGAAGATCCCCCGGAGAAGGGAATGGCTACCCACTCCAGTGTTCTTGCCTAGAGAATCCCATGGACAGCAGAGCCCGGCCCGCTATCATCCAAAGTGTTGCAAAGAGTCAGACAGGACTGACAATGCACCACGAACAGGGACCATTTTAAATGAATTTTTTTTTAAAGGGAGACTAAGTAATAATTTTCGGGAAATAGATGGGGAAACAGTGGAAACAGTGTCAGACTTTATTTTGGGGGGTTCCAAAATCACTGCAGATGGTGGCTGCAGCCATGAAATTAAGAGATGCTTACTCTTGGAAGGAAAGTTATGACCAACCTAGATAGCATATTGAAAAGCAGAGACATTACTTTGCCAACAAAGGTCCGTCTAGTCAAGGCTATGGTTTTTCCAGTGGTCATGTATGGATGTGAGAGTTGGACTATGAAGAAAGCTGAGCACCGAAGAACTGATGCTATTGAACTGTGGTGTTGGAGAAGACTCTTGAGAGTCCCTTGGACTGCAAGGAGATCCAACCAGTCCATCCTAAAGAAGATCAGTCCTGGGTGTTCATTGGTGGGACTGATGTTGAAGCTGAAACTCCAATACTTTGGCCACCTGATGCAGAGAGCTGATTCATTTGAACAGACCCTGATGCTGGGAGGGATTGGGGGCAGGAGGAGAAGGGGACGACAGAGGACGAGATGGCTGGATGGCATCACCAACTCGATGGACATGGGTTTGGGTAAACTTTGGGAGTTGATGTTGGACAGGGAAGCCTGGCATGCTTCGATTCATGGGGTCACAAAGAGTCAGACACAACCGAGCGACTGAGCTGAACTGAAGTGATAATTTTTAAAAACCCTACGTACTCTGACTTTTGGGTAGTACTTTTTGTTATTGTTTACAACAGTTGTGTGTAAATTTCTGGAAGCACATTAGAATCACCTGGAGGCATTTTTTTAACCGATAGACAAGCCAATCTGTTATCAATCAAATTAGAATTTCTGGGGGTGAGAACCAGACACGGGCCTTTTTTAAGGCTCCCTGGATGATTCATAGGCATCGCGGGTTGTCAGCCAATGTGTAAAAGCACGTGCTAGCTGTTTAGAGGATTAGTAAAGTGATGTCGCTCAGTCGTGTCCGACTCTTTGCGCGTCGTGATAGGTTATATAGACTGTAACCTACCACGCTCCACCATCTGTGGGATTTTCCAGGCAAGAGTACTCCAGTGGGTTGCCATTTCCTTCTCCAGAGGATCTTCCCAACCTCGGGATCGAACCCAGGTCTCCCGCACTGTAGGCAGACGCTTTACCATCTAAGCCACCAGGGAAGTCCAGAGGATTAGAGAAGCTCTCAATTAAGATGACGCTCTGCTGCACAGCCTGACACCACCCAGCTGTGCAGACAACACAGGGACGTATCCAAGCAGCTAGTTTAGCCACTCCACAAAAATCTACAACTGGAAGTGTCTACCTAGGAAAGCTCAGGCTCCCCTAGCCAAGGTGTTCAACATGCTTTTCTGTGATTTGACAAGAAGGTGTCTGTCTCTGGGCTTCCCTGGTGACTCGGTGGTAAAGGACTCCATCTGCCAGTACAAGAGACGCAGGTTCCATTCCTGGTCTGGGAAGGTCTCATGTGCCACAGAGCAGCCAAGCTCGCGGGCCACAACTACCGAGCCTGTGCTCCAGACCCTGGAAGCCGCAAGTACTGAGCTCACAGGCTGCACGCGTCGAGGCCATGCACGTTCACGCAGCGAGGCTGTCGGGTGCGCTCCACAGCAAGGGAAGCCACAGTGATGAGAAGCCCGAGCACCGCAACGAGCCCCAGCCGGAGCACCGCAACGAGCCCCAGCCGGAGCACCGCAACGAGCCCCAGCCGGAGCACCGCAACGAGCCCCAGCCGGAGCACCGCAACGAGCCCCAGCGGGAGCACCTCAACGAGCCCCAGCCGGAGAAAAGATCACGCGGCAACGAAGACCCAGCCCAGCCAAAAATAAATAAATAAAATGTAAAAAAAAACTCTGTCTCTCTCTCTCTCTCACACCCACACACACACCCACACAGTAAAGCACAGTGGAATGTCTGCTAGGAATCGTTTCACACTCACGACTTCTTTAGTTGCATAACTGGACCATGTCACGGGAGATGCCATTCGCAAAACAAAGGCTAGTTTGTATGCATGTATTTATTTGCGTGGAAAAAAGAAAGAATTGAGACACAACACGCCAGCAATAACCTTTGCTCATACGGGGTGTCTCAGGCCTGGGTTTCTTAGAAAGCGTATCCTGATGCTAAGCCCAAGAGCCGTTTCTTCGTTTGAGAGATGCAAACCCAGGGCGGTGAGAGTGAGGGGGAGGGAGGCCTGGGGAGCAAGCCTGCAGGCTGCCGCTCCAGGACAAGCCACAGATGGAGAGGCGGCCCTCTACAGAGACCCACAGATGCCTTCCAGAAGGCTGCAGAAGCCTCGCCTCACTGCTACACGGAGGCAAGGAGAAGAGGGACCTCAGCTGCCTGTGTTACTCCTGAGTCCTCTGGGTCACTGATCAGAATTCACCCTCTACCCTGGGTGATGCTGTCCGGCCCCAGAGGTGACCGCTCCCAGAGTCAGATGCCAAGGCCGGTGCAGGGGGCCTCATCCAAGGGCAGACGTAGCAAGAGAATCCGCAAGCCCTCCTGCTGGGTTGGCGGCCACAGGCAGTAAGGCTGGGATGTGTGGGGCGGGTGATCGGCCAGCCCAGGCAAGGGAAGCCGGAGGAGCCGGTCGGGGACTTGGCTACGGAGGCAGACGAGGAGCCGAGGGTCTGGGAGAGAGCGGACGGGGAGGCCACGGAGGTCCTCACGCTCAAACTCTGCTCCACTGCTTGCGTGTGAGCGGCGACTCCCAGAACTGAGAAAACAGAGACTGCGACTAATGCTGCCCACAGACGGGCCAATGGAAGCGGGGCTCAATCTCGCACAAGGTTTGTGGCGCAAGAAATAGGAGGCAGACAACTCAGCAAGGGCAGCCAGCCAGGAGCAACAGAAAACTAACAGTTTGATGAAGCAGGCTAGACAATCTCGAGATATACCTGTGTATACATAATTCAGGATGAAAGGGCACATTTTCACACATGCTATGTTAAAATGAGTTATTCAATACAGAGCATTTATTTTTTTAAAAAGCTATCTTATATATCTAAAAAATCCAAATTGATGAGAGGTATAAATACCAAAAACTAAGCCACAAAGAAAGAAAATTTTCAAAGATATATGTTTGTATAATTTAGCATGGTACAGCCTCTGTCATGGTGAACTTAGAGTCCATAAAGGAAAATACTGATAGACTAAGCTACATTTAAAATAAGATACTCTATATGTTAAAAAAAGAATATAAGCAAAATTAAAAAGCAAATAGTTTGTTCATTCTCAATGACAGAAAATATATATATTCTTTGTAAAAAGAAAAAAAAGAAAGAAAAATTTCAACCATCTGGAGAAAACATTTGAACTACCTTTGAACAGAATTTTAACATCCTTAACATAAAATAAAAAACCTTCCCACTTCCCTCTGTTTCTTTAATAAATGTTCATTGCCTGGCTATAGCATAGAAAGTACTGTGTCTCACACTGACAAGACATTTTTGAGACACTGCATAAAACATATTCAAGACTACAAGGGAAAATGGGCAAAGAATATGAAAAAAAGTATGAATAGCTAATAAACTTTTTAGAAAAATTAATATTCAATGAAGTGCAAATAAAATGGCATATCAACTTTTTGCCATTTACACTGTCCAGTCAGAAACATATGACAATAAATATTGGCAAGCACTGGGGGAAAAAAGTACCCATATACTGATGAATGCTTAAGTTGGTACAAGTCTTCGAATGGAAACTTGGAAATTCATGTAAAATATTAGAATTTTGCCTATTTTTTGACTTAGCAATTCCACTTCTATGATTATAACTTTAAAAAGTTGCCATAGGTCGAAACAAAGATTATTCAACACAGTACAGGTTACAGCCAATATCTGAAGTCATCTAAAAATGCTGGGTAAGATTGAGGGCAGGAGGAGAAGGGGATGACAGAGGATGAGATGGTTGGATGACATCACTGACTCAATGGACATGAGTTTGGGTGGGCTCCGGGAGTTGGTGTTGGACAGGGAGGCCTGGCGTGCTGCAGCTCATGGGGTTGCAAAGAGTCGGACACGACTGAACAATTGAAATGAACTGAAAAATGCATCAATAAATATTTAGTCCAAAATTTATGGAATATATATAGGACACGATTCCATGAGGTCACTAAACAGTGTTCAGGAGATGCAATATTTATCGATGATACAAGGGCAGTTCCAAAAATATTTATTAAATGCACCTTTTTGGTAAAAATAATTATATGTCATTTTGTTCATGAAAACATAGACTGGAACGATGTCCATCAAAACATTGATTGTGGTTATCTGAGTCAGTGAGGCTTTACATAATGATTTTAATTTTTGTTCAGCTGTTCACAATGACATATAGAGTTTGTCATTAGAGAAAAGAACAAAAAGACTTTTATTTTATAGTCATAGAAGGAGACAGAGGAAGAAAAGTCACAGACAGAGAGAGGAATGTGAAATGACGGACCTGCAGCTCCTCTGTGACTCAGTCAGGTTTCCACAGCACTCTGTGGGCACAGGAGTCTTTGATAATGTCCTTTTTCCTCCTAGGTACTCAGGGAGACTACATTTCCCAGCACCCCTTGCCGTCAGTGTGGTCATGTGACTGAATTCTGGCCAATGGGAAGTGGGTGGAAGCCAGGATGGTCTATGAAACACTTGTATACTCCAATTACCCATTCTCTTCCCCACCCAGTGGCTGAGAATGGAAAGACTTCTGAGGACACACAGAACAGCAAAGTCTAGGCAGAGGCTGGGCGGGAAGGAGACTGGATTCCTGAGTCACTGCTTACAAGAAAGACGCCAGAAGAACCACCACACCAGGAACCCCTGCCTTGAACTGAGTGAGAAATAAACTGCTTTTGTTGGATCCCCCGAAATTCGGTGCTTTGTCAGAGCTATTAGTGGGCTCCCCACATGGTAAAGAATCCACCATCTGCCAGTGCAGGAGACACAGGTTCGATCCCTGCATTGGGAAGATCCCTGGAGAAGGGAATGGCAACCCACTCCAGTATTCTTGCCCAGGAAATCCCATGGACAGAGGAGCCAGGCCGGCTACAGTCCATGAGGTTGCAAAAGAGCTGGCTGAAGAGATTTTAGTCTTCCTTGATTAACTGTGAAGTAGCCCCTCACTCCTACCCAGCACCCCAGCAGAGCAGCCCACGTAAAGCAACTTGGAATTATGGGATCTTCCTGTATCTGCCCCAGGACCGCATCCCATACTTCATGAGACTCTGCACTTAAGACACTCACCAGCACATGTATTCAGACTTAAAGCTACAGGTGCTCATGAAAAGAAGGTTCTGTTGCTGTGAACTGGTACCCATGATATCATGGATGACATTCCTTAGAGTGCCAAGAAAAGTGTTAACTCTCTCCGCTAACTATGAAAAAACGAGAAATTTGGGACTTTATTTTTAGTTGCTAACATATGCATTTCTGAACACGTATTTAAAACCAAAAGAAATATTTCCATATTGAATTTCAATAGTGCAATATGCTGTTTGAGAATAAAATTAAAAGATCCGGTACATAAAGAGCTGCAAAGTTATATCATCCTCACTGTTTTTTCACTGGGATGTGCGCCTCCAGGATGCAAGTTATAAGTGGATTAAGCAAGACTTTGTGCCATGTGCTAGTAAGAGACATCTCCCAGATTTCTAGGGCTGCTCTGGGGGTTTTAAGGATCTATGAACATCAAAGAGCAAAGATTTATCATCTTAAGAAGAAGCTAATATATTTAAAAGCAAGATAGGTTAAATCTTGAACACCTTAGAAGTCTTGGGGCTTCAACTAACCAGACCCACAGAGTGAACAGAGCTTTTTCACGTCTCCTCAAGGTGCAGATTAAGGCCTAACCACATAGGGGGAACAGCATGTGTTGTGGACAACTTCCCTTGTTTCCTCAGAGGACTCTCAGGATGTTCTAAATTATGTCTTTAGAGTGACTGTTCCACAAAGACACACACCTCCGCACCATCTGCATATTTACCTTTGTTCTCTGCGCGTAAAGATACAGAAATAACTGAAATTGGGGAGACGTACGAGGTTTTCCTTATGTGTCAGCAACTGAATGAAATTTTTAAAAATCCTCTCTGACTTGGAAGTATTTTACTGTTTAACATATGCTGTTGGCAACTGGCATTTTATATTTAATTTTACCACTTTTTCTCTTAACTGGAACAGGACCTTAAGTTCTTGGCAGAACGTAAGACTTTTGGGCTCAGGCGTTCAGCAGGGGTCCTCATTCTAAAGGCAGAGACCAGACTACTGAGGTAGAACATGTTTAAGAGTTGCCCTAAACCTGGTCTGGTGAACTCAGCCCGACACTGATTTCAAGGGCACAGGAAAAGGAAGGAGACGAAGGGGAAAATGGGCAAGTTAGATGTGACAAGAGGGGGCTAACCACACCACTCTCCCACTCTGAAGTTTCTCATCCTGAAACAGGTCAGAATGGTGGGCGGTAACAAACTGAAAACTGAACAGGCGATTGAAGACTTCCCTGGTGGTCCAGTGGTTAAGAATCCACCTGCCAATGCAGGGGTCATGGGTGTGATCCCTGACCCGGGAAGATCCAACGTGCCTTGGAGCAACTAAGCCCATGTCCCACGACTATTGAGCCTCTGCTCCAGAGCCCAGGACCCACAATTCCTGAGTCCATGTGCTGCAACTATGGAAGCCTGAGCACCTGGAGCCCGTGCTTCACAAAGAGAAGCCCCCACATCACGACTAGAGAGGAGGCCCTGCTCGCCGCAACTAGAGAAAGCCCACGTGCCGCAACGAAGACCCAGTGCAATCAAAGGTAAGTAAATAAACAGCTTTTAAAAGAAAACAATTAACTGGGTTTCTGAGCACATGAAAATAAAACTGTATGTAAACAATTATAAGTGACCATAGAAAACTCTCGATGGATCTGAAATACTGTTTGAGAGATGAAGACAACATTCAGCCTTAAGCAGGTGTGAAGGAGAAGTCGTAAGGAAAGTAAGGCTCTATGTGCACTTTACTGAGTCCAGCTCATTCAGTAAAATGGTTACATACATGTATGCTGTCAGTCCATGAAATGAGGACAACTATGTAAAACTCATGTTGGTACCAGTTTTAAATTTTAGTCTTCCAGAAAGAGTAAATCATAATCCTATCGGGTCCCATGAGGCATTCTATTTTTCTAAACGCGTTAAAAATTTCTCGTCCAAAGGAAAAGATTACAGCGAGTGTGCTTCAAATAAGACATAATTTTCCATCCCTCTCCAAATCCTCAAACGGTAAATAGTGATGGCATGGAAATACACGTGGTGTTTAATGTCGCCCCCGCATTCCACAGCCTGGAATAGCTCTTCTTTGGGAGCTTTCTTTCCATCCTGTATCAATAAAGAAAGTGGCTTTAAGTCACTCAAAAGGAAGATGTGAAGAAACCTGCCAGGTATACTTACCACACACAGAGGTGACAAAAATTGTACTGCAAGATGAAGGGGAAAATAAACAGCCCCAAGGAATAAACTAAAAACATGCAGACACATTTAAAAAGAAATGAGGTCATGATGGCAGTATTTGTAAGCGCCTGAAGCGTCAATACAGGGAAAGGTGTGAAATGGATAAGGGCGTTCATCAACATGGAAGGGAACATGTAAAATAACACCAAAGGAAGTCACTGACCAGATAATCGTAATGTAGAGACAATATCAGAGAGTCAAGAACGACAAGCGAGATCAAGACGCAGTCTCCTTTGGGGACACAGGACAAAGTGAAGAGGTGTCGCATGGAGGAAAGCTGTCTATTGAGCCCCAGAGTGGAGAGAAAGCTTTGCCCGGCACTGAAGCCACAGACCCAGCTTGAGGAAGCCTAGAAGGAGCCTGGTGTGGACATATCCTGAGTATAACAGGAAACCCATGAGAGTACCCCCCTCAATTTTTTACGGTCCCAAAATTCCCAAATCTGGTAGAAGCAAAATGTTGGAGCAGAAGCATGGCTGAAGCATGGGTGGAGTTGCCTCCTGGTGACCCACATGAGAGGAGCTTTCTTTTCTAATTGAAGAATAGCTGAGTCACAATATCATGTTAATTTCATGTATACAGCACAATGATTTAAGTATATATATAGTGTGTGTGTGTGTGTGTGTGTGTGTGTGTAACAGACATACAGATATATTCTCTTTCTGATTCTTTTCCCTTCTAGGGAAATTACAAATTGCTGAGTATAATTCCCTGTGCTATACAGTAGGTCTTTGTTGGTTATCTACTTTATATAAGTGTGTATATGCTCAGTGGCTCAGCCATGTCCCACTCTTTGCAATCCCATGGACTGTAGCCCACCAGGCTCTTCTGTCCATGGGATTTTCCCAGCAGTAATACTGGAGTGGGTTGCCATTTTCTCCTCCAGGGGATCTTTCCCATCCAGGGATCAAACCCATGTGCCCTACCTTGGCAGGCAGATTCTTTACCACTAAGCCACCGGGAAAGCCCATTTTATATATAGCAGTATATATATATATATATATATATATATATATATATATATATATGTTACTCCCAAACTCCTAATTTATCCCTCCCCTCTTTCCCCCTTGATGACCGTAAATTTGTTTTCTACATCTGTGAGTCTATTTCTGTTTTGTAAATAAATTCATTTGTATTTTTTTTTTTTTTAGATTTCACATGTAAGTGATATCATATGATATTTGTCCTTCTCTTTCTGATTTACTTCACCTACTATGATAATCTCTAGGTCCACCCATGTTCTGCAAATGTCATTATTTTAATCTTTTTTATAGCTGAGTAATATCCCATTATATGTATCTCCTATCTTCTTTATCTGTTTATCTGTGATGGACATTTAGCTCCTTTCCATGTCTTACTTACTGCAGATGGTGCTGCTATGAACACTGAGCTGCATACATCTTCATGTATCACAGTTTTCTCTGGAGACACACCCAGGAGTGGGACTGGGGTCGCTTGATCACATGGCAACTCTAGTGTTCGCTTTTTAAGGAACCTCCATAATGTTCTCCATAGTGGCTGCACCAATTCACATTCCACCAACGGGATAGGAGGGCTCCCTTCTCTACATACGAGGGGGCCTTTCTGCTTTCTAGCACCATATCTGATAGGTAATCAATTCCCTCTCCTTGAATCTCAAGTCATTTCAAGCACTAAAGGTCACAGTTGGGCAACCCAGGCCCAAGACAGGATTCGCATAAAGCCTCACTACTGGACTTAATGCTGGGGGCAGCAAGCGTTGACAGAGTGACCAACATGATTTGGGTGTTTAGACTTGAAATCTGAGGAACCAATAAAGCCTTAACCAAAAGCCCTAAGAGAAATTTACTGTGAATTCTGAATTGTAACTAGAGGCAAATAATATAACAAATAGAGGAAAAAAATCGTATATCCACAGGTCTAAAACCAAGAAACATCCGAACAGTAGCATCAATAATCTAAAAGGATTTTTTAAAATCATCTTTTGTTGTTTTTTTTTTTTTTTTAAGGATTCTGATTTTCCATAACGGTGGTACTGGATAAACGGTGGAAATTCTCAACAGTGAAGGGCCCCAATCTAAGTAGTAAGGACAAGAGGCTAACCCTGTTGGGAAAATTGTAGTTCATGGGAAAAACAGTTGTCTGCAGTGTTGATATAATGTTAATTTCTCACATGAGCATGGTTTAAAGGATGATCTTGGTTAAATATATACCGGTTAGATGTATAAACGCTCTCATCATTAGCACACATTAAATGATCTCATACATAGTTCCCAGGGGTGGGTGAAGAGTGGCTTGTGAAGCAACTGGAAGCAAATGGTGGCTCAGAGCCTCTCCAGGGAAGACTTGGTGATACGGGTCTCTCATAAAGACAGCGAGGGAGAGAGACTGTGTAACAGTTACTGTTACACATTCACTGCATGGAAAAGCATTTTCCAGAATTATGAATTAGTTAACAGCCTAGAATTATTTTTTCATACTTATGAACTATACAGTGAAGGACTGCAATGCATTTTGCATAGCTTCCCTTTCTTTAAAATTGCTGCTTTCTAAAATTCTCTTGTTCTCACATTTTGTAGGGGAGCCCAACTAAGAGTTTCCCCCAAGAAATAGCAATCGTTGGACATTTCTGAATTTTTCCATATTGCTTTTTTCTTGTTACATTTATCCTTGATTTGCTTGTGTCACTGCAAGCAATCAGTACCCATCACGAGTAACACATGATACTTATTGTCCAACAAAGCCTAAGTTTTTAGCAACTGTAAACCCCTAGAGTTAGGTGCCTCCCTCCTAATTCATTCATCTATACCATGGCCCTTTCTCTGGTCACACTCAGCAGATCAATAAGGTTATCTGCCTTTAGTGATTTCACTTTCTTACAGTATGAGATGACTAAGGTTGATAAAAGGAGAGATTACATTTTAAAATAAATAAATAAATAATAAAGAACAGGAAAGCAAAGCTAAAAGAAACAGCAGCTCTGATTTATTTCTCTGTGAGACTCTCAGGTCTCCTTAAGTGTTCTTCTGTTCTGGCTCTCCAAATCCAGCCTAAGGGAAAACGAAGAGGTATGGTAGGTGCTGTTACCCATTCGCACAGTTCCCAAAGACCCCAGGAGGGTAAAGACCAAAAAGAAGCGAAACTAAAGGAAGATAAAACAGGAGAGCTGGGTTCCATCCCTACTTTGGGAAGATCCCCTGGAGAAGGGAACAGCAATCCACTCCAGGATTCTTGCCTGGAAAATCCCATGGACAGAGGAGCCCAGTGGGCTACAGTCCATGGGGTTGCAGAGTCGGACACGACTGAGCCACTTCACTCACTCACTCACTCAGTCAGCAAGGCACTTGCTATTCAGCAGAAGACAGTCCTACAGATGGTAAATTTGCAACCCCCTCTTAATAAAGGACGGAGTAACAGTGTCCAGCAAATGATGGCCCTGTCGGGCTGTTCCCAGGAGGTGGCTACTTGCTGTTCTTGTTTCTGCAGATGCCCCTGACAGCCCCAGAGGCGGGCCCCTCAGGTCTCCCTTCAGGAGACAGCCCAGCATTCACCTGAACCGAGCCTCCAGGTGCTCACAGCCCCTCCACCTCGTCTCAGACTCATAACGGAACCCAGCAGGGCGCGAGCGCCTGGCCACTTCTGCCCATCGCTGGACCACTCCAGAGGCACCGTCTGCTCCAGGGCTCCCCGCTGGTTGCTGGTCGGTCAGAGGATCCCATCTGCATCTGGCCACGGCTATCCCTGCTGTATCCTTCACGGGAGGACCCCTCCCCCGCAAATAATCCTCCTGCATTCCTAATTCTGCTCCAACATCTGCTTCCCAGGGAACCCAACTAACACAGTGCTCTAAAAACCGGTGCTGTGCTAGCGCAAAGTGGCTTTCCACACCCCAGTCTGAAGATCAACGTTCCAGAAATTAAAATGTTGTGCTGCAAACTAGATATTGCACACAGAATGGATAAACAACAAGGCTCTTCTGTATAGCGCAGGGAACTATATCCAGTCTCTTGGGATAAATGATAATGGAAAAGAATATGAAAAAAAATGTATATACAAGTGAATCACTTTGCTGGACAGCAGAAATTAACACAACACTGTAAATCAACCAGACGTTGATTTTAAAAAATCATTTCATACCAAAAAAACTGAATTTCATGCAATTCCAATTAACCATGTTATTGGGCCATATCAAAGGGAATAAACGAGCATCTTAACTTTAACTGTCAGTGAGTGAACCGAGAACTGAAATGTCTTTATCGTCATGATGACACAAAAGAATTAGGACTGTATATAACATGCTACTATTTATATTTTAGGGCAAATCTAAATAATTTTATGTGATGCAAAAGTAACATCAGATATGTAATAAATCATTCAAGTGATTTATACTGTATCAATCAAAAGGTTTTCTAAGACATATACATTTTAATGAGTGTGTTTTAGAAAAAAACTGGCAGGATATTATGTGAAGTGAAATCAATCAGAGAAAGACAAATACTATACGATTTCACTTAAACGTGTAATCTAAAAAAGCCAACTCATAGAAATTGAGAGTGAAGTGGTGGTAACCCAGGGGCTCAGGGCAAGGGAAATGGGAAGATACTGGTCAAAGAGTATAAATTTGCAGTCACAAGATGAATAAATTCTGGGATCGAATGAACAGCATGACTAACCCAATCCTGTACTGTATACCAGAAGCTTCCTAAGATCTGCAATGTTCTCATCCCCAAGGAAAAAGATAATTATGTGAGGTGTGGAGACATCAACTAACCCTATTATAGCAATCACTTCACAACATACACGGAGCAAATCCTCACCTTATAACCTTAAACAATGGTACGTCCCAACTTTACCTCAATAAAGCTGGGGAGAAAAACCAACACACAAAGAAAGTTGTGTCATTTGTTTCTTATTCGTAGCCACATCTCTTCACCAGGCATGCCTTATGTCACCTAAGGCTTTTTGTTTTGTTCTGTCTTGTCTTATTAATTATCAGTGCATTGTATTTCAACAGCCCTGACTAAAATTTTAAAAAATTGCAAAAATGACTATAAGCTTTTTACAAAATGACTGTAAACTTGATAAACTAAGTAGCCGCAGAGCACTGATCTACTTAAAAAAAAAAAAAAATTGAAGTGCAGTTGATTTACAAGAGTGTTAGTTTCAAGTATACAGCAAAGTGGTTCAGTTACACATATTTTTTTTTAGATTCTTTTCCATCATAGGTTATTATAAAATACTGAATATAGCTCCCTCTGCTATACAGCAAATCTTTGTTGTTTTTTTATATTTTTCTAATTTCACTTTTGAGGAATAAACTAAAGGGGCTTTCACATCCTTTTACTGAATACGTGTGAATTTTCCATTCCTACAGACTAAGGAATAAGAACAACGGCATATTGTTTAAATTATTCAAAAGAGAAAAATGTCCTCTCTCTTTGGGTCTGTTTTCTTTATTGATGCTTTTGTTCATGGCTAATATTGCCTTTTAGTTCAGTTCAGTCACTCAGTTGTGTCCGACTCTGCGACCCCATGGACTGCACCATGCCAGGCCCCCCTGTCCATCACCAACTCCAGGAGTTTACTCAAACTCATGTCCATTGCCTATTTTCTGTCTAATTCTTCTAGGTCAACCCTCCTCTGAAAGCCAAATAGGAAACCCACCCATCACCTCTTGTCTCACTGGCAGGTTCTAGATCCCTTTTGTAATGTGTAACAAAATAGGTAAATTTATATAAACTTTTATTTTTTCAAATAATAATGGAAAGTAAAAATTTGAATTGCAGACTTTTCAAACAACGATTAAGTCACAAAAAATTTTATTTCTGACTGTTACTTTGGGCATACCCTTTTAATCTGCGATGATAAACTTCAACATAAAGACAGATTAAACTTGGATTTTAAAACAAAGGATATGAGAATCATATGCTTAGAGGTCTATATTTCCATCAGACTCAAACTCAGTTGGCGCAATAATACCATTATTGTAAACTTTTATGGGGCTAATCTGGAGGTCCATATAAATTGGTATTATTGTTTATTTTGGGATGCTGATAATAGCAGCCTATTAGCAGTTCATGCAGAATGCGAATGAACGGTACTTTTCAGAAAATCCACAAAGAATCACTAAAAAATTAACAGCCGTGCTTTGGTTCAGTTTGTTTACTTTTCTAAAGCATATTCTCAGAAGTAACATGGATTCTCTCAATTAAGGCAAACACAAGCAGGATTTTCTGTTAACCCTGGAATCTGATCTTTAAAATTAAAAAAAAAAAAAAAAATTCTCTGCTATTTACAGTTCCTGCTTTGGGAAAAATCCCAACATCTGGATACCAGAGTCAGCAGCAAAATCCACAGAGACACATGTGCAATTTTATGCCTGCAAACCCACTATTTTTTCGGGTAAAACGACTGGGGAGGTGCTTCTTCCTCATTTCTTACTCCACAGAAATTTTGAGGACTGTTTTCCAAATGGATCCAGGGTAAGAAATCATGTTATGTAACACAAGCCGCTGTACACACCTACACATGTGTAACTAAAACATCCTCCAAGAGTACTTTTTCTTGCTGTATGCGATGCACCCTGAACACTTCCACCCTTTCCCATTTCATTCCATTTCCTTTTGTCAATACCAGCTTTGACTCACGTCCACAGGGGTCGTGACCTGCAGTTTGAAAACCAGGGCTTCCAGGCCATGCTGTGAAAGAGACCGGTGCTCGGGCCAGCAGCGCCAGCAGGGGCCTTGTCTGAAGGGCAGAATCCCAAGGCCCGTCCACGCCAGTCTCCAGGTGATGCGTGTGGACATTCACGTTTGAGCAGCTTTGCTCTAGAACACAAGACTGCAGAAGAGGATCTGTCATCTGAACTGAATTTAGACAAAGAACGTGCCTCTAAACCAGCATTGTTCAAAGGAGCTCTGTCATTCCACTGACTTCAAGAGGCAACACGTCTTTCTGGCAGGAGTTAGGTGCAAATGAAATGTATTTTCTGCTTTATCAACTGCACCCCATAGGGCTTCCATTAACAAACAGCACAGGGCTTATAACCTGGGATCCCAGGGTCTCCCAGAGGCTGGGGGGTGGGGGTGCTGAATTGGTTGCAACAGATCTGTGAGCATATAAGAGTGTGTATGTGCGTGTATGTCTGTACTTATTCTGGGTGGTGGGGAAATGGAGGAATACATAGCATTTACCAAATTCTTAAAGAGTTCTAAGATTTGGGCCCTTCCCTGATGGTCTGGCCTTTGACTGTGTGGATCACAATCAACTGTGGAAAATTCTGAAAGAGATGGGAATACCAGACCACCTGACCTGCCTCTTGAGAAATTTGTATGCAGGTCAGGAAGCAACAGTTAGAACTGGACATGGAACAACAGACTGGTTCTAAATAGGAAAAGGAGTTTGTCAAGGCTGTATATTGTCACCCTGCTTATTTAACTTATATGCAGAGTACATCATGAGAAACGCTGGACTGGGAGAAACACAAGTTGGAATCAAGATTGCTGGGAGAAATATCAATAACCTCAGATATGCAGATGACACCACCCTTTTGGCAGAAAGTGAAGAGGAACTAAAAAGCCTCTTGATGAAAGTGAAAGTGGAGAGTGAAAAAGTTGGCTTAAAGCTCAACATTCAGAAAACGAAGATCATGGCATCCGGTCCCACCACTTCATGGGAAATAGATGGGGAAACAGTGGAAACAGTGTCAGACTTTATTTTTCTGGGCTCCAAAATCACTACAGATGGTGACTGAAACCATGAAATTAAAAGATGCTTACTCCTTGGAAGGAAAGCTATGACCAACCTAGATAGCATATTCAAAAGCAGAGACATTACTTTGCCAACAAAGGTCTGTCTAGTCAAGGCTATGGTTTTTCCTGTGGTCATGTATGGATGTGAGAGTTGGACTGTGAAGAAGGCTGAGCACCGAAGAACTGATGCTTTTGAACTGTGGTGTTGGAGAAGACTCTTGAGAGTCCCTTGGACTGCAAGGAGATCCAACCAGTCCATTCTGAAGGAGATCAGCCCTGGGATTTCTTTGGAAGGAATGATGCGAAAGCTGAAACTCCAGTACTTTGGCCACCTCATGGGAAGAGTTGACTCATTGGAAAAGACTCTGATGCTGGGACGGATTGGGGGCAGGAGGAGAAGGGGATGACAGAGGATGAGATGGCTGGATGGCATCACTGACTTGATGGACGTGAGTCTGAGTGAACTCCAGGAGTTGGTGATGAACAGGGAGACCTGGCGTGCTGTGATTCATGGGGTTGCAAAGAGTCGGACACGACTGAGCGACTGAAGTGAACTGAACTGAACTGAGGACATTCAGAGCAGTAGTGCAAAACAATGAAGCCATCAGTGTAAAAAGAAAAAGAAAAAACCTCAATTGCTTTGATAAATGCTTACGATCATACTAGACTGAAAAATGAGTGTTAGTCTCTCAGTCATGTTTGACTCTTTGCGACCCCATGACGGTGGCCCACCAGGCTCCTCCGTCCATGGGATTCTCCAGGTAAGAATACTAAAGTGGGTTGCCATTCCCTTCTCCAGGGAATCTTCCTGATCTTGACACTGGGTCTCCTGCATTGCAGGCAGATTCTCTACCGTCTGAGCGCAGCCCAGTAAGACGAGGTTAATCATTAATAATTATTCATTATCTAAGCAAGGTCCACAGAAACACGTCAGGTGCTTGTTAAAATGCAGATCTCTAAGTCCAGCCCAAACTTACTGGAGATGGAGCTTTCTCAAAGAGCCCAGGAATCTGCATTTTGATTAGATCTCTGGGCTATCTTCTGAGAACCACTTCTGCGAGAAACCTAGCATGAACAATGCACAAATCATTCTCCAGGCATATGATGTGAACATCCTCCAACCCCCATTTATAACCCTGGTAAAGCCGGAGCCCTCCCTGAAAGTCAGTGTCACTGAAGCTTAATGAGAAGTTGCCAGTTTGGAGGAGAGCACGCCATTAAGCCCCCCAGAATTTCCCCTGAGCACAGCGCCCACCAAGAGATGGAGCTCAGCCCCAAGGAGGAGCAGGAAGTCAGTAGCAAGAGACAAAGTCAGCCCTGCTCCAGCGAACTTCACCCAGAATATGTGCAGGTAAGACTTTGGATGTTAAAGCCTCTACAGTTTTGCCGTATCGAATATCTTGATATTTTTAAACAGTGTTACCTTCTGGTTACACAAATCATCTCCATTCATTGTGGGAATATCAAAGATTTGCTTTTCTGTGTTTCATTAAGTGCCACCGTCCCAGAGAAAGATGAAAGCACACAAAAATGAACTTGCAGTGATAAACAGCCAGAGTAGCCAGGTTTGTCGAGGGATGTGCTAAATAACCCCATTGGCATGTGATCAAAGCTCATTTACTGAGGAAAACACAGGTAGCCTGTCAAAAGCTCGCATCATCTTCCCAGGACACAGATTCAGGGAGGAAAGCTCTGGGCCTCTGTTGAGCATGTCATCGAACAGATAACCAGTCCACCCTCCTGGGAAGCAAAGTCACTATGAATTAGATTTGCAAAGAAGTGCAAAAGGCTCACGGTTCAGGGGGTCCTCCATGGGTCAGGTAGGAGCTGGGTAGGGTGCTCCCACCTGGGAGCCCTTGTCTCTTCTCCAGGGTGACGGGACAAGTCACAGAAGGCATCCAGTCGCTAACTCAGATGCAGACTGGGGCACTTTCTGCATCTGCTTCGTGTTACTTTAAAAGCATCCTGCTCATCGGCTGGGTTCTCAGGCCTCCCAGTGACCTTGTGCTTAATGCTGGCTACTTCTTAAATCTCTTTCAGACCCTTCCTTCTATGAAATGCAAACAGGGTTTAAGTTTAGCATCTTTTATGGTCAGAAATATTTAGCATTGCTTCCAGAGAGGCAGCCATGGAGTCATCTGGGAAAGAAGGCAGTCCAGCAGTGGACTTCCTGGCAACTACTGACCCTGTTATCTTTACAGCTATTTCCAGAATATTCCCTTTTTCATTCTCCCCTCTTACTATCACTCTGTAAGTGTATGCCAATATATTTATAATATTATACATTAATAATATAATAATATACAACTGCTTTAGTTTTTAATAATAATATACTGTGATGTTATTGGCGACAGTTAATATATTAATGTATAACACATTAATAACATATTAATTATATATGTGTGTACTAAGTCGCTCAATTGTGTCCAACTCTTTCCAACCTCGTGGTGGACTGTAGCCCACCAGGCTCCTCCGTCCATGGGATTTCCCAGGCAAGAATACTGGAGTGGGTTGCCATTTCCTTCTCCAGTGGATCTTCCCAACCCAGAGATCAAACCCGTGTCTTTTGTATCTTCTGCGTTACAGGCAGATTGTTTATCACTGTGCCACCTGGGTAATAAAGTGTTAATAATATATTATCAGGCTTATCAGTAATATATATAAACAATATAAAAATATATTATACAATTACTATAAAACTCAACAATATATAATATACTGCATCATATATTAATAATACATTATATAATTAAGGATATTAATGATATTGCAATATATTGATAATAATGTGTGATGTTATAAAAGTGAAAGTTGATCAGTCGTGTCAGACACTTTGCCACCCCATGGACTATACAGTCCTTGGAATTCTCCAGGCCAGAATCCTGGAGTGGGTAGCCTTTCCCTTCTCCAGGGAATCTTCCCAGCTCAGGGATTGAACCCAGGTCTCCCGCATTGCAGGCAGATTCTTTACCAGCTGGGCTATAAGCGAAGACCATGTGATGTTATAATAAGTGTTTAATGGGAGCCAAGCACTGTTCTGAGTGCTTGAAAAGCATTAACATTAACTAATTTAATCCTCATGATCCTATGAGGTAGGTACACTATCTATCCCCAAGTTACAACTGCGGCAACTGATAAGTGTTGTCTGTTGTTCAGTCGCTAAGTTGTGTCTGACTCTTTGCAACCCCATTTACTGTAGCACACCAGGCTTCCCTGTCCTTCATCTCCCAGAGGTTGCTCAAACTCACATCCATCAAGTTGGTGATGCCATCCAACCATCTCATCCTCTGCCGTCCCCTTCTCCTCTCGTCTTCAGTCTTTCCCACCATCAGGGTCTTTTCCAATGCGTCAGTTCTTCGCATCAGGTGGCCAAAGTATTGGATTTTCAGCTTCAGCATAAGTCCTTCCAATGAACATTCAGGACTGATTTCCTTTAGGATGGACTTGTTGGATCTCCTTTCTGTCCAAGGGACTCTCAAGAGTCTTCTCCAACACCACAATTCGAAAGCATCCATTCTTCAGCACACAGCCTTCTTTACGATTAAGTAATAGTGCCAGGCTTCAAACCTAGACCATCTGGCCCCAACCCACTTCTAAAAAATGGGCCAAAAAATATATAAACGTTAAAGGGGAAAGGAACAGGAAAGGGAAAAAAATGATAATTAGAAACAAATCCGGAGAAAGTCGATTTTTCAATCCTTCTCCACATGTGGAAGCAACTAGAAAGCAGAGCAGACTACCCTGTGTTCAACTGTCTGCGACTGATCCTCACACGAAACCCTGGGAGCAGGAGCTGGAGGCTCGCTGGCCGTGGACCCCAGGCCTGAGCCCGGCGTGCTCCTCTGGACCACAGAGCAGGAACAGGCTCCAGGCATTTCTAGACGAGGCAGCTCGTGGGCCCGACCTGGGAGCTATCAAGTGGGGCACAGTCTGAAGCCCCTGACGCTCCACCTGGACCAGCACGGTGGAACCCCCAGGAAGACCGCCAGGCTGTCTGTCCCCAGGCAGAAGCCACACTGGCCCAGCACAGGGCTTGCCTCAGGACCAGCTGGGATGGGTGAGGTGGTGGGGGGAGGTCCAGCCTCTGCCCTGGGCCGTGTCCCAGAACATGTGTTTGGGGAACACGTATCTTCTGCCCCGGACTGCAGACACTGTGTCTTTATGGTCTCTTATTCCCATATCCAGGCTTCCCTGGTGGCTCAGATGGTAAAGAATCTGCCTGCCATGCAGGAGACCCGGGTGCAACCCCTGGGTTGGGAATATCCCCTGGAGAAGGGCATGGCAACCCACTCCAGTACCCTGCCCGAGAATCCCATGGGCAGAGGAGCCTGGTGGGCTACAGTCATGGGGTCACAAAGAGCCAGATATGACTGAGCCACCTACACCTAACCCTAACCTACACCCCCAACCCATTTCAAGTACACGGAAGGCTTTGATAAAAAATGTTTGAATGAATGAACAAGTGAATCAGAGAGAGATTCCTTGTTGCAAAAGGATGCAATGAAGTCACTCAAAGAGCTAAAGGCGGGTGGACTCACTCAACTTGGAAATGACCAATGGACTGAACAGACATTTAGTTGCCGGGGGCAGCGGGGGGGGCGGGTGGTGGCTAAAGGAGGGGGGCATTGGGAGTCTGGGGTTAGCAGATGCAAACTGTTATACAGAGAATGGGTAAACTAAGAAGTCCCACTGTGTAGCACAGGGAACTCTATTCAAGGACCAGTGATATACAATAATGGAAAAGAAGCGAGAAAAGAATGTGTATGTACATGGATAACTGAATCACGGTGCCATATAGCAGACATTAACATACCCTGCAAATCAACTATTGTCTAATTTAAAAACAAAAGAGCAGAGCAAAGAGCCTGGAGAGCCCCACGCTCAGGTTCGGGGCTGGCACAGCCCGTCACCACGGTCCCCTGCCCAGACGCCACGTAACCAGAGCTGGCTCCTACCCTCCTCAGCAGCCAGACCAGCGATGGACCAAGCGGTCTCTCTCTGCTACGGCGAGCATCAAGGGTTTACAATTAGAAAGTGTCTTCCCAAACGTGATGCCATCCTGAGCCACCCACCTCCATCTTCCCATCCTCCTCTTTCAGCATCTTACCTTCTTTACTGTAAATATCACTCTTACACAAACAGGATATGTGACACTGTGCAAGTTAAAGAATGCGGAGCAAACATTCTCACTTGAACTCAGCCGGCACAGGCAACGCCAAGACCTCAGAACTCCCCCCAACCCGAGTCCCTCCCCCAAGCCTTGCCCTCCCTGACAAGGCATGTTTTTCTGTCCTGAATTATTATATGCATGTTGCGCCTCTGTTCTTCTTTTTGCCACATATGTGTGTGTCTCTGAACAACATATGTTTTGTAGTTTCTCCTCTTTTTGATCTTTATATGCGGAATCATACTCTATTTATTCTGCTGTGACTTTTTTTTTCACCCAACCTTGAGAATCACACACACGGATACACAGACACAGCTAAATGCTTGTAGTTTATTCTTCGCCGCTGTGTAGTATTCCTTGGGGGGCAGACTATAATTCATTTATCCTTTCTCCTGGTGGGCATTTGGGTGGTTCTAGTTGTTTGCTTATGCATGTTTCCTGGCACCCGTGTGCAATAGGGCATACACTAGGGCGGACCTGCTGGAGCATGATTAGCTTACATAGGCAACGCCAAACTAGTAACAAAGTACAGTTGGTATTATACCAGCTTGGCACCAGTGTGGAGGGAAGGACTCTCTGTACCACTTCCATAGCTCTATGCCAGTAATTGACATTATATGTAATATAATTGACGTTATATCTATCCCTTATCCCTCAACCACCTCTCAGAGTAACTAGCCAACTAGTCATTTAGCCAACTAGCCAACATGTCCCATACATGCACTCATTCCCTTGGATGTGGTCACGATGTTTCAGGTCCACACGTATCCATGAAAAGTACATGTTTGGGAAATGCGTGTGCTTCCCTCTACATAAATAGTACTGTGCCACTGAGCTCATCCTGTTTTAGATTTTTTTTTTTTCACTCAGTATTTTCTAAGAGGTATCCACGTGGCTCTATGTAAATCAGACACGATGACACTGTGAATTCTTCAATATGGATATGGTACCCTCATTTTACCAACCACAGGAGCTCCTGGCGGGATCTAGGTGCATTACTTGTAATAACAGATCACTAAATCCTCACACTAATCCCCAAAGTAGGCACTTCCGCTTCAGAAAAGAGGAAACCAAGCAGAGAGATTAAGGAAGTCGTTCAACATCACCGAGTTCACAATGATAGAGAGGGAATTAAATCAGGTCCTAGGAGGCCAGGACCCACGTCATGAACTTTGCCAAAAACACACGGCTCAGGGAGTTTCAGGAACCAGCATTGTGAGGTCACACACCCTGTGATCCACAGGGTAGAACTAAAATTCAGACCCTTTCCCTCTCAGTCCCATCCTCCTTTGGCCGGTTCAAAACTGTATAGTATTCCAAGTGGGTAGCTGGTGAATGGCAAAGGAAACGATAACAAAAGGTACCAATCGGACATCTCTTTAAAGTCATAAACTTCACTACTCTGCCCATCCTCTTCATCCGATGTTAGTAAAAGGAAATATTAAAACAGAGCTCTTATGAGGAAATGCAACACCATACATGGGGAACTCCTTTATCAGAATGAAAATCCATTACCGAAATCATCGCCAAATCCTAATAAAATGGATTTTCTAGTCTTTTTTCCCTGCTCAGGATGTAACAGGAAATAGGAAACAACTCCACATTGGACTTTGTGGCCTGTGCTTAGTCATGCTGGCCAGCACCTTTGTAAAAATTTAGCCTGAAACATACAGAAAAGCCCATTCTCAAGCCTCTAACCTTTGAAGGTACAGCACTTATCCATTCGCAGAGATAAAAAGTTCAGAGCAGAAAGCAACAATTGTCTCATTGGAAGTTTATAGGAACACTGTTACAAGACCTAGGCAGGCAGCTGCAAGAACAAAGGATTCCTGCACCAACAAGTTTACAACAATGAGCCTCACCACCTCCCCCCACTTTTTTTTTAGAAAAAAAGAGGCCCGAGTTCTTTAGGACACTAGTCCACCATCTTCTCCATCTGCTGGCTTTCTGAATTAAAGCACTATTAATTGCTCCAACAACTCACCACTTATCTCTGAATTTATTAGCCTGTCATGCAGCAAGCAGTATGAGTTTGGCTGCGGTTAACAGGGAAAAGAGTCCGGATCCATCTTTGGTGGTAAAAGGTGCTACCCGTTAGCAGAGCAACAGAAAGGTCACATGACCTAACCAGCTAAGTGCATACTGTTGTGACACCGTAATTTTTATCACAAGAATGTGCTTGAGCCTTCCCTGGTGGTCCAGTGGTTAAGAATTGACCTGCCAATGCAGGGGACACAGGCTCCATCTCTGGTCCGCAAAGATCCCACATGCTGAAGGACAACTAAACCCAAGCCCATGTGTCACAACTCCTGAGTTAGGTCTCTAGAGCCTGTGCTCTGCAACAACAACAAAAAACCACGGTAAGGAGAGGCCCCCGTGCTGCGGTGAAGACTGTGCGACTAGAGAAAGCGTGCTCGCAGCAACGGACACCCAGCGCAGACATAAATAAATAAATAAAAAGTGCTTGGCTGCTGCTGCTAACTCACTTCAGTCGTGTCCAACTCTGTGCGACCGCATAGACGGCAGCCCACCAGGCTCCTCCGTCACTGGGATTCTCCAGGCAAGAACACTGGAGTGGGTTGCCATTTCCTTCTCCAATGCATGCATCTGTGTTCAGTCTCTTCAGTCACATCCGACTCTGTGCGACCCCACAGACGGCAGCCCACTAGGCTCCTCTGTCCACGGGATTCTCTAGGCAAGAATACTGGAGTGGGCTGCCATTTCCTTCTCCAAAAATGTGCTTGGAAGGGCCGGAAAAGAAAGACAAATAAAACGTGCTTAATAACTTACTATTCTCGTCAATGAAGAATAGGCTAAAAATACATTTAAAGTTCGGTTCACTTTCCTTGTAAACTAACTGCCACGACCGTCCCATTATGTAAGTCAAGACTAACATTTCATAATTATTTACCATCCCTCCTTTGTAAAATCATTTCCAGCTCTTTCAATATAGAAAGGATAAGAGTAATTTGCTCTGGCAGGAAAGAACTATAGGAAGCTATGTGGGATACATTTCCTAAATAAAAAAGGATCATTTCTCTCCTCCAGATCAGCCTATGCAGGGGTACGAAGGATGCATAAAGTCTTTATGGCTGTCTCCCAGCACAACTGCCATGTGAAGTCAATTCTGAGGAGAATTCAAGTACTTTTCAGATGAGAAAAACATTTCTGGAGCAGTGAGCCAAAAACAAACTCTTCCACTCTCTGCATTAACATATCAAGTGAACCTTGTCATGTGTCATTTATAAGAACTTCCTCTCCGAGAAATAAGAGCTGTGTCCCTTAGTCCAGAACCAGAAACATCTCAGCACAGAAAATTTTACTGAGTAAACTCCCCAAACTGGGTATTTTAAGGAAACAGTAGAAAGCAGTCTTATTTTCCTGACTGTTGTCAAGGACACCAATTCCATATATGGAAAAAAAAGGAACTCCAGGAATAATTATTAAAATTTCAGTAGGTGGAATTTGATAGATTTACAAGAGAAGCAAATGGCTTTAATAGAATTCTATCTCAGAGCCAACATCGGCTATTACTATCTGCCTCTCTAAATTGCCAGTTCATCTTCAAAGACACAGAAGCAATTTGAGTTGAAATTTGTTTCTAAGAAACTCTCAAGGTTACCATTTCTCAAAATTATCCTTCACTTACATTTACATTAAGCAATATGAAGATAATAAGATAAATCAGAGCTGAAAACATAGCTTACTTCTGAGATCAAATACAGAATGTTTCTCCTGAAGACATTTACAGGGATCGTGTTTCTCAGAGTTGTCTGTTTGGACTGGATAAATTAACTTTAAAAATCTGCAATAATTTCTTGCTGACCTCATCTTTTCCTTCTGGTTGGTTACAAATAAAACGCCAGTCAAAATGAATTTCAGTTGTTGCTGCTCATACTCTGAGCTTCAGAAGATATTTCTTGTGTCACTTTCCTTCTCCGAGAGCTTCTCTTTGCAACCTGTGGCTTCGTGATTAACAGAGACTGAAAAGAAAAAAGGTCCCCTCCTCCATCTGGGTGTAGCACAAACACACTCACCAAACACGTTCCAGATATTTCTGAAGAAACCTTATCACCGCCACAAGAGTTTTCCCACTTGTGTTTCTGTAGACATAGCAGCCATACCCCAATAAACCGTCACACAGAAATCAGACGATAGTGTCTGCCAGAAGGTCCTCTCCTCTCAGTCCCTGGAAGAAATCTAGCATCCTCCACACCCTTTGGACTCCCTGTATTTCTCACACTTGCAAGAACACCCAAAAAGCTATAAAAAAAAAACACACACACACACACTTAAAACTCATTACTTCTAATTCCATTCTCAAAGAAATCAAATGTGTGTGAACGTGAGTTGCACATGGTACACAACACTTTTCCAAATACACTGATTTTAAAATGCACACGTGTATGTAAATGCGTGTGTACATGTCACTTCGGAGGGTGTTTTATGTTTTAGTAACCCCCCCAAAATGGTAAAATCGTTCAATACCATAAACTTTCTCCTTTATAAGCCATTTTCAATTTTCAATAAATGTTTCAGGTAAAAAGTAAAAATTAGGAAAAAAAAAAAAAAAAAAACCGACCAGGCCACTTGGGGAAATGAATTTATATGGGGAAAGTCAGGAACTGGCAAGGCAGTGAGCGAGTTGGGCCAATGCAGACAGCTGAACCAACCAGGGCAGGTGCAGACAGCCTATCTGGCTGATGTAGCTCAAGCCCCAACGTTTTCTGTAACTTTTATTTGGGTCAAGTATATGAAAACCATCACTTCATTTCCTCCCGGTGGCTGCAACCACGTGGACGCGGAGCCCTAAAAGGAACGGGCCGGCTTCCTTGCAGGGACTTGCCTTGGCTCGAGTCTCAGCCCCTCAGTTCTCTCACCTCCAGAGCCCGCAGAAGAGCTGTCAGTGGGCAGAGGAGGGGGGCAGGTGTGGGTGACGAGCTGCTGAAGTGTCGGGGTGCCCCGATAACACGGCAGCTGAGCGCTGGAAACCCGGGCCTCCACCCCTCCCGTCTCTCCCTAGGTAACCTCGGGAAGCGTCAAAGAGATGGAATTAGAACAGAAGTCAGAGAGTTTGGATGTGGTTTTCGATGCTAACTCAGGGGTCAGCTCTCCTTCCCTGCAAAGAATCAGATAGTAAATACCGTCAGCTTTGCAGCCCATATGGTCTCCCAAGTTGGAAGGGCTCAACTCTGCCATGACAGCGTGGAAGCAGCCCCTGACGGCATGGAAATGAGCATGGCTAGAGCCCAGGAGAACACTCCTTCTGCACAATGAAATCTAAATTTCCATCATTTACATGCACTGCGAAATATGCTTTTGATTTTTTTTTTCAACCATTTAAAAATGTGAAAGGCATTTTCTTAGCTCCTGAGCTGTGGAAAAACAGACAGTGGACTGGGTTTGGCTCACAGCTGTAGACGGCTGACCCTGGTACTCACTGAGAGGTGGGCAGAGGTCTGAAAATCCAGTCAAGGAGGAAGTCAGGGCAGTTTTGTGGCCAGGATGGAACCTACCTTGATATGAGCTGCTGGGTCTGGGACAGTCTGAATCATGACCTTCAGGAGGCGAGCGCGGCTACCATTCACTCAGCATCCCAGGCAGCTAGGAGACACAAAGGGGTGTCATAAACAGCCGTAAGCAGCCACGAATCTGTGTTCTGTGTTCCATCAGGACTGAACACAGCACACACACACAACAGTAAAGAAATCCCAGCCCTGCATTAAATGTTTGCCTTTAAAAAAAAAAATTATTTTGCATTGGAGTATAACCGATGAGGAAGGACAGGGAAGCCTCGTGTGCTGCAGTCCACAGGGTCGCCAAGAGTCAGACGCAACTAAGCCACTGAACAACAACAGCAATAGCCAATTAACGGGGCTTCCCAGCTGGTAAAGAATCTGGAGACGCAGGAGACATGAGTTCGATCCCTGGGTCGGAAAGGTCCCCTGGAGGAGGAAATGGCTTCCCACTCCAGTATTCTTGCTGGAATATTCCCAAGGGGAGCCTGGCAGGCTACAGTCCACGGGGCCGCGAAGAGTCGGACACGACTGAGCACATATAATGATTAACAATGTTGTGACAGTTTTAGGTGAACAGTGAAGGTCTCCTCAGATGTTTGCCTTTAGATATGGACAGTGAATGAAGTGACCAGAAACCTGACTTCTCTTATGTCGGGAATAACATTTAGTTTTAATCCCCAAAACCGTAAGATGTCAAGCTCCCCAAAATTCAAGTCAAATTCAGTTGATACACATCATTTTACATGAGCAGCATCTATGAGCAATCATTCAAAGGAAGAAATGAGACCCCCCAAAATGATAATTACTATTGTATTGATAGAATTGGACTCTGATATTTCTACCCAAACTAATATCATCTATATATCTGTACTTTGGCCACCTTATGCAAAGAGTCAACTCACTGGAAAAGACCCTGATGTTGGGAAAGATTGAAGACAGGAGGAGAAGGGGGTGACAGAGGATGAGATGATTGGATGCATCATTGACTCAAAGACAGGAGTTTAAGCAAGCTCCAGAAGATGGTGAAGGACAAGGAAGCCTGGCGTGCTGCAGTCCATGGGGTCACAAACAGTCAGATGTGACTGAGCAACTGAACAGCAACACACATCTGTACGCTTCATGATTGCTCAAGTGCTCAGTCATGTCTGACTCTTCGAAACTCTATGGACAGACTGTAGCCCACCAGGCTCCTCTGTCCATGGGATTCTCCAGGCAAGAATACCAGAGTGGGTTTTCATGCTCCCCTCCCGGGGATCTTCCCAACCCAGGGATCGAACCCCTTGTCTCTTGCATCTCCTGCACTGGCAGGCAGATTCTTTACCACTGTGCCACCGGGGAAGCCTGTGGACACCCAGGCAAGTCACTAACTTCTCCAAGATCACATGCTTAATAAGAAACAGTGCCGGGATTCAGGTCAGACTGGCCTGACACCAAGACCCAAAAGGATCTTCGGTTTCACATAATTAACAGGTTTCACCCTGTACTGTGAAGATAATTTAATGTACTGACAATTTAAACCCACATGAATTAAATGTTATGATACCAGTATTCTAGGGATAAAGACTTCACCCAGGATACTCCTTTCTTCAGGTTACAAACCAGCATGCTGCGGTTCTTTTCTGCCTTCCCACCCCAGAACCAGTCTCCACTTTCCACCCCCCACAGCCTGCCAGTGCCCCCCAGAGTTGACCCCTACAGACGACCTCAGCTGAGTGCCCTTGCCTTCTGGGCCCGATCAAGTCCGACCAATGGGACACTGTCTGCTGCTCAGGGGGGCGGGAGGAGAGAAGGGCAGTGGTACTTCTTCCCCGCAGCTACCCACCACCCACTGCAGGCCCGCTCCATTCCTGGCCATAGTCCAGCCAAAGCTGACCCCAGGGGGAACCTCTCCCATCCTCAGGACCCTTTCTCAGGGCTCCAGGCACCGTTTCCCCAATCAGCCCTGGGCTTCTGTAGGTCTTAGCCATCGGTTGCTTTCTGGCACTGAAAACAACTTTTTCTAATTTATGTTCTTAGGTGGGATCACTTTTTGTTTAACAGTTACTGTTGTGTGTTTTCTTTTTCGTAAATCAGGCCTCTGACTCTGAGCAGTAGTAAACTTCAGAATGAAAACAAGCAACTTGATGACAGGAAGACAGACACAAACGCGGACTTCCAAGTTTGCTTGTAAACACATCACTCCGGGGGGGTCTGCTGGGGCTCTCACGGGAGTACATCTGTAATCCAGGCTTTCTGACCCTCTCGAGGTACAAACACATCCACTTTTGACACAGCTCGGCCTCTCATGGGATGCCTTCATCTTCAGGTCTGCATGCTTGGGGGTGTGTGCGTGTTCATCACTCAGTCGTGTCTAACTCTCTGTGACCCCACGGACTGCAGCCTGCCAGGCTCTTCTGTCCATGGGATTTCCCAGGCAAGAACACTGGAATGGGCTGCTGTTTCCTTCTTCAGGAGATCTTCCAGACCCAGGGATTACACCCGTGTCTCCAGGGTCTCAATGGATTGGTAGGTGGAGTCTTGACCTCTGAGCCACCAGGGAAGCCCTAATGCTTGGGGGTGGGGTGGGTGGGGTGGAGTCTATCCCCCAGGTGGCTGTAAGTCCCAAGAACAGAGGGAGCTTGGTTGTTCAGGAAGATAACAAACTTGGAACCTCAGACATTATTTTTTCCTAAAGCCAAATTTCTTGATCCTGGGAAATATGCAATTCCCCCTTCAAGTCAAAAGTAAGTCCTCTGGGGGATAATAGTTGCTAAATATGCAAAAGGAATGAAGCAAGGTCTTGAAATTGACTTGGGGAATGGTTGAAGCTAACCCACGTTCTTGGCAAACTAGGGGGAAGAGGACAGAGCACGGGGGCCTGGCCAGAGATCTCTCGGAACTGGCTCCCCTGGGGAGTGGGGGAATTCCTTCGACTCCCCCAGGACAGCCTCCTCAGGGCTTCCAGACAATAGGAAGCCCCCACCCACCCAACCGCTGCAGAACCCCATGCTCAGGAACAAGGGTTCTTTTTGTAGGCTTCAGCATCCCCCCTAGGAAGCTCGCCCCACACTACCCCTCCCCCCTGCACACACACACCACAAGCCTGTCCCCTACCCTCAAAGCCCAGGAGACTTAGCAACCACCTCTGGTCCTGAAACGCTGCAGAAGGAGGCTCTGGGGGGCCCTGAGCACAGTTCTCCCTTCCCACCTGTGGGAACCCAGTCCCCGTGCCCCAGGGCGGCACAGCAATGTGGCGGGGGCCCAAGGTAGGTACATGGCTGGGACCCGGCCCACGTGCCAGGCCCACAGAGGAGCCACCCTGGACACTCCAGCATGATCATGTCTCAGATGACCACAGCCCCTGGCAACATCGGGAGAGGAGAACTGTCCAGCCTGGTACGGGATTATGGGAAACACCAAGTAGGCTGTTGTGTGAGGCTGCTCAGCGTGGGACTGGCTCACGGCCCACATAGGAAACCAAAGTGCCCTGCACGTGCTGGAGATGCACAGAGAAGGCGGGGGCTAGCAGGCTCACACTTTCCTGTCATGCTATGGTGGGTTAAAAGAGGGCAGAGGGCGTCAGTTCTCCATGCCTCTCCAGGTCCGTGCCTTCCGCCCGTGACAGGGGTTCCTCTTGCTAAGTAGGGTCTGCTTCCCCAAGCCCGGTTCTTGGCCTGCCCCTGGGCCTTGCTTCATCCAACAGAACACAGGAGGAGAGCCCAGGTCTCAAGAGACACCAAGCGTCTCCACTTGAAACTCTCTAGCCCCATGGGAACCTGCCGGGGCTAGTGCTTTGCAAATGTGAGGCATGTGGAAAAAGCCCAGTCATCCAATCTCTCCAGCCAAGACCACTGATCATCCATCTGAGAGCCCATCAAACCTGGGGCACGTGAGGGAAACTACAAAACCAAAACTTCTCAGGAAGGTTAACGTGAATGGCAGACCCACAGGCTCATGAGCAGAAAAAATGCTCCTTGTTTTAAACCACTGAGACTGGAGATACAGTGTTCCATGGCATTTTTGTGGCAATTACCAATATACACTATATGCTTTTAATAACCAGGTTACCTAGATGCCCCTCAAGACTTTCCCAACTAGAGAGATAAAAGGTGACTCCAATAGGAATTTCAAAAGAAACTGACTTCGCCTCAACCTACAAATAAAGCATTTCCATTCATCTAAGAACGAAAGTGTTAGTCACTCAGCCATGTCTGACTTTACGACCCCATGGACTGTAGCCTGCCAGGCTCTTCTATCCAGGGAATTCTCCAGGCAAGAATACTGGAGTGGGTTGCCATTCCCTTCTCCAGGGGATCTTCCCAACCCAGGGATCAAATCCAGGTCTCCTGCATTGCAGGGAGATTCTTTCCAGTCTGTCTGAGCTACCAGACATGATCTAAAACCTTGACCCACCCTCAAAATGAGCTGGGAAACTGAAGAGGAACTGAGAAACTTCAACCAGAAGACTCTGGGATTCTCGGAGCCCTTCCCTCCAAGCTGAATCCTCACTTCCCATGATGGGACTCTGCCAGCCTGCTGGGGTTTCTAAGCACAGTGAAACAGGATCAACATTCTGGATATCCAAGACCACAGATGCATCACAGAAGTCACAAAGGCCATTCGATCTGTAACCCAGTAAGACATAAACTTAATAACGACTGTTTATGTCTCATGTCTTTTATGAGGAAGTCTGGGGTACTTTCAAGGCATAAGGATGAAGCTGTGGGGAAGGGGATATATAGATTCCAGATGCAATATAGCCACGCCCTTCAAGGGATGGAGAAGGGGAAACAATTGATACAGATACTCAGAGTTCAGTCATGACAGCAGGCAGCCAGGGACACTGCCTGGTAAGGGACATGGAGAGTACCCAGAGGAGGGAGAGAGTCACAGAGGTGCCACCATGAAGCCTTTAAGAGCAAGAGGCACGCGGACTGGCAGGAAGGCAGGGAAACGGGGAACCAGTGCTCCTCCCATCCCTCCCACTAGGGAGCCAGGGTATATGATACTAACCACCTCCACCACCACCAGGATCACCATCAACTCAAGGAACATATGGACCAGTCAATGTCAATGAGCACCAAACAACTGATGCTTTTGAACTGTGGTGCTGGAGAAGACCCTTGAGAGCCCGTTGGACTGCAAGGAGATCCAACCAGTCCATTCTAAAGGAATAGTCATTGGAAGGACTGATGGAGCTGAAGCTCCAGTATTTTGGCCACCTGATGTGAAGAGCTGACTCACTGGAAAAGACCCTTTTGCTGGCAAAGATGGGGGGCAGGAGGAGAAGTGGGCAGCAGAGGATAAGATGGTTGGATAACATCACCAACTCAACGGACACAAATTTGAGCAAACTCAGGGAGACAGTGGAGGCAGAGAAGCCTGGCGTGCTGAAGTCCACAGGGTCGCAGAGTCAGACACAACTTAGCAACTAAACAACGATAATGTGAATGGTGCTGTCATCCTCCAGACCACATCAGCTAAGCAGGGGCAGCCCTAAAGCCCAGGAGGTGACGGCTCTGGCACCTTCCCCACTGTCTCTCCCCTTCACAAACACCCTCAACTGTCTTTGCAGTCCTTTGGTGTCTGTTCTTCGTCTTTTTTAAAAGCTTTTTAAAAAAGAGGCTTTTTTAAAAGCTCTTCTAATTCACTTTTGTGTTTCCAGTGAGCATTTCTCAAATATTTGGTCATTGTTGAATGACCTGATGCACTGATATCCCTGTAGGAGCCTTTTATTTTCTCCTTTACTTGCCCTTGAACCCTTGCAAAACTTGGATCTGTGTCATCTAAAAAACCTTTCTCGACTACATACTTCTTGCAATAAATTCCTTGGGTAATGTATATGTTTATGACTTTGGATTTCACAACCCAGTGTTCTTTTATTATTGGGTATCTTGAAAACTGAAACGATCCCTTCTTCATCCCTGTTTTGAAAACGCCAAAGCTTACTACACAGAAACAAATATTTGATTTGGGTTGCGTTAGATAAAACTGCATCAAGTGCGGACTGGCACACAGGGCCAAAAGGAAAATAAGCGCTGTGTAATTACGGAGGCAATGCGGTCAAATGGTTAAGAGAAGGCCTGGATATCTGCGGGGCTGGGGCCAGAACAGAAAAAGGACACTCCCTCCCTGCTTCTCTTCCCAACCCGGCTCTGGCCCCCGACACAATCATGGGGACATTCCAGTCTACACGGCCCTGATGGCCGCCTGTCAGGTCTAGAAAGGCACACACAGGACCTGCCACGGGGATGGATTTCAAGGAAGGAGCCTGCGTCGGCCCCAAAGATGCTCGGGACAGTTTGGGCAGGAGCTCTGGGCTCCCAGGCACTTCAGGTGCTGTGTGGACTGGGGGATGGGCAAGAGAAGGCCCGAGAAGGCCTGGGGGCAGGGCTCCCTCAAATGGTAGTGCATCTGAGCAGAGGGGCAGAGTCAGATGCAGGATGGAAGCCAGATCCGGTTCTCCACCTCAGTTCAGTTCAGTTGCTCAGTCATGTCTGACTCTCTGACACCCCATGAACCACAGCACGCCAGGCCTCCCTGTCCATCATCAACTCCCGGAGTTTACTCAAACTTGTGTCCATCAAGTTGCTGATGCCAACCAACCATCTCATCCTCTGTCGTCCCCTTCTCCTCCTGCCTTCAGTCTTTCCCAGCATCAGGGTCTTCTCCAGTAAATCAGGTTTCCCCACCAGGGAACCCCAACCTTCCATATTGGGAGCAGGGAGCCCCATCCACTGAACCACCAGGAGTCCCAAGACCATGTTTTGTTCTAATGAAGTGACTTGTGATGGACCCATTGATGGATTCAGGCTAGTCTCAGAAGCTCAGAGCCTTGATAGGAGACCTGGAACATTCAGCCCCACCCCTTCCCTCTGGAGAGAGAGGAAGAGCTGGAGACTGAATCTGTAACCAGTCTTGCCTATGTGATGAAATGTTCATAAAACCCCTAAACGACAGGATTCAGAGAGTTTCCTAGTTGGTGAGCAATCCCCACGTCCCCCGCTCCTTGGAGATGAGGTCCCTATGCTCGGGACCCTTCTGGACCTCCGTCCTACAAACTCCCATCCATCTGTTCATTTGTGCCCTTTGTAAAAAACTTGTCATAGGAAGTACAGCACTGTCCTGACTTCTGCGGCTCCTTCTCTCGAATCACTGAATCCTGCGTCATAAAGCAAACTCCCCTGGCTATCGATTTTACATATGTAATGTATATGTTTCAAGGCTCTTCTCTCAAATTATCCCCACTGTGTCCATAAGTCTGTTCTCTAGATGTGTCTCCTTTGAAAGTGAAACTGTTCGTCACTCGGTCGTGTCTGACTCTTTGTGACCCCAGGGACTGTAGCCTGCCAGGCTCCTCTGTCCACGGAGTCCTCCAGGCAAGACACTGGAGTGGGCTGCCATTTCCTTCTCCAGCGGATCTTCCCAACCCAGGGAATGAACCTGGGTCTCCCACACTGCAGGCAGACTCTCTACCATCTGAGCCACCAGCGAAGCCACCTGTGTTTCCTCTGTTGCCCTGCAAATAGGTTCATCAATGCCGTTTTTCTAGATCCCATATATATGCGTTAATTACAAATTACGAATTACATTCGTCATTCTCTTTCTGACTTACTTCACTCAGTATAATAGGCTCTAGGTTCACCCACCTCGTTAGAAATGAGTTAAATGTGCTCCTTTTGTGGCTGAGTAATACTCCACTGTGTATATGTACCACACTTTCCTTGTCCATTCATCTGCTGATGGACATCTAGGTTGCTTCCATGTCCTAGTGACTGTAAATAGTGCTGCAGTGAACTTTGGGGTACATGTGTCTTTTTCAGTTCTGGTTTCCTCAGGGTATATGCCCAGTAGTGGGACTGCTGGGTTGTACTCTATGACAACCCAGAGGGGTGGGATGGGGTGGGCAGTGGGAGGGGGGTTCAAGAGGGAGGGGACATATGTATACCTGTGGCTGATTCATGTTGATGTGTGGCAAAAACCATCACAATATTGTTAAATAATTATCCTCTAATTTTAAAAACATTACTGAATCCTGGAGAGAGGTTGTGGGAACCACTAACTGTAGCCCAGCTGGACAGAAGGATGGGTAACCTGGGGACCTGATGCTCTCCACTGGTCTCTGCAGTGGGGAACAGTCTTGTGGGACTGAGCCTTTAGCCTGTGGTGTCTGGTACTAACTCTGGGAGGTCTCAGAATTAAATCAAATTGTAGGATGCTCAGTTGGTATTAGAGAGCTGGAGAACTGGCTGATGGAGCTGGAAAAGACAACACCTATTTGATGTCAGGAGGAAAAATGACCCTCAATTACCACTCCAAATTGATGCTCTGCAATTCACTCATGAAAGTAAAAGACACCCGCACCTTGGAAGAAAAGCTATGACCAACCTAGACAATATATTAAAAAGCAGAGACATTACTTTGCCAACAAAGGTCCATCTAGTCAAAGCTATGGTTTTTCCAGTGGTCATGTATGGATGTGAGAGTTGGACTGTAAAGAAAGCTGAGCGCCAAAGAATTGATGTTTTTGAATTTGCGGTGTTGGAGAAGACTCTTGAGAGTCCCCTGGACTGCCAAGAGATCAAACCAGTCCATCCTAAAGGAAATCAGTCCTGAATATTCATTGGAAGGACTGATGCTAAAGCTGAAACTCCAACACTTTGGCCACCTGATGGGAAGAACCAACTCATTGGAAAAGACCCTGATGCTGGGAAAGATGAAGGCAGGGGGAGAAGGGGATGACAGAGGAGGAGATGGTTGGATGGCATCACCGACTCAATGGACATGAGTTTGAGTAAGCTCCAGGAGTTGGTGATGGACAGGGAGGCCTGATGTGCTGCAGTCCATGAGGTCACAAAGAGTCAGACATGACTGAGAGACTGAACTGAACTGAACTGAATTCACACAGGTGTGACAGAAAATTTGGCCGGTGTCTAACTGGTCAGTCCCCCAGTAGAAGCACTGTTTGGTGAATCTCCTCTGCCTACAACCGAAGGCCTTTGGGAGTCTTAGATTGAATCATGCTCCTGAAACCCCTCACAGGGCTAGGCACAGAGTGAGCACTTCATAGGGCTTCCCTGGCGGCTCAGACAGTAAAGAATCTACCCGCAATTTGGGAGACTCAGGTTCGACCCCTGGGTCAGGAAGATCCCCTGGAGAAGGGAAAGGCAACCCACACCAGTCTTCTTGCCCAGAGAGTTCCGTGGACAGAGGAGCCTGGCAGGCTCTGTGGCATCACAAAGAGTCAGACTACTCACTGAGTGACTAACACTTTCATTTTTCCTTCAAGCACTTGATAAGTGGCCATCAATACTGGAAATACACGGGGTCACAAAGAGTCAGACACGATTGAGAGACTGAACTGACCTGAACTGAATACTGGAAAGAAAGCAAGCAAGCCGATACTGTATAAAATCCTGCAACTTTGTGAAAAAATAATTCCCAAAAAATAAGCTGCTGGCTTTTCATAAAGGCCCTTTGTCCTTAATTTTAAAACGGAATTTTAAATTTTAGGCTAACTAGTCATTAAGTGCAGACCCGTTAGGTAAAAGGTCTCTGAGCAAACTCATCATAACAGATCCATTCACTGCAAGAACCGGTCATCAGATTCACTGATTCCGGATGAGTGGACATTAGGTACGTCAGTTTCTCACTATTAATAGCAAAACGTACCCTAAGAACTGCACAGGTCTGACTCTCCCCCCCGGGCAGTGGTCTCCTAAATGGAGCGGGAGGTCAGCGAGACGTCCACCTGAGGCCCACAATTTCAGGAGGCACCCCTTCTCAGCTCCGGCAGGAACAGAATCAGCACTCGAGAGGGAGCATCTCCTTGAAACTGGTGCCTCCCTCGGCTCAACCTGGCCCCAGCTCGGGCGCCTGCTCTCCCTAAAGTAAGCAAAGATCAGTGGGAGGTGGAAATATGAGAAACCAAATGCACCTCTACGTTCGTCTAAAAATAAGAAACTGAACTCCTTCGGTACAACAGGGCTTTATCATTCCAACAGATATAAATAAGTACTGCAATAGGTTGAACTGTTTCCCTCACACACCCCGTTATGGTAATGTTGCTCAGTTGCCCGGTCATGTCTGACTCTCTGTGACCCCAGGGACCGCAGCATACCAGGCCTCCCTGTCCATCACCAACTCCCGGAGTTCACTCAGACTCATGTGCAAGGAGTCAGTGATGCCATCCAACCATCTCATCCTCTATCGTCCCCTTCTCCTCCCGCCTTCAACCTTTCCCAACATCAGGGTCTTTTCCAGTGAGTCCGCTCTTTGCATCAGGTGGCCAAAGAACTGGAACATCAGTTTTAGCATCTGTCCTTCCAATGAATATTCAGGACTGATTTCCTTTAAGATGGACAGGTTGCTGTCCAAGGGACTCTCAAGAGTCTTCTCCAGCACCACAGTTCAAAAGCATCAATTTTTCAGCTCCCAAACCCCCAGCATCTGAGAATGTGACCTTATTAGGAGACAGAGTCTTTCTGCAGGTCATGAAGCTAAAGTGGGGTCATTAGGGTAGGCCCTAACTCAATATGACTGGTGTCCTTAGTTAAAAAAAAGGGGGGAAATTTCTAAACAGATTTGCATAAGCAGAAGACAGAGGGAGAATACGACCATCTATAAGCCACAGAGATGGACAGACAGGAGGAACCAGGCCTGTCCTCACCCTGAACTCCAGAGCTGGGAGAGAACAAACTTCCGCTGTCTAAGCACCCCCCAAGTCTGTGGTACTTTGTCCCAGCATCCCTGCAAATGGACACATCTTTATTTTCCATCTTTTAACTGATGAAGAGGACAGGCCCTGATGGGGGTGTGGCCTCAGGAACTATGTCCAATGTAACTGCAGTTTCTTACTGGACACAAACTCTGCTCCAAGCCCGTCCTGGGCACCACGAACTGTTGAACCATCTACTCATCACTCCCGCCTTCACATCAGGAGAGGACAGACTCTTAAGTTCGAGGCATAAGTCAGTGTTACACCAGCCCCACCATAATCTCTTTGACCTCTGGAATGCTTTTTTTTTTTTGAGAAAAGCTTGACAGTCCTGAAGAAACAAGGGGCGTGTTTTGTAGATAAGTTGCTGAAATTCTCCAAGTTTATTTTTATTTTATTTTTTGCATAGCTAATGAAGGCAAAGACTCAATCCCTGTGTGGACCTCTCAAAATGAGGTTGCAATTGAATTCAGGTAAAATAACCACTAACCAAACCCAGTAATAGGACAGAAAAATATAGCTATCATAAAAGCACATTCAAGAAGGCATCATACTGATTTGCATCCCTTCAGTAACAGATACACTGTTTTATTACTTAGTTTCTGTTCTTACCACAATTCTTCAAAAGCATTGCTTCCTATAATTTTATACTATATAATACCACCCGTTAAAATAGTACATAAGGATCTTGGAAATATAGTCAATATTAAAACTATCTACTGAATAAAATGGTGCAGTAGAATACATGTTTATAATACATTCTTCTAGAACTGCAACGGGCTTCTCAGGTGGCGCAGTGGTAAAGAATCTGCATGACAATGCAGGAGACAGAAGAGACGCGGGTTGAGCCCCTGGGTCGGGAAGATGCCCTGGAGGAGGCAATGGCAACGCACTCCAGTATTCTTGCCTGGGGAATCCCATGGACAGGGGAGCCTGGTGGGCTACAGTCCATGAAGTTGCAAAGAGTCAGGTACAACTTAGCGAGTAAAAAACAACAGCGTTGTAATTTCACTTTATTGGGAAATTTTTCTACTCTTGACGAACTTTTTCTTCCAAACTATCCCGCTCCTTTAAAAATAGATTTCTCGAATCAATACTGCAATTATCCTTTAATTAAAAATAAATAAAAAATAGATTTCTCATTTTTGCTTATTACACTGATGCCACTGGAAACTCAGAAACACAAAGTCTTCTAGGTATATGGATGGATAATCCTAAAATAAGGTTTTACATAATTATTCAGAAAATAGGAACTGAGCAGAGAATCACATAAATTATCTAAATTATCAGCCCAAGACAGAACCCTTCTACCTCCTCGCTCAGCACAAGAACTGCTGCTTATTTTCACCTTGTACTTTGCCATGAAGGGATCCTCGTGAACCAACAATTTCCATGTCAACAAATAGCTTGAATAAAGAGAGATGGCAAGCAAAAAAAAAAAAAAAAGCACAGTCTGTAGACATTGTTCTTGGCTGTCTCTTCTGGATGGAGCAGGAGAAAGTAGAAGGCAGTGGAGAAAGGAGGAGTTGCGATGAATACAGAACTTACAAAGTGGTGATTTTAAAAACCCCACAGTGTTGAAGGCAGGAACAGGCGGTACTGGGTCAAGGGCATTTTGTGTGTTGGGGGGAGAATCTAGGGAACCAGCCTAGGCTCCTCAAAGTACATTAAAGGACCCCAGGTAAGGTCTTTGGAGGTTTGGGTCCCCCAAATACCAAATACTGAAGAAACAAAATCTTTACATTCACATTTTTCTAAAAACTTTTGAAAGGCAGGACTTTTCTGGGGCTTTTTGTTTTACCTTGAATCGCCCTTGGCTCCCCCATCTTTTTTCTCTGTAAGTCATTTGTCTTGCTTTTGGTCAACACGGCTTCTTCTTGGATCTTCAAAGATCTTGGAACAACCTGAAAGAGAATTTCAATATAGTAAACTTTGGGTTTTTTCCCAAATGTTAAAACCAAGGATCAACTGTACATTTAGTGACAAACCCACTGCTAAAATATTATTTTAAAGTATCTTAAAAGAGGGATGAACTTAAAATTCTTCCTTCTAAAAAAAAGTAAGGGGCCAGAGTTATGGCAGCACTTCTTCAAATAAAAGTTCAGCATCATAAAGCAAAAATTAGGAACGAGATAAAGGCCAAACTGTAATGGACGTACTGAGGTCCACGTATGCTTTTGCAAAGAAAATATTTTGAAAATCTTGTCCTTTCCTCCCAGCTCCCAGTTTTAGTAATAATGGTTTCCCCAGATCAGTACTTCAGCACTGCTCTCTGCTCCAAAGAGTGATGGGATTTATTCAGCATCCTGAGAACCGTAATTAGACACCTTTCTCAGTCACATGAAAGAAACAGTCTTTATAATGTGTAGATGCCACAAGGATCCATATTTTTTGCAAGCATAGAACTTGCAAAACTATTAAAAAAACTTTTAAGATGAGAGCAATACTGAAAAAAAAAAAGTCTTTCTTAGAATATGCCTGTCAGAGTGGCTCTAATATCCATTCTCTTATTTTTTGGAGATACAGGAATTTCTGTGCTTCTGCAACTTTCCAAGTCAAATAACCAATCCCAAAATATTTAAGACAGGATCCTCATAACATGACGAATTGCAAATGACAGCTTTTTCAGTTGAAAATATTTTCAAATTAGAAAATGCCTTAAGTAGTGCATCAAAATCAATATTTGCAATGGGCGATATTATTTATAGATGGTTTCACCAGCCAGCCAAGCCTCCCACTCCACCCCAGAGGCCCCCCACCAGCTCCACCTGGAGGCTTGGGCCTGTGCATTGAGACACTGAATGCAAACGGCCCAACTGGTGGGGCAAAGGGCTTGGTAGGACATGGAAAATCCAAATTCTTAGGGGAAAATTGGGAAAATTATGATACAAAACCATATGTATAGTCTGATTCCAATACTGTATTAGTGTTGGAGAAGACTCTTGAGAGTCCCTTGGACTGCAAGGAGATCCAACTAGTCCATCCTAAAGGAGATCAGTCCTGAATATTCATTGGAAGGACTGATAGTACACTTTTGTGCTCAAACCTCTTCTCTGCCAAAAGAAACACTTGATTTCTGATGGAATATTGGTGGGCTCGATTTAAAGACAAGCGCAAAGGCCAGAGACGATTCTATTAAATATGTGCAATGGGTATTTTTCAATTAGCATGATAATGTTGTTAAAATCTCATCTACCCAGAGGGCACTTTATCTGACAAGGTAAATTACCCGTAAGCCAGCTGAGCGGCCTCAAAGGATCCAAAGACATGTCACGAAGTCTGGGGAGAGAGAAGCTTTGCCAGAGAAAGGCACGCTACCAGCCGCGTGAGGTTAACAGCCGGCCCAATCAAAGCAGAAACGTCAGACAATTATGCAAACCAGACTCAGGAACTCAAAAAACATAGCCATTTGAGAACTTTGCTATGAGAGCAAGCTGCTCAAGCCAGCTGAATAGAGCCCCTGGTCCCACAGAAAGCAGATAACAAGGAACACAGCGCCCAACCCTGTCAAGGGCAAGTGGTAGGAACCCTGGTACCTCCCAGACGGGGTGAGCCCGGCGTTCTGCACAGTGACAGGTAGAGGAACACACGTGATCATCGTCAGTGGAAAATTCTCCTCGGAAATGGTCTAAGCCAGACACGGTTGAGCATCTCAAGGGCAGAGTTTAATCTGCAAAGCAGCCATGGCACACAGAGAGACCCTGACTTGGAGCCAGGTTGGTACTGACCATCAGCAGCCAGGAGACTGCCCAACTGCAATGGACAGTTGTTTGTGGCCGTGCCATGCAGACAGACACAAGCGTCTCGTGTTCAGAGAACTGCAACCTTCTCGTTCCCCAAACACGCTGGACCAGAGGTCGCCTCCTACACAGAGATTTTCCTGGCCATCTATGTCAGCAACAGTGAATGCATCATAAGCTTAACCTCTGGGAAGATAGACAACCAGCTATCCCAGAGAGTTGCCTTCTCGTCAAAAAAACCCTGGACCTTGACTGAACAACAGCCATCATTGGTGAAAAGGCACCATACCCACCAGCAACACCAGGGACACTGACACTGTCACAGAGGACCCCATTCATCCGATTACAGCCCCGTCCCCATAGGTGGGGTTCCCAGGTGGCTCAGATGGGAAAGAATCTGCCTGCAATGCTGGAGACCCGGGTTGAATCCCTGGGTTGGGGAGATCCCCTGGAGAAGGGAATGGCAACCCGCTCCAGTATCCTTGCCTGGAGAATTCCATGGATAGGAGAGCCTGGTGGGCTACAGTCCATGTGTTGCAAAGAGTTGGACACGACTGAGCAACTAACACTTTCACTTTCCACGTAAATGGCAAAAGCAGCGGACACAATGGTGCCCGCCTCTCCTAAGAGAGGAAACCCAATGCCACTTGGGTGTGTAGCCCAACCCCCAAAACACCCTGGGAAGGGCTGACCCTGCCCCAGCTTCAGAGGCAACTTCTATCACTGGGCAACTCCTATCACCTATTCCTCTTGCCACTGGTTGACTTAAAACGGAGCATGTGATATCATTTTAGCCAATTCAACCCCAGGGGAAGTGACAGGAAGACTTCTGGAGAAAGTCTCCTGGCCAACAAAGAAAGGTCATCTGCTACTGTCCTGTCTGTATGACCCTTGAGCCATCTCAGGACCATGAGAGGAGGGGACCTGGGGATAAAACCATGCACTCTGGGAAAAGGCGAAGGCAAACCTCGGGATTCTGCTCAGGATGCAGAAAACAGGATTAGGCAGAAAGCATCGGCGCCTTGTGTCTATGTTCAAATGTCTCTGCTAGGAATACAGCAGGGTCTGTGTTCAGAAGAACCACCTTCCTCTCTTTGATTATCTGTATGCAACTCAGACATGCTGAATACTCTTTTCCATTGTGATTTTTAAATACAATCATCTGCTGCGGAATTAGTCCAGCCCATAAATCTCCCTGAATACAATGTTATATCTCAGACTTGAGAAATAACTGTTTTCAAGGTAAGTGATCCATCTCAGCCTACGTATGTACTGAGTGTCCAGGTACCGGAGGGGACACAGAACAGTGCCCTCATTAAACAAAGGGTTTGATGAGGGGATTATGCTTCTAGTTAAACGACTGATTTGGAGGCAGAATGTGATCAGGTCATGAGAGGAGGACAGACGGGGCAGCAATTCCACCTAGCATCATGGAGTGGCAATGCCTCTTCAAAGGGGTGATATATCATGGGCACTTGGTGGTATTCCATAGGTGGGAATGGAAAGGGAAAGTATGCAAGGTAGAGCAGCCAGATGAGCAAAAGCATGGGTGTGAAAGGGAGGCACACGGGAGAGGCTCTCTGGCTACAAGAACAGTTCAGGGATGTTGAGTGACTTACCCCTATAGCTAAGAAATCACATTGGTGTATGTCTCTTTCCACAATCTAAGTTCAACCTGCCCTTCAAATCCATCCATTCATTCAAGTATTCCTCCATCCATCCACCCACCACACATTATGCGTCTTCCATCCATCCACTTATCAACAGGCATTAAGTCAGCTTCCTCCACGTTCAATCACTGAACTGAGCCCTGCCTAGAGGTGGGCTTTGCCATGACTTCAGGGTCGAGTGGGAAGCACAAGGTTGTATAGGCACAATCACAAATTCCAACACCCCCAACACCTGGCTTGACCCCCCACCAGCTGCAGAAAATCTCCCACAAGGGAGTGAGGCAGATCCAATTGAGCACAGCATCTGAACTACTTGAGAAACTGACAGAGGAAAACTGGACGGCCAAGCAGAGGCAGAAGCCGTCAGAGAATTAGGAGAACGTCAGAAAAGGTCCCAGCCCTGGATGCCGAGGAAGGACCTTCAGTAAGGCAGAAACAGTTCACAGCATCGATCTGCAGAAAGCTGAATAAAAATGAGCAAGTCAATCACCCAACCACACATGAACAAATGGTACTAGATGTGGCAAGTCAACAACCTCTGGGTGATCTCCAACAACGTGGCCAGTTTCCAAAGGCTCACTAGCAGAAGGTTGGGAGGTTATGTGAAGGTCAACACAGGCTATTCATGAAAGACGCTGATGGACAGGGAGACAAGGGGAAGAAAGCTCAAGGGAAGAAGCACTACTGTGCTCACCAATTCAACATTTGTTGCATGCCTACCGCGTGTGAGAAATTGCCAGCAGCCAGGGTTGGCCCCATGGTTCAGACTCCGAGCTTCCACTACAGGGGGCGAGGCTTCAGTCCCTGGTTGGTGAACTGCGATCCTTCATGCCACACATCATGGCAAAAAAATGTAATAAACAAAATAATAACGAGGAAAAAGAAGAAATGGCCAACAGCTAGAGTGCACAAGACTCAGTCGTGCCCTCGATTAGATTACAATCTAATTAGAAGACGGTTTATCTCGTTTGTCTGGCTGGTTTGTTAAGGATGAGAAAAGGGGGTGTGTTTACAGGTAGGATGGAGGGAAAGGCATAAAAGCAGACACAGATTCTAGAGACAGAGGAAGAAGAGGAAGACAGAGGCCTTTCCTCTGCCTCTTTCAGAGGAAGTCACGGGGTCACAAAAGGGTGAGACACACTTAGCAACTGAGCATACACACACCAGTGAGCCAGTGAAGTTGCTCAGTCGTGTCCGATTCTTTGCGATGCCATGGACTGTAGCCAACCAGGCTCCTCCATCCATAGGATTTCCCAGGCAAGAGTACTGGAGTGGGTTGCCATTCCCTTTTCCAGGGAATCTTCCCGACCCAGGGATCGAACCCAGGTCTCGCGCGTTACAGACAGACGCTTTACTGTCTGAGCCACCAGGGAAGCCCATGCGCACACACGTGAAGTTATCTATTCCCATCGTGGGCAATTTCAAAAACTAACAGAATTCCCAGGTGCAGAGCTGAACAGAGATACAGGCCATCTTTCCAGCAAGTCTGCTGGCACCAGCCTTGGCGGACCAGAAGCCCAGCAGAGACGGAGGGCCCTGACGCTATTGGCAAGTCACGAGGTGACGGCGAGGAAATCTGTGAAGATCAGCCAGACAGCTGCTCTGCCAGCAGCTGAGCCCCAGTAACCTGTCTCTGTGGGCAGGGCAGACACTCGGGACGCTGGGGTGCAGAGCTAGCAGACGCCTCAGCGCTCTGAAACGGCGTCTGCATCAGCTCTGCTGCTCCCTGAATCTGCCCGGTATCCAAATCGTTTGCTGTTGTCGCTCAGTCACTCGGCTGTGTCCAGCTCTTTGTGACCCCAAGGACTGTAGCCCACCAGGCTCTTCTGTCCACGGACTTCTCCAGGCAAGAATACTGGAGTGGGTTGCCGTTCCCTTCTCCAGGGCATCTTCCCAATCCAGGGGTCAAACCCGGGTGTCCCGCATTGCAGGCAAATTCTTTACTGTCTGAGCCACCAGGGAAGCCCGTAGTGTATATATATGTATAATACGTATATTATATATTTTATATATATATATATATATATATATATATATATATATATGTCAATCCCAATCTCCCAATTCATCCCCTACCCATCACTTCTTGGTTTTGTTTTTTTTTTTAATTATTATTCCTGAGAAGGGAACAAAATGAATTTAGACAGTAATATTCTTTTGGAGCCCGAGATATTCTACAAGGAGTCAACACTGGGTCTTTCTCTCCCCTAGGCCTGGACATGTGCATGTGAAAGCTGATCAAGCTGACTGCACAGAGGGAGCAGTGGCCGCCCCTCCCACCAGCCCCCAAACAGCTCCACAGCCCCTCGGGCTGGGGGCCATGGTCGGCCTCGAGGTCCCCAGGAAAAATGAGACATCTGAAAGAAAACAGGCTAGATTTGAAAGGCGGGTGACATCTAGAAAAAGGAAAACAACTATAAATACAACTTCTCTCCTGTTTTACACTGAGCCTTCTGTTATAGGAAACACATTTAACAGAGTCGGGTTTTTTTTTTCCCCCCTAAGCTCAACTGGAAAAACATAAATATTTAGTCATTTCATAACGGCAGACAACTGACAAGCAGGCCACAGATTAAAGGAACATGATGTATTTCTAAGAAAGTCCATCAAACAAAATATATCTTTGGGAACAGAATCCCAAAGTCTGTTTTAGAAGCAAATCTTGGCCTTCAAAATGAATCTATCTTGATGTAATCACAACATCACATCTTAAGAGATAGTAAGTGTATCGATAGCCATCTTTGTGAACAATGAGGTCTGTTTCACATTTTTATTTCATTATTTGTTTGTGTCATATTTTTAAACTAACAACACTGGGCATAAAAAAAATTAAAACATTATAAATGTATAATTGGGCTTCCCTGGTGGCTCAGTGGCAAAGAATCTGCTTGTCAATGTAGGAGACGTGGGTTTGATCCATGGGTCAGGAAGATCCCCTGAAGAAAGAAATGGAAATCCACTCCAGTATTTTTTTTTTTCCCACTCCAGTATTCTTGCCTGGGAAATCCCATGGACAGAGGAGTCTGACAGGCTATATAGTCCTTGGGGGTCACAAAAAGTCAGATACTGCTTATAGCACCTAAATAACAACAATGCATAATTACTTTAGAGGTAGCATATAAAATAACTAATTGCCAAGTTAACTGCTATTGTAATTACCATCTCAGTATCATAAATGAGAAATGTGAACTTCCTGAGTGGCAAGAGGATTTTTAACAGAGCAAAAGGAAAGAAATGTACATTAACAGAGAGATTACATGTAGGGATATTACAGAGCAACATTTTCAGATGAAATTCCTTCTATCAGCATCCTCAGATGTCTTTATTTTGAATAGACTTTGAAGAGACAGATCAAGAGTCAAGTGTTCCTAAGAAAAATCAATTTGATAAAGGTAGAAAGAAAAAAACACTGAGACTTTCTAATAACGCAGATAATTCATTACATTATCTGTCTTTACTGCCCCACAGTTAAAAAACAACATATCACCAAACGCTTAGAGAGTATCAAGCGGGAAAGCTTTCCTTGTGCTCTGAAATAGGGAGGAAATTCAAAGAACCCGGAACTTGTCCTGAAGGTCAGTCTATGCCCGCTGGCTTGGCTGAGACACCCTGGCTCCCTGGTGATGGCATTTTTCACTACCAGGAGCACGGAAGCCAGCTTTTCCGTTTCTGCTTGACTTTTGACTCGTTTAAGAGAACCGCATTCAAATTGCCTCCTAGGTACAGGACACACTTTGGAAAGACAGATCGTTAAAACTTCTCATGTATTTAAACAGAAATTGTGTCAACACAAACACCCTTCACTGACACTCGGGACGTGAGGTTTATAATGCGCCTCTGACTGCAAGGCTGTGCACTCCCTCCGCACAGAACCCTCCATGAAATCCACCATCAGGGAGCCCTGCAGTTCAGTTCAGTCCAGTCGCTCAGTCCTGTCCGACTCTTTGCTACCCTATGGACTGCAGCACGCCAGGCCTCCCTGTCCATCACCAACTCCCAGAGTTTACTCAAACTCATGTCCATTGAGTCGGTGATGCCATCCAACCATCTCATCCTCTGTCATCCCCTTCTCCTCCTGCCTTCAATCTTTCCCAGCATCAGGGTCTTTTCAAATGAGTCAGCGCTTCACATCAGGTGGCCAAAGTATTAGAGTTTCAGCTTCAGCATCAGTCTTTCCAATGAATATTCAGGGTTGATTTCCTTTAGGATGGACTGGTTGGATCTCCTTGCAGTCCAAGGGACTCTCAAGAGCCTTCTCCAACACCACAGTTCAAAAGCATCAGTTCTTCAGTAAGTGCTAACTGAGGACAGCACCCAAAGAGGCAGGCACAGGGGTGAGGCCAGACAAAGGAGTTCCACGCTGTGTCTCTCATGCCTTGAGGGAAAGTTACTTACCTTGTGGCCTGATGTTTTATGATATAGAATAAAGGGCGACGTGTGTGCACGTTAGTTGCTCAGTCCTGTTCGGCTCTTTGTTGACCCCATGGACTGAAGGAAGGAGCCCGCCAGGGTCCTCTGTCCATCGAATACTCCAGGCAAGAATAGTGGAGTTGCTTGTCATTCCCTTTTCCAGGGGATCTTACTGACCCAGGGGTCAAACCTGGGTCTCCCACATTGCAGGCAGATTCTTTACCATCTGAGGCGCCAGGGCAGCCCAGAGGGCAACATAGCAAGTAAGATAACAAGCACTGGGACAGCTCAGGGATGAGGAAGAGAGAGCTTCAGCTTTGGGTAGTAGGATTTAAATTAGCTGATGAAAAATAGGAAGAACTTATAAAGATCTGGAGGAGGGGGGCAGTCCGGGCAGCTCGAGTAAGTGACATAGACGTGGGACACGACTGCAGAAGACATGTCTCCAAAGGAGACACAGCACAGTCACTGCTGCGTGTGAGTAAAAGCCTCTGCCAACAGCATGGTGGTGGTGGTTTAGTCGCTCAGTCGTGTCCAACTCTTGCCACCCTATGGACTGTAGCCCCCCAGGCTCCTCTGACCATTGGATTCTCCAGGCAAGAATACTGGAGGGGGTTGCCATTTCCTTCTAAACTAGATCTTCCCAATCAGGGGATTGAACCCTGGTCTCCTGCATTGCAAGCGGATTCTCTACTGACTGAGCAGCAGAGAAGTCGCCAACAGCATGACAACATCTAAATCATCTTTGCCCTCCCCTGCGGCAGTCAAGGAGGACTTTCAAGGCAGAGCAAAGGGGCCCAAAGAAGCCGGCTCAGTTCCTCAGACGTTCCAGAATAATGGAGAAGTAACAGAACCCGCGGTGGGATTGTGGACACCTCACTGGACCCAGCAGGAAGGCTTGTGCGGATGGGAGACGGTTAGACGGAGCCAGAGGGAGGGCCCAGAGGGAAAGGCTCTAAAGTGCGACCCTTGCTCTGCAAACAGCAATGGGGGGTGCTTGCGCCTCTGCAGAGGGGAGCGTCCCATACAGGCTTCAGGGAAGATCCCCGAGGTGGCTGACCACAGAGAGCAAGCTGCTGGAATGGTCCAGCTGGTAGTGAAGGCAAGGCAGCCAAAGAGCCGGGAGCAGGGCGGAGGGCAGAGGACATGCCAAGACTCGGGGGGCCCTCAGGAGAGAGAAGAGGGGATGGCAAGTGGGGAGGGGGGGCTCTAGGGGAAGATGGGGCGCCCTGATCCAGTCCAGGGACGTCCAACAGCATCCTCAGGCCCCGAGCGGTGGAGCTGGGCATGGTGGAACGGAGCTCCAGGGCTTGGTCTATAGCTTCTCGGAGCCCCAGAGCACTGCAGAGACCTCCATCAGGCAGGGGCCAAGATGGGAGCTAAGAGAGGGGCTGCAGGGAAGGGGCTCTCCGCCCTCCTGGGGAGCAGAGCCTGACCCTCTCTCACCATGTTCTCTCCTGCTGAACTCGCGCTCTGCTCTGTTCAGGGGGTGAGCACCTGAGATCTCTGCTGAGTTTTATATGAAGCTAATGCAAAACGCTGAGCTGGAAGAAGCACAAACTGGAATCAAGATTGCCGGGAGAAATATCAATAACCTCAGATATGCAGATGACACCATCCTTACGGCAGAAAGTGAAGAGGAATTAAAAAGCCTCTTGATGAAAGTGAAAGAGGAGAATGAAAAAGTTGGCTTAAAGCTCAACATTCAGAAAATGAAAATCATGGCATCTGGTCCCATCACTTCATGGCAAATAGATGGGGAAACAGTAGAAACAGTGTCAGACTTTATTTTTCTGGGCTCCAAAATCACTGCAGATGGTGATTGCAGCCATGAAATGAAAAGATGCTTACTCCTTGGAAGGAAGGTTATGACCAACCTAGACAGCATATTCAGAAGCAGAGACATTACTTTGCCAACAAAGGTCCGTCTAGTCAAGGCTATGGTTTTTCCTGTGGTCATGTATGGATGTGAGAGTTGGACCGTGAAGAAAGCTGAGTGCCAAAGAATTGATGCTTTTGAACTGCAGTGTTGGAGAAGACTCTTGAGAGTCCTTTGGACTGCAAGAAGATACAACCAGTCCATCCTAAAGGATATCGGTCCCAAATATTCACTGGAAGGACTGATGCTCAAGGTGAAGCTCCAATACTCTGGCCACCTGACGTGAAGAGTCGACTCATTGGAAAAGACTCTGATGCTGGGAAAGATTGAGGGCGGGAGAAGAAGGGAATGACAGAGGATGAGATGGTTGGATGGCATCACCGACTCAATGGACATGAGTTTGAGCAAGCTCTGGGAGATGGTGATGGACAGGGAAGCCTGGTGTGCTGCAGTCCATGAGGTCACAAAGAGTCGGACATGACTGAGCCACTGGACAACAACAGGATGAGTGAAATGATGTCCCTTAGGGGAGTCGTGAGCAACCTTTTTGGCACCAGGGGCTGGCTTCATGGAAGACAATTTCTCCATGATAGGCGGCGGGAGGGGAGTGGTTTTGTTTTCTTCTACTGCTCGCCTCCTGCTGTGCGGCCCAATTTCTAACAGACCACAGACAGATAACCGGTCTGTGGCCTAGAGGTTGGGTACCCCTGCTTTAAAAAGCTGAACGCTGTTACACTGATTGCTCAGAACCAACTCATACCCCAAAGACAAAAATCCACTCGGACAGACGCATGCAAGCCAATCTTTGCCTTAACGCCCTCCCAGTCTTCTCTGAAGAGTCCCTTAGTTTACTAGATGTCTCCAAAATGCTAAATTCTGGCAATCCATTGTCTGAATCAACGTCCTCAAATCTCAGCCAGCCACTGTGGCCTTCCTGGGAAGGTCAAGAGTAGCATTTCAGGCAGGGCCAGGTCGTGTGGACCCTCCCACGAGGAGTTTCCCTCACTGGTGCTTCAGACGTGGCGTGGGCCCAGACATCACACCAACCACTCTCCATCCCGTTGTGTCTATCCATGCTTACTAAAAACACAAGGCAGACAGTCAAACACACCTTGAGGCCCTTGCAGAGGAAAGCTGTTCAGTTCAGTTCATTTTGTCAGTCGTGTCTGACTCTTTGCAACCCCATGGGCTGCAGAATGCCAGGCCTCCCTGTCCATTGCCAACTCCCGGAGAGATTACTCAAACTCATGCCCATCGAGTCAATGATGCCATCCAACCATCTCATTGTCTGTCGTCTCCTTCTCCTCCTGCTCTCAATCTTTCCCAGCATCAGGGTCTTTTCCAATGAGTCAGCTCTTCACATCAGGTGGCCAAAGTACGGAGTTTCAGCTTCAACATCAGTCCTTCCAATGAACATTCAGGACTGATTTCCTTTAGGAGGAAAGCTGAGAAAACACCTATTGATCAGGCCAGGGAGAAGAGTGCAGCTTCTCTTGCTAACATCATCATCTTTTGTCAGAGAGACAGGAATAAATATGAAATTATATCACTTACATGCATAAGCGCACACTCTGCTCAAAGCAGGTGAGTGAAGTTTCAGAAGAACCATTCGGGAAGCCTCCCAGGGGCCCCCAGGTTCCAAGCAGCTAGGGTCTAGGGACTGACTTCCAGAGGAAGAATCCTTCAGAGGAGTAGCCTGGAGCCACCCAAGAGCAGACAGGCCGGGGAGGCCTGGTGGGAGCACGGAGAGCTGCTGGCAATGGCCTGGGCATCCTCTGCAAGGTGGGATGCCGGCCCTCAGGACCGAGTCACACCTGAGAGAAGGCAGCTGCAGGCATCCCAGGGGCACAGAAACCAGGAAGGGGGGATCAGAAGCAGATAAGCCTGGGGGAATCACCACAACACAGAGGGCTATGGTCCCTTTAAAGCCTTGAGAACCTTGCAACTTGCCCCATGGAAGACATCCAGTGCTTCACTTCAGTTCAGTTCAGTTGCTCAGTCATGTCCGATTTTTTGCAACCCCATGGACTGCAGCACGCCAGGCCTCCCTGTCCGTCACCAACTCCCGGTTTACTCAAACTCATGTCCATTGAGTCAGTGATGCCATCCAACATCTTATCCTCTGTCGGCCCCTTCTGCTCCTGCCCTCAATCTTTCCCAGCATCAGGCTCTTTTCAAATGAGTCAGCTCTTCGCATCAGGTGGCCAAAGTATTGGAGTTTCAGCTTCAGCATCAGTCCTTCCAATGAACACCAGGACTGATTTCCTTTAGGATGGACTGGTTGGATCTCCTTGTTGCCAGTGCTGAGAGCCTAACAAAGCACAGTGCCCTGGGAAGAGGGCTTCCAACAGCCTCTGGCCACCCTCCACTCCTGCTGCAGTCATGGAGGACAGAGGCAGAGGGGGAGAAGGAGAGGAACAGCAGGGCCAGGACAGGGACCGCCCATGGGCCCTGGACTTGCTGATTCTGAGACAGGCTGAACATGCAAAGGATCTTTAAATGGACTGGAAGACAGGCTTGCACTGATTAGACTAACCTGGGCTTCTCAGTGCTTGAAAATTAAGACTGCCCCTGAGTCCCCAGAAGTGCTGGGGAAAGAGACTGGGGTGAGGGTGAGACATGCAGACTCAAACCGTGAACTTGGGGGGAAATAAACTTTATCCGGCAATGCCTTCCACTCAGCCCAGCACCTGTGAAACACAGGTGCCCAGCTTCTCACAGGTGTGGCTGAGGCCACAGGAGGAAAACCTTGAACCAAACCAGGTGGGAGTAGGCACATGAGCCAAGAGTGAGCAACAGCCCATGTGGACTGTGCAAGAAATGGGGAGACAGAAAGACACGGAATCAGGGAGCGGTGGGGACCGAGCTTGGGCACAGGGACGAAAGCAACATGGACCCCGGGATAAACTCCAAGAGGCAGAAGGGTCTAGAGGGGCTCAGGCTGGTAACAGACCCATCACCCCTCCACCCACCCACAGCTTTGGCTCACCTGGGACTGCACAGCAATGAGTGTGAACACCCGACTCAAAGAACAGCTGAGCACTGAAGTTCTGATCACAGCACAGTCAGAAGCACCTGCCTGATACAGAACAGGGGCTGGAAGAGACATCCCGTTGCTCCCACCCTAGGGTTTCGAAAAGGACAAATACCGTGTGGTATCACCTGGACGCAGAGCCTACAAATGACACAAATGAACTCTTTTACAAAACAGAAAGAGACTCACAGGCATAGAAAACAAACTTAGGGTCCCCAAAGCGAAAACGGTGCGGGAGGATAAATAGGGAATATGGGATTAACAGATATATACTGCTGTGTGTATAGTAGATAAACAAGTCCCTACTGCATAGCACAGGGAACTATCATCAGTATCTTGTAATAACCTGTAATGGGATCAACCGTAAAGAAGGCTGAGCGCCAAAGAATTGATGCTTTTGAACTGTGGTGTTGGAGAAGACTCTGAGAGTCCCTTGGACAGCAAGGAGATCCAACCAGTCCATCCTAAAGGAGATCAGTCCTGAATATTCATTGGAAGGACTGATGCTGAGGCTGAAACTCCAATACTTTGGCCACCTGATGGGAAGAGCTGGCTCATTGGAAAAGATCCTGATGTTGGGGAAAATTGCAGGCAAAGGGGGTGATACAGGGTGAGATCATTAGATAAGCATACTGACTCAACAGACATTAATCTGAGCAAACTCCAGGAGACAGTGAAAGACAGGGAAGCCTGGCGTGCTGCAGTCCATTAGGCTGCAGGGGGTTGAACAGGACTTAGTGAATGAGCAACAGTAACAAACAATGGAAAGGATATGAAAAAGAAAATATATGTCTGCATCACTTTGTTGTATACTTGAAACATTACAAATCAACTATTTCAAATCAAGTAGGATTTGAAGTAGCTCAATTGGACCTAACAGAAGATATTAAGAACAGGTGGCAAGAATACACAGAAGAGCTATACAAAAAACATCTTAATAACACAGATAACCACGATGGTGTGATCACCCATCTAGAGCCACACATCTTGGAGTGCGAAGTCAAGCCAGCTTTAGGAAGCACCACTACGAACAAAGCTAGTGGAGGTGATGGAATTCCAGCTGAGCTATTTCAAATCCTAAAAGATGATGCTGTGAAAGTGCTGCACTCAGTATGCCAGCAAATTTGGAAAACTTAGCAGGGGCCACAAGACTGGAAAAGGTCAGTTTTCAGTCCAATCCCAAAGAAAGGCAATGCCAAAGAATGTTCAAACTACTGCACAACTGCACTCATCTCACATGCTAGCAAAGAAATGCTCAAAATTCTCAAAACTAGGCTTCAAGAGTACATGAACCGAGAACTTCCAGGTGTTCAAGCTGGATTTAGAAAAGGCAGAGGAACCAGAGATCAAATTGCCAACATCCGTCAGATCATTGAAAAACAAGAGAATTCCAGAAAGCTTCACTGACTACACTAAAGCCTTTGACTGTGTGGATCACAACAAACTGTGGAAAATTCTTAAATAGATGGGAACACCAGACAACCTTACCTGCCTCCTGTGAAACCTGTACACAGGTCAAGAAGCAACAGTTAGACCCCACATGTAACAATGTACTGGTTTCAAATTGGGAAAGGAGTATATCAAGACTGTATATTGTCATCCTGCTTATTTAACTTATAAACAGAGTACCTCATGCAAAATGCCAGGCTGGATGAAATATAAGCTGGAATCAAGATTGCTGGGAGAAATATCAATAACCTCAGATATGCAGATGACACCACTCTTATGGCAGAAGCAAAGAGGAACTAAAGAGCCTCTTTATGAAGGTGAAAGAGGAGAGTGAAAAAGCTGGCTTAAAACTCAACATTTAAAAAACA